>NC_066313.1:4630889-5257164 GCF_022539315.1 Serinus canaria
TGATTTCCTCCCACCAGTGGTTTGTAGCACTGTACAGAATAGAGGTTTGGATTTGTATCCATGTCAGTCTTTCATGGTGGGAAGAGAGGAGTTTGCTTGTGGCGTGTGCTAAGCAGCAACCAACATGAAATGCAAAGTGTAATCTTTTCATCGTGTAATTAATCTAGGCTATGAATATAAAAGGAGAGCAGAGAATGAACTTACTTGACTAAAGATCAAAGTGAAAGCAAAAGCAAGCAAGAAATGTGCTGTAGAATGGTGAGCAGAGACAATGGAAGGATCCCTTTAGATTTCTTTTAGATGAACTCATTTCCACAAAACTATCATGTCAGAAAACTCCCCCATCCCAGCAATGAAACAGTGATTTGTTTCCCAGCCTCTACCACAGGCTGCTGTGCCCGATGTCCCTCTGGTTGTCTGGGTAGCCCTTGGGGTGCTGCCTCAGAGCCCAGCACAGGAGCAGAGACACCAGGGCCAGCAGTTTATGGGGAGCTGCAGGACCAGCCCTCCCTGTCACCCTCAGCTCTACAGAAACAACAAGAGTAGAAGTTGGTGAGTCTGAGGGCAGATAGACAAAACTGATAATGGTCAGGGGTTGTGTGAACTTCTGATAGAAATCTCTGTGTAGTTGAAAAAAACCCCTCTAGATTTTAGGCATGTACGTGGTAAGTTCATGTCACTTTTTAGGAATTATTACAGCTCATTTCAAAACAAGCAAACAAGAGGTTCATGTGTAATTAACCTGTAGCAGGCAGTGTCACAGATAGATATCTTTAAAGCCATTTCTTGAAATGAAACAGCGGATTCTGGTGGTGCTGTAAAATCCAAACTGGTGTTATTACCAGCAGGCAGGCAGGAGTGAGGTGCCCCACAGATTTCCCCAGGTAAACACACAGAACTGGTAACAGAAGTGGGCAAGAACAGCAGCATCACCCATTTCTGTCTGAGGTGGAAGCAGAATTCTGTGATGTGTCATTGCAGGAGCTTGTATCAGTGTTTGGATAGTGTTTGTGCCTTCTGCCAGGCTGCTCAGTGCCCGGGACCTCTGACAACCACCGCTGGTTTTATTCAGAGCAATGTTGCATTTCCTTTCTGTGAGATTAAGTGACTCATCTCCTCAGGCAGAGGATGTGGCTGGAGACAGCAGGGGTGTCTTTACTGAGGACTTAGAAGGCCCTGAGCCCTTCTAGATATTTCTACTTTTTCAGCAAGCAAATAGTTGAAACATAGAAAAGTTTGGGTTGGAAGAGACCTTAATTTAATTCCATCACCCCTGCTGTGGGCAGGGACACCTTCCACTAGACCAGATCCCTGTCCAACCTGGCCTTGAACATTTCCAGGGATGTGGCAGCCACAGTTCCCTGTGCCTCAGCACCCTCACAGAACAGAATTTCTCCCTGACACCCAATATAAACCTACCTTATTTCAGTTTGAAGCCTTTGCCCCATGTTCTATCACTGCACGTCCTTACTGGCCGATGTTAATTATATATATATATACATATATATATATATATATATATATATTTACTGCATGCTGATGGCATCATTGTCCCTTCATGAAGATATTTCCTGCCTGAGGTGGGATTTCAGCCCCGAGCAGCAGAGGTTCCCCCACTCTCCCATCAGCCACGAGATCAGCAGGACCGTGACTTTATAAAATCATTCATTACACTTGCAAGTTCATGTACAGCTGTCGTCTGCTCATTGTGCCAAACACTAACACAAGGAAAGTTCCCATCTGCAGAGGTAGAAAATATGGGTGGCCAGTGTCAGCTTATTTTTAAATTGATCTATTTTTCTGGTTAGCATATTCCGTGTCACAGTTAGCCAATATCCATGATAAAGTACTGAATGGGGCTATAGTCTAAAGTGTGTGTTTTATAGCTAATATAAATATAGTTACTATTGGAAATTCTATGCAGAATTTTTAAAACTGATGATGGCTACTGATAGTTTTAGTATTATCTAACACTACAGTAACTGGATGTATTACAGGCCAAGAATTACTTGGAGGCATTTTTCAGCAAATCTTTTGGAATTGCAAATGCAGTGCATTGGAGAGAATGATTGTCTACTCCCATATCATATACAAATGGAACAGAGAAATACAGCTGGGTGCTTATCCTCCAGCCAGCACTGCTGTCTCATCTTTGGTTTATACAACTTCCTCTTTGAGGGCAAAACATATTTTCCCTAAACTAAGGAGCAAAGTAGTTTTAAAAGCTTTTTTTTTTTTTTTTTGATACTGAAAAGTCATGTAACAAGGTATCTTCAAACAAACAAAAAAAAAAAAAAAAGAAAAAGAAGAAAGAAAAAGAACTTGGGATGGTGTTTTTGTCTGCATGAAGAGAATTGCAGTAGTGCCACTGAGAGCATGACTTGAAGCAAAGAGCACTGAGAGTTTGTGTTGCAGCCCTGTGAAAGCTTTCAATCACAGCAACAGGCATCAGAGCTCTCCTCTGAAACCACCGGCAGACCTATGGCGAGGGAATTTGGGACAGCAGGGGTGGGATTCAGGGATATGTCAGGTGACACATTCAGGAAGGTGTGTGAATGTCAACTCAATTCACCTGGAGCCAGCTGGAGAAGTTGGTGGAGGCTTTCCCGAGGGGGCACTCGGAGCCTGGAGCAGGGCTGGGTGGGACAGTGTCTGCTGTGTCAGGATGACTGGTGACAGGACAGAGAGAGGACGGGGGTGATGACACAGATTCAGTGAGTGCTGTGCAGGATCCAATGGGAAGAAAGAAAGGGCACAGACTTGATGACTGAGGGTACAGAAGTGCTGGTGAGTAATGGCAGGCAGAGATGCTTTTTCTTCCCTTAAATAGGTGGGGAGGCTGCAGGGGTCTCAGGCAAGGTCTGTCCTCCATCATCCTGCAAACTCTTCAGGCAGTATAAAATGTTTTTCTCCAGAAAGCTGCAGCTGCTGTTGCTTTCTCCTCACGCCTGCTCTGTCATGAGTGCTGCTCCCCAGACAGATGCACTCCTCTGCTGGTGGTACATCACAGCCCCTCTGAGCCCCTGGGGCTGCAGGGACTCCTCCCTCCTCTCTGTCTTTCCCCTGGGCCATTTGCAGGGAATGTGCTGTGCTAATTTTGAGAAGCCCAAGAAGGGGAGTAATCCCAAGTCTGATAGCAGCAAACAGGAAATGAAATAACCTTTCTTCTTCCTCTGCCTCCTCGTTCTAGCAAATCCTTTCCAGCATCTTTATGTTGATGTCACTTTCTGGGATGGGTTTTGCTAGATGAGATGGGAGAAGGGTGGTGGAAAGGCAGGACTCCATCCAGCCTTTTGGGTACCCTGAATACAGGTGAGAATGTGCCAGCTCTCTTTCCTTCCTGTGCACAAACTGGGCCAGGATTCTTCTTGCTGCAATGGGAGGTCACAGATAAAGCTGTGCAACTTCAGCTTCTCTTTGTACACATTTCTGCCCAGCTGTTGAGAGTTTGGGGCTTTTTTTCTTCCTCCAGATGATTTGGTGTCTGATAAGGGGTTTTGTTTCCCTGCCTTTTGTTGAGAGTTTAAAGCTTTGCTATTTGGCTATTATAAAGATCTGTTTATAGCTTTCTCTGGAGAAGCAGATGCAGATGAAAAATCCTTTCTTTGTGGAGAGAAAATCAGGAGGAGTCAACACTGCCATGAATTTTATCTCATCTATCTTAAAAAGTCCCAATGGTTAAACAGCCTCAGCATAAGAGGAAAGTAGATGCTCATTTTTATACTGAGCTACTGATGCTGAAGAGCTCAAAGGAATACCAATATAACACAAATAACCATGGCAGCTGTGGTTCTAACCCAGTGCATCCTATCTGTGAGGGCACAAGGCATGCACAGTAACTTTCCATTGAGGCTGCACAGTAAACTTCCTGCTCTGCAAAGTGCCTGCTGAAATTCAGCAAGTTCTTAGTGAGCTGCTGAAAGCCATGTGTGTAGGGAACACGAGACACATTAATTAACAAAAAGGCTGCTGTGCCATGAGGGAAGTGTAAAGGGATGGCTGAAAAGAATGGTGACACCATCTGACTGTCAGGAGTGCAACAGAAGGGCTGCAGGTACTGCCCTGGTAGGAATGCGGTGAAAACCACAAGTTGCCACCAGTGCATCACACAGCACAGGTGCTCATCTGCATCACCCAGAGCATCCTGCACCTGCCTTACTGAGATCTTGAAAAGCAGAAATTCTCATATGACACAGCACCTTAGCCATTACTCTTCCTGGCAGGCAGCAGCAGCTCTGGGATGTAGATGTTTAGAGAGATGGGCAGCTTTGTGCCTGTGCTTTCCTCTGCTGTGGGAAAAGCTCTTTGCCAATACTGGTGTGGCTCCTGCTGCAGATGTGGGGTGTTGGCCCTAGAGCTGAGCCCATCCTGCCTGTTGTCCCTGCACACTGATGTTGCTACCTGGCAGGACTGGATGAGGTGATGCATTTAAATGTAGGAACAGACAAACCTCAGGGAGGCCAAAACCAGGCTCACAGGGCACAGGAAACTTTAGGATGAGAGAAGAAGCAGGAGAAACTGAGCTGCTGCCAGGATCTGCACTGAGTAGGAAAGGACTTGAATTTTCACTGCATCTCATGGCCCCAGGTATAGATGGTGCAAAGGGCATCTGTGTAAGTGGTGTGAAAGACACTTTTCTTGCTTCAGAGAGCAGCAGCAAGACTGTGCTGACAGGTCATTCAGATGTTCCTGACATTTACAGACATTTACAGATGTTACAGACATTTACATCTTCATTTCCCAGTAGTAACAGTCAGCCCTCCTTATATGTATGCACAAGGCCACAGAGTGGTCCTTTTGCTTTGCTATCACTGTCTGATAAATAAACTACAGACACTTTTAGGGTCCACAGAGAGGCTTATGCAAAGTCTTCTAGGAGAAGAGACATTTTATGCCCATACACATGGCCCCCCAGGGGTTGCACCAGTAGGAAAAATGCCAACAATGTCTTGCATTTGAAGGGAAGACTTTCCTTTGTCTCTGGGAACTACATAAAGGCCACTCCTAGGGATAAATGCACCTAGTACTGAAATGTATTATCCAGTTATTTGTGCTCAATCTCCTGCATCACTTCTCAACCTCCCACCTGCCCATTCCAGCTGTCCCTCACTCCTCTCTGGATTTATAGTACTGTAATAGAATAAAACACTGTGCAAAACACCAGGTACACATGCATTTATTAAGCTGATGGCTTCTGGGGAGTGTCAGATCTTGTCCAAAAGATTACTTGGATGGTAGCAACAGCTTGTCTTTCCTAGATATATTTCTAGGGGCAGCTGTTCTTGTATTATCCTTCTTGGGTAGCTGGTCCATCCACTCTCTGGTGATGAAGGGGCACATTGTAGTTAACACAGGTCTTTGTGTATTTACCACTGCCAAGACTAGGAGAGGCTTTTATGGTCATTTATCTGGCTTCTGGTATGAGACAGATTGATTGCAGCATGCCAGCAAGCCAACACCTTTTGCAGCAGTAGTAATGTCACTGAATTTACTAGCACAAGATGCTGAAAGTTAGCTCCTAAATCTAGGGCCATTATAGATGATGGAAATCATCAGCAAGACTGAAATGCACCATCTGCAGGAATAACTGATGGGATGCTGCCATCTGCTCTAGCCCCAGTCATTGCTGAGAACCACAGACTGCTTGGTCTAAGGGGGATTATATTCCTTCAGACCAGAAATGAAGGGTGTTTTTTGTGAGGTTTGGCTGTTGACACATGCTTACAGCTGAAAAAGAAGAAAATGTGTCTGAGAGAGAGCACCTGGGGCTAAAGGTTTAACGGCATGAAGCTGTGTTGGGGTGGAGGGTTTAGGAATATCAGGAAAAGTACTTTCTCCCAGGGGCTTTTGGGGCTCTGGGATGGGCTCAGCAGGGGAGTGGTCACAACTCCAAGTCTGGCTGAGCTAAGAAAAGTTTGGACAATGCTTTTAGGCTCAGGGTGTGATCCTTGGGGCTGTCCTATTCTGGGACAGGAAGTGAGTCTTTGTGGATCCCTTCCACCTCAGAATATTCTATGATTCTATATGGCATTATGCACATCACAGGGAAATTTTGTCTCTTCAAATAATCAGCTGAGGACTGTTCTGCATGATTCTGATTTTCATGGTTTGAAAATGTTAATTTACTTCTCTTGAGAGAAGGATGAAAAAGTTTGTGCAGACAACTGTTTCAGTATCAGTAGTGTGTGTATGTGTGTGTTTCATTATTTCTGGAAGATTTCCATTGTGTATGGACAGCTCAGGGCTCTCAGTTAGCTCTGAGGCACTGAGTCAGCATCCCTGCCAAACCCTTGGCTAGAGCTCTATTTTGAGTTATTGATCTTCATATTTCCACCACTTGGTTCAAGCTGCAGTTTTTCCTTTCTTGGCCCTGTGTGAGGCAGAAGAGGAGCCAGGATTTGTCCTTCATCAACCAAATGGCTGAAACTCTACGTGGGAGCCAGCAGCTCCTTGGCATTTCATAGGGCAGGGCAGCGCCCCTTGCTAGGGCTGACTTTGCTTCTCCCTTGCTCCAGCCACTGCCCACAATTCCTTCTGCTTTGTGAGAAGCTGCAGTAGAGGGGAATGTGCCATCAGGAAGCCCTTAGCTGCCATGCAGGGCAACCCAGATGGAGCCCAGTCTTGTAGGTGCAAGCTCAGGAGAGCTCCCAAGAGGAAAGTTACCCTTCCCCAAAGCTTCCCCTCCTCATCTGACCTATCTGACACTCCAATTAAAATCACATTTGCTCTTTTCCTCACACACTTTGCCTCATCCAAGGCCTGGTGAGAGATTTAGAGGTGTGAAGGTCTTGGGTGATGCTCAGTGCAGGATGTCTGACTCACGTGTGAATACCACTTACTATAACCAAAGCTTCATACCAGAGAAGATGGTACAAACTATCAGATGGGGTCCAAATCTACTTTTTGTAGTCTTCCTTTTCTAGTAGATCAAATAATAATATTTTTATAACAGTTTTTTTTAAAAAAAATAAGCCTTAGGCATGAATGTTTATTGGCTCATCACTAAGCTGAGAACTTAGAGCTGCGAACAGCTGCATATTGTCTCTTGAGATGTTGCCTTCAGATGTGGGGGACTCTGTCACCTTTAGAAGGAAATGTGAGTATGATACTTACATTCCCTGTGAGGAAACTGTGTGCTGTATTACAAAGAGCAGAAGTGTAAAGGAAAGAGCAAGCCACAAAAGCAAATGTGCCAGCGCAGCGCTCTGTGGCTTCTGCAGTGGAAACAATGCTGCAGAGAGAGAGCAGAGGTGTGCAAAGACACAGCCCATTGTCGTGGCAGTGCAATGGGCTAAACAGGGCTCCAGCATCCTTACCTTGATGCTAAGGACAGGCCTAGCTGAACCAGGCCTAGCAGCACCGTGCTGGGAGACATCTACTTTTCTATGGTTGCCCATGTTCTAGCTGGCTTTGTTTAATCCAGTGGTGTTACTTCCTGTGTGAGGAGAAGAGTGTGAGAGCACTGCTGTCTGCAGCTGTTATCTACAGCTCACCCTGTCCTGCCCAGCACAGCTTGGGCCAGTGTCTGGGCTGTGGCCACACACAGCTCCAGCCCCAGCTCTCTCCGTGCCTCTCCCTCCACCTCGGAGGGCATTTCTGGCTGGTGCAGGGGCTGCTCTGCCAGTGCTCTCTGCTGGAGCTGTTCTCAGGATGTTTACCCTGTACCACATCTCTGAAGGTACCTGCTGGCTTCTGGAGTTCCTCTGTGGCAGCAGCCCAGAGCTGCTTTCCAGAGGCACTTTCTCCTCGATGCCTTCTCCTGGGACGTCAGTGCAACCACTTAGAGTGCCTCCTTGCAAGTAACATCCAAAACATCCTTCTTCCAAAATGGGGATCAAAGCCCAGTCAGGACTGCAGCATGATGTTGCCTTGCTTTTCAAGAGGGGAAGAAGGGTAAAGCTGGCAGAATATTGACATTTCCCCACTTGTCATCGGGCAGGAAGACTGAGCTTAGAGACATGGGCTGCTTTGTCTTTCTGCAGCTGGGTCTGATGGTGCACGAGGTTTCAGAGGCTGGTTAGCACGTGCCAGGATCTCATGGGGAACTCTTGCTGCAGGTGAGTGGTGTGCCCCCTTTGCAGGCTTGGCTGTGCTTTTGGCGTTTGTTGCTCAAAGTCTTGCAAGTGGATTTTGTGCTCGTGCAGGAGCACCAAGGCCTGGTGTCACTTCTGTGATGTCCAGGGACCATGGGGCATCAGCCATTGAGCCCTCAGCTCTTCTCTCAAGTGCTTCTCCACTGCTCACAGTGAGCTCATCTTTGAACAGACATTTTACATCCTTTACAAACGGGTTCCTGCTCCTGCCCACCTGTTGCTCCAACAGCAGGCAGGGTGTTTGGTGAGCTGGCTGGCTGGACCCCAGGGGCTTTTGGTCTGACCCATTTCAGCTGTGAGTTTAGAAGATTATGTGGGCATGCCAAACGGATTAACTGGAAGTAGTGGCCTTCATTATGCCTACAGGGAATTCTTTTACACCTGGTTCCAGCACTATGGAGCATTACCTGTTTTTCTCTCACATTCACACAGACACACACCTTCCCCTTTTCATTTCATTTGTACCATGACAATCCCCACCCCAGGGGATTGCCAGGGTGAGCATGCCAACAAACAGAAAACCTGCAGGGCTACCCTGGAAGCAGGCAGGGGCTTTGAGGGATGTTTCCCTGAAGAAGAAGGGAGACAAAGTTGAGCAGAGCATGGACAGTGGTTCCAGCATGCTGGGTCTTCTTCTGCTCTGCTTGATGGACCCAGCAAAAAACCTTCAAAAAATGGAGGAGAAATCAGTGTTGCTGCCTTTGCCCAAATTTTTTTAGGTGCTCAGGCTGGAAGCAGATGTGTCCAGGAGTTTGACACAGCTTGCTTGGCTGAGGAGATACCTGAGTGTGGCAGCCCCTGCCCTCAGCTTGTTTCTTGCCACAGAGGGTGGAGGTCAGGCAGAGAAATGTGATCTTGCTGCTGTTGCTTCCTCTCTCCTTTTGTGTGTGCCTCCTTTGTGTGTTCTTTGGAAGGAAACAATAGCAGAAAGAAGGAAGAAAAACTAGGTTTTCCTGCACAGAGTGGATTTTTTTATCTCATTATTACCAGTAAAAAATGATTAAGCTGGGGAAGGGGAGGGGTCTTACAAGACCTTCCTTTAACCTCAAGGAAGAAGAATGACATGAACGAACAAGCAAGATTTATCTACTCTTGTACATTTCTGGTGCCACAGATTTCCTTCTGTCTTCTTTCTTGGCCTACGTCTGTGACAAAAAGCTGGAAGATTTCAGTGGCTACTGAGGCAGAGGAATTATGGTGGTGAGGATAAGATTCTAAATCCTCACCACTCCATCTGTTTCCTATTGGAATCAGGGATAAGGACTTCATTAGCTTCTCACATGCTTTTGGACACAGCTCCTCGCAGCTTCTTCCCTCTTTCCCACAGCAGCAGTTTCAGGGCTGGTTTGTGGCTACATCAAGGCAGTGTTCTCACCCCCTTCCATGCTCATCCCTCTCACTGCTTGCTGCAGGGCTGGCCCAGCCTGCAGGAAGCGTTTGTGGCTCTGGCCACAAACCAGATGTTGATGCCAAGCTGATCCTGCTGCTTTCCAAGGGAAGTGGGTCTCCTTTCCAAGCATTGTCCAACAGCCACCTGCTCCTCACTAGGGGTTCTGGGCTTGCTCTCCCCTTGCTGCTGCTGAGGCTGTGGGGGAGAATTAGGATTCCCATCACTCCTCCACCTAAAAACTGCATCCCTCCCACTAGGATGGTGGCATGTGGATTGGGAAAAGCCCAGAAAAAGGTACCCGGATGTCCGCAACACTTTGTTTCTGTTGTCCCATATTGTCCTAATACAAATTGCCCAAATTATTATTACTCTAATTATAATGCTATTTTTATAACCATTTTATTATCATTAAACTTTTAAAATTTAAACCAAGTGATTGGCGTTTTTCACATGGATGCTGGAGCTGAGCTCTTCAGGTGAGCATTGAGGAGGGCAAGGGCCCCATCTAGCCCTCCAGATGGGTGGACAAACCTCCAGGGCACTCCTGCATTTTAGTGCCCATTTTCTTCGTTGTCTCCATGATGCCTCCATGATGCAGACAAAACACCCTGTTGAGGCTTATTTCCGCTCCTGCTAGAAATGAGAAGTGCTGGAGGAGAGGAGGAGGGCACAGAGGCTGCACCGACATGTCCCATCACTGCTGGCTCACAGCAGAAAATCTTTTCATCTGCCAGGAGCTATCACTAGACAAGGCAACACTGGATGGTTTTTAACCCTGAAAATGAACTTTAGGAGGATTTTCTTAATCAAGTGCTTGCTGCTTTTATTTCCCAGTGTAAAATGTGAGTTTTTCTTACAGTTTTTTGCTCTTTTGGGCTGATGTTAAAATTGCATTTTAAAGCGTTTACAACTTGGTGGGCTGCTACTGATAAGAAACTTGTTCCACTTTTCCAATGAGTGAAGACATCTGGGTTATTGCTATTATTATTTGATTTAATTTTCAGCCAGGGGGAGGGCAGGACCTGAGTTTCCTATTCCAGTTATAATAATAAGCTGTAAAGAGTTTTGGTTTTAAGTTAATGAGCCTTAATTTGACACATGTGTAATGAGAAATGTTAGCATACAGTTTGCTTTCTGCCCTCAAGGCAGCTTGTACTACATTAGAGATCCAGTTCACTGTGCATTATCGCATGTAATTTCCTTTTCTTATCAAAGATGTGCAAATCTTTTGAAAGCACAATTTATATTCTTCCATAAATGTTAACAGAGTGATATATTTCAGTGTCTTCAGAGGAGCTGAAGTCTAAGATGTGAAAACAGCAAGCAACTGCACATATTTTTTATATTTTCCATATTATTGTTCTCATTATTTTTTAAAATATTAATCTAAAAACTTAATTAAGGTGTTAACTCATAGATTAGAGAAGGTTTTAAGACATGGAGACAATACAAGCCTGCATAATTTTTTGCCCCCTCTGTTTCATTCCCCTAAGTTTGTATGTATGGCTGTTTAATGCTTTGCTTTTCCTTCAGAACAAAATTAATAGATAAATAAGGATTTCTTCTTCTTATGTACACAATCTATAAAACATCTTCCCCAGCAGAAATAAGGATTATTCCCTTGAATGGAAAATTGTTTCAGAGACTTCCTTCCTTCTCTAAAATTACTATGGGAGCTATTTCTTTTAACTCTTTCTGGTGACTGTGAGTGAGCTGTTGCCTCTCAGTTAAAACCTTTCTGCCCTTTGGAGCACATTTTAGTGGGCATTTTTATCAGAAGTGTTGTTTCATGAGCTAAGCAGATTTTTAGTATCGTAATGTGGGACACTCAGATTTCCACTAGAAAGACTATAGGGATCAAATCAATATCTAGAGGTGTCTCTGGTCCACAGAGATGCCATTGAATTATCCTTGAAAACTCAGATTACTTTTTTGCCTTTACTTTCAGAGAGAAAATAAGTAGTATCTGTTATGCAAGGAAATCCTATTACTAGCTCTAAATACTTGTTCATGACTGAGCAGAAACAAGTATTAGAATTTAAATATTGGGGTATGATGTGTAGTGCCATCTGTGTGGGGCATAGCTGCTTCCAAGGCTGTTTAGCTGATAGCTTTATTTCAGGACATTTCATTAGATATATCAAATACCTTGCAAGAAAGGCACTGCTGGAAAAACAACCTCTCTTTGGAGGTGGTGAATTGCCAGAAGCACTACAGCATTAATGCTCTTGTTGCAGAGGCATGCTATTTTAGTTCTCTGATTATCTCTAATATTGTTAGTTTAATGAAATAGCCACTGGGTTTCAGTTTTCCCTCTGTGGTGCCATTTATCATTATCCTAGATACAAGGACTGTAATAAAAATATGCACAAACACGGGTTTTTCTCTCTGTGGGGGGAAAAAAGTACTTAAAATACACAAAATTCGGGTAGAATCAGCTCTGCATGGCGGTGGTAAGGGAAATCTCCTCCTGCTGATTGGCTTCACCCTGTAAATTGAGCAGGAATGAACACAAGAAAATGACAAACTGAATAAGCTGCGGCTCTGAGCACGCACCTTCAGGTGCCAGTGAGCTTATCCCACCTGACACTTGCACGCGGATTTCGCCCTCCTCCTGCAGGTTTGTCCACCTGCCACGGGGGTGGGGACAGTTCCTCACTTGAAATGACCTCCCAGGAAACTTTCCCAAGTCCTGGCTCACCAGAAATGGGGCCTGCAAAGGCAGTGGCTGGAGGGGAGCAGCCTGGAGGGAGCGGGCAGAGCCCCCGGGCACTGCTGCAGGAGTGCATCATCCCCACTGCTGGACACGTGGTGGATGTGTAGTGAATATCCCCTTTGGCAGCCCCATGCTCAGGTGCTTCCCAGTCCTGGCACCACCTTTGGGAAGCTCCTATTCTTTGCTGTTCTGCAGAAGGGACCTGGAATCGAAAAGAGAAAAGATTTTTGGGGTTTTTTTGGCAATTGATTTTCTTGTAATGACTCCTGCAGCCCCTCAGATGCTGGTAGCTGTTCCTTCCTGTCTTACTTGCCCCATCAGGATCCTGTGCTAGAAAAATCAAGTGGATGCATTCCAGTGGGGCAGAGTAAGTGGGACAGGAGAAGGGAGGCACTGCTGTGGGTGTGCCCACAGTTCAGTGCCTTACACTCACTCACAGCTTGACATGGGCTGCTATTATTGTCATCATTGCTATCGCTGGGGTTGCTGAAATGATTCTGCTGTCCAGGGATGTGACTATTTTTGCTGTGTGCAGTTCTGGCTACCAGCCTGTGCCATATGCAAAACACAGAAGTGACCTTCTTTTCAGGAGGGGCTAAATTCATGTTAAAGTGAATGGGGGGCCATGAATCTTGGCATCCAGAGTCACTCTAAGTGAGTCAGCCAGGGTATAAATTCAGCTTTTGAAAGCTGGCCTCTTAGCTTTCTCGCCTCTCAGAATTAAATTGGATGCTGGCATTTATCTAATGAACAATCAAAAAATATTTTGGAGCAGGGGAAGAAGATGGCATCAGTAAAGCAGAGAGACTTAGGCAGCTCAGGAAGGGGGTGGCATAGCAAATGACAACCTTTTGGGTGTCTGCTGTGGCTGCTGGAGACAACTGAGGGGCTGGCTGTGCTTCCCTCCACAGGCTCCAGCACCAGCTGGATTTACAAGGCAGTGAATGAGACAGCTCTTCTCAGCATCACTGCTCCTGGGAGCATCTACGAGGCCACATGGAGGAGAGGGGGACAAAGGCTGGTTCAGGTCAAAGATAACAGAGCCAAGCACTTTGTGAACAAGGAGCAGTGCAGGTGTGCCATACTCCGGAACGGGACTCTGCAAATCCAGCGCCTGGAGAAGGAGGACAGTGGGAACTACACGGTGATGGTTTATCAGAAGGATGGAAAGCTGAAGGCAGAAGAAAATATAATGTTGTTTGTTCAGGGTGAGTTTTTGTCTTTCCCATGCCATGCTCAGGAGAGCTGATCAAGATTTGGTATTCTCTGCTCTCTCCCACAGCCTTTCCTACTCAGTCCCCTCCTTTCTGATTAGGAGTGGGAGGATTTCTGTAGCACATAACTTTTTCTTCCTGCCATTGACAGCAGCCTGCCTCTCTCCTGATTGATGGCCTCAAATCCCTGGCTTCTTTCTGGCTCCCCTGTTTGTCAGCCAGCAGGTTTCCAGCTGTGCCCAAGAAAGCAGCTGTGAGGACATTCACACTGACAGCAGGGTGAGGGTGGTCAGCCCTACTGCAGCACCACAAACAGTGCTGAGACCCTGAGCTGGGGTGGGACCCTGACAGGGGACTGGGCTCCCAGCAGCATCCTGCTTCCAGAAACCTCTGCTAGGACCACAGCAGCCTGTGTGAGGTACAGCTGTGGCTGATGCACCGTGGGTTTTGGGTATTTCTGGTGCCATTTCATGGGTACTGAGTTATGACTTCTGTTCTCTGGCCACTGCTCCAGCAAGCCAAGCAACTTGTGTTGCCAGCCCCTTGAGAGGAGCTCAGGAGTCCTGATGGCCCCAAATGCCTTCATTCAGGCAATGGAATCCCACTCCATTTTTGCTCTAACATCCAAAATAGCCAGCAGTCACCTCCCCTGAGATAAACCACAATAGGAGCTGAACGTGCAGTGGAAGGAGACTCCTGCACCCTATCCTTGCACAGCACAACACAACAAATATAAAGACTGTGCTCTTTGAAGCACAGTTGAGCACACACCTGGGGCTTTCAGCTGCTTGGGCTCAAAGCATGAGGGCAGGCTCCATTCCTGTGCTGTATCTTGTCCTGAGAGATCAGAGCAGTAGCAGCCCAAGGGTTTTGGGGTGAGTAGGGATGATGGGGATGGCTGTTCTGCTCCTTAATAGCTGCTGTGTCCTCTCCAGACCTATAAGCTGTAGGACAGCATGGGTTTTTCCCCAGTAAGGGGATAGCTTTGTTCTGTCCTTCTTCAGCCATCGTGCACACCTTTGCCAACACCCTGAGTTTGTGGCACCAGCTGGGATTGCAGCAATGATGCCTTATTGAGGCAGCAGTGTCAGCTGCAATGGTTTTAGCAGGGTTTCTGGGCAATGGGAGGCCCCAGTCTAAGGGGCTGCTGAGCAGTGAGGGTGTCTCACTGCTTTGGGAGCTATTAGTGTAAACAGATGCAGGAAGTCATCAGGGCTTGATGCTTCTTGCTCATGTTTGAAGCCACTGTGCTGTCATTGGGGTGTCCTCGTTTCGGGTCAAGGTTAATGCTCCAGCCCAGCTGTGTGCTGCATCATTTCCTCTGCTGTGCAGCACAGAGGTTGCATTACCTCTGACACATGGTTTTGGAAGTCCTGCAGTGACTGTTGGGTGCTAGAATAATTTGTCAGCCAGGCTGGTACTTTGTTTCTAGGGCTGGACAAACAGTTGTTAAAAATAAAATTGTCCCAATGATATCCTCACACAACTCCAGCACCTGGACTCTAATGTTTCCCACTGGGATGTTTCCCTGAGTAATAGGTTCCAGTTTGCAGAGGAGGAGTGGGCTTACCAAGGAAAGGCTGGCTTTGGATGTGGAGTGAACCTTGACTGCATGTGCTATGAGCAGTCCTTATTAGCTTTAGAATTTATTATCTCCATAATTTACTCAGCCTGTAACTAGAGGTGGCACTGGCATGTTTTTGTTTATCTGGTCTTAAAGGTAGAAATAATTATTTTTTTATTTGCTGTCCCTGCCAGTTGCCCTTACTTGAGGAAACTCAAGTAAGTTCCTCAAGTTTTACCTGAGGAAAACCCTGCAGGCTTTTCCATCTCTTTCAGTGCCACCAGTGATTGAGAAACTGGAACCAAAAGGGAGCAAGTTGTTGGCAGGGCATAAGAAGAGACAGAAATGATTTTTGTTCTGTCATAACCTCACTGAGAGCTGAAGTGTCTGTTTTGTGCTCTCCATTCTGGGTTGATGACCTTCCATGCTGTGCTGTCGTGCCTGCTGAGCGCTGTTGGTAGCACACAGAGCATCAGAAGGAGCTTTTCACAGTTTTCCCTGCTTTAGAGAAAAATCTCTTCCTGATGGGCACAGGCAGAACAGGATCAACTTCCCTTGCACCAAAACACAGGGTCCAGAGATGAAGGGAGCTGTGGCTCTGGATCCCTTCCACCCACCTGAAGACTCATCTTCCTCCCCTCCCCTGCCTGGTGTCCAGCTCTGCTTCACTGGGCCAAACTGCTCTGGATTTTCTGTATTGTTGCCTTGTTACTTCTGCAGCAGAGGTCTAATTTGCTCTTCATTCTTCTGTGATCTCATTAGCTGATGATTTGGGGTTAATTCTCTCTTCTGCTTAATAGCAGAGGCTTTCAAGAGGAGACACTCTCTCAGACGTGCCTGTCCCTTCCCTTCTTTTTCAGAACCTGTCCCTCAGCCAATCCTCATCGCTGAATGCAGGAATAAAAGTGTGTCTGTCAAGTGTGAAGCCAAACAGAAGGCCAAGGACGAAGTATTTCTAATAGAACTGACTCAACCCAATGGCCAAAAAAATCCAAAGAATGCAACAGTGGTGGAATGGCTCGTGCGGAATTCTGGGACGTTCCGATGCGTTGCTAAGAACCAAATCAGTGAAAAAATGGCTGAAAAAGGAATTAACTGCTCAGGTAAGAAATCCCTTTTGTCAGAATGTGCTAGGGTGGACCACTGCCGAGGGCAGTGGGGTGTGAGAGGGGTTTTGCTCCTCCCCTTCTCCCGTGGGGAAATCCATTGTGTTTTTCTCCTCTCCCTAATCATGTCTATCCATGTGGTGGTTGCCTGCTACCCATGGGTGTGGATGAGTTCTCTCACAGGGGGAAAAATCAGCTGCTTGGACTCTTCAGCTTGGCCTAGAAATCAGGAGGGAAGTTCTGGAGGATTTTTATTCAGGGTTACACGAGTCAGATAAGCATGGCTCAACTGTACCATGGTTTTCCTATTCAGTTAATCACAGATGCAGCCAAAGGACTGAAAGGATTGCATTTTAAATGGGAAGAGTCATGCTGAAAATGATTCAGTAGGCAAAAGAAGTCATCACAGTTGTCATCCTCCCACGTAAAAATCCTGCAAGTTAAGGCACAAACAAAGGACAGATCACACTGGTATGGCACTGGGTGTGGTGCTTAAAGTTCAGAATTCCAGTGCAGTGCTGGGGAAAAGTCCTTGAGCTTGCCAGGCTTGGGTTCATCCCACCCAACCACAAGTGCTCTGCTGGAAGAATTCTCTTACTCTAGATTGCTGCTGGAGCTGGTGGAGAGTTGGAGGGGGGGCTCATGAGAGCTGGCTCAGTATTTCCAATTTTTACCTGTTTCTGCCACAGTGAATTTTGGGAAAGTCCAAGTCTGAAGGACAGCCCATGGGGTGAGAAGGGAGAGAGCAAGCCCTAAGGCATAAAGGCTTTACTGAAGTGATCCCAGGTCTGCTGAGGCTGGTTGAAGGGCTGAAGGGCAAAGAGCTGAGGGACAGGATGGCCACTGCTCTCCTGTGGAGCTGTTGCCTCCTGAATAATCCTCCTGATTTCAAAAATAGCCAAGCAATGCATTTTTTTTTGCTGCTGCCTGACCTGATGGACTGCACAGTCCCATTGACGTTAGCATTGGGAAGGGGCAAGCAGGATGTGGCATGGATTTTGGAGCCAGGTATGAAAGTGTGCTGCTGGATTAGGTCTGTTTGGGTCAAGGCAAACTATCCCAAACTCCTTGTCTGGATGAGGAAATGCTGGCCAAAGCTGCCCATGCCAGGACACAAGCCAGGCAAGCACAGGGCTGCCTGCACTGCTGCTGTGGGCAGACACTGGCCATCATCTAGACAATTTTGATTTCACTTTTTCTCACCCTTAAGAAATGCTCTTTTATCACAGGGTGAATTGGTTCAGAGAGTTTGGGTTTTTTTCTCACATCATTAACAGAGAAATACCAATGATCTTTAAGGTACAAACATAGCATTTCTCAGACACCAAAACCCCCCTAAGACCATGGAGCACTACTCTTCCTACCCAAACTAAATACCTCTCAAATTTTCGGTGCAGGGGCAGGACTCTGCCAGCTCCACAGTAGATTAAATCTCCTCATCTTGGAGTCAAACCTCTTTCTAACCCTGCTGGCCTCTGTGAACACTTGGTCCTGCAACTGAGGCCAATCACCTTGAATTTTGATCTTTAGAGGCAAGGTACATTTCAGGTGGGCTTTAGTTCAGCCAGCTTTTCATGGAAGTGTAATTACTTGTGAATCTGTCTGGGCTCCTCTTGCACTCATCTGGGAGAAACAGGCACAGAAAAAGCAAAATACACCTTGGTGTAACCCTGGCTACTAAAGCAAGTGGCAATTTAAATACAGTGAGCTGGCACACATGAATGCTCTGGTTTCAATTTTCTGCAGAACTTGAATCCATCAGGGAGCAATCAAAATTCTCAACAATGAGGAACAGCAACTTTCTGCTGTAAACAGGTAAAAGGCAAAGGGTGGGGTGTCTACTGGTCTGCCTTTACAGCCAATGGAAGAAAATACAGAATTCTAAGGATGTTGTGCAAGTGATTTCTTTCCATCTAACATCCTCTTTCATCCCCTTAACTAGGCAAGATGGACTTTTATCTCATCTTAAGCATAGCAGGAGGTGCAGTCTTCTTTGTCATCTTTGTGATTTGTCTTATTTATTGTATCAGAAGGAAGAAAACAAAAAGGAATGAAGTTTATGGTGAGTGTTTAAGAGGCTTTGTTTTGCTATCCAGCAACCTAAAATATTAGAGCTTCCCACTGACAGCAACCCTGTGGTCAGGAGCATTTTCTCTGCCCTGACATGAGCAATAACCTGGTTTTAGCATATGGTGAATCTGTGTAGATCAGCTGGCATTGCCAGTCTCACTTTCTGATATGTGTTTTGAGAAAGCCTCCTGAGTATTATTTGACATTGTGGCTGTTCTCTTTTGAGTGGTACAGATCGCTGCCTCAGCTGAGCAGTGACACCATATCCTCAGTTCTCAGAAAATGAGAAAATGAAAACCAATATTTTAGTGATTATTTTACAGTGACTAGCCTCTCTGAAACAGTTGGCTGTGTGTTTAAGGCCAGCTCAGTGTCTCAAGAGGTAAATCCCTCAATCCCTAAGTTAAGATGAGTGATATTCCAGAAACGATGAGTCAGTGATCAGAAGTCAGTCAGTATGAATTTACTTTTTTGTGTGTGAAAATTAATGCTGGCAAAAGGGATCTCTGGCTGCCAGGATTCTGGAAATCCCAGCACAGACAAAGGCAGGGCAGAGTGCTTTGATGTTGCTTCCTGGGATTAGATCTCCCTTTCCCTTCAGCAGCCTCCTAAAGGGGACAGAGCAGCTCAGTCTGGGGGTGTCCATGGATGTCTCCCTGATAAAGCTGGTTCCCCCAAGAGGCAGGGCAGAGCTTTCCCAAATGCTCCAGGTACCTTGATCTCTGCCAGGCAGCCAAAAGCTTCCCTGTTGGCCTGGGAGGTGCAGGCAGAGGTGATTTTTGCTGCTCACTGGTGTTGTGGTGCTGGGTGGATCCCCAGGATGAGATGAGAGATGAGAAGCTAACTCCAAGTTCTCAGAAGGCGGATTTATTATTTTATGGTATTATATTATATTAAAAGAAAATTATATACTAAAACTATAGTATATCATACAAAACTATACTAAAAAGAATAGAGAAAAGATACATCAGGAAGCTGGACAAGAATAATAATAAAAACCCGTGACAGACTCAGAGTCTCACACAGCTGGCTGTGATTGGTCATTAATTAAAAACAATTCAGGTGCTGGGTAAACAATTCTCCAAATCACATTCCAAAGCAGCAAAACAGGGAGAAGCTGAAGCTTCCCAGGAGAAAAAATCCTAGTGAAGGGATTTTTCATAAAATATCATGGTGAGAATGGCATCTTAAACCCCAGCATTTGGCTTTCTCTTGCTTGGGCCGAGGCCATTTCCGCGTCCTTCTGACTTCTTGGCGGATGTGTGACTCTGGGCTCCTTGTGTTGTTGCAGAGGAGGAGCGAGTGATGCAGACTCTGCCCACGGACCGTGAGAGGGGGATGCGGGAGCTGCCCCAGGCTCCATCCAAGCCCACCCCGAGGCAGCAGCGCCTGCAGCAGCGCCCGCTGCCCCCGCAGCCCCAGGAGCCGCAGCAGCCGCGGCCCCAGCCACGGCCCCGCACCCAGCCACGGACCCCAAACCCCCCGAGACACAGGCCCTGAGCAGACATCCTGGCATGCAGCAGGCCCAGAGCCTCCTAGACTTCCCTGGCGTTCAGCAGCCTAAGAAAGGGAATGCCAAGTGACGGGACATGTCATGGTGACTGGACTGGAAGCCCCTCTCTTCCACCTTCGGACTCCTGCTTATCTCTCTGTAAGACTGTAGGTCACTTTCCCTTAACCTTTGCTGCTGGACAGTTTCCAAACCCCCTGAACCCTACATCAAGAGCTGATTTTGCCCAGTTGGGCAGAAGAGCTGTCACTGGGAACCTTCGCAGAAGAATCAATAAAGACATGGCTGTGGAACCCCATAGAGCCTTCTCCTCTCTCCCCCTGAGTCTGCCTGCCTAGGCGCCTAGCAAGCTGAGATATCACTAAAGCTGAGATATCACTAAAGAGCTGATATCACTTAAGCTTGCTAAGGTTGCCTGCAGCTGAGAACTGCTTGGGAGCTCGGACAGTCTGTCTCGAACAGGTCAGAGCTATCCGGACCCCGTTGCACACTGCTGGGGACAGCCTGAACCCCAGAAAAGGTTGCATTACTGGCAGGAGGGGTGTTGGTCTCTCTGCTCCACCATTTGCTGGGAAAAGCAAGTTTGTGAGAGCCAGGAGCCCCTCCTGCCCAGCCCTGCATTATGCTCAGCCATGAAAAGGCAGCTTTCCTTGCAGAGAGTCAGAGAGAGCATCAAGTGGAGACCAGGAGACTCAAGGTGGTGGGCATTCATCCCTGTGGCTGTTTTTCCATCATGTTAGGATATGGATATGGAGCACTCAGCCCTGTGTCTTTCTGTGGTTCACTTGTTTTTACTGCACCTTGTCTTCGTGCTTTTTGGATGGTTTTCACCAAGAAGAAGCTAAAGCTCTACTTGGACGAAATGGACCTATGGATCTTATAGGGTTTCATCTCCTGCCTCACATTAGGACAGCTCTCTGGCTTCAGCATCAAATACATGGCCTCCTGGACCAAAAGTTAGTTGTATGTAATTAAATATTTGTTTGAAGTTGAAAGGATTTATGTCATTTAATGCAGAGAAGAAAATAGTGAAAGGACAGTTGAGAACCTTGAAGGACCTGTGTGGGAAAAACACAAATGGGAAAGGAAGAACTTCTCCCTTTTTTCCCTTTCTCTTTCTCCACTGTGTTTAGAAAAGAAACTGTGCGCTTGAGTTGCAGCAAGGGAGAGTTAGGTCAGTATTTTATTTTTCTTTTTAATGAAACACTGAGAGAGATTTCTGGGAGAGGTTCTCCAGCACTGGGGTTTCAAAGAGTGGTTGAAACAACATTTGGTGAAGCCTTTTTGTTCTGACAAGGGCCAGGAGAATGTGCTACACAGCCTCTTCAGGGAGAGTTTCAACTCAGTTTTTTGTGACTTTTAGGCAAATAAAACAAACCTTTATTCTCAGCATAAGTCTGTGGGGCTATCCAGACAATTTTTTCTTTTGCTTAGAAGAGGTCAGGTCTCCTTTGGCTTGTGAAAGGAAGCATTATGAACTGCCAGCCAGCAGGATTGCTGGTGGCACTGTCTGAATTGCCAGGGGTTCACAGCCCAGGGCTCCTGCTGAGGGTGAGGGACTGTGTTTCTTGGTTTTGTTGGTAACACCTTGGGTACAACCAGGGCAGGATGGAGAGCTGCTGAGAGATCTGCATCCCCAAGGGAGGAGCTGGACTGCAATAAGTGCACCTGCATCACATGCTGGACACTGCTTGCTCCTCTGGGCCTTGGGGGTGTCCATGGCTGCCTCCACAGGACAGCTGAGGAGCTGAGAGCACAGGCCTGCTTTAGAGCAGTGCCTGCACGGGTACACTCACCCATCTGGGGTGAAAGGCAGGGCAGGTGAAGGAGGAGAGAGCTACAAGAGCCACAGAGCACCAGACATCCAGCCAGCTAGCTGATGTGTCAGGCAGAACACCCAATATCTCTTCCAGGCTGGCCTATCCCACGTGTGCCAGGGGAGATAAAACAACCATGCTTTGTTTCTCCTCAGAAATGTGACTATTTTTATCTTCTGGTGTAAGGGCAAGGAGGCAACTGGTCAGAAAAAGGAAGCTTCTGCCTCCTCCAGAGGTCAGTCACTTCACTTGAACTCTGACAGCAGGAACAGCCCTGGGAGTGCCATTTGCTCTCTTGCCTTGGCTTTCTGCAGCTGATTTTTGGGCTTTTGCTATTTAAAATTGCATTTGGTAAATGTTTCGTGGTTTATTTTGTAACACACCACATGCTATATCACTGTACTTAATAAATAAAGAGAGGACTGGGTGCAGAGGACCTTAGTTCACTGCTGTGCTGGTACTTCAGTATCTCACTTTGATACAAAGAAGGCAATAAAAGCACTTTGGTCCCTGAGGCACAGAGGCAGGGGTGCAGGAGGTGTCACACCATCCCTGGGAGGTGCTGGGGTGCCAGGAGCTGGTGGGCTCAGGCTGGTGTGGGTGAGCACAGCTGCTCTGCCTGTCCTGTGCTGCCAGAGCTTTACTGGTGCTGCTCTGTGGTTACAGGTGTGGGGTCCTTTCTGGGAGAGAGGGAGGGTAACTGGGGCCTGAGAAAGAAGATTTATCCCAACTGGGTTGATTTACCCTAAAACACAGTCCTTGGCAGGCAAGAAAATACTACTAGCACAGAGCATGCCTGTGCAATGGAAAGCTCGCCAGGGCAAAACTTATTTTTTATTTACTCTTTTTCTTTTGATAGTCACCATTGTTTTTGTGATGTCTCCTTGTACAAGTATTGTCCATTGCAGCACATCAGGAACAAAAGTGAGACATCACAAAAACAATGATGACTTGTCAATGCTCCATGACACATTCAGAAAAAAATGCTGACTTATCAAACAAGCACCCAGCAGAACTTCATTTTTCAGAATGTGTGCTGTGGGGCATTCAAATCTCGGGCTTTTATGCTGTAGTGGATGTTTCAGTTCTGGAAAATGAGCTGACATGGGGACCTAAGACACAACAGGATGTGCTTGGCTCTGGTGTAACCTTTCTTGGTTCTTCTTTTGTAGATGCATCTGCCACTGAGTCATAGGGTGAAGTGTTTTTTCCTACTCTTCTTAAGGGGCATGAGTTGAAATGAACAATGCTGGTCTTGTCCTTTCCTGTCTGCTGCCAGAGCTGCAGTTTCTGCTGCCTGGGATCAGTTTTGTGGGTGGTGTGCTCCAGAGCCAGTGCTGAAGGAATGGGAGGGAGGCTCAGCCCATGACCAAAGCAGGTCTGTAGTTGTGCTGTGGTCCTGCAGCACTCACCAGATGGGCAGACTGAGCAGGCACCCAGAAGAGCAATGGTTGGTTCTGTAGAAGATACAAATCTTCTATCCCAGCATTAACCCATGTGAACAGCAGCACTTGCTGCCCAAACTTGGCCTTTCTAGTAAAGTAGCCAGAACCTGCTTGTACCTCTGTTGGCCTGTCCAGAGGAAGGTCCTCAGGCTCCTGGCACAGGCAGTGGGGGAGACAGCTAGATAATTTAATTTCTAAACTAAAACTCCGAGTAAAAAGTCAAGTAGGAAACCATAGCTAACCTTTCTTGAGATGTTTGCCAAAATGCTGCCATGGGGAAAAGACGCTGATTTTGTCCTTATTCTGCAACAGATATCCAGGTGCTGCAGGTGATAAGAGATCTGGCCTCAGGATTTTGGATAAGATCAGTTTGTGGTAGCTATCAAGCTCGTGAAATACTGCTGCTGGGCAATCCTGTCTCATGCTGTGGGAAGAAAGATAAGGGTTAATGGAAGGAGAGCACAGTAAGAGGCCCTGGGCCAATGACCTGGCCTCCTGGTCTCCTCTGCCAGCCTCAGCCCACAGGAGGAGTGCCAAACCCACCCTCCTCACTCTCTCCCCCAGCAAAGTGCTCCTGCCCTCCCTGCAGAAGGGAGTTTACCACAGGACCTTTTCTCATCCTTCCAGCCTGGCTGCCTTGAGCCATGGATCAGCTGATCCCTGGGAGCCTTTCCCTCCCTCAGGGGTGCAATTTCAGCCCTTACCCTTTCAGAGAGGTGCCAGACCCTGCTGCTTGCCCCAGACTGAAATTCCCCTCAGCTCTGCCACAGCCCCCTCACCAGAACTGCTGTTCCTTTGTGAACAAAGGAATCAGGGAACAGGTGAAGGAGCTTTCCCAAAGCATGACATGGGTGCTGCTCCCCTGGACCTTCTGGTGGAGCTGGGAAGGTGTGAAAAGGAGCTGTGAGCAGCGAAGAGCAGGCATGTGAGGAGCTACCTCACAGAGAGGGATCAGTGAAACATCTGCCAGATACTGTCCAGGGCCTCCAGGCTGGGGATCAGGGCAGGGATCAGCTGAGCTGGCCAGTGAATAAGCCAGGCTCTGTGCATGGGGCACACAGGACAGCAGGGCAGGTGAAGAGGATGGGCAGGCACAGAAATGGCTGCTTGAGAAGATGAGCTGGATGATCAGGAAGAAGGATTTGAGTCACATAACTTTGTCACATTCTCAGTCCTGGGTTGTGGCTTTTCTTTCTGTGCAGAACTCCTATCTGAAGTGTGATTTACCCTCTGGGCAGGGGCATGAGCTGCCTGCCTTGCTGGGCCTCCTGCTTCCACCCCCTTTTTTCATCTGAGGACCAGTTGCCTTGTTCTCACCTCCTGTGACACTTCCCCCCATTACTGTCTATTCTAGTTTTCCTTTGCTACAAAATGCCCACTCTGGATGGTTTATTCTTCCTCTTTGAATGACACCTCAGGACTCCACCTATGCACATGTCAGCCTAAGGGAGGAAAGGGGACTTCCAAGGTGTCCTCATGGCTTCAGAACATGGTTCCTCGTGAACATGCCTGCCCTGAGAAGCTCCTCTCCAGGTTGCTTTGCTGTTGGCTGCCTTTGCCAGTGCTGTCAGGAAGGATTCCTGACTCTGGAAGGAACCTCTTGGTTGCATTCTGCCATGGCAAGCCTGGGCTGACTCCCCTTCCAGAGTCTCCCTGGGCACACGGTGAGCCCTGGGCACGGAGCCCATGGTGCTGTGAGGCCCTGCTAAGGCAGTGTTTGATCCTGCCCACCTGCCTGTCCCCAGCACTGGCCCAGGGAGGTGCCAGAGCCTCACCTGCCTTTGCTTGGGGTGCTATTGTTCGACAGTTTCTGCCTGGGGTGCAGTTTTGAGATAACAGGAAGAGATAACGCCGCAACTGAGATGCTCATTGGTTGTGTTTCCCACACACTCTGTCTGCCTACATGAAAACAGCAGGCAAGTGTTTCAGGCTGCTGCCTGGCCTCCCACACAAATGGCTGCTTTCATTTCCAGCCCTTTGCTGTGGGGCACGGGGCAGGCGGGCGAGCACGGTGCGGAGGCAGAGGGGTGCGAGGAGAGACGCGCTTGGGGCGGTCACTGCTGCCCACTGAGGGGAACAGCTCTGAAACAACACTGCCTGCAGGCAGCCCCAGGCTGCATTTCCCTGTTTGCCACTCCCTGCCTCAACAGCAGTGACATGGGGACAGGCAGTAGGGCATTTGGACAACTGGCCCTGGTAGAGCCCCAGGATGAAATGTCCGGGACTGCTGCTCTAAGCGGCCGGAATTAGGCAAAGCCCTCTTCCTCTGTTAAAGCCAAAGCAGCTTTCCCATGAATAGTGGCAGTGAAATAGAGGCGTGCTTGTTTGCTGACAAATTCCTATGGAAGGGTGCCCTGGTCTCCAGCTTTTCTTTCATAAAACATGCATGCACATCACTTCCACGATGGGCTCTTTGCAAAGCCTGCGTCACTCCCTTCCCCGCTGTGCTTGTTGGCAGGTTTTCTGGAGGAGCCTGCTGGGCAGTTCCTAGAAAGGAACTCTGTGCCAGGGCACTGGGGGCTTGCCCTGCTCTGCCTTGGCTCTGCTCTTACCCCGACTCATCTCACAGTGACTGCTGTGTCCTGTCTGTCCCTTGCGACTTGCCCTGTCCTGAGCAATAGGCACGTGAACAAGGGCAGTCTGTGGGCTTGGGATGCTCCTGTGATGCTCCTATTCGTATTCCTGCTGGGAATGGGATTTCTCCTCTTGTATGAGAAGGGAGTAGCTATCAGTTTGTGCTGGCACTGCTGTTTTCCTCCATCTCTGCTTTCCTGGAAGTTTTACAGCTGTTAAAGGCACCACCTGAGGGAGCTGTGTCTCCGGGAATGGCTGTACAGCACCCAGCTGCACCAACAGCAAGGGGCACTGCGAGGCCCTTGTCCTGCAGACACACGGTCACTGTAGTGACCAACTCTAGCTGGCTTCAGTGATTTCAGCAGCCAGGGCCACTGTAGTACTTGGCAGAATGAGGATGTGGTTCCTGCTGCTGGTAGGAAGTACTGGTATTTCAAACCCAAAATTCAACCAGGAAAACCTCCAATGCTCTTCTGCCGATCTTACAGTTTCTACAGACTCTGTTTTTCTTTTAGCCATTTATAAATGACAAAGAAGACAAGCTTAGCCTAAAGCTATCCACTGCAAAAGAGGAACGAAGAAACATGGAGATTTTTAAAAAGCACAGTCAAGAAGGAAACTTGTCTGCACAGCAAGTGACTCGTAGGAGCCTTTAGGCCCTGTAGTGGAAGTTAAATACCAAGTGTTGAAGGAGTTGATCAGAATCCAAAGTTTTCCAAAGGAGGGCGTGTTTGATGAGGAAGAAGGGGTGAAAATAAAAGGTGTCCCCACCCTGTTTCTTTCAGACATCTTGTCTTGCCTAGAAATTCAGGTCACAGGTTGGCTGCTTTGTCTGATGCTGCAGAAAACAGCAAATATGTCCCTGACTGTTGCTGCCAAACTACACTCTCTTATCAGATTCATTCTTGTCACCCCTCTTCCTTGGCCCAGGTACAGTTTGGCTGGGCTGTGTTCTAGGAAAAGAGGCTGGACATGTATGTCTCTGAATATCAAATGTTACCTGCAGTAGGCCTCCCTGCTGATGTTGGGAACATCACATCAGGAAAACTGGATTTCCCTTAAACTGGAAAACCTCCAAACTGCAGCTCTGAAGAGCCAGCGGTGCCAGGGTTAGAGGCAATGGCAACAACATGAGGAGAGGCATTTCAACATGGCAACCACAGAAGAATCAGCTGTGAATCTGCTTTGTCTCAAAGCATCTGTGCTAGGGAAGAGCATCTGTGACAGAGCACCTTAGGCAAACACAGGTGTGATGTCTCACCTAGAGATGAACAAGGGCACCACGGCCGGCAGGCACCGGAGCAGCTGGCTCGACTGACTCAACACATGTGCACACACATGCAAAGCTGCAGGAACTGCTGGTCCTCTCCCTCTCCTGCAGTTTTGAGGGACATGTGCTTCTGCAGGCCTCATGAGAAATAGTACAGAAGAAAGGTTTACAGGCCTAGATTGACCAGAAGGGAAGCAAAAGCTCTGCTTCTCCAAGGTGTGAAAGGAAGGCACTGCATCCTTTTGGGAGAAAAGTGCTGCAGGAAGCTGAGATGGAAGAAATGGTGCAGATGATCCTTCTCTGTGGGACAGGTGAGGCTTAGCCCAGCTCTGCAGACTGCCCTGCAGGTCTGAACCTGGGGATGGGCACGGCTGCCTGGGCTGGGACACTTGGCCCATGTCCCACGTGGGACCCGGCTGCTCTGCTCCCTCTCCCAGCGCCCCTGTCACGTGGCTGCCTGAAGAGTGAGCAGTGGTGTCATGGGACAGTCGTGTCTTGGAAGCAGAAACTTGTCTGCAGATGGTGTGGTGGCACCCAGCCAGGAGCCCAGGCCGTGGATCTCTGCCATGGCTCTCTTGGCAGCTTTGTCAGGCTGCACACCTACCTGCTGCCACTTTAGGGTCAGCCTTTTGGTCAGGGACAGCCCGCGGTGGGCCAGGATGGATGCCCTACCTCAAATGCGCCACTGAAGACATTCCCTGGGGAGGATTGTATGCACAAAGAATGGGAATTTCATGCAATGCCTATTTAAAACCCAGAGCTGTGGGCTACAGTCTCTTCCTTAGCTGGTGAACAGCATGGCTGGAGGAGGGGACACAAGGCTGGACTCATGTTCAAGGGGCAGCTGGACCAGGGGGCTGATCAGGGAGATGCTTGGACTCACTTGAGGAGAAGGGGAATTTGTGGGCTGGCCATAGCATGAAGACAAGAGTTTAGGGATGCAGCCAGTTTGTGGTGCTCACCTCTAGGCAGGGAGGGCAGTTTACAGCACAGAACTCTCTAGCTGGTGTGAGCGTGGGGTGCACAAGCACATGTTGGTGCTGTCATCTAGTGGGACCACAGGAGCACAGCTCAGCCACGGCTCTGTGTCCTTCCTCCCGTGCCTTTTTCTCCTCCCTTGCACTAATTCACATCCTGACTATCAGGCCTGTATTTTGTGGCCATAAAGCTTTTCCTTGAACTAGGCAGTGTGAAAGCTGTTATGGTTACAGGCTTCACACACAGTTTATGTCAGGCTTGTTTATCACAGGCCAGGATTAAAGGGAGCTCATCCAAACTCTTGAACTCTGATGGCCCTCACATACTTACCCTCAGTAGAGTGCATTTTGTGCCTGTAGAAGAGAAGAGATCAGCCCAGTGCACAAACAATAATGGTTATCTGCCCATCTAATTTAGATCTCATTTTGCACCCAAAGAGATACAAGTGATCAAGACTAGAATCTTCTCTTAAGCCCTTGACTCCTGTAATTTGTATTTGAGACACAAATCACTATTTTCTACTTGTGATCTTCACTACAATCAGTTTCAGGTTTTGGTTCCTCTGGCAGCTGCTCAGACATGTCCTAACCACTTCCACAACACACGGCAAACCTCCCTGTCTGCTGCCTCGAAATTTTCAAGAGGAAATTGAGAAAACTTGTTTTCGGGAAGACAAAAATCAACATCAGAGGCTCAGCATTTGGGATGTGTTTGAGGCTGAGTGGCAATGGAAGGGCACAGGTGGGATTAGGGCCATGTAGCTCATTTTAGGTCTTTCCTGGCCTGTAGTGTGTCTCCTTGTTCTTCACAAAGCAGAAGGAATCCTGGAACATCTGACATTGCTAATTCTGGTGGAGGAACTGGAACGGGGACCACAGCTGAGCAAGGGGCAACAAGGAAGTGAAAGCACTCTCCCCAAATGAGCAGCACTGTCATGTTTTTGGTTTTTTTTAGAGATGCAGGGATTTCTTAACCTTATTTTAAATAGAACTGTAGAACGACCCATGAGCTATTCTTCTCTACCCTTCCTTCTTACCCTCCTTTTTTAGGAAGCACATTAGTCTGCATGTTATGTCTGTGTAAATACAGAGTTTATTTTCTGAAGTATTCCTAACTTTATTTCCCTTACTTTGTTCTTCTGCTTAAATCACTCCTTGCCCCCTGGTTAATGATTCCAGCTCATGGTGTCAGCTGTGGAGGCTGCAGAAACTCAGTGGTGCAAGATGATGGTGAGTGGAGGAATGTCTTGATGGGATTCTGTTTCCACGCACGGGGGCGGTGTGGGGGTCATGCAAAACACCAAACAAACAAACAAACAAACAAAAAAAAATCAGCCACTAAATAATGTCCATAAGTGCCACACCTACACATCTTTACAATACCTCCAGGGATGGTGACTCCACCACATCTCTGGGCAGCCTGTTCCAGTGCCTGACCACCCTTTCCGTGAAGAAATTGTTCTTAATATCCAATCTAAACCTCCGCTGGCACAGCTCGAGATTGTTCTTCCAGGCAGCTGTAGAGGGCGAGGAGCCCCGAGGAGAAAGCCCCGCAAGGCCAGGAGAGGGCACCTGGAAACAACTGTTCCGTGCACAGCTCTGCTGCTGGGCTCTTCTTTCCCCTTCTATTTTATTTTCGCCTCCCCCCCGCCCCACCTTTTTTACACAAACCCTGTGAGCCGTTTTCATCTTCCCGGGAGCTCGCAGCTTTGTGCCATCAAAGAGGAGCACAAAGCTCCGCTCGGTGTGCGGGGAGCAGCCGGCTGCGCCTCTCCCGCATCCCCTCTCTCTCCTCCTGCCCCAAATTCTCTCCCCGGCTCCTCGCACACGCCCGTAAAACATAGGGGAACATGCAAGTGTATTGTCTCCACGCAGCAATTCAGGGGCCAACACTTGTTCCTTTCCCCCCCTCTCCCGAAAAGCTCTCCCCCAAAACATGCGGAGTTCAGTAAAAGAGCACCTGTGTTCAAACCGCGGTAGGGTTTGAGGAAGGAGGAAAACGCCCCACCTCGCTAAGCAAGAACATCAGGCTGGAAGCAGTGCCGGGCTTGGATGTCTTTTTGAGCTGCCACTACACCCTGGCTTTTGGAAAACTCGTTGGATCAGGCTTCCCCGGGATGGGGTTAAATCATCATCCCTGGAGGCATTTAAAAGACCTGTAGATGTGGAGCTTAGGGAGCTGATTTAATGGTGGGTTTGGCAGTGCTGAGCTAATAGTTGGACTCAATGATCTCAGAGGTCTTTTCCAATCTAGATGACTCTGTGACTCTTATTCTTTGTGTTCATAATGGTTGAATGTTGCTCCCTGAAAATCCAGGTATTCTGAAGGCTGCAAACACTGAGCTGTCAGACTTCAAATCAAAGGTGTCAGGCCGGAGAAATGTTCAGAGCCCTGCTGCACTGTGGGGTGGCTGGGAGCAACACCAATTTCAGCCAGATTATAAAGCTCCTGGCCAATTTGTTTGGAGTGAATTTTGACACATGCAGTCACATTGCAGCATCCCCACCTTGCTTCCCTTCTGGGACTGTGAGCATCCCATAGTCTTTCCCTCTCTCACACGTGCAGAGATGGACTCTTCTCATCCCCAGTCCCCAGCAGTGAGCTGTTTCCTCCTCACTTCTTATGGGTGCTTGCAGTTTGAGGCATGAAATCTCTACCAACAAATGCTTTTCACAGGCTCTGCTGTGTGGCTTTGCTGTGCACATTAAGCCCTAATTGCGTCACTTCCCTGCAGCTCCCTTCCTCAGGTGAGCACCCCTCTTAGTCAATGCATGACACGCTAAACGTTTCATGTGCCCAGATAGTGCTCACAGAACTCACATTATGTGTACATATTCACTTATTGAACACAAAGGCACTGCCTGCTCTGTACTAAATTCATACTACAGACTGTGTGCACACAGGCACCTTTTCCATACAACTTCAAGTTAAAAAAAAAATTGTTTTCTTTGCACAGGCACACACGTACCTTCCTCTCTCTGGAAGAGACAAGCCTTTGTTGTTAGGCTGTCTTTGCTCCTCTGGTCTTTCTTTCCCCCCTTGTTTCTGATTCTGTTTTCTCTAATGCCTGTCTCTCCTGCTTGTTCAGGCTGTCAAGTAAAGCTGCAAGGTGCTGCAGATGTGCCACTCGAAATCACGTTTGTCCAAGGCATTTTCCTGGGGCGACGTGGGGCTTGTTAAAATGGGCTCCGTGTGTGCTCCCTCCCTGAACCTGCCCTGTTTTAAGGGTACAAATGCAGCATTTTGACAAAAATGCTTTCCTCGTGAGGGATGCTCTGTGCTGAGCTCTGGTGGGAACTCCCCTCAGGGAGGTGCATTATCCATCCATGTAAGAGCTAAAACCTGGCAACTGCTTTTGCAGCCCCCTGCTGCTGCCAGGATGGACTGGGTGGCTGTACCCAGCCTGCCTAAGCCCACCTGTGCCCTGAGTGAGGTGCTGGGTGGTGGGGAAGGTGTTTCTCATATGCAGGAGCTGAGGGAGAAGCAGAAAGCTGGGGTACAACAAGGGGCTGCAATGATGGTGGGTGATGTGTGTGGCTTGAGTGGCCAGGAGGGGTTTCAGAGTGGCTTGCTGGCATCAGCAAAGGTTTGTGGCTTTTAGGAGGGCACAGCTTGTGGTAGGGGGTCCCTGTTGGTGGGATGGGAGTAGGCAGCCGGGCTGTGCTGTGCTGCAGAACCAGGGAAGGGGAGGTCATGGGGGTATCCCCTCACTCCCATGCTGAGTGCTCAGCACTGCACACCAGCCATTCCTGGCAGGTCTCTTGCACCTCTCTGCTGCCTGGTTTGCCCAGGGCTCTCAAGGACCAGGCTTCTGGGGCTTTTGCAAGTGATGGAGTGTCCCTGCCCACAGCTGCCAGTCTCTGCAGCGGGGCAGGGCCTGAGCCCTGGGCAAAGAGCATCAGCTCCACCCAGAGTTCAGCTACTTCCCCAGCTGTGCTCTGCATTTAAATAACAGCTCCCTGCTGCTCAGGGTGAATTGCCTCTGACTGAGAGACCAGACCTGTGAGGAGGTATGTGGAGGACACTGAGACGTGTTGGCTTTATGGGATTTGACTTGTGCAAAGCCAGCTTATGGCTTTGCATACCTGAACAGTAGTGGTGACCTGTCCCAGTGCTAAGGCAACATGAAGCAGAAAGAGCTGTGCCAAGTGTCTCCATCCCTCCTCCTGGTCTGCATTGACCCCAAATGCATCCATGTGTTGTGAGAGGCTCCACTGAAGCAGATGAACAGATATTAACTCACCTGAAAGGGATGTGGTGCAATGTGATGTGGTGTGGGAGGGAGTCCTGACTCTGAGGATGTCTCTGACCCCTCTGGGGAAGGCACAGCCAGGCTCTGTGCTGCCCCTAAGGGTGGTAGCATCTTGTGCTAAGTAACATTTTCACCATGAGAGTGATACTGGGGGTGAGCCTTTGAGTACAATGCATTCAAAGGTACTGGCTCGTCCTTGCAGTGCTGCACCAGCACCACCCTTGGTGCTCAACCCAATTTCCTCCCCTGCTCCAGGTCTCAGCCTGCTAGGTGTCTCACTGGGGTGAGGGTCCTAAACTGGTCGTGTGCTCTTCACCTTTTTATATTTATTCTTTTCTCTTCAGAACAGACATGAGGCAAGAAGCAATTTCCAGCAGATGTACTGTGCATCCTTCATGGTCTCCTTGGGACAGCTTCCTCAGAGAAGTGACACCAGTGCTACTTCCAGTTCTATCCTTTGTCCCAGCCTAATGGTGAGTCACAACAGTTGTATTTATGTCTAACAGAGCCAGTTTTTGCATAAGCTGTTTTATTTTTTAGTGAGGTCTCTCATCTGCTCAGTCAGGCGATGGCAGCTGGTGCTACCACGATGGGGAGAATCTTCAGCTGGCTTTGCTCTGCCTCTCCTTTCTTGTGTACACTAAAACAATGGCTCTGGCTCCCCACCCCCAGCAGCTTGCTGACCTGGAGACCTCTGGGCATAAACAAAGCGCAGCGTTAGTGGAAAATTGGTGCAGCCCCCAGAAGGTCCTTAGGAAACACGTGAGCCTGGAAGGAGCCAGCTGTTCTGTGTGGGAAGGCCAGAGGATAGCCCAGATGATGCAGAGCAGAAAGGCAAGCCAGAGCTGGAGCACATTATTTGTGTTGTGGCCGAGAAGATGAGTGCCTTGGTCTGCATGGGGGTCAGTGGTGCTCGGCTGTGTTTTGTGGAGAGACCTTCAAGGCAAGCTGAAAGAGCTGTAGATGTCAGGTCTTGGCAAAAGGATGTTGCAAAGCCCACAGACCCAGAGGGCTCATGGGGCAGCATGTTGCTGTTTTAACCATTAGCTGAGTCTCTGCACAGGTTTCCTGTCCCCTGCAGTTTTATGTTCAGGGGGAAAGGTACAAACCCAGTACACGGGCAGTTGCAATTGCTGTCTGGTATACAGCTCCTCCCTTTGCTTCTGGACTGCCATTGTGGGACAGAAAAGCATTCAGGCTACCCAAGGAGAGAAAATCTCTTCTGTACAGCCCCTGCATCCTGAGGAGGTGATTCAGATTTGAAAGGTTGTTTCAAACATAATCTTTCTTCTAGGGTCTGGTTGGGTGCTGTGAAACACGTGTGTTAAGCGGGATGATTCGTTGGTGCTAACGGGGAGGCTGCAGCTTTTTAGCCTCCTTAGGAAATCCAGCTAGGCTCTGTGTTTTGGGGGTAATCTGGTTCACACACTGAAAGCCCTCCCTCCTACCACTGCCATGGCTCTGAGACTCAAAGCAGAGGGTGAGGCAGCATCCTCTTTGTGAAGTGAGTTGAAGTGGTTCAGCTTCCCTTCAGAAGTTTCTGGCTGACCAGCCATGTTAACACAGCTGCAGCTGTGTCTCTGCAGGGTTGTTGTTTTTACAGGCTGAAACCAAGAACAATTCCCTCAAAGATGCACTGAGGATAAAAGTGATTATGTGGTAAATACCAGTGTTGTCGCTTGAGCGGTGCTTTGGCTCAGACCTCTTCCCTCAAAACTGGAGAGCTGTAGGATCAAAGCTTACTTTAGGCTGAAAGGGACCCCCTGGAGGTGATTTAGTCCAATCCCCAATGAACCCCAAATGCAATGGGTAGACTGTAAGGCATCATCATGTTTCTGAGTTGAGAAACTTTGAAAATAAATCCTGGCTAATTGGGGTTAAATGGGACTTTTGTAGTAATATAAGAGGGGCCAGAGGTTTGGCTGGCTGAGGATCACATCCAGAGTCTTGCAGGCTCAAGACTCTTGCACATCCAGACTCTTGCAGGCTCAAGACTCTTGCACCTCCAGAACTGTGGGACTGCTGGTCCAAGCATGATGCCTCAGTTCACTATGAATAATTCTGCTGCCCTCACCACTCCCAGCTATGTCTGTCTGTCTGTCTGGGACAGTGTGCTCTGTGCCCATCATCATGGCTGTGCTTTCCCAGCTTGGGCTGGATAAATAATGGCCTCTTTGTCCCTCTGCAGTGACAGTGACTGTGTGACAGTGCAGTGCAGGAGGCACAAGAGCTGCTTCCCCTGCTGGTTTGATCCTGGTGAAAGGGTGGTAGAAGCATGGTGTGTGGGGCAGGCATATCTGGACATGGAAGCTGTGAGGAGGTCACCACTTCTGTTCTGTGTCTTTGCATGGGTGGTGGTTTTGCTTTGCTGTTGCTGCTCCCTTCTCCTGGTGGTGTCTTGGAAGCTCTTCTCCCACCCTTTTGCAGGGAGGGGAAGAAAGGAGAGTGCTTAGAAACCTGCCTCTGTGCAAAGCAAACACTCCAGCTAGCTAGAAGGAGTTGTGCCCTGTCTGACCCTTGGTAGGAGGTGCACCTCGTGGCAGAGAAGGTTAATGCATCCAGCATTTCTGCTCTCTGGATCCCAGAGCACATATGCTTCCCCAGACCTCCCAGGTTTCCATGAGTTTGCAACTGTGCTTCCTGCTACTGGTTGGTGTGGATGTATGAAAGGAACAAATGCTGGCTGTTATTTAGCACTTCAGTCAGGTCGTGCTGCAGCCAGGAAGCGCCATGGCCTGTAATGGAGAACATATGGGGTCTCACACAAACACCCTCGCTCTCTGTCCTGCTTCCCCGCCTGTAAAATGGAAATAACAATCCAGTACCTCAAAGAAGGGCAGAGGGCCTTGCTTAAATTGGTTTGTGTAACTCTCACAGACATTCATGCAGGGGGGGTGGCAGGAGAGTGCTGCGTTTTTTAGTGGCAGCAGCATTGCCAGTCTGTCTTCTTCCCTTGCTCCCAGTGGGAAGGAGATGCTGGGTGGCCTGTTTGGATGGCAGGCATTGGAGAGGTCCCTGACTACACAGGGACCTCTGGGGGCCCTGCTCTACCAGATGGTGCCATTGCAGCAGGGTGACCTGTCTGTGCCCATCTGCACAGTGGCTACCCCAGAGCCCTTGTGGGGACACTACTCAGGGCAAGATCAGTCCCACCCCGGGGGGTGTTGGATGGTTTCTCTATCCCTGTAGCCATCTGTATCTGTTTCTCAGTGGTTGTGAGGAAAACTGGATCCCTCCCATGCAGCCATCCTTGCACATGCGTGCTCTACATCAAACGCTTGCTCCAAGAGATATGAGTAGCATGGAAAAAAGTAATCTTGGAAGACTATAGGAATATTCCCCCCAGATAGTAACATAAAGTAAAAGCCAATAATCTCTTTGTTTATTTTTTCCTCTTCCTCCTCCTTTTTTTTTTTTTTTACGTGAGAGTTTTTATTTTTGCCCAGCTTATCTTTATCTTAGAGCTGGTCTTAAAAAATGATTTTCCTTTTCCACACTGACCTTTCTGAGGCATACAAAAGGAACGGCCTTTAGAGAAGAGGGCTGGTTAAGCCAGAAACCCTTTCTTCCTTCTCTTCTTCCTTCTCATCCTCAGAATGAAGGCACTGTGTCTTTATTTCCTCCATCCTTCACTTCTGGTGTTGATTTCTAGAGAAGGAGATGGGCTCCTTTCTGCCGCGTGGCTGACAGGTTCTAACACACACAGAGTACCTCCCTGTGTTGGTTGATGTTTTCTTGGTCTCTTTACTCCTTCTGAGCCCAACTGATGAGATGAGCTTGAGGTTCAAGACCTTTCAGGAATGAAAGTCTGGGCTCGTGTAACATGGGAAGTCCTCTCCAGTCTTCAGTGGTAGGGGCTGTAAGAAGCCTCCCTGGTGCCCAAATCCACCTGAAAAGCAGGGTGGCTGAGCTGGACTGTGACCAGTGGTGTGTGCATTTGGTCAAAGACTGTGTCTCCCTCCATTTCAGCATGGCCTGAAGAGCTGGAAGTGTGAGCACTCCACACAGAAATTTCCAAAAAACCCTAGCTGCTGCTACCTGGCCAGGGAAAATAAATGTCTGGGAGAGCTTCTGGGGCCAAGAGAGTAAAAGAGGGTCCCCAGCACCCTCCGAGAGGCAAGGATGGGGTCAGCACTGTGGCTGAACTCATCCTGCAATCCTGTGCTCTAGCTGGTGAAAATCTGTCAAAGCTGAGACTCGCTAAGCAAACCAGCTCACCAGTAAATGAAGTGGCATTTTGCCAGAGAAATTTTTGCTCAGCAGAAACCGTGTGGCTGCATCTGATATGGACTCTGTAAATGGCCATTAGGCTGTTGCGGATGAGAGTGATATAATTGAATCTAAGGAAAAGGTTCAGGAGGGAGTAAACTTTTTTTTTGCATGGTTTCCCAGAATGACTTTTTTTTTCCCCCCCTTCAGTTGGTAGCTGAAAATGTCAGTAGGATGTAGTTAATACCTGGAGACAAAAATAAGAACTAAGGGAGGGCAAATGAGAAGGAAAACTAGAGATGTCCATCTTCACTAGAGCTGGGCGTATGTAGCAATAAACGTTCACAAAATGTGCTTGTGAATAAAACATGCAGCCTGTCTTCCTTAGCGATTGTGACCCATTTTATTCCCAAACACTCTGCTGAAAAAGAATTTTCTACCCACAAAGATGTTCACGAAAGCAAGCTATCTTTTGGAGTAATGTGAATAAATATAATTGAATTCTCAGGCTGGTGTTGATTCTCAAAACCAGGCTGAAGAGCCCTATCAGTTGCATAATAGGCTCGTGGAACAATCCGGCGTGATTGCAAATAGCTTGCAATGAGGAGGGGATGTCACCTAACCAGAGGCGACTTAGGATGAATTACATGACCAATGGCACAACATAAATGCTGAGTGAGGAGTAGGATATTTTCAGCAGAAGGGTTTCAGCTCAGCCATATGTTAAAATGCCTTCACACAAAGAACTTGTCACAGCCACTGGAGAAGCAAGCCCGCCCGTGAGCAGCCAGGCTGCCGGCTGATAACGCAGGGACAGATAGCGGCGCTGCGTTTGTCAGCGGATTTATCTGCAGTGAGCAACTTGATCAGCTTTAATCATATGTGACAGCAATGTGAGGTCTGAAGTTGTGGTCAATCAGTTTGAATTAATCCCTCCATCAATGTCACTGAGCCGAAGATCAGGGCAAGTTGGTGTTGTTTTCTCACTTAGCCCATCGCCAGCAGGAATGGCTCTCCCTGCCTGCAGGTGATCCCACCTTTCCTGCATGGCCTACATTTCTCACTGTGAGCCTTCCCTGGCCATCAGGGGTGGAGACGGAAATGAGCTATTGGTTCACACAGAGTTTGTTCACCCCTGGCTATTGCAAAGTCCTCTTCAGTGGGTTTTTCATTTTTTTCCCATGTGTAGCAGCAAGTTGTATTTCCATATGCCCAAAATGCCTGGGCTTTCCCAGCATCTCCCAGATGGCTATTACACATTAAACTATAATTGCACTGTCAGGGAGTTTTCCTTTCTGATGGTCTGCCAATGAGTTCCTTTTCAAAAAATTCTATCTATTGAGGTTAGCAGCTCGGGCAGGAAACAATTCAGACAAATGCAGGCTGCCCCATCTTCGGGCCAATTAATCTGAACCAGATATCCAGCAAGAGGGTGACGGTGGAAACGCTGACTGAGAACTGTGGGGAGCACAGGGCAATTTAGCTGGGCTGTAAACTTGCAATTGAGATGCTTGGCAGCATCACTCAGTGATTATGGGCTCTGGAGAGGGCACAGGAGGACTCTGCTGCAGCGGGCAAGCGAGGATGGGGTTTACGGGCAGCAACTACAATGCTGTTGTCCTTCAGGCATGCCAAGGCCAGCTCTGTATTGACAAACTGCTGAGCATTTCTGGAGGGAAGGCCAGTGAAGTGCCAGGCTGGAGTAGCATTCCAGTGGGAATAACCTGTTGGCAAAGTGCAGGAGGGGAGCCTGCCTTGCTCAGACCCAGGAAGCAGTTTGCTGTGCAGCACAGCACCAGCTAAAGGTGCTTGGTGATGCAGAGAGCACCTGCATGGAGAAATTAATGGAATATTAAGAACCCCTCTTTTCAGGCAGAAACACATCTAGGAAGCTGGGTGGCTGCCTGGATAGGGCAGTGGGGACTGCAGCAGAGTCCATGAGTTGAGAAGTTCTGAGCAATTCATTCCTCTGCTCTGGAAACTCAGCAGTATGTAGTGACTGGCAATTCCTGGCAACCCCATGGCAGGACAATAAATTAAGAAAACACAGTCTAACTTAAAACATGGCTAAGCAAAGAGGCAAAGCCGTGTATTTCATTTTCTTTATTCCATCTATGAGGATTTAAGACCTTCTGGCTTAGAAAGAAATGAAAAATTGCTCTGAATGTTTCATTTTGACAATACTGAAATGAAATCTTTTGGCTGCCTGAAGAGTTGCTTGGTCATCTCGCTCCCCCTTTTTTTTTATTTTCTTTTTTTCTTTTAAATATCAACCTATCCAGGCTGTGACAAGCCATGAAGATTTGGGTGCCATCAGCTCTGTGTATGTGTCAGAAAAAAGCATTGCCAGTTGTAGTCAAGTGCAGAGTCAGGTGATCAAGGAGATGTCATGGGATGGGGGCATGAATTTCTCCAAGGAGTACCATGAAGTCTGTGATCAGGCTCATAGTAATGAATACTGACCAAATGAGGAGGAATGTGTATAGGAAAAGTTTGACAGAGAGGTCTAAGAAAAGGAGACTACCCTGAAATAATAATTGCCTTTTCAATACAGGCTGATTTGGAAATAAAAAAAGAGTTTTTACTCATTCTCTCTCCCTCTACCCTCCTTCCCCCCGTTTGATTTGTAGTATAATACAAATAGCACAATATCTATAAACCCTCTCTCAGTAGTGCCATTCCTGACCCTACATGAGAAAAAAACCCCTTCATTTTCAAAGTAACAGATAACCTGAGGCAAAAATGTTCAGGAATGGATAGCATGTGATATTTTGTATAGATTTTAGTCCTTCTAGATGAGTTATATGAAAATGAATTGGATGCAGCAGAGAGGTCAGCAAAAGCTGTTGTTAAAAGCCACTCTCTTTCAAGATACATATAAAACCCCCCATACAGAGTCCCTTTATGAAACATACAGCTGAAATGATAGGAGCTGCTATCCAAATTGCAAACGGTGCCCACAGTGGGTCAGGAGAGGTGTGACCAGAGGAGAGAGTAACTGAGTGCAAGCACAGGAGGCCACTGCAAAGCAGGGAGGGAACTGCATCATTTTGGGCAGAAAAGCCACAAAAGTGTCACAGAAGCAGATAAAGGAGGATGTAAGCAAACATCAAAGAAGGGCTTGTAGCACTGCTTTAGAGAGTTTTAGGGGAAGCAATCCTGAAAGAGTGACTGGGAAATCTCTCTTTTGTTTCCCTTCTGTGTTTAGGGAAAACAGGCTTTACCACTGCAGGCATCCTCAGTTCTGCCAAGGAGAGAGGGAAGTGCCCTGCTGCAGAACAGGCAGTGAGGACACAGCACCAGGAATGGGGGTTGCTGAGGGGCAGCCAGGGCACTCATTTTCTCTCTAATCCCCTGTTCCCCAGTTGCTCAAAATGCTTGTCTTTCAAGCAGTGGTCATTATTCCAGCCTGGGTCTGTGCAGGAAGGAGGCTTTCCCTGGGAAAGAAATGTGGTTTGACCAATTAGGAAGAAAGTAGTGATGTTCTTAGCAGATTTTTGGCCAAAACCCCAGAGAATGAAAGGCTGAAATAAGACAGGGAAGTAACCTCTACAATGAAGATCTCTCTCAGCTTATGTCTACAAAGTTGACTTTTTCTTGAGCACATTTTGATTGCTTTAAAGTCTTGTACTGTGCGTGCACTGTACTTTTTTCTGTGGCTAAGCTCTCAAAGTGAGCATCTGAACAAGGCTTTGCAGTCTGCATGAGTGGCTGATTTCCCTGCACAGTGACAAGTCTGGTTAAATGTATCATGGGCTGAGCAAAATGCAGACAGAGCCCCAGCCTCACCCCCTGCCAAGGCTGGAGAAGGGAAAAAGACCCTGCACTGCAGCTCCTTGGTGGAGCTCCCAGGGATGGGGCAACCACAGCTTCTCTGGGTGACCTGTTCTAGTCCTTCACCACCCTCACAGTAAAGAATTTCATCCTAATATCTAATGTAAACCTGCCCTTTTTCAGTTTGAATCCATTCCCCCTTGTCCTGTCACTACATGCTCTTGTACAAAGTTCCTCTCCATCTTTCTTGTGGGCTTCCTTTGGGTATTGGAAGGAAGGATGTGAGGTGGACAAGAGATACAAAAGCCAAAGCTCTGGGAAGTGGTGAAATATCAGGGATATCCTTGGGCAAACAGACATGATGTCCACAGCTACTTCTGATGTGCAGCAGTGCTGAGACATGCTGGCCAAAATTCCTACTTTCCTTATGTTTTTCTTTAAAATAGATAACCAACAAAATTAAAACAACCCTTCCCTTCCTTTCAAACTAGAGATGAAATGTTGGATGCAGCATCCCACAGACAGCAGCTTTGTGCAGGTGGCCATCACCAGCCCTGGGCAAGAGTGAGGAGGGTCTCTAGCCCCACAAAGGGATTTCTGGGTATGACAAAGGGGGACTGTCACAATCTCAGCTTGCTCTTGGGCTGTATGCAGAGGTGTGTGGAGAGGGAAGGTGGGTGCCTTCAGTGGCATTTTTGCCAATTTCACATTGTTCCTGCCCAATAAGTCAGCAGAGAAATCCCTGCTAGGGCCAGTCTTTCTGGATCTCTTGACCTCTTCCCTTCCACAACCCACTGCACCCTCCTTCCCCCACGGGCAGGGGTACAGCATCCTCAGAGGGCTGAGCAGCACCTCAGGACCTGTGGGAGGTCAGCCTGGGGGCCTCTGTACGTGCTGAGCCCTGCTCTGGCTGCAGAGTAGAGAGGGTAACAGGAGCTGGCGGTGCCGTGTCTGTCATCCCCTGGGATGGGAAGCTCAGCCTGAACCAAAGGGGCCATTTAGCATTGTGAATTATTGAGTGCTTTGCAATGTGGAGGAGCTGAGTGAGTCAGCTGAGGTCGGGCAACCTGTGCTCCATTTTTAGAAACACGGGCTGACCAGGGGGAAAAAAACCACCCCTGCAGCCCACCAAAGCTGCTCTGTGTGGGCTGGAGCCCCTTGCAGCCATGTGGGGATGATGGGGGGGGTAGATGGGAAGTGATGCTGGGGGTCTTACTGGTGGCAGAGGGGGAAGGGATGAGCTCTCCCTCCAGGGATGGAGAGAGGAGACTGGGCAGTGAGCTGTGAGCGCACTGCTGGTGCTTAATATTTATTAACGACTTGGAAAAGTGGGGGAAGCAATGAAGCAGCAAGTTTTGCAGATGGCATGAAATATTTTAGGATAGAGAAGAATGTGCAAGCACCCAGTGGCACTTACCCAAGGTAAGGGGCAGGTGACCCTTGCTGCTGACACACATGGGGGGGAAGGCTGCCTCGATGGCACTGCCACCTCTCTGGGTTCTCAATCAACCACAGCTGCCTGGGTGATGGTGGGGGGGGAGGCTGTGTGTCACCACACACAGCTCACTGGGAACATCTGCTCAGTCTGCAGCAGCTGGCTCAGAAGAGAACAAAATGGCTGGCTATATAAAGAACAGTATTTAAAAAAAAAAAAAAAGCCATGCTGAAAATACCACCTTTCTGCTGTCTAGGCAGAGCAGGTGAATTATGGACTGGAGACATTCTCTTGTTGCAGGAGTAACAGATGACGGATGTGGAGCAAAATTGAGCAGAGAATGTGATGGATGCAGAGAGGCTGAAAATAGTGACTGTCTTGTTCCCACCTGCATCAGGAGGATAGAGGTGAAGTGTTTGAAAAACAAAGACAAACCAGTTTATCCCCCTAAATGAGCCACAATCCAAGAGACATCCATGGACACTGATAGCCGAAATGGGTAATGTGGGCAAAAGGATGGATTCTTTTCAGCTGTGTAGCATCAGCCTGGGGGATGAGAGTGCAAGATACATTGTGCACACCAAGAGTCCAGCATGATTCAGGGTAGGGCTGTCCATGCAGGTGAATCACAAACATTCCCGTTTTGTGCTGGGGTTAGGATTTTGGCAGGGCAGGTTGACTGGGCTGTAGCTCCAGAGGGTCGCCCTCAAGGCTCCCTGAGGCATGGCAGTGGTCACAGTGCAAAGGTGATGCTGAGCTGGGAAGGAAGGTAAGTGGTCCCCCCAGCAGGGCGAAACCATCAGCCAGCATGTGGGACCCATCTGATTTCTTCCCAAAAGAGGGCTGAGGTGCTGGGCTGTGCCACCCACAGCAGTGGGGGAAAGAGGCAGAGGGGATGGGGGTTTACATTGAAATGTCTGCCAATTCTTGCCCCTCCTTGCCTATAGTTTTACCTATTCACTGGCACCCAGGACTGAAGTTTGGTCTTCCACCTGCACCAGGGGTGCAGAATCTCTTTGCCTCATAGCTTTCTCTGCTTAGTGCCATTGTCTGCAAGATAAACACAGAGTACAAAAGTGCCTTGCCACCTAATGGGGTGAAAATGCAAGGTGGAAATAGCTTGTCTCAGAGACACACATATTCATACTGCTGAAAAGGAGCTGCTTCTCACCTAGGATCTTAGAGCAGTGGGACTGTAAGCATTTGGTCCCTTGCACAGGTTGTCTTCACTCCTCCAGAGCAAGGCAGGGGGAGTCATCTCTCATTATGGACATCCGTGGCACCACTTGGTAAAATTCTTCCAGGGTGGTTAGTTAAATCACTCAAGCAGGACAAGCCTCTGCCTCTGATACAGTTAGGAAATGTGACCTAGTTAGGCCCAGACGTTTTTGAGTGCGATGAAATGGAAGCGACTTGCGCTCGCTGAAAATTGACACCAGAAATAGAGTGTTTGCTGCTCGCCCGGCCAGCAGAGCACTGAGCCCACACCGTGTTTGGTGGGTCCTGCACAGGGCAGGACCCTGCCACAGCAGCCCTGTCCCAACCCTGTCCTTCTCTGCACTGTCACTGTCCCACCAGGCACCAGGGACCCCCACAGCCCCAGCCATTCCCCCTCTGCGCCTCGTTCTCCTCCATGAAATCCAATTAAAGGGTGAAATGAATTTTGGAGTGACTGCTACAGGCTGTGCATGTCTGTGCATGGAGGAGGGGGTGGAAAAGTCCTGTCTGCTGGTGCTGGAGCAGCAGAGAACTGGCTCTGGTCTCGTTTTAAGCCCAGCCCCACTGAAAAGCTGCTGCCGCAGCTGCAAGGGAACTATAAACGTACCATGCAATAACGTTATCGCTTTGATGAATGCTGGAGAGGGTTTGAATGCCTTTTCTTTTTTTTTCTTTTACAGTGTGGCCTTGTACCTTGCAGCTTCCTTTGCTGTAATGTGCTGGTTTCTTTTGTAACTCAAATCCTGCCCCCTCCTCTCTTTTAATTGGCATAATACCTTCGTTTGCTGCCCCTTTCCTGGAGGAAAAAAAGAAATGCTCTACTATTTGGGGGGAAAAAAAGCCTTTGTGCTATCCTCTTGCTGTGCCCTGAGCAAGTTTGTCTCTCCAACGCAGACTGGCACAGAGGTGTCCAGAAAGGAGCACCAATGCAGTCTGTCCAAGTGCCTGGAGCTCTTCTCTTGAAGAGGAACTGGCCTCGTGGGGACTGCAGGCTCCTTGGGAGGGAAAACAAACTTCTTGGTGCTGAAAGTCATTGGTTTTGGCATTTTCTTTCTCAGAAACAGTTTCCTTTTTGACAGAGCTACACTTGGGGCAGTCCACTCAAATGCTCTGCTGATGTCTTGGACCCTCCAAGGGGCTGACACGAGACTTTAGGAGTGCACCACAATGATGTGACCTCAATTTGCCATTTTAGGAGGGTTCTGCAAACGGCTGGACAGGCTGATGCTATGGGTCCTTTCCCAGAAGGTTCCCCTCCATCCTCCCTCACTTCGCAGCAGCTTTCCTCCATCCCTCCCTCCCTCCCCTGTGCACCCTCAGGCTGTGGAGCTCAATCCTGCCAATTCGGACAGAGGCCAAAAGCACAGAGGGGACTGCAAAGCAATCAGGTTCAGAGGAGAAAACTCCCTGAAGGCTATGAACATTGCAGGCACAGCCTCTGGCTCGGGGAGTTGCTACGCTGTGGAGTGCCAGAGGCTGGGAGGGTCCTCTGGGGAAAGTCACACTCCACGCCTGTTGTGGCTTTTCTGCACTTTTCCCTTGGACATCTGCTCCTGGCCACTGCTGCAGACAGTGTACCAAGCTGGATGCCCACCAGTCTGGTGAAGGGTGGTCCTTATTACACCCTGCACTTCTGTAGTTCTTGGATTTTGTTTGTCCTCCTTATTCCGTCTCTCTGGCTGTTTCCCTGATAGGAAGACTTCTCTTTCCCACTTGGCTCTGGCCCTGTTCTCATCTTAGACAATTTGTCTCAACGCTCAGGCCTTGCTTGGCTTCAGCTCTGGGTGACTCATTCCCTGTGCCTTGCCTCAGTCCCACCTCTTGGCTGTCCCTTGGACATCTGCCGTGCACTGCATCATTCAAATCAAACAGCCTGCCTGCCGGCACAGCTCTGTGCCCTCACACAGCCCCTTGACAGCAGAAATTTGCCTTCCCTGGAGAGCTGAGGCCTGTCCAAGGGCACAGTGGGCTCTCCAGTGGATAGCATCAACAACTAGGCATTAGTGCAGTCCTCTCCTTAGCCTAAAGATAACTTTATCTCCCAACCAGCCTGGAGTTGTGAGTGCAGGAGAGGGATGGAGCAGCACAAGCTCCCGCTGTGCTCACCAGGCTGTCCCTGGGTACCCACTTAAAGGATTTTTGAGCTCATTGGGTGTAAAAAGCCATGCACAGCCAGAGAGCTGCTTGCATTGCTGCCTCATGGCTCCCTCCCTACTCTTGCACCCATGTCCAGAATGTGCCTTGCTCAGCATGCTCTGCCTGCCTCTCCTCATCACCTGCCCTCCTGCAGGGCAGCACAACTTTTGTGATGAATTTCCTTCTCATGGGAGAAGAAGGAGGAGGAGAGCTGTTTTGCACAACCTGAGGCCCTGTGGAGAAGGGCTGCCCCATCCCTGTTTGTTTCACAAACTGGGCTCCCCAGAGACCCCTGTTCCACAGGGGCAGAGAGAGCTCATTGTAGAGGGATGCATTTGTGCCCAAAAAAGATGGAGTAAGAGTATGATTCCTTTTAGTCTTACTCCCAAGATTGCTTGTAGGGTTTAGGAGTAAGATGTTGCTGGTTGTCAAGGCTATAAAATCTAACGAAAGTAGAAGGTTGAATTTCAGGCCAGTATCATTAGCCTAGACAAAATTTGATGAATGTGTTCTCTTTATTCCCTCCCCTCCTAAAATGAATTCAGACCAGGCCAGTGCTTCCTTCTTGGTGAGGGATTTCTGAGGTTCTGACTCCATGGAAAGTTTGACTGGTGTGGGTGTGTGGCCAGTTTTTGAAGTCAGCATTTGTTGAGGGTTTACTCAGTGCTTGGAATATAAAACTGAACAAAGCATATACATTCAGTTGCTGTGCTAAGAGTAAGGGCTTTATGTGTGTGCTGTTCAAACACACAGGAGGTTCTCTGCTGCTGCAAACCCAACCCAATTGGCTGAATTAAATGCAAAGATATGCACTTAAGAAACTCCCGTGCATATTTGCAGTTGAATAAGAACTGTGCTGAGAAGAGACCAAACCCAGGTGCATTTCCAATGAAAACTTCTCAGCTACTTAATGTCAACAATAATAATTCCTGTTATAGGTGCCTTTCACCTAGAAGCCTCTACAAACGCTGTGTAGGTCTGTGTGTGCATTTGATCGTTTGCCCAGCAATGAAGGGGAGGCTCTGGTGTGGGATGAGCAGCCATACTCTGTTATCTACAGTGCCCTTGGGCTCCTTCTCATTTCTGAGCACACAACAGCAGCACTGTTAGCTCTCTAATTTTTTCCTCCAACCTCCTTCCCCTGCATTTCTCCTCCACATCCCTCCTTGCATCCCTTGCTCCCACTCTTGCCCTTCTGTGCCGCGTTTCCTGTTCCTGGACAGCCCTCCCTCCCCTCATCTGTGAATGCACTATCGCTCTGCCTTGGCAGTCCTCTGCAAAACTGTCCTCCTAAAGCACTCCCCCTTCTTTCCTCTCCTCCAGACTCCTCTGAACTTGAACTCTTGAATTTTGGTTGGATTTGCATGCAATGCCTGTTCTAACTTGCACGCAGCCTGGGACAGCAAAGATGTTTTATCTCCGGTGACAAATTGCTGTGTAAAGTTACAGTGTGACATGAACAGAGCAACCACCCTGATGGTACTGCAATCTGAGAGACATAATATACCAGGGAGAAGAGGCAAAGAAAACAAAGGTCAGTGGTGTTTTATTAAATCTGAAAGCAAAGAAATGTACATAAAATGTGTCTGTATCTAATGCTTTGCATCCAGATGCTTTCTGAGATCATCTGCCCAGTCTCCTGTTACAGGCAGAGGAAGGACAAATTTCCTTGTCCCTCAGGGGTGCTCAGAGCATACTGATGGTAAGAACCAACCTCCTCCAGGCTGAGGTTCCCACCTGCCAGTTCTACCCATGGTTCCATTTAAGCTGTTTTAAGTGAGGACTTCAATGTCACATGCCTAACCTCACCTAGCTGATCCTCTGCCATACGTGCTCACTTTAATTTTTGCTTCTGGTCTGGGCTTCTTCATATTTCAGATGACCTTACAAAAGTGAGTACTGAATGAAGTGCTGAGCAGTTAGCAAGCAAGCTGCTCTGAGCTGCTGTTCACCACCTACCTGACCCTTGCACATCATGGTTTTTCACCCTTTCCAAGCCCAAGCTTCATCTCTATCTCTCCAACACAGAGAAGAGTCACAAAAAGACACCAAAAGAGTAATTTATGATGTGCCCATGCAGCACCTTGCATTGCAGGAGCAGTCTCTATGTGCAATGCCTCACTTCTGCATTAAAACATTTGGGTAATGTGTGATCTCTCTCCACCCCGGGCAGGAGCAGGGCTGATCTCAGTGCAAAGGGCAGCTTGGAGCCTTTGGCCCATTTCTCCACAGACATGCTGGATGGTCTGACTCATGTGGCATGTGTCCATTAGAAACAGGCTTGGGATTGTCCTCACCAATTTCTTCAACAAAATGGGCCAGAAAATACCCAGGGGGACAGCACCAGCCCTTGACTGTGAGTTCTTCTAGTCAGCAAAATAAGAAAGACCAATTTTTTTGGTTATTCAGCTACTCAAAGGTAGCTGAATACCATCAGTGCTGAAACCTTAGGTTGTTGAACAAGATAGGCACATGAGGACAGTGGAAAATAGGGACCAAAAGGGACCTTTTGGACCACATTGTCCAATCCCCTGCTGCTTGGGGTAGCTGTGGTAAAGAACTGCCTCATTCTGCATTGAAACACGTTGGGGTTTTTGTCCCCATAAAATCTCCTGCAAGTCAATCCCAGAGATGCACTTCTTGGACAGTCAGGTCCTTCTTCTAATTTCCAGCTGAAATGTATTCCTGGCAAATTTATAGGCACTTGTTCTTCTGCCAGCACTGCCCTTTCACTCAAATAGCTCTTCTCCCTTCCTGGTACTTCCCTCCAGGGTATTTGTAAGCAACAAATATATCTTTTTCCAGACTGCATTTTGCTAGACTCAAGAAACCAAGCTCATTTAGTCTCTTCTTGTGGAAGAAAGCTTTCTCCTCCCAGGTCATGATAAGAGAGAAAGGCACAAAAAAAGGCAATTTTAAATTAATTCATCTTTTATATGGACATACAATATTCTGTACTTCTGTGATGGCATTAAAATCTTGCTATTTCTATTAGAAATCCTTCATCTGACATGTCTTAGGCTCACATTTGTCTTTCTCACATCTGCATGCTACTGCCAGCTTACAGACATTTGATCAGCTCGTGTGCTCAGGTCTTTCTCCTCCTCTGTCACTTCCAACTGATGAGCTCCCAGCTGGTAGCAGAAATTCTCATTATTACTCCCTCGGGGCACGACCTTGCATTTTGTACTATTAAATCTGATGCCATCTCTATTGCTTCTGTCCCTTTTCGTAGGAAAACTGCTCTGATTAGTCACCATATAATGCCTTAGAGACCTAAAGACATATTCACTATATTTTTATTTTTAGAAACTGTTTGCTGTTTCAGTATTTTCATTCAATGAATGATGCTGATGTCTCTCTGTATTACCACTTCTCTCTAACAGAAACTCCAGGCTGATCTGCAGAAGGGCAGGAAAAAATTGCCTTCCAGATGAAATATAGGGCAAGAAGAGCTATATTTCCAAACAATTTCAGGGAAATAATTTTGTAAGTTATTTGTCACTCTGCTGCACAAAATGATCAGACACACTGCCCAATCAACAGCAAACCAGAAACTAACAGGTATGAAAATGTTCTGTTTTATCCAACTATTTTTCCAGTGATCCAGATTTACTGTGAGTAAATTTACTGCATCTCGCTGCTGGGATGCAGCTCTCATCTACAGAGCTGTCACAGTGACGGCTCCCAGCACTTTGGGTTTTAACCATTAAAACTATTTTTATGATGTTCAAAATACTTCAGAAACAACTGCTGTTATTGCCTAATTTTTGTGCCTAATTACTGTGGCATTGGGCAGCTTATGAAGATCTCTGATGATGATGAGAATTCATTTACTCTAACCTCTCATTTTCAATTACAAATAATGCTGTGTGGAGATCATTTTGCCCAGAGAAGGTCTGGTGTAATTCAAAACACTCCCCACATCCTTAGGATGCTGCAGCTACTCTGAAGTGTCTGACACTGCTGGTGCTTTATGGAAAAATGTATTTCAGAAAAAAGCTGGGGAGAGGTGCCCACAGAGGTACTGCAGAATTTTATTTCCCACGTCTAGGTTGTCTGGTGGATGTTTGTGAAGTGTTTCACAGGGCTGTGAGCCCTTTGATGGCTTTGGAGGTGTTTGAGCAGCACCCAAAGCCATGGGGCTTCCTGGCCTCAGGGGACCTCTGCAAAGTCCATCTCTGCAAGTGAATATCAAGAATACTTTGATTGCTTGTAAACCAGAGAAGTCTGGTGTGTGTGGAGAGCTGTAGTCCTGACAGGGTATCTGAATCAAAGGCATTTTCAATTTGTTCTTCTCACACAAATGAGGCACATTCCAGCCGACATGATCATTTGCCATGGAGGTTTTCAGATGGCCAAAATTCATTCTTCTTGAAAGAACCAAATTTCCTTTCCACACTGTGTTCTATATGTGCTCTGGGGATGCCTCCTGTGTTGGGATGCTGTGGGGATGTTAAGGTGTCTGGGGGGGACTCTTGTGTGCTCATGATACAGGTTTTGGTGGCATCTGCATGACCTGCTCAAAGCATCAGGACCTCTGTGCACCCTTTCAAGCTGTGCATCATGGGCTTGTGCCAGCAAAGATTGTATTTCTTGCCTTGTCCAGACATGCTAATGAGGCACTCTGACAGGGCTTACCTTTGGAGATGTGAAAGAAAACAGCAGAGGGAGAGGGAAGGCAAAGCATCATTTTGGAAGCATGAGAACTTCTAAAACATTAATCTGATGAATAACTCCCTGCCAACAGAATTTCACTAAACCACTGATCTGAATCATGTCACAGATGGCATCGTCTTCCAAAGTGTTAGCAAAACACAGGGCTCAACCTTCAGTGCCCCTGCATCGCTATTTCTGATCCAGCACAACAACGCGCCTGCAAAAGACAGAGCTTTTAATAACTGCAAGTCAGGAAAAAAATAACCAGCCCTGTTTGGGATCTGAATAGCTGCCTTGCAGAAGGAGAATTGCCCATTTTGCTCAGTGCAGCAGTGAAGACGGGCTCACAGCATACAGAGTACCACATGCTCTGATAGACTGAGAGATCCGCTACGATGCGTTTTATAAATGTAAAATCTCGCCCGGCATTTCCCAGTGGAAGGTGCTAGGCTTGTTAAAGTTGGACCAGCCATGGCACAAATGGAAGAGGAGGAAGGCATTGCATGTCAGCCAGCAGCCTCCATTTATGGCATTTCATGGCTGGGAGAAGAATTTAGGCTTGAAACATTGTTTTAAATACTGAAACCAGCACGAGCTGATGCCAGGATGGATAAATAGTAGTGCTCCTGGGCATCTAATCTCTGGTGCCAAAGCTACATCTGTACGATGTCAGCCAGTGACCTTTTTGGCACCTGAATTTAGGTGCCCATCCTTGCCATGTATCACCTGCTCAGTCAGAAGGGATTAGTGGTCTCCACCTCCTTACTCCTGGTTTCCATGCTAGCTCCAGGTCAGATCCCAGTGTGGGAGCTCATTTGGGTGGCCAAGACCCTGAGGAGAGCCACAACACACATCCAAGGCATGCAGCACCTCTCCCAGGCACCTGGGGCCTGGCAGCCTGACCTCAGCTGGAGTTTCACAGGAAGAAGAGCTGAGATTTCCTTACTCTGCTTTCCCAGGGAGGGACAGGCCTCCCAAGGGACTGGTACATGTCTCTGGGGCTTTGCCCTGTCATCTCCTGAGCTACCACTGAGAAATCTTTCCAAAAGATGGTCAGCTTCTGTTAGACATCTGTCTAACCACCACCACCCCCAAGGAAAAAGATGTTAAAAGCACAGTGCTAAAATTGTGACAGCTAGCCCTCCACGAACAGGAAGGCAGTGGAGGAGAGCCAGAATGATGGTGGCCTTGTGCAATCTGATTTTGGGTCCTGTGAGTGTCCAGCTTGCCTGCTCCTTTGGCCCCTGGAGCCCTGCCTCTCTTAGTGCACAGACTGCAGCTGTGGAGGGGCTGAACAGCAAAGCATGAGGACAGAGGAGGCTGTTGCCAGCTGACCTATACTCCTTTCTTTGGAGAGGATGAAAAGTGTGTAACAGTTGATGTGGAGGCTGAAGGAGGCCCTGTCTCACTGAGAAGACACCAGAACTCTGTCCCAGAGAATTGGACTTTCTCCCTGCCTGTGGTGCTGTGTACCTGTGGGATATCACGGACATCACTTCATTAAGCATGTGTAGGTAATCACTGCCTCTGTGTGCTCTCATTGCCCAGTGCCCATCTTGAAATCAAAGGGGTGCAGTGACAGAAATCAGGGAGAGTCCTGCTCTGAACCTCCATGCACTGTGCCAGAATGCTGGTCCCTGGGTAGGCAGACCTTGGGCAGCTCAAAGCGGGGGTCAGAAATAGCTGCTTTTTCTCACCAGGTGAACTGGTGATTATAGATGCAGGAGTTGCTGTAAGCACTTCAGTGTTACAATGGTATTCTAGAAGAACCTAAGAGGAAATTAATAAGACCAGAGTAACCAGATTTGAATAGCATGTCTTACAAAAGGCTGAGGAATCCATCAGCCCTAGGCAAGACCTCTCACAGAAGATGTCAGCCCAGCCAGTTAAAGTCAGGCAGCATTAGAAGAAACTGAAGATAATGCCAACCTGCATAACAGACACTGCTGCCACCTATCACAGTAATGAGATTTCATAAAGAAAAGCCCATCTCACTGGCTTCCAGAAGGATTTCCTTTAGCAGACAGCTGGGCACCTGGGCTGATTAAACACAGATACAAGTTTGAACAACTGGAACAGCCTATCATGTTTTGCTGCACCCAGGCAGTTCAAGATGCAGCCAACACATCCAGCCCATTTTTAGCTCAGCTCTGAAGGTATGCACCCTGTGAGATAACTAAACATTTAGTTCCTTCAATGAACACAGTGCAGCGCACAACCCATCAGAAGTCCTTCCATGGGAATGGGCACACTGCTCAGACCCCGGGGGTGGGAGCACCATCCTGAAACCTTTGCCATGGGACAGCAAGAGGCAGTATGCATAGATTGGCTGTCACCCCATCCTGCAGGCTGATGGAGAAAAGCAGGACAGTGTCACTGGTTCTTGGTTAGAATACAGGAGCTGCCACAGGGTTTCCTCTGTACTGAAGGAGTACCTGAAAGCAGGACTTGGCCATGAGTGAGTCTACACTTGGATCTTCATTGCAGTACAGCTGTGATGCTTCCTGGCTGCCCAGAGCCTCAAGCACAGCCCTGTCCCTCCCAGCAATACACTGGGGAGGTTCTTACACCTTCTCACTGGTTTGAAAATCAGCCACTGCCAGTCTCAGTTAAGGCACTGCCAACTGGAATTGGGGCTGAGCTTGTGACTTTGATCTGCAATTGCCTGGTGACTTGTCAAAAGCAGTAAGGGTCACCAGGAAAAGAGCTGGAGTGAAACCTTGCAGACACTGGGCTTGTAGGCAGGGAGCTCTTCAGACCTCACTTCTGCCCACAGAAAGATTTTGTTTGGCCCTCAGAGTGATCTGGGTCCCAGTTCCCTCTCTCAGGACCCCACTGCCACCCTGATTAATTGTGTCAATCTCAGCAAAACTGGCTTCTAGCACCAAGCTTTTTGTAATGTCCTACTTTACAGGGCTCAAGCAACAGCAGGATAACCTAGAGAAAAGAAGGGGACAGTGCAATTAAGTGAAGAGATGCCAGAGGCAGGGAAAGTTTAAACTCTTCTCCTTGTGCACCTTTGTAAAGCTGGAACTGAGGCAAAGCCCTGATTCCTCAAATCACCCAACACCTGGAAGCCACTGTCAGGCTCACAGCACAGGCAAAATGATTCCACTTTTACTGGTATTATCATCACCAGTCCTAGCAACCAAGCAGTGAAGAAAGAAAAGCATCATCCAAGGAATGGTGTCCACCATACCTTTGTACACAATATGGCTTTAATTGCACTCAAAGGCTGACAAAACAAAGCCAAGTAAATTTCCTTTGAAGTCAATAAAAAATTTCTGTTGACTTGAGTGGGCATTGGCTGAGGACCACAAGCTGCAGAAGGAAGTCTGAATCACTGTGGCTGCCAAATCAGACGTATGGATTTAGCAAAATCCCCATGCTGTGGTGTTCCCATTAATTTCTGATCTGTGGAGGAGTTGCATGCTGGTCCATAACCCTCACCACTTACCCACACTATCCTGTCCTGTTTGTAGGGAGTCACCCTTCTAGAACTACCATTTTCCTACTTGTAAAATGGGACCAGATCATCAACTGGGGCACCAGCTCAGAATCTGGCCTCTTTTAGATTTTTTTCCCCTTCTTCATCTAGAAGAAATGCCAATCCACACTAATTTTTAAAACTGGAAAAACTATCAGCTCAGATTCAATTAGCCTCTTTCCACCCCTTGCACATGCCTGAAATAAAGCTTCTGTTATTGGAGTTTAGCTGACGATGCTTTTGTGCAAGGAAGGAAAAGCTCCAGTTAGTTTTTCTGTAACTGAAGCCATATGGAATTGAAACTTGTTGAATCAATAATGAAACATGTCTGTGTCACAGAGCAGTTTTGATTCCAAGACATACAATGGACTGTTTGCAAAGTCACATTGCTGGTTAAAACTACATTTTTTTTAAAAAATGGACAAATAATATAGGGACTCAGCTACTTAGGAGGATATGGTCTAGTTGATTGCCTCAGAAAGTTAAAAAAATTCCCAACCAGCCTGAGGTTCTCTGTTGACTCATTTTCATAAGACATTTAAGTACTGTGGCAAATGCTTGCCAGCCATTTAGGCAAGTAGCTTAAGACACATCGAGAAACACAAAGCAAAAATTATCTCAATGTCCTAATTTCCCATCCATCCTTCCCAACACGTGTACACTAGCTGCACTGAGAAGCAGGTGAGTTGCTAATGCAGATTAAGTTGTCCTTTGAGAAGCCACTGCAATTAATCCACCCAGTAACCCCTGAACAAAGAAATACTTCCGTGACACATCAGTGTTTCCAGATTTGGAAAGGATTTGACAAATGCCAAACTGAACTTGCACAGCAAATGAACTGTGGTGGAGAAAAGAGTGTGCAGCCTCCAGAGGAGGGCATGGAGTACCTAAGAGGGTAAATAACCTACTTGCTCAATGGTAACAGTTATTTTATTTTATTTAGATGCTTGGCAGTAAAGAAGGGTGTTGGAGGATGTCAGAGGTGCTTCAGAAAAGCCTGCTGGTGACTAGAAATATCTTCACTTTCTGTTAGCATGCAGGTGAGCATGCCCACAGCCACCTGAATTCTGACTATATTACAATATGAGGTATTCCCCCTCGTTTTGGTTCTTGGCCTCAGTGTCACACAGTTTTGTGAATGTAAAGTAGCATTTTGTGGAACTCAAAAAGCTTTGGTGTTTCTTTTCAAAATGCTGAGCTTTTCTGAGTGTCCTCTCTTGGCAGTGCTGGGCTGAGTCTGCCCTGACAGCATCACATTTCATAATCTCTTGCTTCCTACCAGCTCTGGGTATGAGGGAAACATAGGATCCCTGTGCTCTCCGAGCAGGAGGAATGTTGCATGGTGGTGGACTCTGGGCTGGCAGCTCAGGTTTCCTCCTCAGGGACTGAGGGAGCAGATGCCTGGAGCTGGTTTTCTTTCTTTCCTCTCTCATTCAGTGTTGGGTAATTAAGGACTGAAAAGCTGCCTTAAGTGCAGCTTTGGGAATTGTATTTTTCTGCAAATGGTGTTTCCTCTTATCAGTTATTGCATTGCAATAGGGCCAAAAAATCCAATGCAGATATGATCCTTTCTTGGAAAGGTTTATTATTGGAACACAATAACCATGGAGGAAGATAAGAAGATAATTTGGATTGTGGTGCACTGTGGCACTGTAAATGGAAGAAACCTGAGCCAGAGTGCACTGAAGAGAGACAGGCACTGGTGGCAAATCATTCAAATCCCAGCCCAGTGCCTCCAGCGCAGAATTTGAGTCCTGTAGAAGGGGAATCAAAACACCACAGGGGACGAAATCATTACTAACTAAAATAGCTGACATCATCCATGGTTGCATGGGAACCTGCATGTTGGTAGGCATATATTTATATATATATATGTATATATGAAAATTTCCTGGTGTGGATTTTCCATAGTAATTTATCACTTCGGCAAAAATAAAAACCTCAACAAAACCCAAACAAATGAAGTGAAAAAACAAAAGAGCGCAATGTCTCATAATAAGCTCTTTCTGTTGTGGCAGCAGCTGCAGTTTCTCCTCTCAAATTTCTTTTCTGTTATTACCCAGAAAGAATCAGCAGCTGCTTAGGAAATATTCCAGAAAGATTCACTGAGAAGTTCCTGGCTGTTTTTCACACATTAATCTGACAGAAGTAACATCTTCAAGGAAGGGACTAACTCTCCTGGTCTTTGACTGCTCCTCATAAATTAGTGGGTTCTGATAATGTGGTTATCTAAAAGGAAATAACAAGAGGGAAAATAAAGAAATCACATGTCTTGGTGATGGGAGACAAGTAGGTTTTTTATGTCACAGAGGGGGTGTGGGAATTGCTTAGGTTATTTTAATGGTCGTGTTTGCATCTCTTCAAAAACTTTTGCACAACCAAACTGCTTCCCAAATGGGTGTATCCAGGGGCAACACCCATAAGAGGGATCATTTGGAATAGACATAACACACGCTCCTGTGAAAGTAGGAGACCTTCAGGACATATTAACTCCGGAGTTATTTCGGTGCTGTTGTGCTCTGTGCTTTAGGACTGGGGTGTGCAGCCACCAGAGTCTGGATGGGGAAGCTGCTGGGGTGGAGCTCAGTAGTACAGTCCAGATCAGGGGCTCTGAGCAGGCATTCCCAGGGCTGAACTTCCCTTTTCTTTCTTGTGTGGCTTCTTTTAGCTGGGATGTCTCCTCAATAAGAATGTTCCTCCCTGTAATATGGATGCCTCAGGAGAGGCAGAGCTGGTGGCTGACTCCATTCAGGGATCTGGCAACTGGTCCTTATTAAACAGGTCACAGGGTAGAGATGGGCAATCGTGTCTAGGCTCAGCATTCCCTCAACATTTGGCTGGAAGCTGTCACCCTGAGCCTTTTCCCTGCCATTGCCCTGGATACAGGACAAATCACATTTCCATTCCCTGGTCTCTGGTGCATGAGGGCACAATTCAAATGTCATCTTTTGAATGATGTTTGCCCATCATTCAACATCAAAGCATCCTTGCCCTTCCCCTGTCCTTCTATGTCACAAGCAGCTCTGCCTCTGAGCTCAGTCCTGGCAAAAATCCAAACCTCCTGTTGGCATCCAGAAGTGGAGACATGGATCTTCACAGAGCATTATGGAGCCTCCAAAGAGCATGGATCTTGCTTCATGGAAAACTCAAAGAAAAAGTTGCTCCTTCTTCTTCTGCCGTCATTAGCGACTAGGGGGGGAAAAAAACCACTACAAACCACAAAAAGTAGCATGTGATTCTTCCCACAGAAGGACTGAGTAAAAGCACTTTGGATCTGTAATGTCCAGCTCTGAAAAATGCTGTCCACTGAAGTATACAAGCTCTTGGGAATGTGGGAGAGATAATTGGAGGTAATAGAGCTTTTACTGCTGGCTGCCTGGCCGATTATTTCTATGAAAAAATCCTGACATTTTTCCCTTTATTGAAGTGAGTTCATGATCATCTATATAAAAGAAAGCTGTATTCTGAGAACACATATGCATTTGCATATGGATGGTGTTCTCTTGGAAATTATTTGAATAAAAATAAAAGAAGAATGAAAACAGGAGTTTTCACTCAAGGGAAAAGTTAATGAACTCACTTCTCTTTCTTTCACTCCCTGATTAAATATTATGTTACCATTTTATCTTTGTGCATGAAGAGTAAAGCCCAATTCTGTATTTTGCCAGCTTCATTCATGAAGCTTTGTATTATTTTTACTGCAATAAAAAACTAAAAATTACTCTCTCCACATGAGAAGCAGAATGGAGAAGAGCAGTAATTCCCACATGGAGGAAGGAGAAAGACAAGACATCCTCTTTTGTTTGTTTGAATAGGCATGAGATGTGCTCCAACATGTGCTGGCAGGAGCAGTCGGAGAAGACTGGCTACAGAAGCTCATCAAGAAATGCAAAAGGCATGACCTGCTATCTAAGGTATCAGTGAGACCTTCCTTTCTGAAGAGGTTTTTTTTCCTTTAATGCTCATTATTTCTGAGAGCCTGTGGGCTCGGTAGCAGATTGTGCCAATGTTTTAAAATTGACTACTTGATCATTCTAATTAGGATCCTGTGGATTTTCAGGGTTGCTAGCTAAGTGAATCCCAGTGCATTTTCAGTCAGACCAGCTGAGTACCACTGGACTTCTGGTGCAGTGGCCAGGTAGCTCAGCTGAGCCAGTGTTACACACAGGAGGCACCACCTTCTTTTAGCTGGCAGCAGAAGCATCACAACAGTCAATAAACAAGCCCACATTCGTATGCCAGTGTATGATTCCAGAACTGGCTTGGCATTTTATTAGCACTTCAGAAGGCTATTGCCATGGATTTGCCAGTCTCTGGAATAATGAAATTTACCAGGAGTTCCTGTCTGAGACAGGAGAGCTTCTGAAAACTAGCACGATGTCAAAGCAACTTTATGGGGAGTGCCCATCACCTGCTAAACATGGCTGGTTTTCAAACGTTCTTGAGAATAAACAGTGTTGATTTTAATCTAGAAAGGGATGCTTTATGGAGGCTTAGTGCCTGAATGCCTTGCAGTCTTGTTTGATTGGTGCTGAGATGTAAGCAGAGGCAAGGTGAAATCTCAGAAGTGATATTCACATGCAAACAGTGTTCTCGGGGGCAGGGTGGGGAAATGTAAATTCCAAGTACGTGTAAATGAAAAACAAACAAACATGAGATTGGGGAAAGGAGATTTAAAATTTAGAAGTGCACTCCTCTGTCCAAGGATTTCGCCTGTGCTGCTGCTACTGGCCCATTGCTCTAGGTAGCAGGAGCAAGGCTTCTAGCTGCCAGTCGACCATTTTCTTTTTGATAATTATTCACATTGCTGTAGAAACGGAAATTATCTCTATTTTCTCACTTCCCAATTGAAAACTGTAATTGCAGCTGCTCCCTCCTCCTTGTTTGGAAGTTTTGCATGCAGAGAGTCATCAGCCAGGCTTGCCTTAAATCAAATCTTCCCATGCAGCCTGGGTTATAATCTAGTGAGCACAGCAGCTGCCTATTCGCAGCAAGGAGAAAAGCAGCACATTTCTCCAGCCACTGGCTAGGAAATTCTTGCTAAAAGAAAGGGGCTATGCCTTGTCTGATTCCTTTATGGAAACGTAAAGGAGTCAGCTTCCTGAGGGCTTTCACAGATATTGCTAATCATCTTAAATTGAAACAGGACTTCCAAAACCAGCATGTAAATCCCCGTAACACACCTTCAATTTCTGTCTCCAAGGCTACCCAGCTGTCCTGATCCTCCGTGACAAGCACTGGAAATGCAGTGATACTTCCTTTTGCACTAGTCCTTCCCGGCTCCTCAATCCCCCCTGCTCTGAAGTCATCTTGCTTGCATGAAACACCACTCCACAGCATGGTGGTGGGTGAGGAGCTGGTCTCAAACCCCATGGGAAGTCTGAGTGGCAGGCAATGTACAGGCTCTCATCCCTTCCACCAACAGAGAAATGCCATTTCCCTCAGGGATACATGAAAATAGCCAGAGCCCCCGTGCAGACTTGCCCAGCTTTGCTCACTCATCTGTGCAAGGGCTGGAGTGGAGGTCTCCTTAAAACAATGCTAATAGGATTTATTCATGCTGTTTTTATCAACCCTTCTTATTCTGCTATAAGTTCATGGAAAACAGCCACTGCTCCCCAGTCACAGAAGTGTATTTTGAGGGACACAGTATGTGTAGCCTCACTGAACATTTTCCAGTGACTTTATATGCACACACTGCGCTTTCAGAGAGAGCCAAAATCTGCCCTTTCTGAAGTCCCTTGGGTCTAAATTAGTGAGACTTTCATATATCGTGATTTGAATCTGAATGTGTTTCCTTGCTTGCAGTCCCTGCAGTCACAGAGTAGGCAAGGGGACTTTGTGCTGTGGTTTACCTTGTGACTTCTGGGGTTGTTGGGAAGTCCTGAAGAACCACATGATCAGCAGGCACATTCCCTGTTCTGCCAACACAGCATCACCTTCTAACAGTGCCCATCTCCAAGGATGCAAGATTTGCCCAGGCACAGGTGTATGGAGCATCCCAGCAGAGAGCAGGAGCTCCTAGCTGCCAGCTCAGCTGAAGGTTTGGGGTGAGATACAGCTTCTCTGAGTTACTTCTCTGACCCTTATCCAAGACTCACAGAAGATGTGCTGGATGAGCTGATGAGCCTTTTGTACTGCAGATCTCCCCAAAACGCTGCAGGGTCAACAGCACAGTGCCAAACTAGAATCAATGAGGCCTTACGCAGACACTCAAGAATAACAAGTCAACCAGTGGATTTGCAGGCAGACTGTAACAGCTTGTTATCTGATGTCCCCTGGGCACAAACACTGAGACATCTGCAGTTTTTGACCTTTTTTTTGTCTCTTCTGGCTCAATAGCTAGTTAGCTGGTCATTCAATGTGAAAACAAAACCGAGGAAAGGAGAGCAAATTGCAATAAGCAGGAGATGCTGGACTATTATGATGCCAAAAGGACTGGAAATATATCAGTACAGAGGTTGCTTTGCTCTCCTTTATTATTTGTGCATTAAGCTCTCTGAGTTGGTTTCTGGAACTCTGTTAAAAGCAGGGTTTTTAAAATGCCAGTTGTCACTGAACTTTTATGTTGGTTTTATTTTGCATGTATTTTGCATCTCTATTTTCTTTGCTTGGCACTGCAAGTTAGAAATCAACCTGAAAAACACACGGTAAGACTGCACTGACTTTCCCAGACTATTTTTTGTCTGAGAACACAAAGCTCTCTTCATAGCATCTCTTCCAGTCCTATCAAGGGGAGGGAAGATCCCCAGAAGACTGACTTCTGGATCATCCTTTGTACTGAGATCTCAGTTCCTTGGAATGCAGTGACTGCACTAGCTTATATGTATGGGGGGTGTGGAGCTTCCTTCCTTCTTTCTAGGCTCCTGTTAATGAAGAGTGTGCCCACATTCTCAGACAGGGCCCTAATCACCAGCCTTAGCCTAATCTCTTAATTAATTCCTGTTAATGTAAATGGACTCGAAAAGATTCTTTTACTGCAGTGTTCAAGAAAATAGAAGTCCTTTTTTGAAGAGACAGTGTGTTTCTTCTTTCATGGTCTGGTATAATGACAGCACTTTGCTGTCATGCTATATGAGAAGGATTTCCTACATCCTATGGTGCTCACTTCTCATCCCTGGATTATAGATTATTTTAAATCAACTCAGGATAATAGGTGACAGCTCAGTGTATATTATGTGTAGCATTTCAGTCTAGCACAGGCAGAGACCTCCTGGCCTTTTGTTTCCATAATTTCTGTGCCTCAGAACGGCCTAAAGTCAAGGTTGGGTTAGACACCTTGTGTAATAGAAAGCAACAATATGTGAAGTTCTGGGACCTGCCAAAGAAATGCAGTGTTCCTGCTTCTGATTTAATCTGATTTATTCTCATCACATGGATGTCCTGCAATCAAGGTCAGAAAAGGACTTGAGCCTGTTTCTGATGTGGGAAGACAGGAGTCCCACAGGTAAAAAAAAACACAAAGAAGAGCTAAGTTCAGATTGACCTTACTGAAAAAAAGCAAGCTCCCAAAATGGATTGTAACTGGTCAGTATCATGAGAGTGAATCTGGAGCAGGGCAAGAATTGTAGAATTGTACCTGCCCATGTTATAAACAGAGACTCTCCCTCTCTCGTGACTTTAATTTTGCCTAGGAGAATCCACATGAAAACAAATAAATGCCAAGAGAAATGTTTCTATTGTTTTCCTTCTCTGTATCTAATGAAATCTGTTCCTTTAAAACAGAGCAATATCCTCCCCTATGATTTTTTGCAGTCACATTGCAGAAAGAGAGAAAACCTGAAAGCAAAATTGACTCCTTTTGATTTTTCCTAGTTCAAGAGAGGAGACATGCCAGTGGGAAGGAGAATAAAAATCACACTGAGTAAATCTGGATTTTAAACTGCCTCTAATGATCAACAGCAATTATACAAATATTTATTTCTGGTTTTATAGTTTATTTGTGTTAAGGCTGACAGCAGATTTTTAATTTGATATTCAGTCTTCCTTATTAAAAAAAATTGTATATTTTAGATTGGTTATTTAATTATTTACTTCTGTAGGAGTTCAGAGTGCAAGTTGTTGGGGGGATAATTTTGTCATGTACTGCTTTAGAATGTATTTTCTGTTCCCTAATTCTTTGGTTGCTTAGGTACTACAGATCAAATCCTGTCTGCGCTCAAGTTGACAAGAAAATGTCCAGTAGTTTGAATAGGGTGTTGATTTTATCCTTACTGTTCCTGCCCTAGTGGGAGCTGTCATAACATCTAACATCAGATCTTTAACATCTCTCCAGCGCTTTGAAGTGCAGCCCCTCATATTTCATTCACCATTTCAACCAAGAAGCAACAGAGGGACTGCAGCCCTGCTGCTGGAAGTGCAAGAGGGAGGCAGGAGGTAGGAGGATGTGTCATTTATTGCTTAACAGGTTGGATAACCTTTTTGCATGTGGTTTGCTCATGTGGCGACAGCGACATGATGTGCAACCCACAGCCACAGGCAGCTTTTTGCAACCTGCCTGTTTTGCAGCTATTATGGCTCTTGTGAGACCATCAGTTATCTAGATATGCTGGTAAATCTGTACACATGCATGGAAATATCACGACACATGGGGGTTTTCCTTGCGTGTTTAGTGGTCAAAAGTCCCAACAAATTTCTACACATAGCATGTTTATGAGTGCTTAAGTAGTTAGGAACCCAAGCTCAGGCAGTCAGATTTGAAAAATCTAGTCAGCCTTAGAAAGATGTGCTCTGTTGAAAGGAATCTAGTCTAAAGATGTTCATGGAGCTTGAGTTTATGTTGAAAAGAAACTTGTAGCGTGTGGTGTGCTTTCTACTTTTCCTGGATTTCATTATGCCTTCCTGCCTCACAGAACAGCTGTAACATTAAACCCATTGAAATTTGTAAAGTGCTTAGAAATCCACTGAAGGGAGGCTGTAGAGGAATAAAAGCTACTCAATTTTCATTGCTGTTCTATCAAGCAGGAGAGTTTCCAGAGTGTCTTAATAATAAATAAGAATAAATAACTGCAAATGTAGACTCTGTTCTATGCTCATTAATAGGTACTTTGGGTCTGTGGTTGAGGAGAATCTCTTTTAAGGAGAAGGTGAGTATAGATTTGAAGATTTGAATTCAGATTTCAGTATCTTCTTTACCATCGTGGCTTGAAGAATTGGGGTGTGCTTTAGTAGCGTGTGAACATTATCCAGGTCTACCAGAATTTGAATAATTGTGGCAGATTGTTTGACCATTTTCTCCTGTCAGATTTCAACTAGATTTTCAAATAAATCATTCACCAATATTTTTTCCTCATGGTTTGGTTAGCTCAAGAGCCAGCTGAACAATATTCATCAAATAAATTACTCACTTTTTCCTCATCAATCTGCAAATAATTTATTCACAAATACTTTTACATGAGGCAGCCAGCTCTAGCCAGGACAAATCAAGGTAATTTCCTACGCTTTTGATCACATGCCAGTAGGACTTTATCTTGGACAGCTCAATAGAGACAGGTTTTAATGCATAATACATAAATGGCTAAGCTGAGTTTTTCACAGTTCTTTGTGAGCTCTCTACTATTGCCCATATTTCTGCTCAACTGCTAAAGGGGAATGACAGGGGGGCATATATTTTCCATCCAGGTATGCTCAGGAACATTTCACAAAACCGAGTGTGGGGCTCACGTCAGCCACAACCGTGATGGGGCAGCCCGCTTGCTGGAACACGCACTCTGTTCACTGGAGCAAGGCAAAATTTAACAAGAGTTGAGAAGAGGAAATGAAGACAAGTATTGTGCCTGCTTGGAAACACAAAGGGAACCTAGGGGCGGAATGAAATCAAGCAACGTGGAATTTTGCCAGCATGCTGGGGATGAAGTCCCTAGCTCTTGAGAAAAGGGTCCTTAAATGAGATGGCGCATCCCTGCACGGATGTCTCCAGGACAACGTTTGTGCTGTGGCTCCCTTTCTCCAGGCTTCTCATGCAAACAGCTTGGAAGCCACTGAGAGCCCTCTTCCTGCCTCAGAGGCTGCTGTGCTGCTGACGGGGCAGTGGAGCATGGCCTTACCTGTCTGTCTGCCTACGCCTCTCGTTTGTTGTGGAGAGCTCCTGGCTGCCACACGCCAGGCAATGGCACCAAAAGATTTCTCCCCTGGTTAAGGTTTGCAGCCTGCAGTCTGCGCTGCATGAGAGGAGCACTTTTGCATCTCTGCTCCTAAGCAAGGTGCTGGGTCCTCATCAGGCCAGGTTTTTCTGCTGTTAATCAGCCAAATGTTCTTTACTCTTGCACTCCATGTTGGATGTGGGCCTTGTACACAGACATTTCACCCTTCCTCTGCTGCTCAGGCAACAAGGTGGGGAGAACAAAAGTTGTTTATCCATGTTTGCCAAGAGAGAAACTGCAAAAGCTAGCAAGTGTATGTTGGGGGAGTGGTGCAAACAGGGAGTGGTTGCATGTGGGCTTCTTTAGGATCAGGGTGTGTTCATGTTTCATGAACATGTGCATGCATAATAGTGTGTTTAATATAACACTCCAATCTTGATCCTTCCCGAAATTCTGCTGGCTAACCTAGTTACCCCCAAATGAGAGACACTTTCAGCCTATACATTATGCAGAAATGTAGGTATGAAGAAACGTAAGCCAGCATTTTTACAGCATCATCAATAAATAAATACGTGCTATCTACTCAAATCAACAACATGCTAAACACTGAAAGTCAAATGGGATGCCTTCCTGAGAAACAAACAACTGACCATGTATTTACTCTGCAGCTCATGAATAAACATTGAAAATGCACAAAAACAGAGGAAGATATTTGTCTCAACTTGGAGGAAGCTTCTGGCTCAGACTGGCTCTCATAGCTGAATGATACAAAATGGAATTGGCAAGGGGGAAAAAATGACATAATCACATACATGTAACAATCCATTGAAAGTAGGACACACAAAAAGGAGAAGAAAACAGGCTTTGAAGGAGAAGGCAGACTAACACAGTGGTCAGCTTCAGACCTGCTCTTTCTGGCACCTGTGCGGGCGATTTACCAGCCTTGGAGAAACAGCTCTCAAGTTGAATGAGAATCTTAGACACCTGCCTAAATTGTCACAATGTTACAGAATGTATTTTAACACACCCTGCTGCAAGGCCATGTGTTGAGGAGGGAAGAGCGTAGTGATGAATGGCAGGATAAAGATGCTTTCAGGAAAAACACAGATGCAGAAAGAGATTTGGGGACCCAACATGGGTAATGAACTCCACAAGCTTTTCATACAGCACAGGAAATGGTCTACTTCCATTTTTAGTTATGAGAGAAGGGGGAAAACAATGACTGAGAAATTACTTTTACTCTGTGCACAGCATATGTGTACAGACCACAATGACATTGTACCCATGCTGGGTGCCTGCAAGTCAAAAAACCACTTAGAAACACTTAAAAACACAAAACACTTAGAAACACAAAAAATCTGCAGTGACCAAAACTAAATCTTACAATGTGAGTCTTCAAAGATAACAATCTATTCAGTTAAACAAGAAGTGATAGAAGCACCATGTATAGTTACTTATCCATGAAAATGGGATGGGTGTGCAGTTTTGTAGGCAAAGGCATAACAAGTTTCAAAGCTGAAGTCAGACAAATTCAACCTTGAAAGAAGCAATTTCCTAGTGGCAGGGGTAATTAAACATTGGAATAAATTAGTAGGTGGAAGAAGGCAGTTGCCATTACTTGGAGTCTTTAAGACAAGATGTGTTGTATTTCTAACTCACTTTGATCCAGCTGCCGAGGAAAATAATCTCTGGCTTTTGTATACGGGTCAGATTAATGGGTTATAGTGGCCCTTCTGTCTGGAAGTCTGACTATATGTGAGGAAAAAGTGGTTCCTACTGAAGTAAAAGAGTGAGAGGTGCTTGTTGAGAATGCAACCCAGGGCTCAGGATAGCAGGGTTTCAGGACTCCTGATGAAGGATCAGGAGTTTAACCAGTGTGGTGGAAGCTGACTGGTAAGGGCGACACATATAGCCTGCTTTCTGATGTAAGGGACACGTCTTGGTTTATGGAAGTGACATTTTCCACTGAAGAGAAAGTGTGTTTAAATGCTGGCTAAAGGAGGAGAGCAGAATGACTGAGAACAGGCAGCAAGAGCAAGCAGAGCTATGAGGGTAGTTTGAATATACTTGAAGACAGCCATGTTTTGTTCAGGCAGTTTTTTCTCAGTCACATTTGTGGATTCAGCCTCATTTGCTGTCTGGGAGCTGGGAGAACTTCGGATGTGCACAGGACCAAGTGTCCTCCTGACAGCTTGTGGCTGCAGCTCTGAAAGAGGTCGATCTGATCTACTCCTTGCAGGAGCTCAGGTAACTGTGGTTGGAGAGTGAAAGTTCTCCTCATCAGGTTTAGGAGGGTCTCATTTCATTCCTATCAGGCAACACCCTCTTTCCTTTCTATCGTAAAGGATAACGGAAGGAATAACAAAGTCCAGCCTAAAATCCAGTCTGATAATCATGCTCAGTCAAGAACACAGCACACACTTCCTGAACCTCGCCCAAGCCAAGTCATGCTCAAGAGCAAGGTGCACTGGAGACGCTAGAATAAAACCTAAACCAGCCATTTTGTGCAGGAGCAGCTGCCCCAAACCATGCATAGGCTCCAGAGATTCCCCACTGGAAAATGTATAACATGGATCCGTCTCTACCACGGAGCCTGGACAACAGACAGCAAGATGTGCCCAAGGAGAGCACAGATTTCCCTGAGAATGTGGCAAGGGGACTGAAAGAGCAGATAACTGAGATAACTGTCCGAGTTACTTGAGAGCCACCCAGTGCCTCCGCTCTTTGTTTTTACAAACAAACAGGAAATTAAATCTCTGAGCAAACAAAAATCTCGGAGCAGGCTGGGAAGGAAGGTGGTGGAGTTGGTGGCACGAATGCCACGCTACAGCAGCCCCTTATTGAGTAAGCTGGAGTCTTAGGCAGGGGAAAAGAAACCGAGTGTTAAAAAAGGGCAATGCTGCATGTGGGGCTCTCTGGCACCAGTAGGAGAGGGAGCGGCGGCCTTGTTCACAAAGTACTTGGGGTACAGACACACTTGAATGTCTGTGCTCTCCCTCTCCTAACCCAGGCCATGAGCAGGATGGAATCACAGGAGCACGGACAGGCCCACTGCTGTCCGTGGAAGGCTAGAGCACACGATGGCCACAGCCGGCACTGCTTTTGAGGGCACACATGCACGGAAGGGGGCACGAGTGCCCCTATGCTGGGGCAGCGCAGCAGGAGCCCCCGGTTGGGGCTGTGATGGGGACAGGGCCAGCAGTGACTCCACACGTGTGCGATGGCTCCGTGCGCGGCATGTGAGGACGGGGGCACAGCCGAGCCGCGGCCGCGGACACGGGGGGGACCCCACCCCGTGAGGCCGGACGGCCGCAGCCGGGGCAGGAACGAGCGGCCAAACAGCGTCCAGGCCCCACGCTGGGACGCTGTTTGGGGCTGCCGGGGCTCCAGGGGACACTCCCAGCCCGCCCTCCCCGCACCGGGGCTTTCCCAAGCCACGTGTGCGCGGCGGCGGCGGCGGCGGCCCCGGGAGGGAAGAAGGGAGGGAGGCGGCGAGGGCAGCGCTGCCCTCCGCTGGGCCCTTCTCGGTGAGGCGCTCCCCCTCGGCCCCGCTCTCCTCCCTCCCTCTCCCGCCTGAGGGGAAGGGGCCGGGCCGGGCCGGACCCCGCGCCGCCCCCGCTACCTGCGGGCGGGGGCGGGCGCTGGGAAAGTTTGTCTCTGTGGTTGGCTGCGCCGCGCGGCGCGGCCGGTCGGGGCGGGCGGGCGGCTCCGTGCGCTCGCAGGGCAGCGAGTGGTCGGCCGAGGAGCGCTGCCGCCGCCGGTCCCCCCGGGCCAGCCCAGCCTGCGCGCCCGCGGTCCCGCTCGCCTAGGGAGAGGCGCCGCGCAGCCCTGCCAGCATGGGGCACCGCAGGGAGAGGGCGTCCTGCCTGCCTCTCCTCCTCCTCGTCCTGCTGCTGCTCGGTGAGCCGGGGGTGCGCGGCCGGGGGCGGCGGGGAGGGTGGCCGGGGGTGCTCAGCCACCTTGTCCGCAGGTAGCGCGGCGGGGCCGGGAGGGAGCCGCCCGCCGGGCCGTGCCCGCCCGGGGCGCGGCGGAGCCCGCCCGGGCGCTGCCCGCGGCGGGGCCGGGCTGTGCCGCCTGCCCGCCGGGCTGTGCTGGCCCCTGGAGCGGGCAGAATCGGCCGGCCCAGATCCCCCGGTCCCCGCTGCTCCCTCCAGGGTATCGCTGCCGGGCATTTCCCCGAAACTTTAGGGGGCCTCCCCGGAGCGGGGGTGGGTCGCGGGGTGCTGCCCGGGGGCTCCCCGCCGAGAGGGGCTCCCGCAGGCTCCGGGGTCCCGCGGCGCCCCGGCCGCGGAACGTGGCGGTGGAGCCGTAGTAAAGGAGCCGGTGCGGGGCTGTGTTCGCGGTCAGCTGTGAGCGCTCTTTCGCTCCGAGACCTCACCTGGCGGAGGTGAAGCCGCTCGCTGAGGTGGGGACCCTCCTTCTGCCAGTCCCCTGGGGCCCGCACCCTGCTCGGGTTCTCCGGGCACACGAGGTGCGGGGAAAGCTGCGCTTCCCCTGAGCCCTCCTGCCGGGCTCCCGGGGTTTGCTGCCTCTGCCGGGAAGTTCTCCCGCTAGGAGATAGCGTGTAATTGTGTAGGTGATGGTTTACGCCGTGTTCAGGTAATTGTGTAGCTGTCGTTAGCGTGACATGTGGCATTGTTCCTTCCTGGTGTCAGTGCCAGCCAGGCAGCGTGCAGGAATAAAGACAAGCAAGCTCTACACAAAAGGGTGGGTGGTGGGTTGTCGTGGGGTTTTTTCTTCCTCTTTTTTCTTTTTTTCCCTTGTTTTCCCCCCAAGGTTGTACTTGTAGCATTTTTGCTAACCCTGTTACAGAAGTAACAGTGAATGTAAAAGTAGAGAACCAGAAGACCGTTGGGGTTAGATGGCTCTGTCTAGTAGGGTTTGCATGACTTTGTGTCGGCTCTGGGCAGCCAGAAGGACATGAGGTGCTGGTGAGCAAGCATGTCCCACAGGTTACTCTATGTAGTTCATGATTCAGAACACTTGATTAATTGCAGGTAGTAAGTGGGAGCCTTTTCCAGATTTCAGGAGAAAGGAGTAACTAAACAGTGCCCCAGCCTCACATTGCCAACACTCTCCTTTAAACAAAACTCTATTCGCTGATTTAGTTTGTGCTTGTACGTTTGACTGTGCTGTGACTTTTTTTTTCCTTAAGTCTGACAGGGCACTTTCCTCATAGTTTGGGTGTTGAATGCTTCATAGCCAGGTCTGCAGAGCTGAGAGTTGCAGTTGAAAAGTCAGCTTCCTAAACCTGGTCTTGTCCCAGTCTTTTTCCTGAGGCTGCTTGCAGGCTGTTGGGGCAGAGGGTGTTCTGTCTACAAGATCCTACCAGACAAAAATGTCCACTGTGCTTTCTCTTACTTGCAGCTGACGTTAGTCATCTCGTTTATCTTTACAATATAGGCATGCTGCCAGCCAGGGAAACAGTCATGAGCTGGAGAGTTCACCTTCAGTATTTTTGTTTAGGAACAGAAAGGGAATAAGATTTTTCAAGAGGATGGTTTAATAGGACAAGCGGAAAATCAAGACTCTGAGATGCTCAAGGTCATGCAGCAAAAAGTAAAAACTGTTAAGGATGACGCACAACAGGAAAGTTGTTTCCTTCTTAAATCAAGACGAAATAATTTGAAGAACTTAAAGTGTGCATGCAGAGATATGTGGCCATTGTTCATGATCTGGTTTGTCTAGATGTTCTGAGCTTTCTCCTGGGGATTTCTTTTTGGTAATTAGAATGGTGCTTTTAAAACTGAAAGTCTTTTGTGTGCAGAAAAATCTCTGAACTGTAGTCTTATTTGTAGTGTGTGTTGTAGAGTGCCTATCTTTTGATACCATTACTTGGTCACTTCTATGAAATATTCCAAAGGTTAAGAGGTTTGGAAAGTAGTCATTTTCTCATTCTGGATGGGAGAAGTACACTTGTGTGAACCATTTCTGGCAGCTCTTTAATGGAGAGATGGCTTGGAGCTTTTGCTGCAAGTATTGAGGAATTCTTGTGTAAGGGAGGTGGAGGGAAGGAGCTGAAGCATACACAAGTTTATCCCTTGTGAGTACTTAGGCTTGACTGTTTTCTTCAGATATTTACAAAATAATCCAGCAAAAGATGCAAATGGCTGAAGTATTTGGCTGTGACAAATGAGAATGTTTTATCATCCTTTCTTTTTGATCCAGTACAGTTATAATCTGTTTGGTAAGGAGATTGTGGGATCCTGATACTAAGGCTTCATCTAGTCTATCTTTTCTTCCCTCTTTTGGTGTGGTTAGATCCTGAGAAAGGAGGGCACTATAAGAGCGTTTTTGCTCTGTCTGTTTCATGTGTGATTTGAGTCTGCAGCCAATCTACCTAATCAACCTGTGAAATGCTCTGGAAACCAAAACATCTCTCCTAGGACAAGATGGCCAAAACCCAAAACAAGTATCTGATTGTTACCAGGGCTCAGACAGTAAAGTAAACAATAAGCATTCCACCTCCTGGATTTTTTTTCCCTGGTTCTTGTTTGAGGTCCAAGGTAATAATTTCAGTGGATCTGAAAAAAGAAAGGTTTTTGTTTAAATGCTATGGGGCATGAGGAGAGCATGTACTCAGTAGCTCCTGGGGGAAAACCACTGATAATGGGTTTCCCAGAGATGGCCTTTTTCTTACTCACCTTTTAGACCTCTGTGGCGCTCTCTGTCCGCTATGATGAAAGTCAGTTCCAGCATGCCAGAACCCCAGGAGCTGTGTGTTTAGATGGATGGAGTTGTTTCCTGCATCTCGTGTCTGAAATTATTTTTTGTTTCTTTTCCTCAGAAGCTACAATAATTAGTCATTTGAATCAAGGTTTAATTCAAGCTCTGCAATAGAAGGCTTTTGGTAATTAGTGTAAGTTATTGTGATCATGCACTTCAAGGAAAAGCGTGCTTTAATCTTTTCCTGCATTTGCAGCTGAAGTGGGAGCATTAAAGAAAGGGAGAGCCTCAAGGTTTAGGGCAGGGAGGCAATGAAAGGACGATTGCCTACGGAGGGTTCAAGGTATGTTAGAGTGGAATCTGCTCCCTCTTCCCTTCTGGTGCCTGCTCACCTGTGGGTGAGCCCAGGGCTGGCCCTGCTGCCTTTTGCCTGCCTGTTCTTGGAAGGAGGCAGACTCAGATCCTCACTGGTACTCAGAGAAAGCTTACAGCTAGACCTGCCTATCTCTTGTGACTTAGGAAGTTGCTAAAAAGGCTTCCAAAAGGGAATTGCAGACTGCTAATGCACTAGAAGCACATAGTGAGTGTTGGAACTGGGTTGGTGAGGCACTGAAGGGCAGGTGGTGTTGCTGAGGAGGAAGCTCTTTCCCTGTGGCTTTATCATGCTGATGTATTTTCTTGCTGTGTAGGCTGCGGGAACATGTGGGAATCGAGGGGTGAGCAGTGTAGTGAGTGTTTGTTCCTTTACATCCTGTGTTCTTTAGGGTTGGCAGATGATACCTTAGTCACCTTCTCTGGCTCTCTTACATGTTTGTAGTGCCTGTCTGGGGCTGCTTTTTAGGGAGTCAAGGTGCTTTTTCCAAAATTCTTTGACCTTGTTCCCCAGGTTTCTTGATGGCTACATTTCAGCGTAGCAACAGCTTGCTCTCTTTAGGTAGCCTCTGTTGTATTTGGCTCTAATCCCTGAACTGAGGTATAAACCTGCCTGAACAAGATTTGAAGTAAGCAGTAGGGGTCATATAAAAATGCAGCCACATGCTTGATTAGAGGGGAATGTGCTTAAGAAATGGTATATATCCATCCGTCTAGTTATATAAACAAACATTCAGGGACATTTGAGATTTCAGCTTTCACATCTAATGTATTCATGGGTTGATTTGTTTCTGTGTGTTTGTTTCTTCTTCTGGTGGGTTGGTTTTTTTTTTTTCCCCCCATCTCCATAATCCTTGTCAAACACTAACCTGCAAAACAGAAATGTATGGTTTTTTTTAGAAGGGAAATGGGTACATATCTGAATAAGGTATTTTTAGAAAGTGAGCATTTCAGTTGTCTGGTTTTAGATGCCTTTCATTGATATATTTTATGGTGTGTGAAGTTCTGTGTTTTAGAAGGAAGGGAAAGGAGACACATTGTCTGAAAATGTGAATTCTTTCAGATTATGTATAGAAGTCGACTGAAAGTTAAGTTGGAAAGAACTTGAGGAAGACAAGGAGCTAGGTCAAAGTAGTGGTTATGTCAGTGTCTATAAAAGTCTCTAGTACTTTCAAAAGAAAGATATTAGACGGACTATAGAGTCAGTGTGTATATTGTAATGCAAATAAAATATCTGTTTAATACTTTGTTTTTGACTTTTATTGGAGATGTTACCAGGCTTCTGATATTTGTTCTACTTTCTCTGATCTGTGATAGTAAGTGATAAAGTCTTATAGACTTAAAAGTTTTATAGAGACCTGTGAGGTGAAATTGTCTGGGCATACCGATGTTTCCATTTCTGTCTAGGAATAATAATCAGTTTCCAGCATGACCCCAGTTCTTAACCTGCACAAGGTACCTCAAAACTGGATTGAACAAGGCAGGGAGAGACTGTGTCATAAGCAGGTTTGAAGTTGTTAGAATTTCCTTTTCTAAAGAAGAAATGAGCTCACAGTGAGACACTAGCTTCTCAATGGTTTTCAATTTTTCCTTTTTTTTTTTTGTCAGTTGATTCTCTAGAAAGCCTCAAATTTCAGTTGCCTTTCAAGACTCAAATATCTACTGAGAAGGGTCTTTAAAAATAATGAGAAACTTTTAATACATCTTGTGTTTTGCAAAGGGCGAAGGTGTAAAATCAGTTTCAGGCCAAACTGCTTTTGAATAAACTGACAGGTAGCTGCTAAGGTACCAAAAGTCTTGAATAATGTCTTTCCAGATGATCAGCATATATGAGATAGGATAAGAAGGAAGACAGAAATTAAAGAACTTAAAGTTTCTTAGGTTTTTTGAGTTTCATATCAGAAGCTGTCTTATTCATATACATGTAAGATTTCATAATTGTAAAGCATAACTGATTTCTTCTTAATGAAGTCTGAGACAGAAAAAAAGGATGGGTTTTTTGGTTTTGATTTTTTTCCTCATTCCTTCCAGAGTTGGAAGTGGTTTCAAAGCTGGGTTTCCAGTGGAAACTGTAATCATCTTTGGAAACTGTAATCATTCTGACCAAGTTTAAAGTGAGTTAGGTAGAAGGTAGAACTGGTGTTGCTAAATGCCTTTGTTGAGTCTTGAAAAAGTTATAAAGCAATGTAGTAATGCTTGGAGATTTGAGTTGATGTGACTGCCATGGGGACTGCTTGAAACTGGCACTGGAGTATCGCACTTGGTGCTCCTGTTCATTACCCTGCAGGAGGCAAGTTGTGGGGAAAGAGGAGCTGAAGAAGCAGCCTGGGGAACAGTATCTGTTGTGTGCAGCAGAGGCAAAATACTGCTGCAGAAATATGAAGAATTGCTGAAGCAAGCTGAAGTATTTGACTAGTGATAATCTCCACGGCCAGATGGAATTTGCATGGATGCTCTAAAGGATCTGAACTGTTAGCTGAGCTGTGAGAAGAAAAGGTAAGAAAGGCAGAGAATCCTGAACAGGATTTTCTTTAAAAAAGAATCTGAGGGTGGTTTTTAGAATTAATTGACTTGTGAACTTCAGGAATGAGAACTAATTAAAGACTGGAGCTCCCAGGCAATCTGTCACAGCTGCCAATAAGCAGGGCTGGCAGCAATGCCTGTAGTATATCTGCTTGTTACTGTTTGTTATGAGTGCCATCTCTTAAATTGTTTATTATTCTGCAGGACTTCAGGCATTCATGCTGAAATTTTCTGGGCTGGATGTCTGCCACAGGTTGACTTTTTTTCCCCCCCAGGAAACACTGCTTCCCTTGCTCCCTCTTTCCTTAAAATGCTCCAGTATTTCCAATAGTCACACTTAGGAAGGCAGCTGGGTGAGTTATTTTTTTCCTTTTTGATTGTTGCAGGTTCTAGCTGTTTCTTCCTTGTCACTCTTGAACCAATAATAATGTCAGCTGCCAAGTTTGGAAGTTCTAGCACAACCCTGCCATGGTTTAGAACAAGAACTGGAAATTTGGCTAGAGTGTTAACTCTACATCAAGAATGTGGCTTTTGCTGTTCTTAGGAAAATGTCCAAATTTGGCCACATTATAGACTTGGAAAAGCATCAGTTTGTAAAAGCTTAATAGGGAATTAGTCTCAGGTCCCTAGAGAAAGCATTCTGTCATTGCTTGTAAGGTGTCAAAGGATTACAACTGCAGTTAGGGGTGGAGAAATGGAGCCCTCCTTTTTATTCCAGTTTCAGACTTCTGTAAATGTGTGTGAAGGCCTTCCCCCCCCACTCCCCTGCCCCCTACTTCTGTTCTTTTATTCTCTACTTTTGCCAAATTGGCCAGTGCTGGATTGATGTACTGCTCTGTGTGGATCACTGATCAGAGCTGCTGTGAGAGTCTGCTGCTTGTAGCACACAACGTATATATATCTTTCTTATGTGTAGCTTGAAAAAAAAAAAATCAATGTAAACTTTGTGTTGCTTTTAACTTTTGTTCTCTGGCTTCAGTTCTTCTCTCAGGCTTTCTTCCCAGATATCCATCACCATTCTTTACTTCACACTGGCTGTAAAACAACTCCTGCTGCTGAAGCTGCTCTTATTCCACTCTTTCTGTTTAACAGGCTTGATTAGTCTGGACTTGCCTTTCTGCCTTTCTTAAAGACATGGTTTAGCTGTGCTGCTCAGTGCTTGCTTTGTGACTGCAATTTGTGTGTTCTCATGCTCTTTGAGTCGCTCTCTCCTTGCCATATCAGTAGCCTCTGAAAAGAGTTTGGTGGAACCATTGCTGGGGGTCGTGTTGGTTAGCAAGAGTCCAGTTCCAACAAAAAGCTGGCTCTGCTTAGGTTTGCCAGTCTTAAAAAGAATAATTGCCAATGTAAAGGACTTTGTTTCCGTGCATGTTGCACTGCTGGCTCCGAGAGCAGAGATTTAGTGTGGCGTTTCAGTCGGCCTTTGATGCAGTGTGGCTGTGGGGAATCTTTGAGCGGGCTGTAACGCATTGTTCTCCTACACGCATTGGAATGATTGTTGCAAGAGAGGCATCCGCGGGGACCTCTGCCAGCTCCTTATTGATGTGTGCAGTTTCATCTATTGACACGCTACCCTTCATTATTACACAGTGAATCCTGTGGCAGTGGAATTCGCTATTAAATCTGCCCCGCGAAAGAGAATTGGCAGAGGCTGCTTTAAAAGCAGTGTGACCCCTGCAATTGCAAAGAATAGCTTCTAAATATGAAACAGATGCTGAACTGATGGAGGATGCTTCCTAGATTTTCAGGGTACCAAACATATTCATTTTGAGCAAAAATTCAGAATTTGCTTGGTTTATGCGTGGTAATTTAAGTCTCAATGCCCATTTTCCCCCTCAAAAGTGCATGTCTAATCAGTACATGTATTTGTGCTTGAATGCTGCTAGTAATACTGAGGTGAAAATAGGCAATTATTTGTTAATGGAAACTGTTAGAATAAGCAGCAAGGTGTTAGTCTTTCTGTCTGCACTCTAATCCTCTTCCTAGAGAGTGGGAGAGGCGAAGTATCTTCCTTTGCCTTTTGCCTTTGCCACAGACTATTTTGTGCTTTCACAGCACCACCTGGAATATTTACCCAGATAACATCCACCTTTCCCCAAAAGAGATGTTATGTTCTTTAGAAGCCCAGCAACATACTGTGTGTTGGGGAGGTGATGTCAGTGAATGGTGTTTGTCTGTGTAAAGAGACTTTATGGTGTATGTGCAGTGTTCTAGTTCCCATCCAGTTTATACAGAGGTTTAAGTTAATGTGGAGTAAGAAGTGTATCGCATCAGCCTTGTTCCTGTTTGATCTCAGCTCTTGGTTCTAGACAAGGCATGTTGTACCTTTTGCCAAGTAGAGCCTAAGTGCTTGGAGGTGGCCTCATTAGTGAGAAAATAAAGAACATGACAGCTTATTCGAGACAAAATCACTCAGTGTTTGGAAGTGGGAAGTAACACAAGTCTGGGTCTTCCCTGTCTTATCACCAAGCGGGGTTGAATGGTCACTAAAGCTATTGACTGAGCCCTGTGCTGGCAACTCTATTGATAGGCACCTGTCAATAGCTGCAAAGCTGCTGACATCCCTAGGTCTGTAGGTTTATCTATTAAAAAAAAAGTTGAGAAAATAGCATGTATACCCTGAGGTCACTGGGCACAGAAGTATGGCTGTTGCTTTGAATTAGAAGCGGGAGAAGGAAGGTGAGGAGAGATAACTGGAGCAGGGCATGCGTTCCACAGAGAAAGGGAAGTGGGAGAATAGCTTGTTTAAAATGGAAGAATTAGTTAAAGGTATGTCTGCATGAGATGGTGGTGCTGGGGCAGTTATCACCACAAAACAGCATTGGTAAAAAACTGACGATTTTTCAAAGCTCTGCAGTTGAATCTTGAAATACCCTGGTTTTCTAAGCAAAGTTTTCTGCTCACCACTGGCAGGTAAACGGAATATCTAATTGTAGACTCCTGCAGAGTTTAAAACAAGGACTGAAGTGTGATGCATGTGGCTGCAGGGTATGCTGTGGCATCTGAGTTGTTGCTGGTTTCTGCCTTTAAAGTCTGAAAGGGCGGGTTGAGGGGGAAGCTGCAGTACTGTGAATAGAGTTACTGGGTGGGGATGTTCTTCCAAAATAGCTGAAGAACAAATGAGACTTCACATGGTACCCTTGTTCCTGCTTAAGACCAGAGGCCGCAGGGCGTGTGCCTATTCTGGACTTTGCCTTATGAGCCTCTAAGGATCAACAGAGATAGGCCAAAGCTACTTAGAAAGTAGCTGTTAAAGGTAGTTTGAAGTATTTTTCACTGATCTCCCTCTTGATGTGAGCTGTCAGCTTTTAGTCTGTATGTATATAGAGAGATTTTTTCACCCTGTCTGATGCTGTAGAGACACTTAAACCTCTTTGCGTATCTGGGCAAGGGTAGTAACCTACAAGTGGATGCAGGGCAGTGCATGGGGCACTGCTGTACTCAAACTTGTAAGGTGGGTCCTTTCCTTGCTTTAACAATTCCTACCCCAGAATAAGAAATTATTCCCCTTACCATTTGTAATCAAAACAATGTGCTGGCTTTCTGCTTATTTTCTTTTTTTGGTTGCGCTTCTGGTATTGGTGCGTTGGGGTGAGAACACGCTTTGCATATGTGGGTTTGGCCCAAGTCCAGCATGAGTTCTGCTTTCACACGAGTGGCAGGCAGGGCTCAGCCCTAATCCTCCAGTGTCAGGGTTGCCTTGTTGCTGTGGGATCTTGATTGCAGTCCAAAGCGGGGCTTTGGTCAGGTGACTCTCATGAGTACACAGATGTTTCTTGGAATTAAAACTCTGCAGCTCAGGTTGGCTCCTGAGTGAGCTCAGAACCCAGTTTCTGATACAAAACAGCAGATGTGTGTTGGCTGTGGCTGACACAAGAAGGGACAGCCCTGTCTGCCCTGGTTTTGACTGTTTTGTTTGCTTGAGTGAATGAAGAACTTCGACCTTCGGAGTTATTTGAATGCTTCTTGGCACTAGTTAACACCACCACTTCCTTCTGCACCTCCCCAGCAATTGCTGTTTTCGTATGCATTAGAAACTTGAAAGGCTCGTGAAGTGACAATTGTTTTCAATACATGATCCAAGGAGATTTTTAACTTGGGATAATTAATGCTCTATCTGTAAGACCTCTATGTTGTCCTGGATGTATGGCACCAGATGATCACAGGAAACGGTCTGATGATTGTTTGTGTCTTTGCAGGATCTCTAAGTTCCTCACAGGCAATTTCATGTACCCTTCTCTTGTAATTTGATATAAAATTCCCTCTTGGTACATTTACCATGTTTCAGACAGATCTTCAGTACTTCTTCAGAGGCAGTGATGTGTCTGGGTAAGTCAGGCTGGGTTTGGACCATCTTTAAAGATGTGCAAAGGGGAGCAAGCATTGCTTGCTTCTGTCTTGTTCTGCTGTGGCATTTCTTGGAGATGCCTGGTTCATGCAGTAAGCATAGCTTGGAAGGTTGGTGGGAGCTTTAGGGGACCTCTGGCTCTGCTTAGGCAGCCCCTGCCACAAGAGGCTCAGACTGTCTCCTAACTAGCCTGCCTGTGCTAAGGAGGTTCTGCTTTTCCTTAGAAAAGATGGTGTGTGCTTTGTGTTGAAGTAGGTGAAGGGCAGTGAGTACCTGCTGGGAAACCTGAATAGCACTTGACAGAATAGCACTGGACAGAATTCTGCTCATCTGGTGGTATATATTGTTGGCATTCTTAGGAGAGTAGGATCTCTTTCTTGCCCTCTTTCAGAACATCTGTTTCTGTGCATTAAGTCATCTTTTGCCTGCCTTTTTTTCTTCCATTTGAATCCACTTCTACCTAAATAGTCCTCTTTGCAGCATCAGAAGTGTGAATGCCAGCAAGGATTTTGTCAGGTCATCTTGGGTGTTTTGTTCTGCAGGAAAGTCACTGTGAGTAGAAGCACTGGAGTGTACACTTGTGATGGGCAGAAGTGTGAGAGGCTGTGGGACGTGAGCTGAGCTGTGTTTGAGCTCATTGAGGCAGAATGATAGCAAAGGTGTAGCAGTAGAAGATTTTTTTCTCTAGGATCTTGGTGCTCATGAAACTTCACAGAAGTTTCTTATTGTATCTGTTTCAGAAAAAGGACGTGTATGTCATCTCTTCTACTGTGACAGCTGGTCTAATGGAAGATCTCTAAAGAATATTGCCTTATATTACTGTGGTTACATAAATACTGCTCCTCTGCTACACAGTTGTTCTGTGACTTGTAATTTTGATGATTTTTGCCACATGAATGCTGAATTGTGCATTGCATGGAAGCTCCTGTCACAAGTCCCAAGTAATAGTGAAACTGGAGTTTAAAACTGAACGAGCTCCAAAAATGAATTAATTGGCAGAACATTATTTGAATTTATGGTGGGGGTCATACAGAAATTCCACTGTCCATTTCTGTATTACCCCTCCTTAGCCCCGTCTACTTCTTATTGTTACAGAAATGTTTTATGTTGAGATAGAAACTAATAGGAATTAGGGCTATGAAGATGGCTAAAGGACTGATGGGGGAGCTGTACAAGGGCACCTGAGGTCACTTGTTTTTTTTCAGTCTGAAGAACACGAGACTGAGGGGAGACCTCATTGTGGTCTTCAACACCCTCAGGAGGGGAAGCAGAGGGGCAGGCACTGATCTCTGCTCTGTGGTGACAGTGACAGGACCCAAGGGATTGGCCTGAAGGCATCAGGGGAGGTTTAGGTTGGATATTGGGAAAAGGCTCTTCACCCAGAGGGTGCTTGGGCATTGGAAGAGGCTCCCCACAGAAGTGGTCACAGCACCAAGGCTCACAGAGTTCAAGAAGTATTTGGACACTGCTCAGGTACATGGTGTGATTCCTGGGATGTCCTGCCTAGGGCCAGGAGTTGGATTTGGTGATCCTCATGTGTCCCTTCCAACCTGGGATACTCTGTGATTCTGTGAATGTTTTCTTTCCTTGTCCTTTAACATTTCTGGCATTTAAGGATGAAATAGGGACAAACATTTAACTGACTGACATCCAGGCTTAGCAGGGGCTTGTGAAGTTAGGTTGTTAAAGTCTGTTCTCTTCTCTTTTACTGACAGAAACTAGGGAGCCTCATTTTAAGCTTTTCCTGCAGGATGTTTCTTGTAACCCCAGTACTGCCTCATGGACTTAACCTGACTGTGATAATGGCAATTGAACATTCAACTCTTGTGCATTTCCATAAAAATACATAAATCCTGAAACAATCCACAGTAGTGATGTTAAATTTGTTATTGGCTTCTAGTGTTGACATTCAAGGATGCAGCTTTTGCCTCTGCTGTTGTTTCAGACTCTCTGCAGATAACTTAACAGCCTTGGCTTACAATACTCTGGGTAGGTTTCACTCAAAGTTTGAGCTGCCCTGTATAAATGTGTGTCCTTCCTGCAGAAAATAGGGTTCTAATTATTGAATTCTGCTGCTTAACAGATGTTTGTTTCAGTGATAACCAGTTGACTGACCATGCCTGTGACTCTTCCCTAGCAGTCAGCTGTGTACATACCTTTCCTTAAAGTGGGTATCAGCTAGGAGTAAGAAGTGGTTTTGATGATTTACAGCACCATGCCCAAGAGCTTTCTTTTCCCAGAGAATTTGTAATCTGAATAATGTGATGTGAGTACAGCTTTGTTAGATTTGTAAACTCACATAATGATTAGAAGGGAAGAATGCATCTGCCAGGTGGATTAATGAAGATGGTTCTTTTCATCAGGAGAGAGATTTTTCAATAGGATCTCAGAGAATTCTGGGAGAACTGACTGATTGTACTGAGCAATTGTAGGTGATGGACAGGTAGTGAATTTCTTGCACTGAATTGCTAAGAGATGAAAGTGAAGTTTGAGCAGGGTAGGCAGAAATATGAATACCTTAAAACTGCCCAGGGAAGACAATTACTCAAATATTAAACTGATTTTTTTTTTTTTAAACACAGTTCTCTTTGGTAAAGTGGATATCCTTTTACAATAAAGGCAAAGAGTGCTGCTTTTCCATCTAGGGACAGACTGGACTTCTGTACTCTAAGGCTTCCTGGCAATCCCTTGTCCAAGGCTTGCTTATTCTTTGTGAAAAGAATAAAGATCTTGAAATAATCTGTGTTTTGTCTGGGTAAGGGCAAAACATGATGTAGCTGTGTGCTTTGTGCCCTGCATTTTGACTCCAGGTAGGCTTAGGCTATAAAACTACAAACAGTGGAGGCATTTGTAGGCTGCTCTTACATTTCACTAAGGCGGGTGCTCTGTTGTGGATTTGAACAGGTTTAAGCTCCTGAGAAATGCTCTTCAGATTATTAATCTCTAATAACCTGTTATTTTTTCTGAAAAATTAAGTGGGGAGGCAGGAGGTGAGAGCAGAGTTGTATAGTTAACTAGAGCCCTGTAAATTCTGTGTGTACCTTCTATTTAGATCTTCACTAGCAGCAGGAGTGCCTTTTAGGCACTTTGTTATTTTCTTGTAACACTTGTAATACTGATTGCTCTCTAATAATAAACAAATTTTCTATAGGATAGTGGTGCTGTTAGCATGACTTATGACTGCCATTCCAGCAAGACAGAAACCCAGTTGGTTATGTGGTGTAGTAAAATAAAAATTGAGCAGGGCATGTAAGTAGTACTTAGAAGGTTTAAAGTGTGAATTTATAAACAGTGAAGAAATTAAAAGACAAATAAACAGTTTTGTTGTATTTATTTATGAAAGGCTTGTCAGGCTTATTGTTATGTATTGCTGACATTGGACATGTCTAGGTGCAGAACTGGGAGGAGGATACTTTATTTCTAAACCATCCATTGAGAAATCTCAGTACATGTATACCATGCTTCTTTCTGAACATTACCAAAGGCATAACTCCTTTTCTTTTGCCCAAGGGGGCTTAGATATAGCCCTGACTTTTTAAATAATGCTATCTTTTGAGATGTTATCATGAAGTATGTGAGCAAGGAGAACAATTTGGTGCTGCACAGAATTCAGTCTCTTACTTTCTTATCTTTTTTGTTTTGTTTTGTTTTGTTAATGCTTGTGAGATCAAGCTTTCAGTTCTTTTTTTTTTACAGCCTGAGTTAAAGGCTTAGGTGCCAAATGAGCACTTCCCCAGTTTAGGTTGGTGTGGTAGAAATACGTGTCATATTTCTGTTTCCTTGCATATGGGTCTGTGTTTTGTGCTTGCACTCGGAGGAATACGTCAGTTCATGTGGTCTCTAGTGCTAAGGCTGAGCAGGTCTCTTTGGCTTGGCTTGGCTTCCTGGATGGGTTCAGGGGTCAGGGCTTGCTCTGCTCATTGGACAGGAGTGTTTCATGCTTTGGTTTTCCAGGCCCAGTCAGAAGTACCTCTGGGGAATATGGGCTCTCTGTGCAGTGAGTGCATCCTTTGTTACCCGAGGGCTCTTTGCCCTCAAGTGAAGGGGACAATTCAGGGAGACACCTGTTCACTAGAAATCCCAAAGGTACTTAAAAGCTGCTACTAAGGCTCTTCCCTCATGCTTTAAAAGCATGGACTGCTAATGCCAGTGTTTGTGGCCAAATCCATCTACAGCTCTCCAGGTGAATTTTAGCACCCTTGACTTTCTAAATTGGTAGTGTACTTTCCCCTTCTGTTCTTACAGTGTTAGACAGCTACCGTGTTTGCACTAGACATAATTTCAAGTGATATTAAAATTTTGTTTGCATCAACACAGGGGTTGGTGGAGACTTCTGAGGCTTAGTCAGCACTGCAGTGTTGCTTTTGCAATGTGTACTCGAGGTGTTGTCTGTGGTTGTTGTGCTACACGTGCACCAGTGCAGGATCCACAAAATGGCTGGTGTGCTGTCCATTGGGATGCAGAGTCTTTTGTTCTGCTGAACAATGTACTGTGGGACATAACTCTTCTTTCCAATGCAGCAAATGTGAGGATGCCTGGGGTGCATGCAATCTGCTGTCTGTTTCAATGTGAGCTGATTATAAGTGTTAGTTACAGAATAATTTCAGCATATCCCAAGTTTCACCCAAATATTAACAGCTACTTATTTTGTGCGTAGGTTGTCTTGTTAAATAGTGTAACCTAGAATAGTTCTGCATGGAGACTGGAGCAGAAAAGAAACAATTAAGCGTTTTCCCTCTGGGTGTCTTTCAAAAATTGTATTCTCCTCCTCCTGCTATTTTAATGTCATGTTGGTTCTCTACCCGCCTCTCACTCTTGTTTCATGCTCAAAAGGATTCCCTCGCTTCTGATTTTGGAGTTACTTGAAAATTCTGTGTTCTTTCACTCCTTTTTTTGTCTCTGTTCTCACTGCTGGGCCCAGCCTAGTCACCAGCCTGGGCTGCACTGAGGAGCAGCAGTGATAAAAGGGTAGTGCCTCCAAACTCCTGCTTCCTGAGGCTGTGGAAGTGAGGGGAAGGCTGACACCAAAGATGTATTTAGCTTCAGGTCTTGCCTCTGACAGTGGCCACGAGTGGAAGCCTAGGGAAGAGTGCAGACAGTACTATCCTAGTGTATAATTGCATGATCATATGTAGCTTGGAAGCTTCCTAAATTAGAGGCGGTATCCTCACAGCATCATAGGATGGTTTGGGTTGCAAGGGACCTTACAGATCATCTAGTTCCAACCCCCCTGCTGTAGTGGTTTTGGCCCCATGCAAAATCAAGATACCTGCCATGGAGAGGAACACTTTCCACTGGACCAGGTTGCTCAGAGCTCCATCCAACCTGGTCTTAATGAGCTTAACCTTGGCTAATTCCGCCAAGTATTTGCTGGCTCATCGGTGTTGCATTTGGCTACCTCTGAAGCTGGTTTCTGAGATGTCCTGGGTGTTGGCACCTATTAGGTAATCTTGTTGTGTTACCTTTCCCTTTCTCTTTTATCACCTCTGGTGTTGACTGTGCAATGCATAGCATGCCAGTGACAGCAGCAAAGTATCTACTTAGGAGAGATACTTTTCTTGAAAGCAGGAATAACAGGAAGCATTTTAAGATGTGTATTTGGGCATGCTTAAATGAAAGTAGGTAGCTAAAGGCTACCCCAAACTTTGCTAAGGCTCCAAGTGGTGCTGTGCTGTGATAGTCTTTTATTACATGTGGGTTTTCTCATGTCTAATGGCATCAAATTCTCCCCAGAAGCTTAAATGTGTGTGACATTCTGCAGTGCTACCTGTTCCTGTGTGTACCAGGGAGGCTGTTCAGGATTGATTGTTTAGGCAAATGCTGCAAGTTAATCAAAGCAGATAACAGTGATAACTTACTGGTATATAATCTAAAGGGAGAAAAGACTTTACATTTGTGATGGGGAACATGAAAAGCCTGCTGGTCTTCTTTGGCCAGGTGCTGAATTGATGAACCTTGCTATTCTGCTACTGGAGGCAACAAAGTGCCTGCATTGAATTCGGGGCAGGGTTTTCAGAGGTGATGGAAGATATGGGACTGTGAGCCTGGAACTTCAGAAAGGAGGCTTGGATCCGCAGGAGATTAATGCTCAGGCATTTTTGGTAATTGAACCTCTTCATTTCAAGAACTACCTAACTTTGGTCACACAAGAGCAGAGTGCTATTATTTTTTTTTTTTTTTTGCTTACTCTTTAAGTCACAAGAGAAATGTTTGTTTTTCTCTAGGATTGGGTAATTTGGAATGGAATTTCACCAGGTGCTTGCTCAATGCTTTGCTGGTTTCTGGATCTCTTTTGTGTTGCCCACATGCACATACCTGCCCACCTGTTCCAGAAAGCCTCTTCTTCTGTCCAGTAAAATTAATCTTCCAGGAAATTAAACAGCAGCCACATGCAATACTGTTTCCTTTCACGTGTGAGAACAGCTTTCTAGAGGTAGGATTCAGGGCCACAGACAGCTAATTACACAGCTAATTTGCCTTCAAGCTCTTGGAGGCACTGAATGCCAGGAAATTTTTGACTCTTGCATGCTTTTTTGGGAAGTTTTGGCTGTTAAATTTGTTGAGCAGGCATAAGTGATGCTGTGAAGTGTGGGTGGATTTCAAATCCTGGCCACACACGTGTACATGGCTTTAGCTCGCTTTTGTGATTTTGGGAAGAGCTTCTATTTCCACAGTGAAGTTCAAATGTGAACAGTCCTTTAAGCATCTTTTATGGGCACATTGATTGCATCTTCATTATAATTCTGGTTGTCGAGGACTGAATTTCTGAGGTGAGTCCCAGTTTCTGCACTTTGCTTTTCCCTGGGAAGCAATCTGAGTATTCCTTGGGATGTAACTGACCCAGGAGTGTCACTCCAGGAGCCTATCTGCTGTGCTTCAATTGTCTTGGATCTTTGGTACAATGCAACCCCCCAAAGATGCAGTGTGATTTTTGGGGGCTTAGCACTAGCTGACCTCTGCAGCCTTTTCTCTTTTTTAAGACTGTGCTAGTGCCAAAGTAGACAGTTGTGGTAGTCTTAATTTTCTTTGTGATGCAGATTTTTTTTTTCTGTTTAAATATTAGTGAAGTAAATAATGAGGCCATCTTGAGTTCCATTTACTAACCTAAAACTTTATTCTGAATTTTCAGGAGTCTGAATGAAACCAGCAGTATTGATTTGAAAGCTGTTTGTGAGGCTTTTTCCTGTGTTTCCAGAAGTGTCTTGTGTTGGTATTTGTCCCTTTCAAATAATGAAGAGTGCTGTGGCATGCCTGTTTTCAAAGCCAGCTGTTTTGCAGACCCATCTGGGGGTAATTTTATTTAACAGTCTGCGTGGGGGTTGCACAGAGACCTTGACTAGAATCCCTGTGTGCCTTCTAGATGTTGTTTTATGTCCCTGACCTCTCATCTTTTTTCTTATCCAGACCTCTTTTCTTCCCTTGCTCCCACTGAACCGCTGACCCTCTGCTTTGGAAGAGAGAAAAGATTCTGTAATGGAAAATATCTCTTCCTGAAATGGGTAATTTCATCTGTCTCCTCTTTTTTTTTTAATGCTACAGATGAGACTACCTATCTTTTCTGGGGCAAGAGAGTCTCTCATTGTCTCTCCCACAGCAAATAACAAAAGCTCAGCAGCATCAAGCAGTGTAAATACCTTGCAGTCCTGTTCTCAATTACAGAATTAGTTATGTAAATCTTGTCTTAAAGGAGGAAGAGCCCTGATGTCTCTTAAATCATACTCTGTGTGCACGCATGCGTGCAATTCCTTGTTGTCCAGGAGAAAAATACCATGCAGGCTCCACAGAGATTAACATACTAAACACTGTTGCTCTGCATGACCTGAAATTGGCTTTTGGGTGTTAATTGGATCTGTAGGCTTTGAGAGAAGGGCTTGGAAAACGCTGGCCTCCAGTTTTCCAGATTTCAGGCAGCAGTATGGATACAGTGGCTGTGTAGGGGCCCACGTGAAGTCCTCTGGGGGCACCAGTTGCTAGAGCACAAGTTAGGGAACTGTTGGCTTATGTCATCTTTGCCTGGCTCTTTGCATTCATCTTTATGTAAAACAGCTGATACAGTGAGCACTAAGCCTGAAACCAGGAATGCCTGTTATCTGTTCCTAGCTTTTTAATTTGGTCTAGTTGGTTAATCTGTCCAAGAAGATGTGCTGCAAAAGGACCTGGTAAAAGCTGTGCTACTGCATTTACCTGCACAATCCTACAAGGCACAGGCACTCATTTCCATCCCATAACACCCATTCTGTGTGCATCTGCTGTTGGCATTTTTAATGTTGCTGCTTGCTTGGAGATTATTTACGGTGAAGATGAGACCGTTAGAAAATTAAATTACAGGCAAAAAGGATTGCTCTAAAACACTGAGCTCCATCCCCCCACTGGCTCCTGGGGCTGCAAATCAGTTGTCAAGCGTGGAGCCAAGGTGGGCCAGTGCCATATGCTGCCTTGTTCAGCAGTTCCAGCAGCCTGGCTGCCCAGCCACCTCGTTCCATAATCTCTCACAACAGCAGATGCAGGCAGAGTGAAGCTGCCCTTCAGGATCCCAACTGGAGAGTCTGGGAGCCCAAGTGTGTGTCTATGTTGTGTCATTTGGTGGTGTGGCTGCTGACTTCTGTGATGGGCCTCTGTTGCTGCTTTTGCTGAAGCCTCCAGGATGCCTTTGCTCATCTGGTGAAATGCATGTTAGGAAACGAGTGCCTGTGTGTGGAGATTTGAAGTGAACCCCAAAATAATTCTTGGGGAGGTGAAGATTAGTAATATCTGGATTATGAAAGTATTTGGCTTTTTAAATTTCATTTCCAAATCCCCTTTGGATTTAACTTGGCTTTAGACAGGACCCTGTCTGGTAATGGAAAATTACCAGAGTGGAGTGTTGGGTTAAATTGCAGTAGACAAATGCCACCAAATTTAAGCAGGTAAAGAACACAAAAAAACTAACAACAAAAACCTGCTGCAGCCTGCCCCCCTTCATCCCAAACACCAAATAAAAAGCTCACATCTAGAAGCAAGGCAAAACAATCACTCAAGAACCACCCCCTCCCCCCCAAAAAAAAACCCCACAACCCTCCAAACATCTGTTTGTGTTTTTTCTTGCTTTGCTTTTTGGTTTCAGTATAATCGTTAATGAAAAGTAAAAGACTTTCCTTTGGTTTCAGCACTTCTTGAATTTGTTAGCATTTTTAAAGAGGTTTTTTTGTATATTACCTAGCATTAAAGATGACTTGGAAAACAAATGATTACTTCATGTTAATAAAAATCAATGCTTTCTGCTTTGGGAGAAAAAGAGAGTGATGATAATGGAAATTATTTTGGAGAGAGAAGGGAGTGTTTCAGGATTTCCTTTCTAAAGTATGTATATATTATATGAATTACAGACTTGTGAAACACATGGATATTGCTATTCATGCAGCTTTTTAAAAAGTCTTTTGACAAATGCTTCTTCTTAGCTTTCCAGCTTTATCGGCTCTGTTATGAGCTATGTCCTGTTGAAAGACATGTTGGTAAAAAACATAGTAGCTTATAGAGTTTTAATGTGATCTTTCTAGGATTTAGATTTTTTTGTCTTGGATTTTCACTCAATGTATGCTTTTACTTAATGTAGATGCAGATTTAGAAATTATCTGTTCCGATTGTTTACTTCAGTTAAATCTCCCAAAAGTTCAGTTTAATCCTAGTGGTGTGCTGCATTCCACACAGAGCAAAGAAAATGGTTTGTCTCTGCCCAGAGGAAATTGCAGTATAGAACAAATGGATTTGGACTGCTCTGCTCAGTTCCAACTGCTTTGGGAAAGATTTAAGATGAGAGATAAGTGCAAGTTAATGATGTTGCAGAACAGCACTGATTTTAATTCTGTATATTCCAGTTTGGGGACTTTTAAAAAATACTTCTCTTGCTCAAGTTGGCATTAGTAGTAGGTATTTGTTAACCTGTGTCTTTCTTCCCCACTAAAGGAAATGTGAAGATACTGTAGATACAGCATTTCTGGAAATATTTGCAGCCTGGTTTCCAACTATGCTCTTAAGCCTTGACTTGTGGGCTTTACTGCTTTGTCAACTGTTTTATTTAGAATGCAACATATTGAACTTCTCCTCTGCAACACAAATTGCTTCTGAGGAAGAACAACAGAAAATCACTTGTCTTGTGTGGCAGTCTAAATACCACTTCCAGAATCCCTGGACTTTTTGGGTCAAATGTCACCAGGTAACCTAAATGGGCTGCTCTGTCATAGCAGGATAGAAATGTAGATCTGTGAGACAATTTGGAGGACAGTAAATGAAGGCCATTAGCAGGGGCAGGTTTGTCAGGTGAGACCCAGGAATAATTGGCATGTTAATTCTGGCATTTCGTGGGTTTTTTTCCTATCCCCTTTCTTTTTTGCTCCCAGATGCATTTTAGAGACTTGTCAGAAGTAGTTCTTAGATACAGCTTTTTATCTCTGTCAGTCAGTGATAGGGAAAGGGAATAGAGATTATATGTGATGGAATCGTTCGACATCCAGGGAATCTAAAACCTGATCTTTAGTGTTATCTTTGCCTGCTAGGTGGTTTGGTGGTTGGTTTTTTGGGGTTTTGTTGTTGGTTTTTTTGGGTTTGGTTTTTTTGGTTTTTTTTTTTTTTTTGGACCGGTATTGCCACAGTTCTCTGCCTGCCAGGAACTGCTCTGTTTTACAAGGTAGCCTCCTGTTTTGTACACTTGGGAAAAGGTTGTATGGCTTCTCCTTTCCCTTCTGCCTGCCATATGCCTTGGTCTACCTTCCAGTAGCAAACCTCTCCCCATGGCCAGGAATCAGAGGGAACGGCCTCTGTGTCTGCAGCCAGTGGTAGTGTTTTAAACTCTACCTGCACATGCACCTGGTTTATGCCTTACAGCTTCCACTGCAGTTTACTGGTCTCTTCTCCTTGTATTGTAGCATGAGTAGTCCACAGAAGCACTTGCAGCTTGTTTTGGCACAGGATTAAGATGGGTCATGTGCTGGAGTGAAAGGTGCCAGTCAGCTTGTCTTCAAAGGAGGGGAGCTGTACAGGTGACCAGTGCTTCATTCCCAAAAGCCTGAGATGGCAGGAGAGGCAATGCTGCCTGTTGCAGCTGCCTTGGGAGAGAGTCAGAGGGTGGCTTTCATTTTTGTGAGATGGTTCAGTGATGTTTTTCCAAAATGAATCTCTTTGGGCAGTGAGCAGATGAACTGCTGACTATGTGCAGTGATATAGTGTAATTCATGTGGTGAAGTATTGTTCTCTTACTGTCCCTGTTCTTTTAAGACAGTAAGATCTTCTGACTGCTGTCAGGGCTGGAGCTCCTTTCCTATGGAGAAAGGCTGAGGGAATTGGGGGTGTTAAGTCTGGAGAAGACTCCAGGGAGATCATATTATGGCCTTGCAGTACTGAAAGGGACTTGTAAGAAATATGGAGAGAGACATTTGACTGCAGCATGTAGTGATAGGACAAGGGATAATGGCTGTAAACTGAAAGAGGGCAGGTTTTGATTAGTTATTAAGAAGAAATTCTTAATAACTAATTATGAGGGTGAAAAGACTGGAGCAGGTTGCCCAGAAAAGCTGTGGATGCCTCATTATTTGAATTGTTCAAGGTCAGGTTGGCTGAAACTTCCAGCATCTTGGTCTAGTGCAACACGTCCCTGCCCATGGCAGGGTGGTGGAACTAGATGATCTTTAAAAGTCCATTCCAACCCAGGCCATTCTGTGGTTCTGTGATAACTAAGAACTGTGCCCTAGTGAAAGCCTCATGGTTTGTTCAGGTGCTTTTGTAATCCCATGGCTTGGTGGCAGTGGGTGAGGGGATGAGTGGTGAAGAAAGCAAGTTGTTCCTGTGCTGCAAAATTAACACTCATGTGCTTTCACGTGAATGTTAGTCCACGTGGTGTACATGGAGTTCAGCTGGGAAGGTACTTGCTTTTTCACCCTGTGCTGGAGATGTGGCTTTCCTGAGATCTCAGATGGTATGGAGATAAGAGCAATCCAGCAGCCTTGCAGTTTGATAGCTTTTCTGAGGCTCCACTTAAGATGCAGTATGTGTTTCTTCATCCTGATAGAGATAATGGGTTTTAAGCAATTACACCCAGGCTAATTCCTTTTGATAAGAGCTCTACATTATCTAAAAAAAGAATCCTAGCCGCCTGGGAAAGAACAATGTAAATGTCTCTCTCACAGACTCTTTCATTTGCTCTTCTCTGATATCCTCAGATGATAGGCTGCAGATCTTTCAGGCCATAAAAATCTATCAGACTTTTTTTAGGTAAGGCAGAGAGGTGTAACATGACTGTTTTCTTGCAGGGTGTGGAGGGAGCCCTCTGTGCCTCAAGTGATCCCAGGCTACTGTGGTGATTACAGCTTTGACATAAAGAATCATATTTGGTCTCTTTTAAAGGAGCCCCTTGTTTCTTCCCTGTGAAGGCTGGCCAGTTGGGTTGCTTCTGCTGGTTAAGGCAATCTGAATTTGGTAATTTGGAAAGAATAGGAATAGCCTACCACGTAATTTAGCATACATCCCAATCCCTGCTGTGTGTGTCTGCACTGGAAAGAAGGGTATGATGATGTCATGTGTTAAGCAGGAGTAGTAAAGGATCTCACTTAGTTTTGGTTTTTTCCTTCTCTTTTTGAGACTACTATGGAAATTTTGATAGTTAGCTGCCTTTCTGGTTCTTCAAGAACTTTCCTTTTCTGCTTAATCTCTGATTTTTCCTCTCAGACTACACAGTGTAGCATAGAAAATTTATTTGACTGCATTTAAAAAGTGGAGGAAATACCAAAGTAAAATGTTTGTTTAAATGTGCCTCTTCTAGGAAAATCATGTTAATTATATAATAAAAAAAAATTGCTGTAACAATTATTGAAAGTTTTGAAAGGTTTTCAGACATTGTAGGTGTGTTGGGTATAACTTGTTCTTTCTCTCCCAGATAGTCACCGATGACATTGTTGATGTGTAGCTGCCTGATTATAATTGAAGCTGGGAGGATAGGCAAGGGGAAGAGGGGCAGATTGGAGATAAGGATTATCATCTCCTGTGTTGATATGCTTTGGCTCTCCTTCCTGAGAGGAGAGCCTGTGAATGTGTGGCATGCTGCCTGTCGCTTCACCTGCCTGCTCGCTAGGGAAAGTTGCTGAATGCTTTCCATCAGGAGCCTGAGAATTTCTTTTTTGAAAATGGAGGAAGAGTATTTGAGTGGACGTGACTCTGGTGGGCTAAAAAAAAAATAGGCAAAAATAACTTTTTCTTCAGTTTGGAAAATGGGATTCCGCATCACAATCACTGTAGTTAAGCAGTTTAGGACAGAAGTGAGAGGTTTGGGATTTTGCTAGAAATAGTTTTAATGGTAGGGGATTCGTTGCTCACACTCAGTGTGGCACAAGAAGGGTTGCCCCTGCTCAGCCCACTCACTCCCACAGTGCTGCAGCAAGTGTTGATTCGACTGGAAGTAGATGGAGGAGTTCAGGGAGGGAGGATCATTTCCACCATTTGCAAAGTTGGCTGCAGTATTTTTTTTCCTGTCATAAACTGTTGTGAATTTGAAAGGGCTGCTGGGTATTTCCTTCCCCGACATGGTAATGTTCAGTTGGCAAATGAAACAACCTTTTGTTCGGGAGGCTCTTTTGAGATGAAAGGCGTCAGCAAAGTTGTGGCTGCGTCTCCTGTGACTGCCTTGGTTGAGGAGCTGGACTGTGTGTTCTAAGTCTTTCTGATGCAGAGGCTCGAGTGCTTAGTCTGAGCCAATTTACTCATTCGTTAGCTCTTACTTTTTTGACTTTAATTGGCTTCCTACTGCATGTCAGATTGCATTTTCCTTCAGCTGGCGGATGTGGAGGCGACCTCCTTCTCTGGGCTGCTACCAGGACATGTTTTCTTATTAGAGAGAGCTGTCTAGTGCAGGCTGGAGGAAGCACCTTGTGAAAGAGAGTGCTGAAGCACAAGTGTGCTCTTTGCAATAATGATCCCTTCTCAGCCTTGGGGATGACTCCACAGTTTACTTTTCATCTTGTGGTTTTGTAAGTGATACATAGATGCAAAATGTGTATGAAAATGAAGCTCCTAGAAGATTTTCCACATGTCCCCAATGCAAAGGGAAATCCTTAACCAGCCCTTTCCTTGAGGAGTTTTGTAGCTTGTTGAGAGTTTAAATGGACTGTCTGTTCTGTAGGTCCTGCATGATTTTGCTGCTTTGTTTTCTTGGTTGTCCAAAAAATGACAGGTTACTATTTATACTTGAATTAACTTCACAACCCATCTCTTCAATCATCTGCTTTCCTTGTTCTCCTTTTTGGAAGGATTTCATTTAATGCCAGCAATGTGATGGTGCATCTGGGTGGTAGGACAAATTTATAAACCATTGCTAGGGAAGAAATGCTATCTCAAAGCTGCCTTGGCCATGTCTGGGCTGTCTTGCCCCATCTTACTAATACGGTAGACCCCACTGTGTTATTATTCTACCTTGAGCCACACTTTGTCCATGTTTCTCGTGAAGTATTTAATGCATTCCTGTGGGAGAATCCTCTAATCAAGTTCTTGACAAATACCAACAAGGGCTCTGTGGTTGTCCTACATTTGTGTGTTTCTAGCCCAGCCCTGCAAAAGGACCAGTGTTGCCTGGTAGTGCTGTCACCTGTTTAATGAACCCAAGGAATATGTCCCATGCCTTGTGTTTGTGTGCTGTCCTCCTTGCAGGGGCTCCATTACCTTTTGTTGTGGAAAACAGTTCCTTGCAATTTCATCTGGTGGTCTGGTAGCTCAATAAAAATAAAATTTTGTATTTAAGAGTTAACCTTGGGCTTAGAAAAATTTGATGTCCAACACTAACTCAGATCCAATCACTGAGTTCTCACTAAATACACATCTTTGGTGGCATAAGTGATACTGAGAAATACAGAATTGTCAGAGTTCTGTTGTTTTCTGTCACGGGTGTATACATTGTTTTGTCCTCCTCCATCTGTTTCTGTAGTTAAATGGGATTCAGATGAATTCATCAAGAACTTGTCATTTATATTAACAGTGAAATATATTGGGTGAAAAATAAGTGTTTCCAACAAATTTACATAGTTTTGAGCTCTTGTATCATGATTGCTCTGGGAAGGTGAGGGGGTGTATGCAATTAACACAGGGCTCTGTAAGAATAAAATATTTGCAAAAGCTCCTCACTTATCTGCCAGAGTAATATGGAGCTCACCTTTTGCCAAGATTGGTGTCTGTAGCGCTGTGTCTGTAGCTACTTCTGCCACAGTTACATGAAATGCTAAGCCCTAATGCACGGCAAAGGGCACCTTGTTTAGTCTCTAGGGATGGCCTTGCTGCAGGACCAAAGGCAGAACCTTGAATTCACAGCCTGCTGGGTCACTTAGAAGTGCAGCTTTCCCTTGGAGTGCCTGCCCTATGCACACTCCTCCTCACTGTGGGAAGGGCAGAGCAGCTGCTCTGCAGGAAGTTCTCAATCTCTTATTTGGTGATGTTGCCTCTGCTCCTTCCTTACCAGAATCCTGATTTATCTTAGCAATAATAAATATTATTGTTTGGAAAGTATAAAATTCTGTTACACCTGATCCCTCTTCTCTCCTGCAGTCTGTTCCACTGCCTTCCTTCCAGACCTGGGTTAAGCAGGAATTGCTTGTGGGACTGTGCAGTGCGGAGGGCGATAGTCATGGCTTTACAGACCTGGTGAGGGCTCCCTGTGCTCCTGTCTTTCACTTTGGTTTGCCTTTTGTAGGAAGGTGCTAATCACCCCCTACCTTCGTTTAGTGTCAAAGGGTTTTTGTGACCTTGGAATAAGAGAAACTGAGCTGTCGGTGCTAATCTCAAACACAAATGTGCAGCCCTTGCCACATTAGTCATGCCTTTGTCACCTCTAGATTGGATTAGTGCAGTGCACGGTATGTGGGTCTACAGCTGAAGACACATGCAGAACAGTGTTGTCTGCTTGTTTTAGTGTCACCAGAGAGTATTTTCTAGAGAGATGTCAGTGCTTGAAGAGTGCCCTCAGTCAGGATCCTGAGCTGACTTCTCACAGTGGTTTGCTGGAAGCTGGTTTGACTGTCAGGCTTTAAAGCTTACCTGCTGCTGTTCTGCTTTCTGTAAGAGGATAAGTTGAAGGATTGAATGCAACTTAAGACTTTGTGAGGAAGCATATCAGAGCCCTGTAGCTTGCTTTATTTTTTGTTGATTGTTTTTCTCTGTGGATGATTTTATGAATTTATTGTGGTGCTTGGGTTAGGAGATGTGTCCTTGAAGACATCTGTCTGTGGAACAGTCAGATGTCTTCTGTTAGTGGAGGTTTTCCTCTCCAATGCACATGTGAATGGCACAGCAAAGTCCAGCTTCCTTGTTAGGACTAGTCAATCACTTGATCAGGTATATAATAACAGTCCCCTGGGAGGGATAGAAGGGGTAGGAGATTAACCCCAGTCTGCATTACAAATAAGTTTAATGAAGTACTAATGTTGAATATAGAAGGTCATGGCAGTGAGGAAATTGGACTGTTATGACTGAGCCTGTACCTGTGAACAGCCTGCAAAGTAAAGAGCATGGTAAGAGTTCTGAACTGGGGAGGTAAAGGCAGTTTTAGTGCTTGGTTCAACTGTTTGCTGAACTGTAACTGCAAAAAAAATTATGCTTTTTCTCTTGCAGTTGTGCTCAGTGTGTACAGCTGCTTGTGTAGTTTTTAAATGCCCACAGAAATCTTATTCTTTAACACATCCTTCTCCACACTGCTCTGGAGTGGGCAAGCTGTGCTTTATAGCAGGTTCTCCAGTGGGGTTTCTGTTCACAAGACTCTTGCCCACACTTGGACACCCATTGGCATGATGAGGCCTAAGCCAGCAAGTGGAGTCCTAATCTACAGCAAGAAGATGTGCAGAGTGATGGGAGGGAAAAGCTCAGCAAATATACTGGTGTTCATATTACTAGCCTGGTGGCTTTCCCAGTGGACTTGGTGAATTGTAGCAGATGTGAGATGCTGTACTTTGTGTGTTGGGGGGTTGTTTGTTTAAATTTGTCTTTTCCTCTGTGGTATCTCAGATCAGTTTTTTGGTCCAATTCCTTTTGTTGTTGTTAGATGTCTTCTTGGTTGAACACTGAAAGAGCTGTCTTTCAGTGTTCTGGCTTCTGTTCTACCTGGCTGTTAAAATATTTTGCTATGGATGTGGAGGTGGTGGGATGCAGTAAGCTGTTCATGTTTGAAGGCTGAGTTTAGGTAGTACTCATCTCTTAAGAGATTTCTCTGGTTGGAGCTATGAATCAAAGCAGTTTGCTCTTTGGAGAAGTAAGGACCTGTCAAAATCCATGTGCAGCTGCTGGGGTTATTCTCTGGCCTACTGAGCCAAATCAACCAGAAGAGTCTCTTGCTGTGTCTCTGCCAGGTCCTCTGGCTTGTTTAAGTGGTTCACACTTCTGCCTGGAGCATAACATTCTGCTTTGCCAGCTTTTGCAGAAAACTGCTGTTGTCCTTTCCTTCTGGTGAGATGGTCCCAGAAAACACAGTCTGAGCTCTGTGTGTTCCTCTGCTTTGGAGGCAGCCTGCTCTGCTCATGCTCCCAGGTTCTGGGCCTTCACCAAAGAGCAAACCTGTGGTTGTAGAAATCCACTCAAGCAAACTGTGTCCATTATAATCAGTTCTTCCTTTTGAATCAATTTGAAGGGCAAGGAATCTCACCTGTGTTTGAGAAGCCATGACCCTTTAGGGCAGCTGTGACTATACTCATTTTGGGAGAACATCAACTTAAAATTCTTATGGCACTCACTCTAGGGGAGAATTAATTTCCTACTTCAGACTCTCTAGTGGTATCAGCAGAAGTTTTATAAAAATTCCTGAGTAGATTATGCCCTCATTGTAGTAATGAAAACCACTTATTAATGTTGTTTAAACATCTTACATAGCACTTCCCTTGTAGTAGAGAGACTGTTACCCATTGGATCTATGGCTAATTCTGTTCTTTTTTTTTTTTTTCCTCTTTACAGTTTTCTCTTAGTTTGTATTTTGTTACCTCTCGTGGTATTAGATAAGGAGTGCAAAAAAGATTGCCCACACTAAAAATGGTGTGTTTCGAGGCTCCCGCTTCAGTGAGATGAAATGTTAATGGGAAATATTGCTCTTACTAGCTCTTGCTTTCTGCAGAGTGGGATGCCCAACCTTGGCATGTTTAATTGGTGTTTTCCTGGTTATCCTAACTGCACACTGTTCTTCATTCTCCTGCCTAGCTTTCTGCAGAGGGCGCATTGTGAGAGTGCCCAAAGGTCCCCTCATTCGAGTGGTGGGCACGGAGGTGGCGATCCCGTGCAGCGTTAGTGACTATGATGGACCCAGTGAGCAGAACTTTGACTGGGAGTTCTCCCGGGAGACTGACTTCGTGCGGATAGTGAGTACCTGGGATTCTACCTTCACCTCTGAGGAGTACCAAAAACGTGTGGGCCGCGGGGATATCAAACTGAGACGGAGCAGCAACGATGCTGTGGAACTTGTGATTAGGAACATCCAGCCAGCTGACCAAGGGAGATACAAATGTTCCACGCCCAGCACTGATGCCACCGTTCAGGGAAATTATGATGCAGAGGTCCAAGTGAAAGGTATTTCTGAAGAGTGAGGTGTGCTTTAAATTTGTTTTTGATATTGATTATAGATATACATTTAAGAATGTTGATTTTCTGTTGTTTATGATCATTGTGATTTTTCATTTCTTTTCTTCTTCTTCTTCTTATTCCTCTTTAATTCTCCTAAAGCCAGAATTTAAAATTGGGAAATATGATAGCAAAGGCAAGTGAGGTGAAGAAGTGAAGAGAGGCTGTTTACTATAAACACCACTTTTCTTTTTTTCTGTCTAGTAAATATGTAAATAAAACACTAAGTGGTGGGTTTTCTGAAGATGTCTGCAAATATTTCATGTCCCTAATCCTCTTGGTAGAGAAGCTACATTCAGGTAAAAACCACAGGCTGCCTTCTCTCTCAGTTTTAGTGTCATTTAGGGATCTTTCTGTATGAAGGAGGTAATCTTCCTTTTCTCCTTTATAGCATGTTGATACTACAGTCTTGTCCTAGCTTTGCTCTATCACTTAGCATTTTTCAGTATTAAATTTGGACACTATTTCTTTTCCCATGTCTCATTTTTTACTCACATATCAAGATTATATCAAGATTAGTTTTGTATGGGAATAGTCAAAATGATGATGTTTGGATGAGAAGCTAAAGTGAGTGGAAGGATAAATGAATTCTTGTCTTGGCTTGTTTAAAGCAGAGCACTTCCTTTAGTGCTTTTTCAGCCGAATTTCCTTCTTCCTGGAATATTGTTCTGTGTGGGAGAAGGAATGATTGGCAAGGTGTTGCTCTGTGGTGGTTTTATTGCCTCACATCTGAACAGCTCACTGTGGGTGTTCTCTACTTGATTCTGTTTTATGATGCTTCTATCGTTTGGGTTTCTTTTTTTCCCAAATAGTGATTTCCGACGGTTTGTCCGTGAGCGGTTCCAAAGCTCGTTCCTCCACGTCTCTCCGGCTGTCTGAGGGCGACTCCTTCAAGCTGCGCTGCTCGGCGACCACCACCTCCCCGGAGCACACCCACCTGCACGTCACCTGGCAGGTCAAGAGCGGCTCCTCTTGGCGGGACATCCTGTCTTTGACTCACGAGGGCAAGTTCCAGCCGGGCCCTGGCTACGAGGAGCGCTACCGCAGCGGGGACATCCGCCTGGACACGGGAGCCAACGACACGTACCGGCTGTCAGTGTCCCAGGCCTCCTCTGCGGATGGCGGGGCCTACCGGTGCCTCGTGAGCGAGTGGGTGAGAGGGGCGGACGGCTCGTGGCAGAAGATCCAGGAGAAGAGCGTGGAGATCGCCACCGTGTCCATCCAGAGGACCGGTGAGTGCTCCTGGTGGGCTGCGTCCAGGCTCTGGTGCTTTGGGGTCAGCTGAACGAAGCGAGGGTGCGTTCCAGCAGAACCTGGAGTGCTCTTTGGATAGCTGGCCTGTTAAATCCACAACATCATTTTTCTAGCTTTTTTTTGGAGAAAAGGGCATGGAATGATTGCCTGGAACCTCTTAGATGCCTAGACGCAGATTTTATCTCATCCTTCATTCACTTCAGAGGGCTCATGGTTTTTATATTTCTTAAATAAACATTATATTTAACACCTGGTTCCCCAAAGCCTTCCCTCTGCTCTCTTATTAACACAGGGCTCCATAGCATTAAACAGCTGCACTTCCCCTGTGAAAGTGGCTCGTGATTCAGTGATAGATGTGGAGCTTTTCTGTATGCTGTTTATTAAAATAGTGTGGAAAGATCAAGAGAAAGGAGGAAGGCAGTGATAATTTAACAGGGCAAATTACCCAATGATTTTTATCACTGGTCTGATTGCTCTGCTCTGTTGGCAGGGGTCTAGGACAGTAATGGTTCTGTTAAACACATCATTGCATGCTTGGCTAAGGAGACAAAAATACATGCAGCGCTGTGCTGAGGATATCCAGATATCCCTGCCCATACAGATTTCAGGACTAGATGCACTAAGCACTTGATTGCATTTGCATTATCACTGCTGTTGGAGGAGGGAGAGCGGGGGTGATGCACCTTAACACTCAATAGGTGGAAAAACAGGCAGAGATGGTCCTTCAGAAATATGAGATTATCACAGTATTTTAGAAGTGTTCAGACAGGAGGGGTATCTTTTCATTTTTGTAATCCTTTAATCACTATAGGGAGAACCCAGAAGTCTGGGATTCTTTGATTGGCTCATTTGGATGTAGTTTTAGTGTCTTGGTGGTACTTAGCCTGTGAAATTTTACTGGATCAATCTGCCCCCTCTTTTTCAAGGTGTCTGTTACACAGATAAGCTTGCAGGTGCTCTCTGCTGACACAGGACTTGCCTCTTTAAGAGCTGTAATTCTCTATTTTTGAGACACTTTTGCAGTGTTTGGTTTAAGTATGTGGGGTTTAATCAGTGGCTGAAAACAGCATGAGGCTGGCCAAGACCAGTGGTAGAGTTTTTTGATGTGGTTTCGGTGTGTGGTTTGTTTGTTGTGGAGGTTTTTGTTTGTTTTGCTTTGGGTTTTTTCACCTACATTTTAAGCTCAGTCATTAGCAGCACTGGCACTTTGTCAGGGGCATTCTTAAAGTTATGCTGAGGGGATGGGTTGTTCTCCAGCAAAATGCAGTATACACATCCTGTAGAAGGACTTGAAGAGTATCTTGTGCTGACATCTGAAATCTCTGCATTTGCATGCTGAAAGAACTTGAGATGTAAGTGGTTATATGCCTATGGGTAAACTCTCTTCAAGTCCCTCTATGTGCATATATTGCCAGATTGTGAATGCCCATCACTCATGGAGACAGAAATGTTGCTTGGAGAATTGCTGCTCTTAACCTTGCAGATGAGTCTTAGTTTGTATTCTGGTGTTAGTCTGTTAAATTAGCTAGGCTTTCCTACTGATTTTAATCCCATGATAAGACAGTGAGGCAAGTCCCAGTGAGAGATTCATCTGAACTTGGTTTTAGCACTCAGGTGGGGCCTTCTACCCTCTGTCCAGTTTGACTGCTCTGAGTTATCAGGTGCTGAGGGGTGAGAATGAGCCTTGCTTGGTTTTATTGGCAATAGTTCTGACTACTCAGTTTGGCTCTAGCCTTCATGTGTTGTGTCTCATTCCAGATAATAGTCCGAGGAAGTTTATGCAGATAAGGAACTATTATGTAGTAGAACATGGTTTTACATACAAGTCACTAATCTCAGCAGAGCCACAGCTGCTAGTTTAAAGCAGGTATCACTATTCTTGCTCATGCTGAAAAGAGCCACTGTACAGCAGCCCTGTCCACTGGCCTCAGTGGAGACTTTAGGAGCAGCTGCATTACACACTGTGGGAATGGTGCTGCACTGAGACAGATCTAATCTTCAGGCAGTGTAGAACGAGTGAATGAGCAAGTGAAGACATGTGGTAGCCTGGTCTTGACACTGTGATTCCATGGTTTTCTTTTTAATATTCTGTATCTAGTCCTATTTGAGTGCTGGCTATGACCATATGTGATATGTATATTAGAAATATTCACAGGCCAGTGGTTGCTAAGTGTGTTTGCAGTGGCTGTTGGTGTTGCTTTGAAGTCCCCAGTGTGTGTTGTTCTGTGCAGTAAGTGGAGAAATCAGCAGTATAGGGAGTTACTGCTGCCTTCTGGTTGCTTCCCTTTCATGTTTTTGCAGCACACCTGAGGTCAGCCGGGACTCCAACATGTGGCCATGGCTGCTTCTCATCTAAATCTGCTCTGTTCAAGGAGCTCAAAAATGTCAGCAGAAACCATGTTGAGTTCCAATGTAGTTCCTAGTGATTTCTGTAGATGCTTGGTCTTCAGAGGCATAGTCCTAAAACACTTTGACACTCCTTGAGTGAGACTGAAAAATCCTCTACATTTTCCTGCTGTGCAAAGGTGATGTGCAGTCTGTGGATGAGACAAAGCCTTCATGGACCAGTTGCTGTTGGGTTATAAAAATGGTGTTCTCCCTCCCTTTCTCCCCTCTGCCCTCATCATACATCCCTTGCTTGACTGATAATGTGTATTGCCCTTGTAATAGATCACTCAGCTCAATATCCAATAGGCATTTGAAGGTTGGGCTCCTGAGCCTGTTCAGATGCTCCTGTTATAAAATGTGAAGTCCTGGATAACTTTGAGTGAACTATGTTTATTAAAAGTAACAAATAAAAAAATATTTTTTTGTTTGAATTTTTGTGTCTCTCTTTCCAAGCTCTAGATGTGGTCATCTCAACCAGCAATGTGTCCGTGACTGAAAGAGACTCCCTGGATCTTACATGCAACATCACAACAGACAGAAGTGGTATTTTCCAAGCAGAGGTGATGTGGTATTTTTCTGCATCACCTGATGACACCTTGTCAGATGCTCAGCTCTTGCTGAGCATGGACCACGATTCTGTTGTCAGTGATTCAACTCTCATCAGCCTCAGCCATGTAGACAGGAACTCCTATCGGCTCTTGGTGCGTGATGTGGATGTGGAGGACTCCGGCTACTACTTCTGTGAAGCTGCTATCTGGGTGCCACTGCACAATGGGAGCTGGCATAAGGTGGTGGAGAGGACCTCTGCACCAGTCAGTGTGGTGGTGACAGCACTGGGTGAGTGATTGTGCTGTCAGACTTCATGGGTAATGTTTCCCTCAATCCTTGGCCCCGTCAGAAAAGGGAGAGGACCTTGCAGAATCTCTTCTGCACCAATGTTTCTCTTGTTTGCATCTATTATCTGTATGTAGGCTTCTCTCTCACATATATTTCTCTTTGTGCAAATATCCTTAGAAGTAAAGTTACCTGGGAGAATTACTTAAAATGAAACTCCAGTAAAACTTCTTAAAAAGCCTTTTGTTTTACAGATAGGTCTAGATATGTCAGCCTACCCAATCTGTTCCATAGTTTATTCTTGAGGAGATAATAGCTTCAATTTAGAGGCAGTGAAACTCAGGATGTTGTTGCAGAATGGTGTAGGTAAGGTATGTGCATCTGCTAAATTGTACAAGGTATTGGAAGCATGAATGAAGCTGGATCTGAACTGGCAGAACTGTAGTGCTTGGTGCCTATTCCCAGCTCTGACTGGAAGGAAGCATCCAGGCCCAAACCCTTTCAATGTACCCTTTCAGATCCTCTTGTCATGAGAAACTGGTGGTACTATCCAGTTACAAAGGCAGAGCTCCTCCAACATGAAAGTGCTGAATGAGGCTAGCATATAGAGAGCCTGTTTTTGAGCAATAAATAGCTGTGCCATAAGGTTAAATCCCATCAACAATGACTTTAAATGTTGCATTTTAGCATTGTGCAGAGCAGCTGAGCCGTGGCTGTCTCCAAGTACACTTGTAATGTGTACTAAAGTGCACAAGTGATTAATGTCTTCATTTCCTGTCTTCATTCAGCCATCCACATTGCACATTTAACTTGTGAGTGTTCCCTCCTTTCCCCACTTGTGTGCATGTGCAGTCATGCACGTGTGTCCATGTGTGTACAGATGCACTTGCACGCTCGTGTGCACTCTTGTCGTACATGTAGGACTTCTCTTTACGCTTTCCATTCTAATTTAGCATTATTTGGGAACTGGAGAAAATAAAATCTGCTTTTCAGCAGATGCAGATGCTTGGTTGCTAGGGAGAGGGAAAGCAGAATAAATTTTCAGTGTTTCAGGTTTTCAACTGCATCCAGAATTTACCAACTCCTCCTCCTTAATGGAAGTTAAGAGCTCCTGGAGTATTAAGTCATTGAATTGTCAGTGAGGCTGTTCTTTGACAGCTGACAGAATGGAGGAATGAGGTTTATCCAGCCAGCCTTTTATTCTTTCTAAATCCTGTGTTTGAGTGTCTGTCAGGGTGAAGCGCCTGTCTGGAGTGGTGCTATCAAAGAGAAACTCTCTTCTTAGGGTCCTTCCCCTGCCCACAAATAAAACAAACCTCAAGCGATATTCTGAGAACTTGGGATTCTTGTGGCTTTTTCTTTCTTGTGCCCCTGTCTAGAGAAGTTCATCTACTTTCATAATCTTTGTTGCTTTGAAAATACTACTTGGTCTTGAATGCCTTCTTTTTGAGGGGAAGGCGTGGCAAAGAGGGAATGGTAAGAGGGTTGTAGAGTCTCAGCAATACATCATGAGGCCCTGGAGTAAACTACTCTATTGTGAATGAGAAAAGAAGAGCAGTGTGGCTGTAGGGTCTAAGGGGTCTTACACAAAAAGTGGGGTTTGGCCATCATTATTAATCTATGCTTTTGTTGTAGCAAAATTTTGTGCATTTTCTTTTTCTTTTGTGTTGCCCTGAAAATGTGCAGAAATCTCCCCATGCTCACTGGTAGTAAGTACCAGTGTAGGTACCACAGTCTTTGTAAGCAGTGCTTTTATGATTTTATGTTGCCTAATGTCACAGAAACTCACTGCCAGTATTGCCAGATTCTCTGGGGTCTGATGTGTGTAGCTGCCCTTGTTCTTGCTCGATGCAAGGACACTGGTGAGAGATCTTTTCTGCAGGCTGACATAGAAGCAGCCCAGCTTGTTTGCTACAATTGTTTTTATCCTTTGCATCTCAAGTCCAAAAGTGCATATGCACACAGAGTTTCCACAGCAGTTCTATTAAGATGCTTTATTATCTTGGCTTGTTGGTGAGCTAAGCCCAAGTTTTAGCCTTAGATTGCCTTCTTTGTCCCAATTATAGCTTCAGTTAATTGTTTCTAGGAGGGCAAAATGCCAAGTAAAACATAAAGCAGGAAATAAATACGGAGTGCTGAATACAGTTAGGCTGTAAAAGCCCTGTGATGAGTATTGGCCGAACAGTTGGGAAGCTGGTCATTTTTCTGAATTATAGTAGACAGCAAGACAAAAATATTCTAATACTAGTAAATAAATATGTATTTCCTTTGTGGTGTGAGGTTCTTGCTGTAATCTTTTTCCTTTACTATCTCTGTAGTCTGAGAGAAAATAGTCATGCGGCTCCCTTATCGCTTTTAGGCTTTGGGCAGCCAGCTAGTTCAGATTTAAATACAACAGCCCCATTCTTAACCCGTGAAACTCAGGCACTGATTTTCCAGCCTGAGATATTCCAGCCTCACAGCTGCACAGCACATACTTCTCTATTCAGAGTGTGAAGCTTTTTTCTGATCTATACATCTTCAACTGTTATCCTACTTAGTATTTATTGACCAAGGTAGTATTTAAACTGCTGACCTCTGAAATTTACTGTGCTCAGCTCTTGGTGCTGCCTCTGGCCAGTGCCAGTGGTGTTCCATGTTCCCTGGTTTGGGTGTCTGGGTGGGTGAACTGTTTGGCTGGTTTTCACCATTCTTAAACTGTTGTAGAGACACAATGGGATGGTTAAGTGTGGAAAATAAGGCATTTCAAGATGGGAGATGGCCTCTTATCCTGGAGAGATTTTGGGAAAATGGGATGTCTCTGGTCAGTCCAAAGCTAGAGGATAACCAGTGTCCTGCTGCAGGCTGGGCCAGGCATTTGACAGATGCAAAAAGTGGCTGGCTGGGTTGAAATTGAACCCACAGGTGGGTTCTTGGGGGCAGGCCTAAAGGAGGGAATTATTTTGCTCAATAAGCTCTATTAGTCCTGATTTTTCTGAAATGGTCTGACTAGACCTATGAAATGGAGTGTCCTGTTTGGAAATGCAGGCTTAGGGGTACGTGTGTCAGAGTAGTGTGAGTCTGAGAACCAGAGTCAAAGTTCCAAGGTCTTGTAAGAAAAATGCATATTGTGGCACTTAGCTTGGATGCTAAAACTGGATGTTAGAAGTTAGTATATCTTTTAATTAAGTCTGACATTTTTTCCCTTCTTGTACCTCCTAACATGTTTCTTCTGCGTTTTCTCTCCTGCAGAGCCAGACTATGACGTGTTCCTGAATGCCTCTAAAACACCCAAGTTTTCAGATGACCCCACAGAGCTCAACTGCAGGATCACAAACGTCCAGGACACCGAAGCAAACATCCGCTTCACCGTGTCCTGGTACTACAGGCAGCGCCTGCCCGGTGACGACGTGGTGGCAGAGCAGCTGCTGGCTTCCATGGATGCAGACTGGGCTCTGCTGCTTGGGGACAGGGGCAGAGAGCGGATTCAGAATGGGGAAATAATCTTGTCTAAAAAGTCTGCTGACACCTTCAGTTTGAGAATCCAGTGGACTTCAGAGAGTGACAGAGGGGATTATTTCTGTGTCATCTCGGCCTGGAGTAGGCACCGCAACAACAGCTGGGTGAAGAGCAAAGATGTGACTTCTGCATCTGTCAACATTTTCTGGGCTACACAAGGTAGGAACTTTACACCTGGCTGGCTGAGAGTAGGCTTGTCAGCCAGAAGGCCTGCTAATGGGCTTTGGAAATGGGGTTCTGTGTTGATGTGATGGGGTTCTGTGTTGATGAAAGTTTAAAAGCACTGTCAACTTGTGTAAAGGCCTCTTATCAGTTGAGGGGAATAACTGCTTTACATCACTCCTTTATTTTGCATCACTACTTTACCTACTTTATCAGTTTTATGCAACAGTTTGGAGTGGAAGTGAAAAGGAAAAGATACCACCAAAGGAGAGTTTCCATCAAGCTGGTGAGACTTCCAGGAGCTGGGCTGGAAGTGGAAGGAGTGGCATCCAGCAGCATTGCTGTGGTCATTGCTCACTTTTGTGGCTTGGCATATTTTGGTCTCTTTAGGGTACATCTTGCTGCTAATAACAGGGTTGTACTGAGGTGAAAAGAGGAATGTCACTTTGTCTTCTCTGTCTGACAGTTTGGGACTTGTGGTTTTCTTGTTCTCTTCTACAAGCCCATGTTTAAAAGGCAATTCTGAGGATGTTCATGGGCATAGTACTACCAGAGTATCAAAAAATAAATGGGTAGCTGAATAAAGTAATTAAGTGGTTTGCTTGGATCTTGGCCTTTTTTACGGAAAAGTGAACTAACTCTAATCAGTATTTAACTTATTTTGGGGGCATTTTTTAGAATCTTAATAGTTACCTGAAGTTGCTTAACTCTGGTTTAAAATGGGATCTGTGTTTCCTAGATGTGCTGTAGAGTGGTACTGTTTTGGCTCAAAACAGTAGAGTGAAGTCATTCAAGAGTATCTGTTGGAGAGCATCAAAAAGGTTAGGATAACCTGGTATGCAATGCCTTTGTCAAAAATCCGTGCTTAGCTAAGCTGCATTTATCTTGATAGACTAGTTTAACAGTCTAGCTTAGGCATCCACAGGCAGAGAACTATATTTCAGAGACAAGCAATTTGAAATAATTTTGAAGTTGTTTAGGGATAATCCCTTAACAGCAAATTGGAAATCTTCTGCTGTGATTCTGTTTCAGTGGAGAAAGAATTGCTGGGCTGCTTGCTCAGAGCTCCAAGCGTGTGGTCCAGGGAAAGGTTTGGGGGTTTTTTTTGTGTTTGTTCATTTGTAATTTTTTTTTTATCCCTGAAGCTGACTTCTCCAGCAGGACTGAGAAGTCTCATTAATGCTGGATGTTGGTCACAATTAGTTCAGTGTTATGCCACAACACGGAGTGTGTGCATGTGCATGCCAGTGTAATGGATCGTCGCCTTCGGAGCAGCTACAGAGACCAGCTGGAGTTGAAAAGTCTCAGCCTGTGTTGACATTTCTGAGGGAAAACAAACCGTGACAGGTGTGAACATTCCCTTGTTTCTGGTTTTGTTCCAGAAACTCTGCTAATTTTGCAGCACAAATGTAAATGTTATAGTCCCTGTGCTGAAAAGTACGTTCTGTTGGCAAAGCTTAGGGTTGGGGTATTTATTATGTGAAAGTGAGCTCTCCTACAAAAACCCTCCCCTCCTGAAAAAGAATGTTATATATATATATATATATATATATATGAGGTGGGGAGGGCGAAATAGAGGTTTGATTTCCCCTTCTCTTCCCCCCATCAACTCCTCCTTCAGCAGTGCAGCCCCAAATGCCTCTCCCTGTGTGCCCTGGCCTCTGCCATATCCTATTCCTGTGAGCTGCAGACTCTGCTGCTGGGAGCCCAGTGCTGTAGCCAGCAGCTATGAAGGAGTTAATCTGCTGCTGCCTGTGCTCTCTGACTGTTGTTTTGACAAGTATCTCTGGTGATTTGAGTCCCTAACTGCTCCCAGTGCTTATAAAAGCCAGCAGCCAGGCTCCCACGTGTTTGCCTAAGGAGAGAACAGAAATTTGCCTCTTCCTTGCGTAGCTTATGCCTATACAGAGACTTTTCTTCCATCTATTTCATTGCTTTCATCTTCTTTGTTGATTTTAGAGCACTGCTTTGGAGGAGGATGTTAGAGAAAACTCACTTTGGAGACAATTGTTCTGAGTTCTTGAGAAAGGAGAAATGGGGTTTATATTGTGTCTGTGGGTCTCTCAGTAAAGAGGGGTGTTCAGAGCCTTTATTCAAAATGTAAATGTTGTGTAAACATGTAAAAAACCCTTTTTTGTGCCTTTTATAATAAGTAGTGTGTTTGCCCATTTGAACTTGGGGTTTTATTGTCTCTGTTTTCTGTTTTATTCTACAGGGGCCAATAATGCTCACACATTTTTCTGCTTACTCAGCTTTGCAAGTGCAGCCAATTGCTATCATAGATCACTGTTGTTTTTGACATAGTCTGCCTGATATGTTTCTTCCCCCCTTCTACTTCTTCCCCTGCCAAGGTGACAAAGAAGGCATCTCTGTCTCATCTCAGAAATTAAAAACATCAGTTGTATTATGTTTTGCTTATTTAGAGTACAAATTCCAGTCAGTGAAAAGGGGTAAAGAAAGGGAGGAAACCTTTTCTGACTAGCTCTGTAAATGATTTTCAACCCAGAAAAAAGTTTGATATTCTAAAAGATAATTTTATTTATTTATTTGAATACGGGTTACATTTAGAACACAGATACTGTTTGCATTGAAAAAAATCAATGCTTTTTTCCTAAACCAGTGTTGTCAACTTCAGATCTGCATGGAGTACTTAGCAGAAGAAAACATTATCTTTTAATTGAAATTCCAAATCCCAAAGGTCCTATTATTTGGGGTTTTGTTAATACTTCTGTCTTTAATTTACAAAATAATTATATTTAACATAATATTACTTGTCCTAAATGTTTGCCTAGGCCCTCCCATCACACTTAATTGGGAGCAAGGGTGCCTTAATCTTTCAGACAGTCCTGCAAATAGAGAACAGATAATATTTCTGCCACCTACTTTTCTTTATCATTGCTGATGTATCATAGACACACAGTTCCCCCCAGGCACAGAGATCCCCATGGTGCTAAGCTGGAGTGTGCCTGTGCCAGTTGGGCTGTAGGGGCAGGAGTTCCTGCAGTCAGGTGTGTGTTCTGTGTTCAGGTGTAGGCTGCAGTGCAGGCTTTGGTGTGCTGCTGTGCTTCCAGAGCTGCTGGGGCTCTGGTTGTACCTCGGGGTGTTGTACAGCCATCTCCTACCATGGCAAAGCTGTCACTGCCTTAATGTCTGCTGCATTCCCTGCACTTTCAGCCTCATCAGTGCACTGGGGGATGAACCCCAAGATTCCTGTCAGCAGCTTCAAGCAGTGCTGTGGCTCCAACATTGCTGTCAGCCCTGGCCAATGTGCTGCTTTTCCAGCTGGAGTCAAAGCAGTGCAGGGGAAGGTGTTTGCTGTTTATTCTTAAGTCTCCTTGGCCTTGTAGCTGTTGGGCTTCTCTAGAGATTTGCCTGGTATAGATGAGGTGAAAACTGGTTTTGGTCACTACCCAGGAAGTGCTCTTGAAGCTAAGTACACACTTTGTGGTGGAAGAGCAACAGGAGAATAACAGTGTGGCTTAACCACTTGGACTGGCCAGTGATGGAAGGCAGAAGCTTGCGCTGCCAGGCTCCAAAGTACAGTTTACTGAAATTTTATTTGAGTCATTTGGCCAGGATTTCTTCTGTTGCTAGCCCTCTGTCTTGGAGTAGTGCCCAAGCTTTGGGTATGGTTTACTTAGGAACTCTTCCCCTACTGCTTTCCAGAATAAACTGCAGATTGCAGCCTCCTGTATATGACCAAGCAGGGTGTGTTTTATTGTGCTTTTCATTCATGGAGCTTTACAAGGAGGAGATGAGACTCCACATGGGACTGCAGGCATGTATGCAGACAGGCAAGTGTGCAAAGTGGTGGTCAAGACACACACTGCTTCCTTGGCAATTCCCAAAAGATTAGAAATGAGACCTTAGGCTGCAGTTCTTGGAAGAAAACATTCATTTGACCTCTCTGGCTCATCTTATGCTGCAAGATCTGATGAGTAATTTCTGCTAACAGGAAACATGAAGAGATTTTCCTTTCCCTCTTAATTTTCTGTGCAGATTACTGTTATTTCTAAGATAAGTGCCATATCTTTGGGCTGCCCTCTTTTTCATAATGTGGACTCTTACACACACAGCTACATGCTTTTCTAGGTGGGGGTGAAGGAGTGCTAATTATATTTCATCTGCTGCTACTGAAGGAGAACAATATTGGCACAGAACCAGCTTATTAAGAATGGTGATCCAGGTTTTTCTGGTTGATAGGATGTGGAGCCTTTTTGTTGTTGTTGTTTTACCTTGCTACATATGCAGGTCTCTAATATTATGGCAAATACAGAAACATCCCTTTGATCTTTTTTTGACTTTGTTGTGAAAAGAAATATTCAGCACCTGTATGTGATGGGTTGTGTGTCCCCTTCTCTATTCTGTTCTAAATTTCTTATGGTCTAACGAAGAGGGGGTGCCTCTGCCTTGTGTGTTCATCCAAACTAAGGATCTCAGGAGTTTTTGAAGGTAGAAAAATGCTTTGAAAGAACTTGCATAAGAACATAACTCCTTGTTCTCTGTTCAGCATCCTAATTTCTAACCCTTTGAACTCTATCACTGTTCTCCAGCTGCATCTCTGGGCCTCAGTTGTTCTCTTCCACACTCTACCAATGGCATTTTTGCTGTTGTCCCATACTACTGCCACTCCTTTCTCCTTTTCCTCTAGCAGAAATACCTAGTGAAAAGCATTTGCTATTGCCTTCAAATGGAAAACCATTAAAGGATGTCTAGGGACAAAATTTGCTCTGTCCTTGTTGGGGACAAGGCACTGCCCTTTCTGCTGCTGCCTGACCTGTGGCTCAGGGAGTAGTGGAAGTTAAGGTGTTTGAAGCCCAGGTAGTAGGGAGAGTTATTTCAGCTGTAGCTGAATTGCTCTGAATATGTGAGGGTGTTTAATCTGAAGCGCATATACCAGAGACCAAATGTAAGATTTTCTTTCTGGTGTCTAGGACCCAGTGTTCTGATGTGAAGATCAACAACGTAAAGAACCCTTAAATAAGGAGGGATTTTTGCCCAGAGCCTCCTCATATGGCCTAGAAAGCAACAGTATGTGCCAGAAAAGTATAACTAGCTGTTTGTGCTTCTGCTTTTGGGACAAAATATAATTGCCTACTATGTTCCTAAAAGTATGTGAAAAGCTGATCTGTGCTGGGCTCCTAAATACTGCAGCCGTATAAAGAAGGAAATATCAGAGTCTCACAGACACAGAATGAGGACAAAAAAAATGGATTTGGAGTCTGGAATCTGGTATCTGATGAGTCTTTTCACAAGGGAGAGGAGAATGACTCTGATGCTATACAACTTAATTTGTGATTGTACCCTGAGTGCCTAAATGTGCAACTCTTGTATTGTCACTTGCTTAGTGGGTGGAAGTGCGAGGGGGATTTGGTGTGGAGTATCAAATAATTCTGTGCTCAGCTAGACCACTAGAAGCATCTCAGCCTTCACTGCTCCTGCTGTTTCTTTATATAGCTTTGTACTGTGATCTGCTTTATACAGTACTGATTTAAAGTTGTCATACCGGGCTTCTCATCTTGTGGGCTGTGTTTACTCATTGTGAAAACTGCTGCTTGAAGGCAAAACACTGCAGAATGTAATCTTGACAAGTATCTTGTTGCTCTTGTGGGGAAGACATAAATATTACTGCATTTAAGTTCAGTTTTGGGAAATGTGTTTCAGTCTCACCATTGCTTATTTCCCTGTTCCTGAGAAGTTTTGTCTTGCATAAAGAGGTTCTGTGGAGCTCTTTAACAGGCCTACACTTTTTTTTTTTTTTTTTTTAATATTTAAAGGAGGGAAGGGAGAATATGGTGCAGCAAAGTAAGTCCAGATGGTTGGATTGGGTGTATTTTTGCAATACTGTTAGTTCAATGTATTCTGCCCCAGCCCTCCCTTCCTTAAGAAGAACCTTGATGTGCAGGGTGTCTTTTCATCACAATGCCAGGAAACTAGCAACTCCCTTTCCTTTTATCTGATTTTGATTTCAGTCACTCCTCATTTTCTCAGTTTCTCACTGTGAGCTTGTATTTTGTGTGTCTTGGAGCTGTGCTCCGACATGTATAATTTTCCCAAACCCTGTAATTAAGGGATTCTTGGGATTGAGGAGCCAGTAGAGAATGGAAGGAAACTAAGCAGTGAGAGTTGCTGGAATTCTTCATGTCAAATGGGAAATGTCAAGACTTCTGGTAGGCTTGTATGCAAGTAAATGTATGAGAAGCAAGGGGAGGAAAGACTGACACGGAGGCAGAGGTGTGTGTAAATCTGTTTACACCAACTTTTGTCATGTGTTTTCAGCTGAATGTGTCTGGATTGCCGTTAGGAATGCCTTAGGAATGCCGTTAGGGTGGATTTTCAAGGGAAATGAAAGATGCTAAGTGCTGGCAATTTAGCAAGTGGCAGCTTTTGTCATTAGTCATGAGTATTTCAGCAGTGCCCTTATTACCCCATCACCGAGGGTGCTCTTCCAGATCCAGTATAAAAGTGGGACTCTGAATCTTGTCTAATATCTTTATTTCCGTATAAAGCAATCCTGGGGATCCTGTCTTGTGGCAAGCTGTGTGCTCTATTATCTGTTCAGTATTTGGTGTTCGTTTGAATTTGTGCATCTTGACCCAAACTGTTGCATACTTGTGTGTGTGCACTGTTGAGTAGCGCTCTGGGCTGTCAACATGTTTAGATAAATGTGCTGGGATTTGTTCCTCCAAAAAAGAAACTTTGCCTGTCTGTAATCTTCTAGGTTGACTGGTGCTGCAGAAATACCCATACCTGTTTGTTAACCCTCTCTTGCTGCTTTATTTCCTTCCCTCTTCAGATTACACACTTACAGTGGAGGCGGTGAAATTGAAGCCATTCTTTGTAGCAGGCCACACCTTTGAGATGACGTGCAAAGTGTCCTCCAAAAACATCAAGACACCGCGCTACTCCGTCCTCATCACGGCTGAGAAGCCCCTCACGGACCAGTCGAGTCCCAACGGGACCACTCGCATCATCTCCTTGAACCAGGACTCGGTGGTGCGGCTGGAAGACTGGACGGACCAGACCCGCGTGGACGGGGTGGTCCTGGAGAAGGTGCAGGAGAACGAGTTCCGCTACAGGATGTACCAGACCCAGATCTCTGATGCTGGGCTGTACCGCTGCGTGGTGACCGCCTGGTCTCCGGGTGGTGGGGGCATGTGGCGTGAAGCAGTCAATGGCTTGTCCAACCCTATCCAGATAGACTTCCAGACATCAGGTTGGTACAGAACCTGGCAGCCGTGTGTCTAAGCCAGAGAGGGAGGGAATTCTGTGATGCTTTCCCATTGATTTCACTGTGTCTCAGAAATACCTACTCTTTGGAACAAATGGTATGATGGCTGAGAGCCGTGCTTGTCTTCTTTGGTGGTACTTGTGTCCTTTGTGCTATTGATTGTTTACAGAAAGATGTTTAATGAATTGGCTGTAATCATAACCCCTGGGTTTTTCTCTACTAATGCAGCTTTTATGGTCCTGCAGGCTCAGAGCTCATTCTCAGTATGGAGCAACTGCTGCTGCATTTGCCAGCTGTATCACTAGATTGTTAGTAGCGGCTGCTCTGGAAGAGCATTAATATAAACTGGATTTCTGTTCCAAAACAGACTCTATTAGCATAGCATTAAATTCCCTGAGCACACCTCGCTGTTGATGTAATTGCAGAAAATGGTCAGGTCAGGGTAACATTTCAGCCGTCTCAGTAAGTGTATCCTGCTGCTGCAAGACCTTAGAGGTCCCTTGCGGCTGAGCTACAAAGCTCCACAAATTGGGAGGAATTTCAGTACCCAGAAGGACATCCTGTTCCTCAATTGCTTGCTGAAACCCTTACCTTCAGCTGTAACTAAGCCTGCCTGTTGAGACTTTTCTATAGAAACATGCCTGTCCTGATACTTGTTGGAGGGAGGGAGAGATGGATGGCATTGATTTGGATCATCAGAGATGCATATTAACTCTGACTTCTGTCATGTTACATTGTTGGAAAGTGCAGTGGGCACTGTTTTTATAACACTGGTGCACATATGAGTGAAGGGCTCCTCTCATGATTTGATAAACCAGGCTGGTGGGGCTTTCATGATCATATTCTGCTAGTAGTAACAGGCTGTAGCATATTCAGTAGATGTGTCTGTGTCTAGGCAAGAGCAGCCTGACTTCTGGCTGCATCCACAGCTAAGGTAATTATTCTAGCTGATGTGGTTCCTAAGATCTCAACTTGCTTATATGGCACATTGGGAAAACAAACAGGGCTGATCATAGGAGGACAGCCTGGCAACGAGGACATCACTTCATAGGAAGCTTTGAGATGTAGATTTGATCTGAGCTGGCCAGACAGAGGACATTGACTCAGCTTGTTTCAGTTTTAGGTAATTTCTCTTGATGGTTTAGTGGACTGCAGTTTTAGCCTTATTACTCTTCATATCTGGGTCAGACACAGTGGGAGAGTAGTATTTGCAAAGGGGGGGATAAAAGAAACCAGCAAGAATGAAATTCTGCACAAAACCCCACCCTGCCCCTCCAAGCTCCTATGCGGAGGCTTTCCTGCACAAAAGTGGTGGTTTGTGCCTCTCCCAATATTGCTGGTCTTGTGTCACTTTGAACTGCCATCCAAAAAGTTTTTTGGGATGCTTTGACACCCAGAGTTCAGAGGGAAACCTGCGAGCAATGCAAGGGAGGGAAGCGTGCGTGTTGTAGTCTTGACTTCTCTTTGCTGTCAGCCTCTCCTCCCAGCCCCTCCACCCAGATAGGATTTCTGGAGCGTGGAGTGAAGAAAGGGAGGCAGCATGTAGAAGTGCCCTGGGAATGTGTGAATTCCAGTAGCAGGGCTGGAGTAGGGGGAGGGATGGTCCTGAAGCCCTGTCAGCCTTTCATTCTTTACAAAAGAATGAAGAAAGAAATGAGATCCCAGGCACAATTTGCTGCAGTGCTATTTCCCAAAATAATCTTGGCATGTAGCAAAATCTGTTTTGAAATACCTGCAATTTTCTTTAATTGATGGATGAACTTTGTGTTCTTCAGTTGTTACTCAGATATCCCTGCTGGATATTCACCCCTGGGCATGATGAGAACATGTGATGAGCACAGTTAGAATGGACTAACTGTGGAATTATTTGGGAAATCATCTGGAATTAAGTATACAAGACTAAAGATGTTTCATGGGTGTGTTACTTTGGTTTTGTTTGCTGAAGCCTCCTGTCTTTGATGCAGACTGAGTCAGGGAGCCAGAGGTAAATGGCAAAGCTGTGGAGCAGCTATGAAAGCACAGCTCAGATATCACACCCTTCTCTTGCATCCTGTGGCACAAGCAGCTGTCAAACTTGTTCTTCAGAAAAAAATAAGTTGGTGCCAGAATTTCCCTAATGGGCATAGTGAAAGGCAGAACTGCTGAGGGAGCTAGTTATTTGTCAGGGATATTTCCTCAAAATTGGAGGGAAGATACCAACAGGAATGGTGCAGGGGAAAAGAGGGGTATGCAGCTTTCCAGGCAGCTGGAAAAAAACCCGAAACCTGGGGAGCATCATTGTGCTAAATCCTGAGTTGTAGGGAAGGTGGGGTGTGGTATCTTATGAGTGTTTGTTCCTGATAGGAAAACTGTTAAGGAGTCAATTGCACTGATTTCTCAAAGTGTAAGAGAAAGACAACTTACCTATAACTGCTGGAGGTAATATATACAGCAGTGTAATTTTGAAAAATAGGATGTATTCCAGTCTCTTCCAGACTTTGAAATCTTGGGCTTGGGCAGCATTTTCGGCTTCCATCATGGCAGTTGGAGTGGGGAAGGGATCAATAAGGAAGCAGCATTTTCAGCAAAAGGAAGCCCTTAAAGGGTTTTACGTGAAGCTTTTAGTCCTAGGAGGAATTTCTTTCTCAGTTGTTTTTATTGATTCCCCTTTGATGGGGGATGGTGAGGCTTGCTGGGACTGGAAATCCTTCTCTCTCATTTGACTCACTCCCAGATCTCTCCGAGCTGAGTGATGTTTCAAAGAGGAGTTTTTAAGCGTGCATACACATTGTGCAGTGTGATCTCTCTGAGGGGCAGGGGCCTGTGAGCTTTTCATATGTGAGCTGGGGACTGCACACGTGAAGCTTCAGTGTTTCCTGCCACAATAGGCTTGAAATGTGGCAGTGCTCTGAAATGTTTTTCCATGAACATCTGTGGAAAATGTCTTGCTCAGATTCTTTCCATTCAGGGCAGAACTTGCTGGCCGCAAGCAGAGATCTCCTCTCTTCTTTCTCCACTTGCTGTTGCAGAGGGGCGTATTTATTCAATTTGGTAATGATCTGAAATGTTAATGTAAAGGCATTTGTTTGAAACACCCTGAACTAAAAAAAAAAAAGGAAATGTGGATTTTGTCCCCTGGACCACATGAACTAGAAGGGAGGGTGGGGGAGTGTGGTGAGGAGGAGCCTACTCGGCCATTAGTTTTCAAATGTTCAATCAATGGCAGATTGTTCTCTGCTGGATATATTTTAAGACCAGAGAGGATCTTGTGAATCTTCTGGTATGACCTCATGGATAACATGGATCACTAGACCAGTTTTATAAAACGAATGCCTTATGTATTTCCAGCTTCTGTAAGCAAAATAAACTTATCTGCTGGGCAGGGAAAGGTGTCCCATATGAAGAATTTAATTTTCCTTAGTGCTTTTTGTTTGTCTTCCCAATGTAGGACAGAGAGGTTCTGCCATGTCTTTTTTAAAAGGTTGCCCAGTGATGTGAGGAACAAGAGCAGCTGCCAGTGCTTGTCTTGAAATGTTCTCTTAATTTCATTGCACATTTTCTACTCCAGTGCATCCTCTCTCCTCCTGAGATATTTGTTGATGCATGTGTACAGATCCTTTCTTTCAGCCTGGAACACACCAGTCTTTTGTCCCTTGTGTTCTTCTCAAGCCAGTGTATGAAGACAGCTTCATAAACTCTGTTTTGGCATATGTCCTTTAATCTTCAAACGCTTTCACCATGAATTGGGCAACCCAGGTTGGTGTTTAGAATGTGTTTGCCTGGTACACAATCTCAGAGATTTCCACAGAAGTGACTTATTTTCCTTTCCCTTGAAGGAAGCAGGGAGAAGGAAGCTTTTAATCTCATGTTGAGAAGTGTGTTATGAGAGATCCGTTTGGAGCTTGGCTGTGCTCTGAGCTGTCTCTGCTCTGTGCCATTCAGCAGAGGGTAGAAAGTTCTGGAGAAGCAAAAATAAAATAGAACTTGTAAGGGAACTATCTCAATGAAATCTTCAACTCTGGATTACATCTGCATGTGAGCTCATTGCACAGCAATGTATTATCGTTCACTTTGGAAGAAGCTGAGATGAACCAAGAGCTGCTGAAATATGAGCTGAGTATTGATGTTGAACTTGCAATTAAAATGAAATGATGCCCTGCAATGACCCCGAGAGATGCTCAATTTCAAGAAGGGCGAATAGAAAGATTCTTAAAGGAAAGAAAGCTTAATCACGGAAATGAATGAAAAGCAGCGCAGCAGAAACTCTTTGGCAAGAAAGGCTGGTATTTTCCAGCCACTCTTAATGGGCAGGAACGTGCTTTGTCATTGTGTGCCTTTGTGCCTGTGTGCATTAATTTGTAGCTGGAAGTAGAAACCACAGACTTAACTACTGAGGGCTTCTTCCAGTAACAGCCATTATGAGGCTTGGGGTAAAGCTTGTTAGGGAACAGCTTCACGAAGAAACTGGGAAAGGGCAGGGGTCTGGAAAAGTGAAGGTGAAGAAACTTACTATCTGGAGAAAAGCAGGTCATGGAATTCTCAGTTGAGGAGTGAATGATTTGGTGCCAGGGCAGAGATGAGTAATGTTTTGGATGATGCAGAACTCGTGGGTTGCATCAGTTGTTTTCCCCGTTGTGGTCTGTGGTGCTGTCTGATGGAAGCAGGGTAGCTGCGTGCAGGAATTCCAGACCCCCTGATCACTAATGGCCTGGGCATGGGCTTCTTGGGGGGGAACAGCCTGCCTCAGGTCTCTCTTGTCATCAGATTACTTGACCTTTTCCTTCTCTGCTTGGCTGGGAAATAAAGGTAGCTCATGTCTGTGGGGAGACTATACCTTGTTTCTGCAGAGAAGTACAGGGTAAAATGATAATCAAAGGAGACAAAACATCACCTAGGACCCATGATAATTAGGACCTCTTTTGTTACAAAACTGGATTTTAACTGTCTCTTAGTTATTCTCTTTCATTTCCCCACTTTTCTTGCAGATTTAAAATGTTTGAATTACTGAGTAGGGAAGGAAAGCAAGGAGAAAGTAGGGTGACATCAGGTAAAGAGGGTTCAGAATTTGTCTCAATCCTTAAGTTGAGTAAATTACCTCGATCAACTTGAACTCCTCTTTTCCACCCTGAAGTCCCTTCAGTATGAATCTGATTGAGGACAAAATATTAAACAAATCTTGGTTCAGCTTACAAACACCTTTTCCTTTCATTTTTATGAGTAGAAGAATTAGCATTGCACTTTTTAGCTGAAAACTGGATCACTATAGGGGCTGGCTCCTGGAGTTACCTTCCTGGTGACATCAAATCAACAGTTTGAGCATTGAGACCTATTATAAAAGGGAACATTCAGAGAAAAGTACACTGAAGAAATCCTGATTCTGGAACCTGGTTTCTCTTAAGATTTCTGAATTTGTACTAGTAAACTTCTGACCTCAATTTCTTCACTTTCGGTTTAAAGTTGTGTAGTGTTTTTCAAGTGTTCAGGAGTCAAGAAACGTTCTGAAAACTCTTACCATCCTGACTGCAGATGCTTTTTAATATAAAATTGTTATTACTTTAAAAGAGAAGAAAACTTCTTTTAGGTGTTCTATCTAAGATTACATAAGGCCTTATTTATAGTGAGGAGCAGATATTTTGGCTTATTTTAAATCAAAGTTCTCAGCAGAACATGGCAATTTATGATGCTTAGCTCTTAGAATTGGGAATGCTGGTTTATTTTGTATATCTGTGCTCTTTAGCTTCCAAATTATGTAAAGGAATGACACTTATCTTCAAATCTGAAAGTATTAAAATCCAGTTATTTCTCAGCTTTCAAGCTCCTGAGCAGCTTTTCAGCATTTAACTTTGCTTTGTTATTGATGAGTTTTACAGGTCATGCTTGATGTGTCAGCCCTGCAATTGAAACTAAACTCTGGTTTGTTTATTCTCCCGAGTGACCAGTAGGTGCCAATTACAGTATTTCAAACTGTTAAATGCAGGTGGCAAAGATGGCCAAAGCCACATCATCTGTTATCTGCAGAGTTCTGTTTTTCTCGGTGTTAATGTAGCATGAACTCATATCTCAGTGAAGGAGAGAGTTCCTGTCACCTCCCCAACCCTCCCAGTGACACTGTAAGTGCTTGAGCGTGACGGTGCTGAGACCCTGAGCCAGTGTCATCAGTGTCTGCTGGGAGCTGCCTGTTTTACCACATGCCTGTATCTGTAACCTTGGCACTGAGATGTTTGGCCTCTTTTTTGTATGGTGGGTTCTTTTGGTTTTCTTTTGCCTTGGAGGGCAAAAGCTTGAGAAAAGTGCTTGGGTTTTGTGTTCTGAGCCTTGCTTGGTGTGGTCCAGATCCAGGGTTTCTTGAACACTGGGTGGGGGAATGGGGCACTCAGCCTCCTGCCTCTTCAGGTAGGGGACAATAAATCTCTGAAGGTGCTTTATTCTGTCCTTTTATGCCTGAGGGCAGCCTGAGGCCTAGGGCATGGGTTATGTGGGCAGAAGTTCTGAGATACACTCAGAGATATATAACCCTAAGAAGTTGCAGCCACAGTTTTTGAGACTGAACTGAGGATCTTTCACTGTAATTAATCTTGCTTAGGTTTTAATAAATAATTAAATGTTGTTTTCTCTCTTCAGCTGAATAGGGAAGAACACAACCCCCAACACACCTCTTGACTATTGATATTCAGTTCTAGCACAGGACAGTGATTTCTCCCTGGAGGTAGAAAAGGTAATTTGCAGGAGATGTTACCTGCCAGGGAAATACCTGAAGGGAAAGAACTGTTTGTGCCTTACCAAGGGAAAGCACAATCCTGAAATGCCAATGCAGCTGATGCCTTGGAGCCTTCCTGCCTGGGAAGTTTTGGCTCTTCATGTGGGAAGCCTGGTGGAGAAATGCTTGGTGACCCAAACTGAGGAGTGTTTTGGGAGTGCTGCATTTCCATGATCCACAGCCTTTCCTGGCTGAGTGACCAGCCAAGCTCAGCTTTTACCCTTATGACATCCAGTGGCCAGGAATGCTCTGACTCTGCTCCACATCAGTGGTTTGTTGGTTTGCCAGGGTTTGAAGGCAGTGTCTGTTCAATGCAGGAGGTACCTGGACTTTCAGCCTAGAAATAAGGCCTGAAAAATCCCAAGTGCCCTCTTGTTTAACCTGCCAGGCCAGGAATAAGGTAGCCCATCCTTAGCCTGACAGAGTTGGAATCAAGCAGTTCATCTCTCTAGCTCAACCCCTCCCAGCATCCAGCCTGTCTGCTGGAGTCGGGCATGTCCTGTGTTCCTGATGTGATGTCACCTCACTTGCTGCAGATAGACTCTGAGCTATGGACAGTATCAGGATTATTGTGGTACTATTCTGCCTTTGATCAGTGCAGCAGAGGGACTGTGCTGGGAATGCAGGGATGTTCCTAGCAGATTTTTACAGTCTCTTTATTTCTTTTCTCTGACAGTTCACACACAGCTTGAGACTTTTCTGCTTTTAGTTGGCTGGAGTGCCCTGCTCTGTGCTCCCTTTAATCCCCTAGGACCTTGAACTTCTGTCTGTCCAGCTCTGAACATGAGGATGGAAAATGTCTTGATTTATCTGAGGACACATAATCAAATGGGCTGCAAGGGGAATATAGTTTGGTGTGTGTGAATATCAGGAAACAAATTGAATTCACACAAAACCAGTTGAGACAGATGCTGAGGAAGCATTCAGATTAATCTCTGTTCATCTCCTAGGAAAAGGATCCCATCATGCTGAGCTTAAGTTAGGGCTGCAGCCTGCTTGTGAAGTCACTATCTGAGCAGCTGATCTCAGTATTCTGGGTCTCTTGTTTCCTTAAATGTGTTCTAGCATAAACGTGTAGGAGTCTTGGCTGGTAATCCATGTATAACCTCTGTTGCATCTCTACCACCTTTTTATCCTTGTTTGGGGGGGATGATTTGCAGTGCTAATTTTAAGAAAGATCTTGTAATGTCAAAATGAGTGTCAAACTCTCAGACTGTATGTCTGCATACTACCCTTGTGTACAAAAGTGCAGCTGCTTCTGGGCAGAGGAGAGTGCTGGTACAAACTGGGGAAGGGGGGATTTTGAAAGCTGGAGAAGTAATTATTGCACTGGAATTAATTTCTTAGCATGCTGTGTGTTTTCTGTTGACCAAAACAAGCCAGGCCCTTGTAGTCTAGAAAAGTTGCACCAAAAATTATAGTTTGAGCTTCATGATACATCCAAGTTTCTTTCCAGAACCTCAGTTTGGGAATGATGTGGTAAGTGTGTGCCATGTGGTGAGCTATCAGTGTAGAAACCTGTTGAGAGGGCAAGTGGGTTGTTTTGGATGATTTCCTGATGTGTTCATTAAAAGCATTGTTTGCCACTGATCTTCAGTGGATTTGAAATTTGGGGTTCTGTACTAAAAGAGTAGCAGCTAAGAGTGGAGGAGAGCAAACAAACAGCTTTTTCTTTCCTTCAAAGCCACCCTTCTCTGCTTGTTGTTGTTGCTGCTGTGCCAGAAGTAGGTGAGGCAGGTAATAATGGGAGTCTAGGGAGTGTAAAAAGGGTTACTTTTTAATCTGAAGACCAAGTTTTTTGTTGGCTTCCCTGGCTCTTTCCCCCAAAGTCATCCTGGAGTTCACTGTTGGGATCAGCTTTCCTTCTATTCACTCCTTGATTAGTAAGAGAAATCACAGAGGTATTTTGGTACATTCTTCAGTTTCTGCCCTGTGAAATAGAGAGTATTAACAATGCTGGCATATCTGATTTTGTTACTTGTGCACTAGAGATGCAGCTGTTGTCAAAATTTGAAGCAGTTTTGGGTTTTTAACCTATGTATATCAGAAGTCTGTTAAAACATCACAGTGTTGTCATGGGATCTGAGTATTTCAAAACTGCCTAATGGTTTTCATTGATATCATCACTACTTTGCAGCTGAAGGAGTTACTGTACCCTTGGGCTTTGAGACATCTACAGAAAAAGCTATCTGTGGCAGAGCCTGAAGGAAAGCCCATAGAAAAGTATTATCAGATGCACTACTTGTATTGTCTGTTCCAGTGTAGAACCATTGGTATTGTTAAGATACTGTTTTGCTTTAACTTGAATTCCTATTGACAGCTTCCACAAAAAAATCCATTCTGGATTAGCCTGAAGATCTGAACTCCTGTGCTCTTAAAGGAGTCACCAGTGGAAGAACAGCTCCTTTTGTGCTGGAGAGAAGAAGGCAGACTGGGGCAACAGCTTCTACTTTGTCTTAGTACAGGATTAAATGGCCAGCAATGAAAAACTATTTTACAACAAACTTAAATGGCTGCTTGTCCCTACTTCAGAGATCTGTCTCCACAAACTAGGGGAGTACTTCAGTACTTCAAACTAGGAGAGTACATACTTCAAAAATGTGCAAGAAAGGTGTTGGACAGTGAAGTAAAGCCTGTCATGAATAATTGTGGTTGCTCTTTTCCAGGTCCTGTATTCAACGTCTCGGTGCATTCTGACAGCCCAACGATTTACCAGGGTGAGGTGGCAGATTTGCTGTGCATCGTCACAACGGAAGGAATGCCACTTGAGCCAGGTATTTCTGCAAAATTATTTCACCTGTAACTCATTTGCCTTTAGAAGTTACAACCCTATGTCCTTTGAGTGAAGCTGGAGAGCTGAGAATCAACAATTCTGTAGAACTGGATAAACACAGGACAGTGCGCTTGCTTTTACACAGCTCAATTTAAAGCAAGTTTTTTTTCCACTTCCTGAGGGGAGAGGGAAAAAATGCTCTTACCATCAAATTCCCCTCTGCTGTAGCCAGCAACTGCCCCCATTGCAGGTAATCTCAACCTACAACCATCAGATGGGCCATGAAAACTATTCCTATTCCCTTTAAATGGAAAGCAGGTCCATTGGTTAAACCATTTAGAAGAAAATGGTCATCTGTGAAGAAATCTTAGACACCTGGCCAGTCAGCATCTCCCTTCAGAGTGAATTTAAGGCTTAAGGTAAATCTAAAAATCATAATAATCGACTGCTGCAGCCTAAATGTCAAAATGAATGTTCATTGCCTTCAGAGTTGAGCATCCTTTTTTATGTGGAAGAAAGAAATACAGTACCTAGTACCTGTGGGAAGAGTAGCAGACACAAAAGCAAATTTTTATGGAAAGCTGAAAAGTTCAGAGAATTGCTCAAAACCTAGCTGCTTGCCAAGCATTGTCTGAGCTGCTTTTCATCAAAGTGCTGTGAGAGTAACTCTCTTTCTTATACCCAAAATTTGGGTTTGGAGTCAGTTAAGTCATTATGTATATGGATATAAGCATCTCTTTAAAATCAATCTACTAATATATATGTAAATATAAATATATGTGAATATATCTAAATATAAAGTTGTTATATGATTTATGCCAAACATAAAAGCCAACACATAAACCACTACAAAAGAGGTGCTGTGCAGAAAATATTACTTATGATGTAGTGGCTGATGAGATGAGGTACCAGGCTTAGTAAAGGCCCATCACTTTGAAATTACAAGATGTCTGTCTACATTAAATCTGAGTGTGGCAGGGAAGCAATTTGCTAGATTACGGTCGTGTGCTGCCTGTGAAAAAATGATAGAAGCCTGTAGATTGTATTATTGAAATGCTTGGTAGGGAGGAAAAGCTGAGTAAACTTTATTGCTGTCAAAAGACTCACAGCCTGGGATATTGGGCACAGCAAGCAGCAGTGTGTGCCTGTGCATATACCTCAGCCTGTCCTGTGGCTTCTCCTCAGCAGGAAGCCTCTTCCACGTTGAGGTGTGCTCAAGCTCTTAGAGGTATTGTTGTGAGGCAGTACCCAGAGCAGCTGCCTTCCTTTCCAAAGCAATAATTGCTGACAGGGAGCAGCTGCTGCTTCTGCTGGTGCTCGACAGCCTAAATAAGCTCAATATTGCCTTGTGAAAGAGGTCTCAGCATCCCTGACTCACTTAAAACTTGAAAACTGGAACACAACAAGTTCCACCTGAATATGAGGAGGAACCTCTTTACTGTGAGGGTGGCCACACACTGGAAGAGGTTGCCCAGAGATGATATGGAGGCTCCTTCTCTGGAGAGACTCAAAAGCCCTCAGACAGAATCCTGTGTCATGTGCTCTAGGATAGCTCTTGAGCAGGGAGGTTGGACCAGATGACCTCCAATGGTCCCTTCCAGCCTCAGCCATGCTGTGTAAAGAGGCCACTTAGTAGCCGTGGGGCTCTCGTGTCAGAGCTTCGCTGCAGTTGGGTTTGGGATGGATTTGTGTGTATTTGCTATCTTGAGACTGGGAGGAACACAGGCAGTATAAGGATAATCAAAAAGGTTAAAGTAAAAAAGTGTGGCCTTTTGAGGAGCTGCTCATCACAGCAGAGTTTTACCCTGGCAACTTCACAAGGGTTTGTGGGTGTCTGTTGAATTGATAGATTATCCCTGGAGCTGGAGATGATGCTGTTTCCAGCAGTCATGGGCAACCAGAGCAGAGTCTTAAATGTCAGCCCTGTTCCATAGCTGGGTAATGTCATCTTGGACATGGCAGACCTCTGTGATGTTTTTTTATATTGTTTCTTTTATGTTGATGGTTTCTTTGGTCCTCTCATTCTGTAATGGGGCAGATGAGGCACAGACAAGTAAACCTACAGTGGAATAAAATGTGGCATTGTGGCAGGCTTTGAGGGGGCTTTTCAGTCCATGCTCTGAGCCTCCAGTTGCATCCCATCCAGTTGCAGGATGAGCAGGATTTGGGGCCTAACAAGTCATGCTGTGTGATGAAACGCAGTCCTTGCTGGTCTTCTGGATGGTATTGGCAGAAGAGCTGCAGGGAACAGCTGGAATTGATGCAGGGTGTGCAGACTTCCCCTCATCCATCTACCTTCTTGGCCTTGGGAGCTGGAGGGAGCTAATGGAGCAGGTTAGAGGAGGGGATTAAGGGCTTGTATGGTAGCAAACATGTTGTTCCTCACTATTAGCCTTATTCCTGTGTGTCCCATCTCTGATCTGTCTTTATGCTTTTATGTCAGTATCACAATTTAATTCACAATTGGAATGGAGGACTTGCTTTTAAATTAGTGCCAAATGTTAGACAGACTGTGAAAATAAGAGGGCTGTCTCATCCCACTGGGGACATGAGGCATGTTGTTAGGGAAAGCCTACACCTGGCATTTAGAGAAACAAGGCAAGAGTTATCAGCATCTTCTGGAAGAAAACAGATGACTGCAGTACAGACATGGTCAATCCATTTGGGAATGTGATGAGAAAGGAGAAAAGAGCAAATGCATTTGACTCCCTTCTGAGGGGCGTGGTGGCTTTCAAGGCCATCTGTACTTCTTGTGTCAGACCTGCTGCAGGGCTGTGGTGTGGGATCCCCTGTGAGCAGAGGAGGAGCAGGATGTTTCCTAAGATATCCCATAGATGCACATCCTTTGAATGTATTTGGTATGCAAGCCAGCTCTGCTCTTGTGCACATAGACACTCAACTTCGCAGGCATGCATGTGCATTAGTATGTATGCCTCCCGTAGTACACTGGTGTCAGGTGCCACCTCTTCTCCCTCTCTGTATGCACAATTAGAAAACTAAAGTACTTTCAAGGAGCTTAAGAAAAGCTAAATGACCAGTTATCTTTGTCAGTGCCATTTGTTAGTTAGATAGATTTTTTTTTTTTTTTTTTTTTAATTCCAGAGGCATCACTTATGGTTTGAACCCTTTTCTGGTAGAGGCAGCTCAGAATGCTTTCAGTGTGTGTATGTGTGTATCCACCCACCCTGTGGGAAATTTTCAAAAGGGTAGAAAAGGTTTTGGCGTGACTGCTACATGCTTTAATTTCCTCTGCTTCTTTGAGACCCTGCTGAAATCGAGTGTGTGTTACTAAGCCCAGTACATGGCAGCAACTGCTCCATCTAAAGAAGTGCTCCTTTGCTTTGGCAGCTGTGCTTGGTGTTTTGAATTGGTACGAGGGGAATATGTGTGTGTGTGTCAGTGGGGAATAGTAGTTCTTCTGTGCCCTGAAGATATAAAAGCTGCTTCTGATACTTCTCTTGAATACACATTTTCACAAATGATCTCTCTAGACTTCCCAGATCACCCATTCTTGGGCTGTGTGCTTAGGGATTTAAAAGTATTACTTACTGTGTCTGAAAGGAGATGTGGGGTTTTTTTTATCTGCTCCAGCCAGACCCAATGGGCACTCTGGAGAATTTAACAAAACCAGCTTGTTTACCCCTTATATGGCTTGAAGTGGTTTGCTCAGCTCTCTAGGAAGCCCTATTCAACCTCATTTAAATGTAGTAAACAAAAAGGGTCTCAAAATTGTGATTCAACACTGTAACAGGATGCTGAGAGGGCTCCATTCTAAGCAGTGGAAGTGTATGGTTCCTAAGAAGCTGGTCTAGAAATAGGATTCTCTTTTTTGAGGAGTGGTTGGTCAGGGAAGTAGCTAAGACCCAGACAGCTTAGCCCTGTGTGTCAAATCGAAATGTGCGTAAAGATGTGCTTTACATGTTGATGATCCTCAGTGGCTGAGGAGGGGAGGAAGCACAGCAGCACTGCTAACTCTGCTCCCAGAGCTCTCAAGGGGCCAGCTCCCAGTGCTCCCTGTTCCTTTAGGGTGCATGTCCTGGTGGCTCTGAGGTCCTTGATGCCCTTGTGGGCACTGGGATGTTACACTTCACTGTGGGGCACCTTGGCCAGGTGTCCCACACTACTGACTGTGGCACAGACAGAACCAGGGAAAGAAACCTATGTTGAGTGGGAGTGTGGTTCTTGAAGTGGAGTTTTTATAGATTTGCGTCAAAAATTGAGTGACTCATCAGCATTGATGCAGGGTGTGTGGAATGAGGCAGATGCCTAGTGTGTGACCTGTTTTATGTCAGTGAATCTACATATTTATTAGCACTTGGGAGCCGCTAGGCCTGTTCATCTCTGATATTTAGAGAGCACCTGATTTATGTCCTGGCTTTGCTAAATTTGTCTGTGTTTTTATTGCATGAAACCCAGAGATATATAGAAATGAATCAGATGACTTTGCTGTATTAAGCTATTTCAAGGAGGATAGTGATAGAGTGCTCGGAGCCAAATCCTCCCTCTGACTGTCTGTAGTGAGTCACTAATTGCAAACTGTATACTGGCTAATAAAATATGTTGGCATAATAATGTTGTCCCACGTTATAATTACAGAAGATAGATTCAAATATTTCAAAGTGACAGCAAGTGCCTGTACTCATGTGAGGGGATGGGAACCTCAAATTATCTGAGATGCAAAAGAATAAATTCTTCAAAGCTGCCTGAGGATCTGAAGACTAGATTATTATTATCTTTAATATCTGAATTTATTGCTTAAGCAAGGTCAAGGGTGTGTTAAGTATAATTTGACTTAGCCTGAAAGGTGTCCATATGCTCCTACAGCACCTGGAAACACAAGAGCAAGTGTCAGTCTTGGATCTTTGGAAGGAATTGGTCATTCCCAACGTGCCTGTGGACCAGTGCTATTACTATATTTGGCATAAACAACAGGGATGAAGAGTGGTTTCTATAAACAGAGCTCTCTCCAGCAGAGGCCCTGTTTCCCATAGACATTTGGATGAGTGCACAAAGCAGAGGTCAGAGTTTGGTCTCTTTGACTGAACATGTGTTTATGCTAATTTTTATTAACTTTGGTTTCAAGGGAAGTGGTCCGAGTGCTTTGCCAAGTAACTCATGGTAGCATTTGTAGGATGAGAGGCAAGAGGGATTGCTCTGAGGGCTGCTGCTCCATGTGACCTATGCTGAACCCCGTATAGGGCTGGGACACTGGCTCCTGCTGCAGGGCTGCAAAGCAGGCCAGGTGCTCTCCCATGGTTCTTGCATTGCCCAGAACATCAGGCTGTGGCAGGCAGGGCAGGAAACTGGCTGGTGTCCCAAAACAGCTTGGTCAGACACTGTCTCTGGTAGGAACATGTGCTTTCTCATATTTTTGTTTTGTTTCTGTAGGTGTGTGTAAAACCAGGGCACCTTAGGAGTTAATTATATCCCAGACATTGGCTTGTTTGGCTTTTTTCCCTACAGTAAGGAGGAATGTCCCACATGGCCAGCTGATAATATACTTCAAGTAAAAGAGCTGAGGCTGTCCCTTTTCTTCCCTTTACTTTAAAATATGGGGGTTCCCTTCTTTTCCAAAGTGCTAGCTTGCCTGATAGACTTAAAAATCATCTTCACTTAGATCTGTAAACAATTTCAGTACAACAGCAGGTTTAGGGCTTCAGTTATTCCATTAGCCTGGAAGTCAAATGTGGAAGTTTAAGAGAAAAGCAAACTCATTTAGCCAAAAGATCAGTTTCAAATTCCAGACTGTATTTTTCGGAGCTCTCAAAACTAGAAAAGGGAGGTTTGATAAGTTTCCAAGAATCACTGGGAGTGCTTTTGGTGTGCACACACTGTACCAGTACTCCAAACTCAGGACAGAAATAGTAACTTCTGTTTCCACTTTGGGCCCATTGGTTTGCTGATGTGCCAGGAAGGAAGACCTGTGAGGAAACAAGTGAGCAGGCTTTCCTGCCTGTACTGTGGGTCATGCCAGGTTTCAGACTCTGACAGGTGTTGCTGGGCTCATGATAGCAAAGAATAGTGGTGATTTTAAAAGTAGATACTCAGCTACATCTGCCTAATAGGCTTAGAACTGAGATCTGCTAACGAGATCAATAGGACCTTGCATGAACACACAGTGAGCTGGATGTGCTGATGCACTCTGACTACCTGTCAGCTGTGTCAAAAGTGTAAGTTCCTGCAAATCCATATTATAGACTGTGTCTTTGGGTGCTGAAACTTGTATAAGGCATCATGACTGATGTGTCACAGTAACCCACAACTGTGGGAGAAATGTGTAAAGACAGCATGGTCAGGCTTTGCTCCTGAATGTTTTGTACTGTTGGAGGTAATTTTTTGTGCACTGTGCAGAATATGTGTTAATTTAGGCAAACTCTAAATGTACAGAAGGGGCCTTCAGGATAGAGCCTTCTGATCTTGTGGTTGTGTAAGGCTCTCATGAAGATATTGACTGCAAATTGCTCTCTGCTAGCAAATATCTAGCACTCCCACTCCCTTTACTATAGGTGCAGCATAACTGTAGAACTTCTTATGACACTAAGCCTGCTTGGTAAAAACGTAGATCAGAATTAAATACAAATTTCAGAATAGCCAGCAGAAAGGCAAGAAATCACTTCTGTGTCATCCCTGTGGTAAGTCACCCTTTTTGTACAACTCCATTCTTCCTGTCAATGCATTTCATTGCAGTTCACTGCTTGAATCTTCCTAGAAATGACATGGTCAGGGGACTCTCTTTTTCTTTCTGTTTTCTTTTTTCTTTTTTCTTTTTTTTTTCCCCTCTCCTGTCAGACCAGTGCTGGCTGTGCTGCTTACAGATTAACCTTTCTGCTGAGAAATAGCACTATGAATGCTTTTCAGGACTCACCAACACGTCTGAACTCTTCTTTGTCCCCAAACACAGATGATATGTCCTTTGATGTCTCCTGGTTTGCCGTGCGCTCCTTTGCCCTGGACAGAGAGCCCATCTTGCTGGCCTCTCTGGACCGGAGGGGGATCGTGATGCAGAGCAGGAGGAACGGGAGCAGCGAGCTGAGCCTGGAGAGGATCAGCCCTCTGGAATTCCGGCTGCGCGTGCACGGCTGCGAGGACCACGACTTCGGGAACCACTACTGCGTGGTGACCCCGTGGGTGCGGTCTGCCACGGGCGTGTGGCAGCGGGAGCCTGACATCAGAGCCAAACCCATCTTTCTGTCTGTGAAAATGGATGGTGAGAGACCGAAACATGTGTTACTCCATTTAGGTTTTAACACCTTATTATGTCTTTTTGCGGCAAACATTCCCCATAACTACTTTTAAAGGTGCCTCTGGTAATCTCATTAGATTTTGTCATATTTTTTTTTTTATGGTTAGCAATTTCTGATTCAAGATTCTTCAGAGTAGAAGAATCTGTTCTGCCTAAACAATTGATAGATACAAGACTGGAGCATTTTCTTTCCTGATCACCTTTTGGTGATGTTTTCCATAGCTGAGGCATCTTTCAGTCAAGGGCACGGTATTCTCTTCAAGTGTTAACCCTTCTGCTGTCTGCTGGAGGAAGCCTTGGTTTGCAGATGGGGTGTGTGAATTAGTCACATTGTGGTTAGTGTCAAAGCTGAGATGAGAAAAATCAGAACTCTGACTCCTTCCTCCCTCTCTGATGACAAGACATGTTGCTCTCTGCACTTTATGCCTTGTCTGCTTTCCACCCAGAGTTGCAAGTGTTGCTAGACTTCATGAGTGGGAAGTTGCTCACTACATACTGCATTTAGAATTCAACTAAGGAGTAAAATGAACACAGGAGGGATTTTGAACTAGTTGCTTTCTTGATATTTCCAGGAGAGGTCATTTTTGGAAGTTCCATGAACTTGAAATTAACAAGAAGCTTTTGTTCTCCCCACTGTGCTGATAACTATTATAACTGTACTTTCCAAACCCATTTCAGTTCTTTCTGCCTTTTAACTGAGCAGTAGGTACTTCAAAATCTTTTTTGTTTAGGCACCAGCTTTGAAGGTTGATTAGATAGGGTAAATATATAGTAATTCTAATAATTCAAAGCATGAAGGAGTCCATTCCTTTCTTTTTGGAAATGTATTACAAAGAATGCAGCCACTCTCTGCCTCTGATGGGGAAACAATCCAATATTTTGTTTGGAGAAATGTGTGAGAGAATAACTCTTGAAATAAACTGCACTTTGCTCTCTCACTCCAAGGCTCTTCTGGTACTTCCAGCCTCTTCAAGGCCTTGAAATTATAGAGAAAGAATTAGGGTGAAGAGGAAAGGGAGAGACTAAAAGACCAATTTTTCAAACCCAGGAAGATGAAAATCAAGAAGGAAAATTAGTGTCATTTCTTTCTGAAATAATTAATCTGCCCCTGCCTGAATAATGTGGAATTTTCTCCTTTTTCAGGCAAGCAGAAATAAAGGGGATGTCTGAATTTCTCAGTGATATCTAATGACTCTGCCTTCCTTTTTCAGTTCTGAATGCTTTCAAGTACCCCCTGTTGATTGGCATCGGTCTGGCCACTGCCATTGGACTCCTATCCTGCCTTATTGGCTACTGCAGCTCCCGCTGGTGCTGCAAGAAGGAGGTGCAGGAAACGAGACGGGAGCGCCGCCGGCTCATGTCGATGGAGATGGACTGAGCACTGAGCTGGACACACTTGCATTTTGGGAGAGACTCACAGGGCTCTTGGACCGTGTTCAGACACTTGCTCACAGGCCCAGACAAGACAGTGCATTTTGCTCTCTGGTTTCAGCCTGGACCTCAAGCTTCTCCTTGTAACACATCATGTCCTGAGAACAATCAGGCCATATTTAGCAACTTGGGAGTTCTCCTTTTCCAGCAGCACTTTCTGCATAGGGATCATGTCCTTTTAATGTGCAAACTGTTGAGCCTTCTTTCAGCAGGGCCCTGTGACAAAATTAATTAATGTTTTGTTTGTTTGTTCATTGGTTCCCCCCCCCGCCATCCCCGTGGTTTTGGAAAGATGTCCCTGTATGAAAGCAAGGTGGGCAGGATGATGAATGGGAAAGAGGCTGGTAAGTGTTAGACTTTCACTGTATTAACCAATCTACCTTCCTCCTCTATCCCCATCACGCCATCCTGTTTCCTTTCTCTTACCACCTTGGTATCTCAGAGACTTCTCTGTGTTGGGTTGAAGGCTGGGGAAGGTTCCTGTGCTGGAGCCATCATGAGGCTGTTCCAGCAAAGAATTGTTTTATGGTTGTCAGCATGCCTTCTCTTCCCCGGCTTCCCAAGAGATTGCAGTTAATCCTGACATGTAACTTGCCTGGTGGAGGTCTTTGAAGCACTTTTTTTAAACCTTTTGTTTTCAGTGCTCAAATCTCTTAGCTGTGGTAAGCAAAGACCAACTTGGCAACCCCGAAGAGTTGATCCTCAGACAAGCATTTGATGGATGTCTGCCTATGGCCACCTTCTCCCACACCCTTCCACCTTCTGTTCTCCCCACTACAGCTGCTCACATTGTGCCTGAGACCCTGTCCTGCTTGTGGCAGGGGGGCACGTGGTATCTAGGGACAAGACTCAGCCTTCTGCTGGCCTCAGCAGGGGCGTTGGAGACCTTGCTCCCCAGATGATGGTGTGACCTATGAAGATAATAAGAGATGGGTCTTCATCTGCAGTTGGCCAACTGATCATGTTTAGAGACTCGTAAACTATGTATTACCAAATGCACAGACCAGACATCAGTGCTGCTTCTGCCAGTCACTTACTGGTAACCCTCAAACCTGTGAGCAGAATCTGAGATCTGCAGTAGCTGCAGTGCAGCTCAGGGTAGGAATAAGAGCAAGCCCAGGAGGGCAGCAAGAATCCTTCAGGTTCCATGGGCCCTGGTCTTGAGCATGAGCCTTTCAGCGGGGCTTTCCCCCTGGGCTTGAGACCTATTCCTCGGTGCTATAGTATGGAACTCCTGCTTTGGTCTTCCAAATACACTGACCTGGCTCCTGAGAGGAAGCAGCATCTTTGCCAGGCAGTTCTGTCTTCCCAGCATGGCTGGTGTTCTAAGCAATAAAGGTCAGAATAAAGGTACTGTGTACAAACCAATGAGGAAGTAGGACTTCACCACAGTCTGGTGTCACAGCCGTGGTTTGGCTTGCATCAAGAAGGGTGAGAAATGCAGACATGAGGGCAGGGCTCAATCCTTACCATGGCTTTTAAAAGATGGTAAAGAAGAGCATCCATGGAAGGTAGTGGCTGTGGTGTGCTGTTGCCTGATTAGACATTAGTTATGTCCTAGACAATCTGCTTCTCTAATAGCTCATCCCACTGCATATTCCAGGGGAGCTGCAGGTCTGGTATCTGGCCTATGAAGGTTTTTTGTGCCAAGTTTTCTTAGTGTGGATTGTTTTTTCCTGTCTTGCATTGTGACCTTTATTCTGAGGCCAATGTGAAGGGGTTTTCCAGAAGGCTGCTCTGTGTCCTGTGTGTGAACATGCATGCAGTCACATCTGTATGCATAGAGGTGTCCAGGGATTTTTGAAAGATGAGTATGAAACATCTTCAAAATGGGCTTAGTTTGCAGAGTTGGGCCTTGCAAGTTGCTATGACATTTCATGTAGCATTCCAAAACTGGGACCCCCAGACCTATGAACCTCTGGAAGACTTTGTCCTGAAAGTACATAGCAAGTTTTCCTTCTGGCCTGATGTTTTTCCTTCTGGAAGATCTCTGAAAAGGTCTCTGTTGCAGGCAGACTTAGCTGCCTTTTCTAAAGAACAGGGCAAAAGCAGTCTCCAGCTTCCACTGTGAAAGCCCAGAAATCTGTAGCAAGGGAAGGGAGTTCAGGAAAGGATTCACTCAGATACTACTTTGACAACAAGAATTTTTTCTTCCTCTCCTGCCTCTTCTGTAATGAAATCTTGCTTTTTCCTGGGATGTTATGAAACACTATTCTGATGTTTGGGATGCTGGCTGATCTAGCAGCTTCTTTCCTGCATTACCATCTGCTTTCTTCTCAGAAGGCTTGTGGCATTGGGGCATCTTGGGAGGGGTGGAAGTAGTGGTGAAGTTCTAAGCACAGCATCAGTCACTTTTTGTCCTGGCAGACTGAATCCTTGTCTATCTATGTCCTTGGTTAAGTTTTAGGGGGAGAGGATCATGACCGTAATGCAATAATTAGGGAATGGATGAGCAGGGCAATAATTAGGAAATGGATGAGCCAGCTCTTCCCAAACACACAATATAGCACACTTCCTCCCTGCTGGAAAAAAACTCAGGGTTATTTTGGTCAGGGCTCCCTTCTTCTCTAGTGAAAGGTCCCCATGTCCTTATCTAATGCTGACCTTCCTCCACAGCCCGTAACAAACCATCTTTGTCACTCCAAGTGAAGGAAGTTTTGCCACTAGCTTATACTGCTGACAGCCCCTTGGAAGGCAATGCTGCATCCCATCCCACCCTGTATTTGCTGTAGTTGGAAGGCTAGAAACTGATGGGCTAGACCTAGCCCCCAAGTTTCCTTCTACTTGTGCCAATTTTGTATTATCCTCTTTTTTAAAAATAGAGTGTGAATCTTCTCTCTAAGGGAAAAAAAAAATCTAGGTCACTTTTCATGGTTTTTTTAATTATTATTATTATTATTATTATTTTGTGTGTGACCAGGGTTTGTGTGAGTGGAGGTGTGTGTGCATCTGGTTGTGTATTAAACCTGCAGAGTATCAGAAGAGTAAGCTGCCTGTGGTGCAGTACAAGCATCCATATCCTCCCTGCTGCAACCTGTGGTATTGTCAAAGTATCCTAAGGGCTCACATTGATCTTCCTCTGTTTGCATTGCCACATCTCCTGGTTAAGCTGGTAAATTCCTCCAGGCACTTGGACTTTCGATCCAGGGCAACTTTGAACATCATACAGCAGAAGGGCAAAACATTTTCTTTCTTTTTTAAATTTCAAAATTAAAAAATAAAGTTTTGGGCACAATTCTGGAATGCAGGTACTGAATAGTTCTAACAATGCTGTGTAAAATGTTTCTTTTTATGTTTAAAATAAAGATGATGTCCTTTTTGATTATGTCTGTGCTGTGGGTCTGGATGTTTGAGCTGGGGGCAGTTCTTTCCTTGTTCCCTGCATGTATGCAGACACTACTGTTGAAGGTATAAAATGTAAACCTCACAGTCCTGTTTCCAGCACTGTTTACCCTGTAAAATAAGCATGAACTCTATTTTTACAGTAAGTTTTAAATATTTGCCTTAATTTCTGGGATGAATTGGGAAACATAATTATTTTCTGAGTCTATTATGTTTCTGCCCCACTGTAAGTGGTCCTTCTTATTGGGAGAGTTTGATTTTGATTAGCTAAGGACAGAAGTCACAGTTGGGAGTGTATATTTAATATCTGCTGTAAAACCTGGTGTTAGATGTCGAGTCTTCCTTGACCCCTTCATGAGGCTTCTTATTTCCAAAGTACCAGGAGGAAAATCAATAATGTTGGAAGAAAACTTCTTGCTTTCTTTGCCAGTGGCTGAGTTTAGGATTTTTTTTTTCTCCCAGCAACCATGCAAAGACACTAAAATCATACAGCAAGGAGGTGACTTGCTGTCATGGTTTGATCCCAGCTGGCAGCCAAGCCCCACCCTTGCTCACTCCCCCACCAGCAGGATGAAGGAGAGAATTGGAAGGGTGAAAGTGAAAAAAATATATGTGTTGAGCTAAAGGCAGTTTAATATAGGGAAAGAAAAAGTCATAGATGGAAACAAAGGAATTCATTCCCTGCTTCCCCTGGGTAGGCAGGTGTTCAGCCATTCCCAGGAGAGCACGGCTCTGTCACGCGTAGCAGTGACTTGGGAAGGCAAACACCTTCATTCTGAATGTTGCCCTTTCCTCCTCCTCCCACCACTTTTATATGCCCAGCATGGCACTGTCTGCTCTGGGGTATCCCTGGGCTCAGTTAGGGTCACCTGTCCTGGCTGTGCCCCCTCCCACCTTCTCGTGCTCCCACTTGCTTCTAGGGTGGGGTGAGAGGCAGAAAAGGCCTCGGCTCTGTGCAGGCTCTGCCCAGCAGGAAGGGAAGCATCCCTGCATTATCAGCACTGCTCCCAGCACTAATCCAAAACACTGCCCCATGTAGCTACTGTGAAGAAAATGAACTTTATTCCAGCCAAAACCAGCACACTTGCTTTCCAGCAGGAAGTTGTTTGAGGCAGCAGTGGTTTTGGGAGGCCAAGGCAGGCTTTGGCAAGGTGAGTTAGTGTTCAGAGTGGTGTATGCTGTGTCTGAGCAGGCTGCAGTGCAGGCCAGGTGACAGCAAAGTGTGTCCCTTTGCCTTCTTTCTAGATGGAAAGCTGTGCTCTGCAGAGTCTGCTTGCAGGAAGCTGGGAGGTGGCACCAAGCTCTAAATCCTTAAGGAGCAGCAGGAGCCATCAGCCGAGATCCAGGAATGTCACAAATGGTCCCTCAGCAAAGCCTCTGCCAGCTGTAGGTGCCCAGCACACACAGGTACAGCAGGAAGGAGTGGTGTGCTTGTGGGACAGAGTCCTTGGCCTCGAGCTGTGCAGGTTACAGCTCACAGGTAAGTTTGGATTAGCTTTTATGAAATTCACTTGCCTCCCCCACCCTCTGGGATGACCTGGGTCTTAATACCATTCTTGTAAACGTGCTTGGATTTTGTCATAAGAAGGAAAGCTGGAAAATATAAGTCTGGAAATGCAAGGGGGTACTTGCAAGTAAGTGCCTGGGTGTTGAAGAGTGATGGGAGATGTCAAGTCTCTAACACTGCCTTGTACCTGCCATGGGCTCAGCTCTGTCAGCTGCTGATAGAGGGATGGCCTGCTGCCATAGGGGCAGTCTGAAAAGCACTTTTGTGCCAGAGCCTGAGAGTTTAGTTGCTTTCATAACACCAGGCTCAGGCAACATGTTTGGCTGTCCTTTTTCTCTGACAGACCCTAATGGTGCTGCTGTGGCTCTGGCTGACTGCCCTGCTCGGGTCAGGGCCAGTCCAAAAACCCTCTCTGGGCTGGAGCTGACTGGTGTCAAGCAGGATGCATGAGAAGACCTGCCTCCTCTTTGTCATGTGAAGCTGAAGCCCTGTCATGCAAATCCTCCAAGGAAATGTGTGGCTTTAGCCTTTCCTGTGGGACTTCCCACACTTCTGTGACTGCAGGGGGCTGAGGTCTGCACAGCAGGTATCAGCACAAATGGTGTTTCAAGAGAGTCTTTAGTGACTGATTGAAGCTGTGGGATGTGCTAACTGAAGGAAAAGCCACTTCTCATTCTTGTGCCAAAGATGCCTCAAATGCCACGTGTAGCTTTCAGTCAGCCAGCCTTTTGCCAGGGGTCTCCTTCTGCTACTGAGGAAAATGGCATTGTGCTGTAGCCAGCAGATGACTGATCCTGGGTTATGGAGGAAACCAGGCCCTGTGGATTTCCAGGTCCCTCCGGGGAGCTGCCATAGACACAAGCTGTTCTCCTGTCCCTGGCAGCAGAGTTGCATTCCATGAAGTGCCAGAAGCATAAAAGCATGTCTGCTTCCACCTCTGCCAAGGGGGTAGAGTGGCAGGACTTTGCAATACAGGCTTTGGGAAAGCAAGTTAGCAATATATTATACTTTGTTCATCTGGGGTTTTATAACCTCCAGCATGTGCTGGGCCTTAGAGCAGACCACAGACTTAGTCTGAGCACCCCTCTGATGTCATTAGAGGTGAGTGATGAAGCTGCAAGACAAATGGGCACAAAGTTCTGTTTCTTCTTAGCAACTTAACCTGGCTTATGCCCTCGAGTTCCCTGCTTCTGTGATCCTGGCAATAGTTTGACATACTTAATGGATGGTAAGGAGTGCCAAAGACACTAAGTTCCTAAAAGTTTCCTAAAGGTTGGAGCTAGAGAGAAGGGAGGATGAACTTCCAGAGCTCCTGCAGCCGAGCTGGTAATCTGAACATACCTGGGCATCTGAGAACCCCGAGATGACAGGACTGGTGTTGCCTTTGTAGCTGTTGTTGCCTCTCTGCTGGAATGCTAAGACTGTGGTAAAAAGACAAAATATCCATGCTGCTTAGCATCTGCCTGGATGTATGAAAGCTGTGTGTGGTTACAGCCAAATGCACATTCTGAATGCAAGTGCAGTAGTTGTAACCTCCCCTTTGGTGTTCAGGTACATCCTTTTAGTGTCCTGAAACTTGTTTGCTGATTTAATCTGTGTTTTCTTCCCTCTGCCTTATCTCCTCTGTTTTTCATGCTTCATTTCAGGAGCCTTTTCTTGCCCTTGTCTCTCTGCATCTAAAGGACAATGGCCTTTTGTGCTTCTCTCTCTGGAGGAGAGCAGGAGTACATTGTTATAGTGTGATCTTGAATTATTTGCTGAGAGCTCAGGCTGCAGAACTCCAGCCCAGTGCCCACTGCAGAATCACCTGCAAGGCTGGCACCCTGTGTACATACACACAAATGTTTTGTAGCTGCTTTCCTTATGAGGACTCCAGGACTATGCAAGGAAAGTAAGCGTTTCTGATGGGGAAGTGACTCCAAAGAGACATTTACACTTCCTTTGCCAAAGCAGGAGGGATAGGTTTTTTCCCTAAGAAAGATGGTTTAGCCTTTTTTCTCCATCTGCTTGCTATCATAACACAAATTCTGCTCACTGTCTAGGAGCTCCAGACAAGCGACCACTGTGCTGAACATTTTCATTTTTCAGGATAACAACAACATGATTCATTGTTAACAACCAGGATAGCTGCCCTGGACTTGATAAACAGGTAATTAAAGAATGTAATTTATCTGAGCTACTCGAGATACACATCTCAGAATAAGAACTGAAGGCACTTGTTTCTCACTATTGCTGTAGAGGAAAGCACAGCTCACCTAAGACATGAGAATTAGGCAAGATCCTTGTATAAAAGCATTGGGCAGACAGGTAGGGGCTGAGAGAAATGAGGTAATGGCAGCTCCATCTAGTGATGGACTGGGGAGAAGGGAGGAAGTCCCAGCAGGGAGCAGCGGTCATTATTCAACCCACAGATAGGTGATGGGTCCTCAAGTTCTCTCCAAACATAGCTTATGTATCCAAGAAAACACCTCCAGGATGGATTCTGATCTTTCTTTTGTTACTTGTATAACACCTCTGCCTTTGTGCAGTGATGGTTCTCAGGATGAATCCAGTCTGCTCTGTGGTTTTTATCCTTTTGCAGGCTCTTAGACTTCAGCCAGGCAGCTTTTCTGCTGTGTAGCTCCTGGAATCAGTGCCTCATACTGAGGTCCCTGGTGTGTATCCACAGTGTCCAGTCCCTCAGTGAGTGACCAAGCTTCTTGGAATATTTAGAGCAAAATCGTTGCAATAAGGTGAGTCTTCGAGTAAAAAAAAAAAAACCAAAAAAAAAAAAACCAAAAAAAAAACACCAAAAAACAAAAAAAAAAAAAAAAAAGGATAATGTGTCTTTTTACTTTATTGTGGTTTTGGCTTTCTTCTGCAGGGACAGACCTTACTAGCTGGTTTTTGTCACTGCCCACTCTCTCCCCTGCTGCCATCACTGTAGGCTGACAAAAGCATGGCCCCTTCCTCTAGCTCAGAAATGTCCATCTCTGGTTTTTCAGCGAGAGCCCCTTCAGCTCAGAGTGCTCAGACTGGTAGAATAATCCATTTCATTAGAAATAAGATGTTAAGGTCCTTTTGAAGTTGATGGCTTTTCCTGTAGCCTTTCAGGTCCGTGCTGAGATGTCTTTGCCTTGTGCCATTATCTTTTTTTCCCCCTGCTCTTCTTTCTGTCTCCTACAGTTCCCTGCATGGATGAATGCAGAAAAGGTCTTTTCAGAAAAGGTCTATAAAGGTCTTTTGTGAGTTGCTATTCATTAAATTCCCTTTCCTCGACCCAACTGTGTACAGTGTTAACAAGACAGCTCTCAGGACCCTTGGGCATGGCACTGCTTCTTTAAACCCTCCTTTAGCTCATGTCAGTGGTGGCAGCAGCGTGTTGCCAGAGTGTCACCTCTTCCCAGCTCGACTGAGGCATTTCAGTGGTGAGAGGTGTTCTCCTGCGAGGAGCAGGGGAGTTCTGCAGGCTGTCTTGTGTGGAAGGTGTCAGGCAAAAGGAAGATAGCTGCTGCTGCTGCTGTGTTGGAGTCCTGAGCACATCCTTTTTCAAGTCTTTCAGTGGCAACATTGAAGGGGGAGTTGCTTTCACACTGAGACTGACAACCCGAGCACAAACAAGTGAGATGTACTGTGTACATTTGCAACTCTTCCTGCCATCTCTGTTTAATCAAAGCAGTGTACCCTGCAGGCTTTCCCTGGAGTTCACTGCAGCTCCTGCCTTTTGTTTGAAGGGAATTTCTTTGGCTCAGAGTAAACACAGCTTAGCCTTTCTGTGAGCCAAGACACCGTTCTGTAGTGCAAATGGAGGAGAGCAGCAGCAGCAGCCTCAGTATTGCCAACAATGTGCTCTGCTCTTGTGGTGCTAGTGTGACAGTGAGGGCAATGTGGGGTGGTGCTGTCCAGAGGGCTCTACCCAAACCTAAGGAAGGTGGAAAGGTGACATATAGGAACCAGAGCATTTACTGCATGGCCAGGTAGCTAAACACACCCAGCCCATCATGCTAATACCTCATCGGGAGGCAAGGCTTCCCTGGCAACCCCTCAGGCCCCAAGCTGACTTTCTCTGGACACCTGCATGGGGATGCTTCAGGAGAAGAGAGAAAATATGCTTTTGGAGCTTCAAGAGGAACTGAAGCTGGCAGTTCTGGGAATTTAAAAAGAGCCACTCTGCCTCTGCTGTTGGGCCTTGAAAAGCCACTGCTATTTCTGTGATCTCAGAGGAGTGGGAAAGAGGGAGTTCTTTCAGGCAGATGAGCAAAGCCTTTGATGGTAGGTGAGGTGTAAGTGTAGCTCTGCCATTGCTCCCTTGCTTTGTCATTTCAGGAGCACAGTTGTGTGATGGTCCCACGTTGTTGGCAGTGCTGGGCCGGCCCCACTCCTCTGGTGCAGAAAACACTTTGGGGTCCTGGCTGGTAAGGATGGGACTTTGTGTCTGCATAGATGGTGGGGTTTTATGTGGTGAGGTTTCCTGTCAGCCCCAGTGCTGCTCTGTGGGACCTCCAGCTCCTCCCTTTTCAGTCCTAGCCCTGCAGTTGCCTGCCTACAGCTCCTGTATGCTCTGCTCACTGCAGTAGCCTCAGGGCAGGGAAAAATCCACGCACTTCCAAATTCACACAGAGCCAGTGGAAAAGCATATGCTTCCTGAAGTGCCTTGGAACTCTCTGCCTACCTCTAGGACTGGGAAACATGGTTTTGTCCATATTCTACTTGGGTTTGTTAGGAGAGCACCTCCCTGCTGCAGCCACTGGTGCAGTGGGTTTTGGGAATTGGAGTTGTCATTTTCCCAGCCTAGATGCATTTAACAATTGGTTGCAGCAATGGGTGTTTAATTCTCTTGCTAGCATTTCCAGGCCAGCTATTTAATTTTATTTTTTTCAAACCCTTTTGCTTCTGGAAATCCTGTAATCGAATCCAAGCTCTGTCAATCTAATTAGTTTTGAAGTGCAGAATCTCCATAACTTAGAGACCTAAATAAGCAGCTTAATATGAAAACCTAGTTTCTCTCCCAACACGTAACACCGTCCTGTACTCCTCCCCAGAAATTCCTCCTGAACAGCCCAGTGCGACTGCTCTCCTATCCCTCTGTTAACCTCCCTCCTCTCCTCCTCGGCCTCTGCCCGGGCTGTGTCCATGGGGAACTGAAACAACCAGGCTCATCCCTCTGCTGCTCTGCTTCAAAGAGCCTTTCATGGTGCTGCTTGCGTAAAAGATGCTGCTTCAGATGCCAGTGCAGAGCGGGTTGGGGGCGGCTCCTGGTGCTGTGCAGAAGCCGGGCTGGGCAGGGGGGCTGCACTTGGAGACTTCACCGTGACGTGATCAGGCCCTGTGTGTGCTGCAGAGGAGATCACCGGGATTCATGGAGGGCAGGCTGCTCCATTCTTTGATTTGTTTTTTTTTTTTTTCTTTTTCCCAGTAGAAATGATGGTTCAAATAGCAGTGAACACCGGTTCATTGAAAACGAGTTGTGTGTGTTTTCGGCTGTTTGCTACTCAGCGTGGCCAGAGTCCTTAGATCTGCAACTGGTACAAGACAGGTGTTTCTCTCCTTCTCAGCCACTTCTGCTCTTAGATTTCAATTTCTCTTGTTTTGTTTGTGGTTTTAATTATTTGCTTTCACTTGCTGTACTGTGTTGTGTTTTTTAAGTGCAAACAGACCCCAACAACCTTTCTGTGCTGCTGTGAGGTTTTGCTCATGAAGACCCTGACCTTGCCCTGCTTTGGAGCCATGTCCCATGAGGGCCCCGCAAGATTTGACTAAAGGCAGCAAACTTTCCCACCACCATGAGAAAAGGTTTTTATTTTCTTCTCTTTTATTCTTCCCCTTTTTTTTGTGGCTGTGGCTGTCTGGTTTTCCTGGGACTGACAGGCCCTGCAGCACATCAGCGGGCAGATCTGTATCCACTGAGATCTCACTTGGCTCCCACAGCCCAAGGTGAAAGCCACGTGGCAGCCAGGCGAGCTCCCAACAAAGTGAGCCTGGCTCCAGAAGGAGCTGCAGGGAATTTGGGCATTTATGCTTCGTCAGGAGGTTTCTGGCCGTGAGCGTGTGCCCGGGGAGCGCGGCTGAGCCGCCGGCCTTGGGGAAGGCAGGCAGCAGGCTGGCTGGCTCTGTAATTGGGGGCAGTAACCAGCTGCCTTTGATGTCTGAGCCGGGCTGAGAAAACCTGATGGCAGACTTCAAAGTCTGTTGCGCCAGCTCCCCTGATTATCTGTAGGCTTCTGGCGCGTCCCCCAAGAGTGCCAGATTATCCCAGCTAATGCTGTGCTCTTCCCGCTGTCCCCCCCACCCTGCCTGGTGCCAGCCTCTTGCTTTCAAGGCTGCAGCTTCCATCCCTCCCTGTCCCCCTGCTTCTCCACGTTACTGTGGGCATACAGCAATGGCATTTCTGGGTGGGAGACAGAGCTCCTGAGACCTGTGAGGCAGAATTTGTGGAGAGCTTGCCTACAGCCTGCACCCCTGGGCTGTCTTCCCCCTCCCCGTTTGGTCACAAGAGCAGCCTGAAATGTGGGGAGCTCTCTGCAGCTGCTCTTTGCAAGGCACAGAGGTGTTTACAGCCACACAGGCTGAAAACCCTTCCTGTGCAAAGCTGGATTTGCCTATAACATGGTTTGAGGTCTGATTTCCTTTGGATGGTGGCGTTTGTTATGACTTTTCAGTGGAAGCCATCAGTGAATGTGATGGCTGCAGGCACAGGAAACCACAGCTTCCCTAACCCTAGGCGCCCAAATGGGGTGAGGGAACTCATGGGAGCCATATAGCCAGGCTGGGATCTGGGTTACAGCCTTTCCCCTGTGCTTGCCTAATCACTTCTGGGTCTCAACAGACTCCTCCCCCTAAAAATAAACACTGATTACTGGGTCACCTCCTTCATCCTCAGCAGCTTCCTCTACAGCCTTTCCACCCTGATGTGGGGCTGATCCTGCCTTATTTCCATCTCTCCCCAGGCTTACTGCAGTGTGTGAGTGTCAGCATTTGTCTAGCCAAGAGGTTTCCAAGTCACTCTGCATGCTGCTGATGGCTGCTCTGCTCTCCTAGCAGAGACTCCACTTTGCATGGTAACTTGGTACTGGGCTTGGTAACTTTCCATGCTGCGTTTTTGATGGTGTTTCTCTGCAAAGCTTTGACCCAAAGTGGCTGAGCACCATCCAAAGAGGGCACCTCTGAAGGCATCCAGGGAGAGCCAGGAGGAAGGAGAATGGAGACATGCAATTAAAGATGGTCATCACCGGTGTGAAAGACAAAGTGGTCTAGGCAACCCAATCTTCAGCTTGATGCTGAGGGGGAGATAGCTATACCCTGCTGAGGTATACTGAGAGGTGCTGGCAGTAGCCAGGCTGTTCCAGGAGCCAGAGGCCAAGAGTGTTTAATCCCTAGGGGCCTGTGTAGCACTTCACCAAGTGGGGTCCTGGGCACATGAAGCCCCTGGCTCAGAGGAGGAAAGTCCTCTGCTCTGTGTAGGTACAGGCAGGGACCCTCTGTGCTGTCCAAGAAGCATATTTCCCTGTCATTTCTTGTTTGGTGTCATGCCTGGGAAAATAGGGCAAGGGAATCTTTCTCCCCATGGATTTGGACTCCCTGATGTGGCTTCTAATAGCAATAGTCTTTGTAAAGAATTCTCTGATCCCCTCCCTTCACCCTGCCCTGCTGTATGTCTGGTTGCACTGATTTCCCAGGGAGGAAGAGAGTGAGTTTTAGACTGTGCAGTCCCAGGAAGAGGGAACTGTTGATTTTGTCCACAGAGCATCATCATTGCCAGGGATAGGGCCGGGCCAGACAATCCTATTCTCCCCAGTTTCTCTACTGCAAATGTAAACTGCGACTCATGCATCATTAGAGCTGCAAGCTTGGAGTTAAACTGTCCCCAAGTGTGTGTTTATCTGCACACTGGCTGTCGGGAGCTCACTGAGGTTGAACTCCAAGTTTCCTTTCCATTTACTCTGTCACTGTAGCAGAGATGCTTTTGATGCTTTTCCCTCCTCCAAAGTGGTAAGTGGGTTGGCTTACTGTCAACAGGATGATCCCCCAGGGCAGTGCTGGCAGTGGGTTGCTCTTGGAAAGCAAATCTCTCCATCCTTTTCCTTCTGAAAAGGGAAGGTTTAATCCTGCAGCACAGAACGTAAGCCTACCACCCAGTTATGGCTGTGTCCTGCTGCCACAGGGCACAGACCCTCCTCAGGGTACAGGTGGGATCCTGCAGGGACCTCTGCCTGCTGCCACAGCCTGTCCCCTGGTCTGGGTTTGGTTTTCTGAGGAGCTGATGAGGAGCTGGCTGATGGAGGGTTGAGCCTTGCAGCAAGAGGCCTCTGCCTCCACCTCCCAGCCTGTCATGAGTTGGTTTTATAAATGGGGAAAGGAGGGACCTGGTGTTTGTTTTGGGTCGTTACATGAATCTCATTCCCTCTGGAAGCCCCCTGGGATCTAGCAAGAGGAGTTGTTTTATGGCTGTTTTTTGCTTGTGAATCCCTTAGCTAATTAAGTCATTCAGTCAATCCCTCTGGCAGCAGCAGAAGCAGCATGGCTCAGGGATAAATGCTTTGTGCCACCTGGGGAAAAAAGCCCAACAACCCCAAAACAAAGAAAATAACCCCACCCCAAAAATCCCCAAAACAAAAAAAAAAAAAAAAAAGCCCCACCAAACAAAAAAACCCCAAACAAATAATTTCAGCAGTGCCTCTGAGCCCGTCTCTAGTGTTTTGGCTAGATGCCTCAGAGACTGGGTTTTCCCTGCCCAGGATGTGGCCCTGGATGACCCACCATGTCCCAGAACACCCCTGGCACCTGCCAGCAGGAGCCAGCAGCATGTCCCAGGCAATGAAGCCACAGCACTTATCTCTGGGAATGTGCCAGAGCCCCTGGGACTGCACTGGAGCCTCCTGACCTCAGCCCCCCAGTGCAGCTCCCCGTGGTCCCTTTGCTTCTGCCAGAAGTTTTGGGCCAGGATCTCCCCCATCCAAGGATAGAGCTCCTGGGCAATTCCTGACTCTGTGGGGATCCTTCAAGAACCAACAAGCTGGCTGGACTGGCTGCTGTGATTCTGCTGACCATGGAGTGGATGGGCTGGTGGGGGTGCTGTGGGAGGGATGCCCCACTGGGGGCACTGGAGCAGGGAGACCCTGATCAGCTTCAAGGAGCACTGTGCCACCCGAGCCTCTACCTAAGGCATCAAGCTGCTGGCTGCAGCCATGGGAAATAAATAGCTGGAGGAACCTTCAGCCCTAGAAATCTGCTCCCTGGAATCCAGCCCCTTGTCCCCTCCTCGCTGTCACCAGGGAGCAAGCTACTCCATGCAATTAAGGGGAAGGAGTGAGACAGAGGTTTAGCCCATGAGCTGCTGTTGGACAGCAAAGCCACAGCCAGTGGGTGCCCACGGGTGGGCATCTGGCATGGACACAGTGGCAGAAGGGGCTTTGAGCATCGTCACACTTGCCCAGGTGGCCTGGGGACAGGGTGCAGGCTGTCACCTCCCAGAGGGTGTTGCTTTGCTGATGCACCCCGCTCTGTAACTTCTCCCTGCCATTCTAAGCAGAGGAAACCACCACTGAGAGACAGTTTCCTCCCAGCCTCTTTCTAAATAGCGGCGTGGCTGTCGCCATCGCCTATGAGAACCCAGCACCACCCCTCTGGGAGAGGATCCAAGCAGAGAGGATTCCCATGGGGCTGGCACAGTGTCTGGCAGCTGCCTTCCTCTTCTTCCTCCTCCTGGGTGAGTGCCCTGCCCAGTGGCCGGAGCTTTCTTGGAAGTGTTGTGGGGAAAGCAGGGCATGGGGGGCTCAGCCAGCACTGCTTTGGCTCAGTTGCCATGGGAAGAGGTGCATCAGCATGTGCTCCTTCTGCACTGTGTTTTCACTCAAAAACGAGAGCCCAAACCCTAAGAGGGTTTCAGTGAGGGGACATGCACATCCCCGTGTGAGTGCCTCATTGCAGTGTGGAGGGTGTTACCTCACTCTCTCTCCCATTGGGAGGGAATTTCTGAAGAGTTCCTAGGGCAGCCCTGTCACCAGCTCTCTTCCCTGGCCACCACGGTTGTTTTTTTGACTCAGGACCCATGTCCTGTGGGCATTCTGCTTGGTGTGCATGCTGAGCTCCAGATAGAGCAAATGTCACTGCTGGGAGCTATAAGAAGGGGAGGGTCTGTGGGTGGCAATCCCCAGACCCTCTGCAAGCAGAAATGGAGGGAGCTCTTGATGCTTATTTGTGCCCCCTGCCTTCAGAAGGGAGAGTGCTTTCTGACCCCTCTCGTGTGCTGTTCTTCTTTTCTGCCTTTGGAGCATCTCTGCAGCAGCCAGCCTGCTGCCGACCTCCACTGTCCTGTGTCCCTCAGCTTCTGCATTGCCATCTCCTCCTCTGGCAGTGATCAGCTCTGCGCCCCTGCTCCCTGTCCCCCACACTTTGTGCAGGACCTGAGAGCTTGGCCCTCTTCATTTTAACACACCACAAGCTTCCTCCAGTGCTCTCAGCCTGGTTGCTGCTTCCCGTGCAACGCTGCCTGAGAGAGGCTCTTCAGGCAAGAACAGGCTCGGCAGCCCTCTGGCCACGATGCTCTGGGCTCTGTCGTGTGATCCCCAGTGTGGCAGGAGACAAGAAATTCAGGGCTCTGTTGTCACAGGGCTTGTTCTTGTGACTGCCCCCCTGCAAACACCGTGTGTGCTGACAGGTCTGACCACCGGCCAGCGGCTGGTGACTGTCCAGAAGGGACCCCTCTACCGCACGGAGGGCTCCCACATCACCCTGTGGTGCAAGGTGAGCGGCTACCAGGGCCCGGCGGAGCAGAACTTCCAGTGGTCCATCTACCTGCCCTCGGCCCCCGAGCGGGAGGTGCAGATCGTCAGCACCGTGGACCCCTCGTTCCCCTACGCCATCTACACGCAGCGCGTGCGCGGCCGCGGCATCTTCGTGGAGCGGCTGCAGGGGGACGCCGTGCTGCTGCACATCACCGAGCTGCAGGAGCGCGACGCCGGCCAGTACGAGTGCCACACGCCCAACACCGACGAGAGGTACTTCGGCAGCTACAGCGCCAAGACCAACCTCACAGGTGGGTGCTGAGTGAGAGCCCTGCTCCCGGTGGGACGGGTCAGTACTGTCCCCACAGGGACATCTCATCTGTCACAGGGATGGCTGGGGAAAAGGGATGATGAGTGGGGCTGAGGTAGGTACGTCAATATATCCATCACCTTGCACGTTCGTTTGAGGAACGTTTGAAGGAGCTGGGGCTGTTTAGCCTGGAGAAGAGAAGGCTTAGAGGTGACCTTATTGCTCTCTACAATTTCCTGAAGGGAGGTTGGAGACAGGTGGGGGTCGGTTCTCGGGGCTTTAGCTGGTCAGAGTGACCCCGAGATATGTTAGAAAGTCTCTTTTCCTAGCCCAGCGCTCGAAGAAGGAGTCAGAACTCTTCAATTCTCAGTCTCAAGGTTGTTTATTGTTTCTTATCTATTTATTGTTTCTTTCTCCTGGCCTGCCTCCATCTGCTCAGCAGGACAGACAGAGGCACTCTGGCAGCTCCCAGGGCGGTGTTATCTTTTTATACTAAAAACTATGTGTACATTATTTACAATTACTTTCCAATACCTATCACCTATGTTAGACAGTGAACTTCTACTCTAAACCAATCCAAAAGTGCCAACATCACAGCAGAAGATGGAGGCCAAGAAGAAGAAGGAGAAAGGCTGGACACACCCAGATTCCTCCATCTTGCCCCCTAAACCCCCATTCTAAAAACCCCAAAAAATCTACTTTTCCACCCCGTGACAAACTAATTATTATTCTGCTCATAATAACTTTTGTAGCTTGCAGATCTTCATATAAGGTTGGTAACTTTTTCCATGGGTCATAGTAACTTTTTCCATGGGTCATAATCAAAGTCACAGGTGTCTTGGGCTCTGTGCCAGGGTCTCTGAGTGCTCTGGCAGGGGTCTTGGCAATCCAGGACAGCCAGAGGGATGTCCTGAATTCCGACAGTCGATTTCTTCCACCGGGCAGCAACTGACAGAATGAGAGGACACAGCCTCAAGCTACGTCAGGGAAGGTATAGGCTGGATATTAGGAAGAAATTTTTCACCAAAAGAATAAAGTACTGGAATGCTCTTCCCAGGGAGGTGGTAGAATCACCATCTCTGGATGTGTTGAAAAAAGACTGGACATGGCACTTGGTGCTATAGTCTAGTTGAGGTGTTAGGGCATAGGTTGGACTTGATGATCTTAGAGGTCACTTCCAACCTCATTATTCTGTGATTCTGTGGTTATTGCCTCCCAGCCAGAGCAAGAGGAGGGAAAGGAAGCCTCTGCTCTCCTATGACCTGACTTCAGCTCCTGACACAGACACAGCGTGTTGCAGCTGAGTACTTAGGAAGGCAGGAGTTTCCAGGCTTTGTGGGTGTGGGAATTGGCCCAAGTGGGATACCCACAGATGGAGGGAGGTAGCAGCTCTTGCAGACTCCTGGGGAGGGAAGGCAATGGGGTGGAGATACAGAGGGAAAGGCCCAGCTGTGAGCCCACTGAGTCTACGTGGTGGTATGGTACTTCCACTTGGTGTTCAGCCCTGTTTTCTCCTTTATCTTGGTGCTGCACCACTCTACTGGTGATAGATCTCAGTATTTGGGATAGTGAGGGATGGATTCTAATCTCCTTGGGATTGCCTGACTAATACTGACTGTAGTTTGACTGAAAAGGTCACTGTAAAGAGATGACTGTTTTTCTTGTTTGCTGAGGTTTGAGTCACTTCACACCTCAACACAAGGTGATGGAAGCCTTGTCAGTCAGCTACAGAAGATTTTTCTCCTGTGCTGTCAGGTCCCTTAGGCCCTGGTTGGAGTTTCTTGGGAGTTGTCCTGTGCAGGGACAGGACCTGGACTCAGTGATTCTTGTGGGTCCCTTTCAACTCAGGATATTCCATGATTCTGTGTTTCTCCCATGCTCAGTGATTCCAGACACACTCTCGGCTTCCATGGCACCCCAGGCCCTCAGTCACATGGAAGGGGATGTGGTGGAGCTGACCTGTGAGGTGTCCAAGGCCACTGCCCAGCACACCCATCTCTCAGTCGGCTGGTACCTTCTTCAGGGAGCAGGAGAGCAGCATGCCAAGGAGATCCTCACCCTCTCCAAGGACTTCATCCTGAAGCCAGGGCCCTCTTATGAGCAGAGGTTTCTGGAGGGGGATGTGCAGCTGAACAAGGTTGGGAACACCACGTACAAGCTCGTCATCAGGGGAGTGAAGCAATCTGACCAGGGGCAGCTGTACTGTGAGGCAGCTGAGTGGATTGAGGATCCTGACAAGACGTGGAAGGACATCTCCCGCAATCAAACCCAGAGGACGTGGCTGGCAGTTTTGAGCCGGGGTAAGGCCTTTGCAAACTCACGTGTTGGCTCCAGCTCCCCTGTGCATTCCAGGCTCCACAGCAGCAGATTTCAGAGCCCCTTCACCTGCCTGTGCTGCAGCCCAGGGACACACTGGTGGGGCTGGCTGGGCACTGAGGGGCTGGGCTGGGCTGAGCTCAGGGCCGTGGCAGCCCTGGTGGAGGAGCTGCTGGTGCTTTGGCTGGTCATGCAGCCGAATCCCCGATGCCAGCTGCAAGCCCACAGCCTCACAGACCCGTGTGAGGTGTTAGCAGAGGGCACAGTGTGCACCCACAGCAGCCTGGATGGATCCTTGGCAGTGCTAACTCCAGAGTGTGGAAAACAGGGTTGCTACCCTGCCTCGGGGCTCTTGTGGCCTTAAAAAAGTCAGCTGCTCATCTCTGTGCCTCAGCACAGGCACGGAGGGACACGGGGATGGCCTGTGTGTGCTGCACAGCTCTTGTTGGGGGTGGCTTGTCTGTCCCTGCTGCCACCACCCCGCTGGTTTCCAGAGCAACTGGTGCTGCTGTTTGTTAGGCTTTCCCTCTGACCACTCTGCCTGCCATCCCTCCTGCCACAAGCCTCTGCTGGCTGCGGTCCCTCACCCTGCTCTTCCCCCAGATGTGTGTGAGTAGCTGTGCCCAGGGGAAGGGAGAATCATTCTCTCTCTCTCTCTCTCACCAGTAAGCTTTAGCTCAAAGCTGCCAAGAGAAGGTTGTAGTTGGTGTCCTTTAAGATAGGGTGCAGTAAAATTGGAGCAAGTCTCCCCCTGAAGCCCTGCCTGTGGAGGTGGTGTACCCTGTCCCCACTCCTCAGGGTGAGTGGAGGAGGCTACAGAGCAGAGCTGGGGAGTGAGGGGAACTGATGTCTCATGGGAGGGTGGTGAGTCAGAGCAGGAAACCAAAGAAACAGACGGGTGAGAACGAAGCACTCTGAACGTGGCTCAGGGGAGCAGGGTATCAGGAGGAGGGGGAGGGAAGCGTGGTCTCTTGTCACTTTGTCTCCTGAAACCTGTCTGACTGGCTGAGCTTTATTCCCCTCATTGTGCCCTGTTTGCAGCAAAGGCGTTCCAAGCCTGCTGCTGCTTGGGGAGCAATAGCAGTCAGTGCACTTCTGTGCCTCCTCTTGTTAAAGAGGGCTTGTCATGACTGGTAGTGCATGGATTCAGGCATCAGTGCCATGGGATTGTTTAGAAACCTTGTCAGAGTTTGGTATTTGTTCTGTGGTAAGGTTAAAGGTGGGAGGTGATGGCGGTGAGAGGACATTATGGTGGCAGCGTTGCTGCTCCTGGTATTGCCATGGTGGGACAGCAGTGGGTGTGCAAACCCCCCATCAAATTTGCAGGGCTGCTTTCTTCCTCCAGCACCCAGTGGGGGAACCCAGGGCTGAGCACCCCGTCACTCCGAGAGCCATCGGCCACTCTGACCATGGCTAGCTCCTCCAGGGGCTTCTATAAACTCTGCAGCAAATATTTAGGAATGCCAAACATATCTGCAGCAGCTGGGATTCTTGTTCACAAACAGTTTATGAACCAGTGTTTAAATTCACAGGGTACTGTGCTTTCTATAAATTATTTGAGCCCTTCCAGTTGTGCTCTGGGAGCTGCTCTGTTTTACTTCCAAACTACAGCACGTAACCTTTCCCTTGTTTTGAGACTCAGGGGGCACCACAGTGACCCAGGGGCACAGTGGTGTGAGCCAGGGAGTGAGGGCTCAGTCCTTCCTCCAGGTTTTTGGCCAAGCCAGTGCTTTGTGGGGTCATGGCCCAGGGTTTGGGGTACCAGTGGGTCTCCTGCTTGCAGCCACTGTCCAGCCAGGCTGATGCCAGGAACCAGGGGTGTTGAATGCCCAGTGAGGAAGGTGAATGCTATGACAAGAGCCAGAGATGGGGTCCCTGCCTCAGACACAGCTGGCTGACTGCCCAAGAGGGTCTGCCAAGGGGAAGATGACTTTAAGCTCCCCCTGCCACTGCCTTCTTTGCTCAGCACCTCCTGCTAATTGGTATGGGGAGCAGGATCCACCTTCTCTTTCTTCCTTCCTGCCTCCCCATGCTGTGACAAGTCTTGACATTTCTGCTTTCTATAGGAACTTAACCCAAATCCTCTCCAGCTTGGAGAGCATCTCTTGCCCACATCCCCAGCTCACAGTAGCCACTGGGGGTTTCAGCATGCAGGAAGAGCCACAGTAGATACAGACAAGCCACCTGAATGCCAGCCCTTCGTGCACCTTTTTCTACCACAAGCAGCATAGTTAAAACCACCACTGTGATAAAACCCCTTTGTGCCCCTTTTTGGCTTACAGGAGAGGTGTTCCATGAGGTAAAACAGCTCCAGGAGGTGAAACAGAGCAGCACCTGCAAAAGCTGATGCCTCTGAGTTAGGGCAGCCCTCAGCTTGGATGCCTGAGCTGAGCAGGGGGGAGGCTGTGGCCAAAGGCTGTCCCAGTGAATGCTCTGCTCTGTCAGGTTTATCTCCTCTTAAGGGGGGAGCTCAGCTCCCCAGGGCTCTGGCACTTCCTCCACCTGCAACTGCTGCTTAGTGCCCAGAGCTGGCAACCTTCTCCCCAGAGTCAAAGTTTTCCATCCTGATCGCTGTTCTTATGAAAAAACCCCATGTTTTAACAGAGAATTGTCTCCTGTTGCTCACTGCAAGGCCACTGGTGCTGCCAGGGAGGAGGAAGCATGGGCAGGGCCACCCACCACCCTCCTTGTTTTTGGTTGCCCACAGGCAGAGACCTCTCCGTGGACCTCACTGCCACTGAACCCTCCCTTTCTGAAGGGGACACCTTGCAGCTCAGTTGTGTGGTGGAAGCCCCAAAGAGCAGCAGCTTCCAAGTGATCTGGCTCCTCAATGACATGGAAGTGGCCAGGGTTGACCCCCATGGGGTATTGACTTGGGAAGAGGAATACGAGGAGAGAGCCAAGCTGGGGCAGCTCCGAGCATTCAAGCCAAGCAACACAGTTTATGTCCTCACTATCTCTGAGGTGGGGCTGAAGGACAAGGGTACCTACCAGTGCTCTGTGTCAGAAATGAAGACTCCTGGAGACTTGCACAGCATCCAGACCGTTGTGTCATCAGGCATCCAAGTCGACGTGAAGCCAATAGGTTAGTAAATCCTAACAGCTGCTCTGCTGGGTAAAGTCTGCAGGATCCTTGACTGGGAAATGCTTTAGGTCTGGCCTCATCTTGACAAGGGCAGCAGGAGTGTAAATATGCCATAGTTTTTGATAGATAATGGGAAAAGCTTTTGCTTTAGCACGTATTAGCATGACAGACACAGTAGCTGTAAACAAAGTGTAAACCTTTAGTCCAGTCTCTTTGCAGTAAGTTTTGGGGCAAATAGGTAGAATTCTGAGGAGTCTGGGTCCTCCTGTGTCTTTGGCACCAAAAACTGCGAGCAACATCTGCTGCTATTCCTGAAAATCACAGGAAAACCCAGCAGAACAGGAGTGTCTGGGGAGGGGCATCATTGCCATTTCCATCAGGGTTCTGTCACTGTTTTGGGTGGATGATTTGTGAGAAACCACTCTAAGAAAAGTGTGTAGGAGGCTCTTGGTTTCCTTGTCATAGCTAGATAATGGTTATTCTGATGTAGCAGGAGCTGCCTGCTGGGACTCTGTTTCTTAACTCATTCTTTATGTATCTGTGTCCCAAGAAAGTCAAAAACCAGAAAAAAACCCCCACAAAAACCCAACGAAAACAAAACAAAAAACCACCACCACAAAGCCTTCTCTAAATTTATATAAAAAGTCAGGTTGAAAATTTCAGGCAATTTCACAATATCACTGAAGGGGTACTGGGGACGGCCAAAGGTGATAGAGACTCCATCAACAGAAGGCATGAAAAGACAGTTTTTTATTAGAAATCTACAGTTTTTATAGAAACAATGGTGAACTTAAGACCTGATTGGCCTTTAGGAATCTTCTCTCACACTACTGGTGAGCCATGAATAGCATACTCAGGAGAATCGTATCTATAAACAATGGTTACAGAAAGAGAGATAATAAGTGTTGGAATTATTTCCTCTAAGTTTCTCACAGCTTCTACCCAGCTTCCCAGGATTTTCCTGGGCGAACCATGTCTCTCTCTCTGTTCAGAGGATATGTAATTACTTCACCCCAACTCCTCTCATTTTCCAACATCAAGATTTATCTAGCCTTCCCATTTAACAAAACAGCATCTCTGGCTTTTCCTAAGGAGTGCAGCATCCCAACGTGGTACCTGTTGTTTGCAGAGAGCCACCTGCGCCTGTCTGTGTCCACCAGCACCCCAAGAGTGACAGCAGGAGACCCCCTGATCCTGCACTGTGAGGTGCAGGATGCCACAGGCCCTGTGTCCCTGCGCTGGTGGCACCTGCCACCGCAGCAGCCGGGGCACAGGGAGCTGGTGGCTGCCATGGAGCAGGATGGCACCCTGAGCCTGGGCAGTGCCTACCAGGATGGGGGGGCTCGGGGCAGCCTCAGGCTGCAGAAAGACAGCTCTGGCACCTTCACCCTGGTGATCCCCAGCACGCTGGACGAGGAGGACGGTGGGCAGTACCGGTGTGAAGCCACGCAGTGGTCCCAAGGCCAGAACTGGACAGTCAAGGGAGAGGCAGCAGTGATGATCAGCTCCATGGGTGAGTTCGGCCATCCCTATTTCTGGGTTGGAGAAGTGGGTGGATCTCAGAATCTCTGTGGTCAGAGTGACTCTGAGATATGGATAAGCCTCTGCCTAGCCCAGCAGTCGAATAAGGAGTCAGGATTCTTCTGTTCTCGTTCTCAAGGAACATTCTTTCTCCGACCCACCATAGGTCTGTCTGGCAGGTCGGGTTGAGGCACACTGGCCACCCTCAGAGGTGGTGTTGTCTTTTATACTAAAAACTATGTGTACAGTATTTACAATAACTTCCCAATACCTATCACCTATGTTAGACAGTGAGTTTCTACCTTAAATGAATCCAAAAGTGCTCTGGAGGCTAAGAAGAAGAAGGAAGGAGGACAGGGTACGCCAAAATTCCTCCACATCTTGGGGCCCCAAGCCCCCATTCTAAAAACCTCAAAAATCTATTTGTCACCCCATGACAAACTATTATTCTGCTCTAACTCTCTTGGCTTGTATTTCTTCATGTAAAGGTTGGTAATTGTTTTTCCATGGGTCAAGATCAAAGGCACAGGGGTCTTGGGCTCTGTGCCAAGTTCTCTGAGCCCCCTGGACAGGGGCTCAAGCCATCCAGAGCAGCCAGAGGAATTTCCTGGGTTCTGACAGGTGGGCACATCACTGGGACACAGGCCTGCTGTGCTCTGAGCATTCCTGCTACTGCAGGGTGACCTGGGTGATCACTTGGCCCTGCAGTGCTTCAGTTTCCCCTTTTCTACCAGGATGCCAGAGTCCTCCATGGTGTGTTTTGGGGGAGACCAGTGGGACAAAACAACTAAAATGGTCGGAGACCTGAGGGGCAGTATCTTGCTCAGCAGGCCTGTCTCCTTAAGCTGGAATACAAAATATCTCTTCGAGCAGGATAATTACTTGCAGTAATTAAGTTCCACAAAGCTACTTGCTGAGTTGTCTGGTGGTATTTATCAGAGATACATCCCCGGAGCTGGCCTCTGATTGCTTCTCCTGCCCTCTGAGTGCAGAGCTGCTCATCTCCATGGTGTGCAGTGACCATGTCCTTCCTTCTTGGGTGCCTTTACGGGTAGGCAGCTTTTGGCTGTGATTTAGGGCGATTTTCCTTTCTTGTTGTTGGGCTGGGTGCCTGAAAGCACCAGTCAGGCCACAGGACTTGTTAAGCTTTTGCAGATGGCAGAGGGAAGCAGCAAACAGGACAGCAGCATCAGCAGAGGATCCCTGGCTCCTCTGGTGTGGGTCTGGGGACCTTGGAAAAAGGGTATTTAGAGTTTTCTGGGAAACTGGAGGTGGGAAAGTGGCAGGTAGGAGAGGGATGCATGGGGTTGGGAGAGCACAGTGCAGCTAAGTGGAGAGTGGCACGGGCATAGGAGCAGCGGCACTGCTGGTGCCATGACCCTGCAGTGCCTGGGGCTGCGTGGGAAGGGTGGCGGTGGGCTGGCACAAGGCAGGATTTGTGTGCTCAAGCCAAGGGCAGGACTTGTGTGCCCAAGCCAAGGGCTCTCTCCTCCCGGGCAGGTCTGGGTCTGCACGCCACGCTGAGAAGCCGAATTGCCACGGTCAGTTACGGGCAGAGTTTTGAGCTCTTCTGCCAAGTGGGTGCCAGCTACGCCCTGGAGGAGGTGCCGGTGTCCGTGCGGTGGCGTTTCCAGCCCAGCCCGCCCACGGGTCCCCCACATGAGCTGCTCCAGCTCCTTCCCAATGGCACTGTGCTCTGGGGGACAGCACAGCCACACTTCCAAGGGAAAGCCCAGCTGGCGAAGACTGACACCTCCTTCAGGCTGCACATCCACAGCACCTTGCCTGCCAATGAGGGGACATACCAGTGTGAGGTGGAGGTCTGGAGGAGGAACGTCCTGCCCCTGGGGCAGCCAGCAGCCAGCACCAGCTCCAATGCCGTGGGAATAAAAGTGGTGCTGCCAGGTAAGCAGAACCTTCAGCAAAGGTCTCTCCTGCAACTTTAAGTCCATCAAACGTGACAGGGCAACCAGGGCCACTGATGTCTGGGGTGTCCCCTGCAGGGTCGCCTCCCAGGGCTGCAGGAGATGGTGCTGCCTGTTCTGGTGCTTCCCCAGCACCTGACAAAAACTTGGAGGCAAATTTGGTGCTGGCAAGTGGCAGTATCTCTTTGTTGGCAGATTACACCAAGCACATAGAGATCGGTCCTGCCACTAGGATTTTAAGCCTGGTTTCTGGAAAGAAGCAGTGCACCCCCCAAGAAGCCCAGATGAATGTTTAGGGTGCAAGATACACCCCATGGTGGGATCTTCTGGGAGGCAGTGGAGAGAGACCAGTCCCTGAAGCTGATGCTGGGATATGCCTGTGTTCCCTGACCAGAATATTGAAGGCATGCTGAGAAAGCACCAGGCCTCTCTGCCGGGCTGGGAGCCAGCACTGAGGCTCAGGATGCCAGGGACTCCGTGGGGAGGCATCTCCTGCCAGGCACAGCTGGGCTGGACAGCCAGGGCCCTGCCCAGGCTTCCCTTTTATGGCCACCCCTGCAGGCAGGGTCTGCGCTGCCATCCCTCCTTCCAGCATCCCGCTGGGAGCCTCATCCTCTTATGGAAGAGAGATGTTGCAAGCAGACCCCAGCTCCCAAGCCAGCCTGCTTCCTTCCACCCCCGGCAGCACCACGGTGCCAGCGTGCCCTGCTCACAGCTGGGGCTGCTGCAGGAGCTGCAGGGTTTGTCCTGGCCAAAGCCTCTGAGCCTCTGCAGGCAGGCGTGAGAACATGGGCTGGTTTAGTTTTTTGCCCTCGTGTCTGTCCTGCCAGCAAAGGAGAGTTCTTGCTCTTTTTTTTTTTTTTTTTTCCCCTTTAAGTACTCCTTCCTCTAAAATCCTTGGATTTTTGGAATCACAACCCAGTGAACTGAAATTATGCATTTTTCATGTCTTTTAACTGATGGGTTTGCTGTGGCGTAGGCTAATACATTTCCTATCCGGTCTGGGCTCTTTTCTCTGGTGCTCTCTCCTCTCCCACTGTTACTGATTCCTCACCCCTGTGGAGCTGACTGCTGGGATGCTCTGTTGAGCACTGGAGCTACAACCAGCTGGGGCAGGGTGGCACTGAGGCAAAGGGGTGACAATAATCAGCATCTCTGAGTGCACATCTCTAGTGTAAATGGCATTAAGATGAGCAGGTGTAATTGCAGAGCATCTACACAGAGGAGATGGCAGCAGCATGAGACCACAACATTTGGCTCCAAATGTGTTGCAGCTGCTGCTGGAGACTGCAACACCGTAAAAGATGGTAGGAACTGGGAGAGGGTGATGCACAGTGGGAGGTTCCTGCTGGCTCTAGTGCCACCTCTCTTGGAAAGGCAGCACGAGCCAGTGGAGGATATTTGGGAAGGTAGGGAAGTCTGGGGAGGAAGCTGGCTTAGGCAGCAAAAGGGTTGAGGGGAAGCTGCAGAAAATGAAGCTGCAAATCATGAAAATCACCAGCTTGCTTCTCCTGATATAAAACCTTATAGTTGGAGTCTGCAGAAATCCTGGAGTTCTTGACTTTTTGCTTCAGCACTACTTGGTGTTAGTTAGTGCTGAAGGAGTTTACATGTTGCTGTGGTCTACAGACCATGTTCAGCTGGGAGGGACATCCATGAAAGATTACAAGAGACAAGGAAGGAGGACAGATCTTTTCCATTTCCAGTATCTAAGGTGGGATCTCATAAGTAGTGCTCCATGAGCCTCTCAGTGCAGCTGCTTCCCCCACTCTGGAGTGGGCATTATTTTCACCTTGTGTCCCTCAGGCCAGCAGCCCACGTGAGCTGTGTCCCTCTGCCTGCTCCTGGGCCAGGAGCAAGCCAAGAGTCATCAGGCAAGGTTCACAAGGAGATGGGTGCTGAGGTGCTCAGCCTGGTTAATTAAATTGAAAATGAAAAGGAAAACCGCACCATGGCTTTATGTGAGAAAGGAAGAGGCAGGCAGTTCCTCTGCCCTTTTGGTAAATGATCTTTAGCAGTAGAGAGAGAGGAGATCTGAACTAAAACTAAAACAAAAGGGCTTTGCAACAAGTGCAATTTTCCTCATCAAAATCAAGCACTCAAGGCTTGGTTCCTGTGCCTCCTCTCTGAGATCTAGCAGCTTTTCCTTCTCTGGAGCATTTTCTGCCCCAGTGGGTGTCAGGCTAGGCCATACTCAAGGAAGACCCTGCCTGGCCCTCATCCCCTGGCAGTTCACTGACTGGCTGAATGGTATCCTAGGTGCTGAGCAGATGAAGTTCAGAATTAAGTATCTTATTTTTTCCAGAGTGGTCAGTTCACCTGTCACAGAAACACAGGATGGTGGAGATTGGCAGGGACCTCTGCAGTGTCCCCCTCTGAAGATTTGTACTTCCACAGAGGCAGCTCTGGGATGGGTGTGCTTTTAAATACTGAAGTTTAAGACATCAACTTGCATCTAGTTCCCAGGTGTGCTCAAGTCAGTGTGGTTTTTGTGGTGGATCTGATGAATTTGCACAGTGTCCCAATTAGGGTGACTGCTGTCCCCTCTCTTCTGCTTTCTGCCCACACCTGTTTCTTCAGAGCAGCAAATGCACACTGTGAAATGCAGGACAGCCCTTTGATCCCTTGGGAACATCCACCTCCCATTCAGTGTTCCTCATCACTGAATTGAGGCAATAAACAGATACTGGGACTTGTGCAAGTGCCTCTGTGGAGGAAACTGCCAACCTTTTGGTGAAAATGTGTTTGTCTGCAGAGAGAAGGAAAAGTAATGGGGTGCAAAGAGGAAAGAATAAGCAGGGAGGTTTTGTTGGCAGATTTCACAAAGAGGCAGAGGCTCTGCAGGGATGTAAAGACATAGCAGTTGGGATATTTTGCTTTGACCAGTCTCAAGAGAGGCAGTGAAGGCCTCTGAAGTGGATTGCTTGAGTTTTGAGAAGAAATGCTTGAAGGAAGGGGAAATGTGCAAGCTTTTTCCTGCAGTATCCCTCTTCCCCCTCAGCCCCTGTGGGAGAAGCCGCAGCTCCCTCCTGTCCCAAAGCCCTTTCCATAACCTGCTGCCACCACATCCCTTGGGAGAGGACTGGGAAAGAGAGTGCCCTGCTGAGCCTGTGGCCAAGGACAGGGGTCTGGGACATTCTGAGGGACCATTTCAGTGTGTCCTCTGCTGCCTTCCCCAAACCAGCACCCAGGGGCTGAGCCTTAAGAGAGCTCACTTGTCCCCAGCCCCTGTGGCAGAGGGTGTCCTGCTGCTCAGCTCCTGTGCCAGGAAAGTGCTAAGAATGGAAACTCAGCCTACACCCTGATGGTGTCTCCTGCTGAGTAATTTCTCCCTACCTGAGGGTAATACCTGTGTGTATTCCTTCCCCTGACTGCTGAGCATGGATGGGAGGGTGGAGGGGACATGCAGGTGGCTGGAGGACCTTTAAAGATATGGATTTGCAGCCTTTTCACTGCTGGAGGAGAGGTTCCAGCAACAGGTGATGCACTGTGGGAAGAGGTTCCCCCAGAGCAGGAGCAGCACAGACACATCAGGATCAGAATTTCCCTGTGCCGAGGGCAGAGCTGCAGGCAGCACCATCCCTCTGCTCTCCTCAACTGCGCTGAGCAGTCACTGGGTGTGATCACAGAGGGTGTGCAGGACTCTGTTGTGTGGTTTTGGATTAATAACCACAGCAAACACCTGAGATGGCAACTGTTAGTGAAAGCCACAGAGGCTCTGTAGTCTCTCTGCCATAAAAGACACTTGTTCACAGTCTCCGAAGCCGTGGGCTGCTTTTATCACATATGTGTGAGCCTGCTGATGGGAGCAGTGGTAGACAGACACATTTGCTTCAGACAGAGGCTTTGTCTCCCAGCTCCAATACAATGGCTTTACCTCCATCCCCATTCCTGCTCCATGGTCTCCAAGGCACCTCCTCTGCTGCTCTCCTGCCCAGTAACACCCAGCTGTGATTCCCTGCTATTGTTTGAACAAGGGTGTGTGGATTTGCTCTTTTCCTCCTTCCTCCACCCTCTGCCCCAGCATCCCCTAATGAGCCCTTTTCCTCTGTGCACCCTCTTCCTTACTCCTCTTCCAGTGTGTTTCTCTCAGCTTTATTCCTCTCCCTGTCAGTATCCTTGTCCTGGCAGCTGCATCTGGCACGACTGTTTTGTTTCTCCATTTTAGAAAGCAAGCTTCAGGTTGCTACGAAAGACAGCTCTGTGGAGATTGCCAGCAGTAACGCAGCCATTGAGTGCAGGATTCTGTTTGCCCAGAATAATTCACAGTTTGCTGTTACCTGGTACCTCCTGCCTCCTCTGGCAGACACAAAACCCCTGAAAATTGTCAGGGCCAGCTACAGCAGCATACTGGAGTACGGGTCTGAATTCAGCTCTCCTGCACAAAAGTCCCGGTTCCTGAGCCAGAGGGTGTCCAGCAACATATTCCAGCTGCAGATTCTGTCTGCACACCTGGGGGAGCAGGGCAGCTACTACTGTGTGGTGGAGGAATGGCTCTGGCTGGTGGATGGCTGGTACAAGCTTGGAGAGGGAACATCGGGAAGGACCACGCTGAAGTTCAAACTCTCAGGTGAGCAGGTGTTATCCCTTGTATAGGTGCTGCTGGAGAGGGTTGGATCAACTTATGACAGGCCCCTGCCAGGCCTCTCCTAAGCTGGCAGGGCTTAGGGAAAGCAGCAGCTCCTGTGTTGGATCAGAGGCTTAGGGATGCAGGAGTTGTCAGTGCCTCTCAAAGGGAAATAGGGAATTAGGAAGATTTACCACATCCTCCCAAGCCAACTGAGCTGCTATTTTTGCTACTGGCAGATGTAGTGGAATGCTTCATCACAAAGTGAATTGTGCCCTTTTTCTTTTCCCTCCAACACCTGGTGCACTTGGGTGGTTGTGCAACACTCTGAATAGAGAAGCTGCCCTCATCTGGTGCTCCTGAGCATCCTGTAGGAAAAACACTAGGTTTTCCTTACCCTGCAGCACATTGCTGCTAAGGAAGAAGACTTGGAGGTTCATCTGCTCTCATCCTAATCACCTTTTGGGTGCATGCTGGGTCTCCCTGGCTCAGTTCTTCCGTCCCTCAGCCTCACTCCTCCAGCCCTAAATAAAGTGGATCAGAGAATTCCAGCTTCCTAAATAGCTTTTGGATTAAAAGATGCTTTTATCACTTTTTTGGAGGGGTAAGAGTTATTACTGCACAGGGGGCAGAGATGATGGGCAGGGTGGAGACACAACACCCCAGGGAGAATGAGTCACAGGAGCAAGGGGCCTGTGGGAGGCCATTCCAATCCCTCTCACTTTGCTCCAGAAGGTTCCTGTCAGCCTGTGGGTGCGGGCAGAAGTGTTTTTACAGCTGTACAGCGCCACAACATCTCTTTCTGCTCGCACTCTTCCCCCACAGAGCGCGAGCTGCAGATGGAGAAAACCAACCACAGCATCTCTGCGCGGGAGGGCGAGGAGGCCACGCTGCCCTGCCGGCTGCAGGGCGCCCTCCTGGCCCGCTCACACCTCTCTGCCACCTGGTTCCAGGTGAAGGGCAGTGGCCGTGACAGTGCCCTGCTGTCCCTGCAGCACGATGGCACCGTGGAGTACCCCGAGGAGCGCCTGGCGGCGAGGCTGTTCCTCCGCCGCCCCTCCGCTGGCGACTTCAGCCTGACGCTGAGCAGCGTGGAGAGGGGAGATGCTGGGGCATATTACTGCCAGCTGCAGGAATGGCAGCAGCAGAGCAAGGGGAAGGACTGGGCTGTGCAGGCCTTGGCACGCTCAGGGTACACCCAGCTCACCACCATCCCGCCAGGTAACGCTGCTGGGTGCCAGGGGTTGATCGCCCTGCGTGCCTCCTCTCCCCAGAGCCATGCTGGGGCCAGGACCTAAATGTTTTGGGGGGAAAATTCTTGGTGTGACTTCTCTGGCAAGTCTGTCTAACCTGAGGGCTCAAAAAACAGCCTCTGTTCGCTTTGGGGTGAGTGAGGGTACATGCTGGGTGCAAAGGTAGGACTGGGTTTTGCATGCAGAAGCTTAATAAAAGCAAAGGTTTCAGTCAGGGGCACGCAGCATTTTTAGGAAGGTAATAGGCAGGAGTTGTTGCTGCTTTGGGAAAATAGGAGGCTCAGATGACCCATGTGGAGGAAAAAATATAAACTGTGAAATCAATCATGATGCACCCAGCTGAGAGGATCTTGCACTTGTACTTGCCTTCAGCTCTGGAGCTGCCCTGCCTGAAGCCAGCCTGGGTGCCTACACAAATTCTGCCTTCTGCAGCGATTCCCAGAGCTGACCAGCATGGAAAGAGTGACCCTACAGAGCCCTCCCCTCTGCCTGCTGCTCCCACAGCCAGGCATGGGGCCTTCTCTCATGACTTTGCACCTACAGCAGAGCTAATCTGGATTTAATTGCACAGAGAGGGACTGACAGCCCATCGTCCCCCCTGCTGTTGTGTTACTGCTGTTATCCATCACAGCTCTCTAGCACGCAAGATTTCTCCTTCATCAGCTCCCTCTATCTCTTGTTACCCATTACTGGTGGGAAAACCATTGCTAAAATTGCTCAGTAATGGTAGTAAATTCTCCTCCAATATTTGAATAAGTATTTGTGCCAAGTGGTTTTCATGGTTTTCCCAAAAGATAAAAAATTACCTGGGTGTTTTTTCTTTCACTCTCTCTTTTTAATTTTTATTTTTTGGGTGGCCATGTATGTGCATGTGTGTTCCTCCAGTGATGCAGGTGTCTTTGAAGTACCCAGCAGCCTCCACCTCAGCTGGGGAGCTGTTCTGCAGGAGCTGCCAGGGATGAGGATGGTGCTCACAGCTGCCTGCAGCTCACTGGGGATGAAATACAGTAGCAGATCAGCAGTAACAAGGAGGGCCAGGTGTCTGGAGGGACAGGGACCTCTTGATCTGGTTTCCTTTGCTTTCCTCATATCCCATCTTGCTCAGTGGTGCAGCCTCTGACAGACTTCTACCTCATCCCACTGTCACTGGTGTCAGGCAGTGTGTTGCTTTTCCTTACTGAGCCCAGTCTGGAATGGGTTAGCAGAAGAACTGGGCTGTTTCTGTTGGGATGTTTCAGATGAACAAGGCAGAGCCTTATCTGACCTCCCCAGACAATAAATTGAGGCAAATTACCTGGTTTCTCTCTCCCTTCTCCTCAGGTAGCCTCTATGAATTCTTAAAAATTGGTGGCTGTTGAAGATTGAGGGAAAAGTGTTAGAAAATAGCACTTAGAGATAACAGTAGGAAAGAGAAACTCAAACTAGCTTGGGGCCTCACTTTTTCTTTCTTCTTTCCTTCAGAGTCAACTGTTTTGTCTAGAATCTGCTCATCCCCACCACTGCTGAACTTCATCCTATACTTGCCACTGGTTCTGATCCTTCTGCTGGCCCTTGCTGTCTTCTGCTGGTACTGCAAATTCAGGAAAAGCAAGAAGAGCAACATCACAGGATGGATGATGGAACTGGAAGGGAATGAAGAGGCCAAGAAAACTTAGCTGGTCTCTAGAGGCAGCTAACTTGGAGGAGCAGAGCTGGACAGCTGAGGAGGACTGAGTACTTGCAGAGGGGCTTTTTATTGTTTTGTAGTAGCTCTTGCAATAAATCCTTGAAACTGTGTGTTTGATTTTGATGGAATGAGACAGCTTTGGAATTACGAAGCAAATAAGGTTTTCATAACAAGTGTTTCTGTCTTTTAGGTTAGGTACTCACCCATTGCCTGCTCTGTTTGTTGTGGTACACTTGGAGGTCCTTTCAGTATGCATCTCCCACTGTGCATGGAAGTGGTGTTATTCCTCTGCAGGAATAAGGGAAAAAAACAGCTCCTTCTACACTGTGACACAAAAGTACTACATTTCTACTAATTTTAGGTGTCTTGACAAAATCTATGTGGTATCCAGGCTAAAAACCAGTGGTAGAACTGGAAGTGGGATATTGGTTTCCATTTAAGTCATCGCCCTTGCCTTTGCCCACTCTTTGCTGGGGAAGCTCTTGGACACCTCTGTTTTCACAGCCTGAGAGTCCCTGTGCCCAAAGAGCATCATCTCCAAAGTGAAATGGGTCTTCATGACAAAACCTCTCACAGGAACATGAGGACTGAGCAAGGCTGGCTGGACCTGAAGGAAGTCCAGAGCAGAAGAATCGCAGCCATCCACAAAAAACCAAATCCTTTTGACCCAGTAAACTGGCATGGAGTCTTGGATCCCAGAAGGAAGATGTGGACCCCAAACCATCTTGCAGATGAGCCTATAAAGTTCCAACTCCTTCCTTTGCTTCTGCTGTAGGAGAAGACAGCATCCAGCCCCTGCTACCTGTGGGTCAGGAAGCTGCACAGCTGGGACCTGGTATTAGACACATCCAGGTTGTCCCACATAATAAAAAAAACATGTGTGTGCTTGTGGGGCAGCTCCTCTATACCCTGGAATCCAGCTTGGGCTCACCTTTTCAAGGCTGAGGAGCTTTGCTACCTGAAAAATATTTGGCTGATGCATAGAAGAAAGCAGATTTCTATCCAGTCCTGATAAGCCAAGGGATACTCCACCCCTAATTGTGCAAAATGGGATGTGGTCCCAGGGAGGTGTAGGGTCAGGTGTCAGGGCAACACTCTAATAAGCACTGTCCTCAGACCAAAGTAGCTCAATGGAAACCACAGCAGACACTTACAGACCTGTTTCTTGTGACCACAGAGAGATTTGGAGGCACCACAGCCCCTCTAGATGATCTGTTCTTTCACTTTCTTTGCAATTAGGAAAGCTGCCTGACTTTATCCTGAAGAACTGGCAGGTGCTTCACTCCCTTGAAAATTCAGTTTTTGCACACATCTGCTCCTGTTTCCCTGTTCAGCCACCTCTGTCTGTGCTGTCTGGCTCCAGCTTGCTCAGTCTTTCCCTGCAGGATGTTTTCTGGACCCCGTGCAGCTTTTCTCTTTGCTGCCCTGACCCCAGCTGCCTCTCCCACAGCATGAGTGCTCAGAGCTGCATGTGGGGCTCTCTGCAGAGGTTTCCCCCCTGCCTTGTGGGTTATGTCCCGTTTACACATCCCAGTGGGATGTTTGATTTCCTCTTTGCGTGTGACAGCGCGGCGCTGTTTGTGCTTGGCTCGTGACCGTCAGGCTCCTCTCCTGCAGATTTGCTGTCTAGCAGGTTGTGTCTCCAGTGTGTGTTCAGGCTGCTGGCTTCTCCTGTCTAACTGCAGCCCCATTTTCATGGGGGTGTTGAGCAGCTTTCAGCACCAGTTTGTGGAAGATGTTGATGTCTGTCTTAGCCCTGTCTCGGTGAAGCTTTACTCATGGGCCGGTTTCCGTCTGTTTGACAGAGAAGCGGATGCTCCCGGGATATTAAACTCCTACAGGTGTCTGGAAAGTGGTAGGTGGATGAAGGAGAGGAGGCAGGCCACCAAGGGAAGGCTGCAGTGTGAGCTGGCCACCTGGTGCCTGGTTTGTGTTTAGGGGATATGGAAAGGAGATGAAGATGTGTAAGGGCACGGCAAAAGAAAGAAAGAACTGCTTTTCTCTATCTATGCATGTAGCTAATCTGCTAATTTTGTGCTGTTTATCCAGATTTTCATTTGGATTGTTTCCTTTGTTTGCCCAAGAATACCTTGGGAGCCTACAAACCTTGGTGAAGTCAAGAATATACGATGCCTGCTTGTTATCCCTTCCCACAAGGTTTTCAGTCTCATTGCGAGGGAGATAGGTAGGTCTGCTTTGGTTTTGTTCAAAAAAAATGAGTAGTAGTGGGTTGGTTTTTTTCCTTGCATTCTTTTTACTACTTTTAAGTACTTTGTCCCTTCATCTCCCTGGGGATTATAGTTAAAAAGATGGTGCTCAGTTTCCACTTATTTTTAAATATAATTTTGCCCTATTTGCCTCATTTGGTATCTCACACCTCCTCAGATATTACCACAGCAAACTACTAATAGATGGCTTGACAGCCCATTCTTTATGTGGCTTAGGATGAACTTCATCAAGACCATATTTTTAGTCAAAAATCTGAATTATTTAGGTTGCTACTCATTACCAGAGTGCTGGGGACAGCCCCTACCCTACTGTAGCAGTCACATGTGTGGGTCAATCTCCAAAAGCTCTCTGAGTCACCTGGGTTTGGTGCATCCCACAGAACTGTGCTGTCCCACTCACTCAGTCACCTCAGGAGCCCATGTCAGGTCTGTGGAGGAATCTTTCCTGCCATCTTATCTGCACACAAAAAGCTGCAGACTGTTGCAACACGAGATTTTTGTGTCTGATGGACTGGGAGAACAAGGTTGGCACAGAGAGAGAGAGGTTTCTCCATCAATAGGGCACTTTCTTCTTCTGTGCCATTTTTGCTCAGTTAACCAGAGCCCTATAAGTAGCAGCTTTCTATTCATGCAGGTGTAGAGGTTTTAATTTAAGCTTGAAAGTGTGCCTAGGGCCTTGATGAAAGGGTCTGCAAGGAGAATGTGTGTTTTTGCAGCAGTGGGCTTTTTCCCCTATTTTTTTCTTCTGGCTTTGCTGGGTCACTGCCAAACCTTTAGCTGACATAATGTTTAGGATGTATTTTTTTCCATGAGTGAACTTAGAGTTGTAACTTATCACAGCCAAAGCTCCAAAACTGTCCTGTTTTTAAAGAGAACAATTCTGTCAGCTGTGGTAAATGCATGAGAAGGGAGGGAGATGTGGTACTTGGTGGGACAGGGGGAGGGTGTAAATTTTGCTGTTGAAGCTCTTGTCCACCTTCACCCTCCCCATCAACACCTTTTGTTCAAATTCAGCTTGTGATATAAATTAGAACAGCTGATAAAATATATATTTAGCTGTTACATTCCCCACCTGAAGGGGAGAAAATGGTGCAGCAGCACAGCAGTGCCCGTGCTGCACCCTGTCCCCCCCTGTGTGCCCTTGCCCAGGGAATGAATGCTCTGTGTGAGGGCAGTATGTGGCAGGGAGATCCAGGGTCCTTTCACAGTTTTTTAAAGCCGTTTAAAAGGGTTAAAGGGCAATGGAGGGCTTGGTCCATGAGGAATTAATCCACTGGGAAGTGGTTGCACAGGGCTATAAAAAGCCAGAATTGTTGTGCTGTGTGTGGAAGGTTTTCATGGGAAGGTATGGAAACTGTATGGCAAGGGGAGAGCAGCACCCTCCTGCAGCTTGGATGGATGATGTGAGGGTGGGATGGATGGGAATATAACCCCTGCAATGTGTGTCCTTCCTGGAATGCTCCTATGGCACCTGCATTTGGGCAGGAAAAAAGCCCGTGCTCAGTGATTTATCCAACATGCAGTGGGATGAAGGATCATACCAGTGACTCACCTGCACTGAGGACCTTTTTTGGCAAGAGAGAAGTTGGGTGATGAGCTGGTTGCCGTGCAGAAGTGGAGGGAAGTGGTTTGCAAGCAAGGGGATGGTTTGTGGCTGATGGCTCAGGGTTTCCTGGCCTGCCCTGCTGCCCTGGAGCAGAGGGCACAAGAGCAGCGTGCTGTCCTGGACTGCCAGGGCAAGGCTGCTGAGGAAGGTTGCCAAACTTTTGATAAATTATTCCAAACAAATGACCTGGATTGTCCTGGGATGTCCCCCCTCAAGCAGCATCTCTTCATTACTTCCTATTAACTCTGAGTTGGTTTGGAAATCTGACATTCAGTTTTCTTCCTGTGATAAAATATTTAAAAACTGGAAATAAAAGAAGCAGTATTTATTATGTGCTTTGGTCTCACTTGATGCTGTTTTGCATTCCAGCTGCTTCTTGCAGCCCCTGCCTGTTTTGTGTATCATTTGGCCTTGGTCTTTGGCCACTTAGACAAAGCAGAACCACTTATAGAACTCTGAACCTTCCTTAGCCATTAAGAAACTGCTGCATTGGATCTGCCTGCTGCTGCATTTTTTGGTCCTTCTCAAATCACCTGCTCCTCCCTCTTTTCTTCTAGAGTATAATATGGCATTACATAATTATTGCTATAGTTGCTGTTACACTGAATTGCAGTTGCACAGGGCAGGAAAGGAGTAATGCTTTGCAGGGCAGAAGCAGTACAGCTGTCAGGCTCGAGGTGGGAAGGATGGATGAGAGGTGCTAGGGTGGAATCTGGCTCCGTTTGCTGCCACAGCAGGCAGGAGGAACCAGCTCAGTGTCCTTTTAGCCAGCTGCACTCCCCAGAAAAGATTCTGGTTGTGGTGGTGTGGGACTGACAAGATTAATGTGTGTACCTGTGTTGTACCTACTCCTTGTAGAGGTGAGAGGAACTTCCATTTCTAGGGCTGTCGACTAAGTGTGGAAATTGACCTGCTGGGGGGAGAACACTGGTTTTATCATTGTTTTAAGCACGAGGGAAATAATGGGTGAATGCTGGAAGCAGGATGGCATACCAGGAGGGGCTGTGACTCCTCCCAGCCCCCTCGTGGGATGCTAATAGGGAGGAGAGGTCCACTGTCCCATTTGAAAGAGAAGGGCCATGACCAATCGATGTTAAATGTGGCGGCGATGCCTCGCGCGGTGGCCGCAGGATAAAAAGGCAGAGAGGCAGCCTGAACTGTAAAGACATTTCATTTCCCTGGTAATGAGGGAGACACACTGTGGCAATGAAACCAGGGAGAGAGAGGCTGCGAGATGCTAATTTCTGCTCCTGCTGCCGCTGCTGCTTTGATCTGAAGCAAATGCCCGTTTTAAATTGCAAACGGATGCGAGTCAGATATCATCCAGCCAGTGGCTTACAGGCTTAATGAAGTGGGACGTACGCTGCTGCCTGGTAATGTTAGGAGAGGCAGGCAATTCAGAGAGGAATTACTGAAGGGCTACAGAGACGGGGAGCAAGGGTAGGGGGGATGTCACAGGCTAACTCTGTGTGGCACAGTGTCCCCTGCTTTCTGTCCTTGGGAGGCTGTCCTGGTGTCACACGGCCACGTTTGAAGGCACACGTCCTGCAAGGTCATCCTGCTCTTTGGTCTCAGAGCATGAACGTCAGTTTGGGGCGTTCTCCAGGTGAGGCAAAGGTTTGGGAGGTTAGGTGGTGTTCCTTTTGTGCTGTCATTTGGGCATTTAATTGAATTCAAGCAAGACAACTGACAAAGATATTCTGGGACAGACCCAGAGGCTCCTGGGGATAAAGTCATTAATCCAGAAGTGGTGATCTGGCAGCCTGGTAGCTGATACTGGACAATGGCATCATCTTGAGATTATTTTGGGGAAAGAGCTGAATTGTCTTGAAGAATGAAAGTCTAAAGGGATATTTATTATAGTCTTCACTAACACAAGGCTTTTGGGGAAAGAGCTGAATTTTCTTGAAGAATGAATGTCTAAAAGGATATTTATTATAGTCTTACTAACACAGGGCTTTTGGGTCCTAAGATGCTGCTGGAGTTTGTCGTATGCCTCCTGTGGGTATTCAGATGTTTGGATGTCTCTGCAAGGTGCTGCACTTGACCAGGCAGGCATGAGAAATCTGAGGGACCTGCAGGCACCTGCAGGGAGGATTGACCTCTGCACTAAGCAAAGAAATGGTCTGGCTATTGAAAAAGGCTCACAAATCTGTGAGGTTCTTTGAAGGAGTCAGCATGCGAAGGGGAAAAATCTTGTGGCTGTAGTCTGTGTGGATCCAAAAGAGGCTCCACAATGTCCATGGTTATTACAGAAACTAAGTAACGAGAGGACAAAACTGGCAGCTCCTGGCAGGGCTCAGCTATTTGTTAAAAATACCAGGCAGAAAAGAAAGTAAGTGGTTCTGACAGAAAAGGGAGGTCACCAGCGATGGGACCTGTGCTGCTCAACAAACACAGAAATGGGCTGGAAAAGAGGATGATTGCTAAACAAAGAAAGATAATATTAAGTTAATCAAGGCATTTGCAGCAAGGGCTGACTCTGATGAAATTCACAGGGCGCTATGAGACTGAGTGGCTGGGTAATGAAGAAGAGATGACTTTTGTGTAGGTGGCTGTAAAGTAAGACATGGTGGCAAAAATTAACCAGTCTTGTCTGAAACAATGGGGTCTGAGCTGACCACTGTCATTCAGAAGCAAAACCTTCATGTGAGAATAGCCAAGTTTATGATGTAACATCTGCACGATGATCACAGCAGCCAAGACAGCAAAAAGAGTCATCAGGAAATCAAGACAAAAACATAATTTTGCTGCTGTGTACACCTGGGGAGCATTCACACCTTCCATGAAGGGCTGCTCCTCCTCCCCACAAAGGACAGCACATCTAGCCAGGGCACAGGGAGGGCTGGCAAACAGTTTTGGGTTTTTTCCCTAAATACGCTTTTAAAAGCATTAGAATTCCCTTTCAGTACAGTAAATCATGTTAATCTGTAAGCCACTAGGCAAGATGAAGCTTTTAGATTATCCATTATCCTTTCTTTTTCTACAGCATTCAAGGACTTCACACTATCACAATAAGATAGTTGAGAATTTTTTCTGCTTAACAAATGAGGGAACTTAGAGATAGTGGTTTGCTGTGAAACAGGCAAAGAAATAAGAAATCTGTTTTTTAGAATATCTCTAGAGAAAGAGACAAGAGAAAAGACTGACTCTAATAGTGAAAATCAAAGGGAAGAATCTCTCTGCTGGATCCAAAATAAGTTTCCATAGAAACAGATTTTTCAGAGAATGAATGACTGCAGTATGAAATTAAGATTGTGGATCTAATTCTGCAAAATATTTAAGCATGTTCTTTGTTTATCCCTATTCAGTTCAAGATGCAAGTGTGTGATTTCCATGGAGGCTTATGTGCTTTATTTGATGGAGGTAGAAATAAGGATAAGTTGCACAGAAGTGGGATCCAGGTTTTCTTGTGCTTCCTTGTCACTGACAAACTTGCAACTTATTTTTTATGACAGCATGTGTTGCTTTGCTGCCAGAAGTGTAGGCCCCAGTGCCTCAATCTGAGAGTACAGCACAAAGTTCCATAAGACTCTTGCCACTTGCTAGGGAGTGGAGTCAGCAGAGTTTTTACATTGCTGGGTACTTTATTGTTTTGTTAATTAACTTTTTTTTTCTATTTACGTGCAGGTTTAATTTGAAATGGAATACTTATTCTGTAAATGAATGCCAGGGTGATTATCAGATAATTAATTTGAGAAGTGATGGTATAAAAGGTTGAGATTTGCTCATAATCTGTCTTTTGTGCACCTCTGTTTGTGGCCCATAGATATTTTAAAGACAGGATAGGTTCTTAATATTTTGCATGCTAATTGCTTTTATTGTAAGTGTGTTCTGCTAAATGATTTGGTTTAGTTTAAGCTATTTAAGGCTGGTTTGTATATCTTTTTCTCCCCTCTGTTTTGTGACTTTACTCTCAGCTGAATTAACAGGACAAATAAGGTTTGACTCAGAGTTTTATTTCCATTTACTGTACTTGGAATAGATGAAGCTCTTGTGTAGCCAAGCTGCAGCTACTCTTTTTCATGCAAACTTTCCGTGTTCTTATTCCTTCATAATTTCACATCCTCTTCCAGCTTTTTATTTGGGGAGATGTATATTTGTAGACCCCCTTCCAAACATCTCCCAGCAGCAAATCCCAAAAAATGAACTTAAGCCTAGTGCTAATAGTGCTTTGGGACTCTGTTGAGATGATGCAGAATAAATAATCCTCATGGAAATTTGATCTAATTTTTTTTTTTGTTCCCTTCTCTGAGCCCTTGTGCTTGTCCCAGCCAAAGTAAGCTCTCAAGGCATTTAAACAATCCATCTTCACATAATGTTCATGTCAATGTTCCATCTTAATGTGGAAGCTCTTGACCTGCTTGGGTCCAGATGAACTGTTTCCCCTGCTTGTCACCCACCAGGCCAGCTGTGGCTGCAGGGGGTTCTTGCCTGCCCTGGGGTGGTGATGGTCACAGATGGTGACCCTGGTGCTGGAGCCCAAATCCTTATCAGGGGAACAGCAGCAGCAGCAGCTGAAACTGTCCCCTAGCACCACTGAGCTTCAATGTTCCCTTACAGCTGGAAAGCATTCTTTCTCAAAATTTCCCCTGACAGGGAGATGGAAGACACACTTCATTTCCTGGAGACTTGGTTTTCCTTGTGCTTGCTGAGAGCCTTGCTCACTTTCCTGGCAACTTTCATCCTCCTCCTCCTCCTCCTCCTCCTCCTCCCTGCTTTGGGACAGATTTTTTGTTTATTCAATGCCTGCCACAGTGGTACCATCAAAAGGGCACATCAGTGGTGGCAGAAGTTATGCCTCTCCTTTGGTGGTGGTTTTCAGCTCCAAGCTTTTCAAGGTGTGAGGGAAGGATGCTGTCAGAGGATATTACATTCCTGCAACAAAACCACTGAGGGGAGCCTTGTGGACAGCTTTTCTTCTCAGGTGATTTCCAATCCCTGAGGAGGCCATGACCTATGTCAGAGACCAAAATGTTGAACAGATTTGCATGGGAAAAGCAACTTTTGCTCCCCTTTTGCTGCCTCCTCAGACCTCTGGCCCCACATGCCCAGCAGAGATGGGCACCCAGTGCAGGAGCCAACCCTGCCCACTCCCCAGCCAGGCTTGCCCAGGTGCCCCCTGCCAGGCATCCCAGGCCCACAACACAAACTGTGGAGCTGCACACACCTTCCTCTGCGCTTCAGACCTGAGTCAGAGAGTCATGCCCACACAGACCAGCTTTGCTGGCCCCCAAGCCAGACACGTTTCCCCTCTGAACTTGCAAAGCCTGCAGTTTGCATGCTCAGCTGAAGCAGTGAGAATGGATAAAACCAATCTATTTTTAATCCAGTGCAAGATCTCTTACTCTTGGCTATTTTTTTCATAATTGGTTCTCTTTTCTGCTAATGATCTGAAATTTAGCATCTATTTCTGCCTCAGATATTTTGATAACTTGTGTTGAGGAAGAAGATTAGGACTGTTTTTAGCACTGACGGCCGCAGGACATATGGATGCTGCAGACCTGTTAGTGACAGACAGAAAGTTGTTTGGAGGCAACAGGACAGATTGTCTGGGATTCCTGGCTTAGTCCCAAGGAAAGGCTGATGAGGTAAGTAGTGCTGGGAAAATCCTGTTAGGGAAGGAAAAGAGCAGACTGGAGCTGAGAGATCACTGGATGTGCTGTACTGAATATGCAGTTTCTCTCCAAAATTGAATTCACTTTTGGCACAGAAACAGGATTCATATTTCTCTCCTTGGTGCAGTTGCTTCCTCAGCAGGCTGGTAAGGCACTCTGGACTGTCCAGCTTTTAGTAATGGGTTGAGACCAAAACCTTGTTCTGAACCATTGAGGCAGTTGGTTCTGGTTGGGATCAGACATTTCTGCCTCCATCCATTTGCAGATGCCATAGTGTGGGATGAAGCATCTAGAACAATATCCCCACATCTGGTGCCTGTTGATATGACAGAGGTCAGAAGCTCCAGTGTAGAAATGTCCCTTGCTGAGCTGGAGGGGGGCTGTTTCCATATTCAGGCAGGGCATTTTGGGCAGTGGGAATGTGTACACACATGTTTGGTAAGCACACCACCATCCCACCAATCCTGGGAGCTGCCCTGTAGCTGCAGTCTGTGTTTCCATGTTTTACACTTCCCTATTCCCCTTGGTCTAAGGGTGATTTGTGCCCTTTCCTCTACAATAAGTAGATTAGCTGTGATTTATTTGGGACAGGCTTGGGACTGGTGATTTGTGTGCTGCTGTGGTGTAGGAGTTGTGTGATCTCATGCGAAGGGTGATTGCTGCAAAGTGCAAAGCACAGATTAGGATAAATGACACAGCTCTGGATCCAAAAGCTGAATGGGGATGTGGGTGGGATAGCCAAAATCCTTCAGGTGCATTCTTAAATACATCCTCTTCCACTCCCTGCCCCCTTCTGATATGGACAACAAAGTGGCAGGTTTGTCTCCCCTTTCATTCTTTGCTTTTTCAGGAGAAGGAGAGAGGAGAAGCAAAGGACTGAATTCTTCTGCAGGAGAAAAGAAGCAGAAAAGGGGTCTGCAAGCAGAGACAATGCTTCTCCTGTCGTGGGTACGTGTTGTCTGGTCAGGGCACAGCCATGTCTCCCTCTAGTAGGAGGCAGGGGAGGGAATTCTGGGAGGGATGGATGGAGGCAGTGTCCTGAGTAGCAGGAGAAATGCCTGGGAGGGGGCCAGCACAGGGGTCAGGAGGGGCAAGGGCCTGGAGGGAAGCTGGAGTCTGGAGATGGGACCAGTGTCAGGAGCACAGAAACAGCCCAGGCTGGAAGAGTCCTTGAAAGATCATCTGGCTCAACCTTTCATGGGAAAGAGAGAGGGTAGATGAGATTCTCTGGCACCCTGTCCAGTCACATCTTGAAAACTTCCAGCGATGAGGCTCCACCACATCCCGGGGGAGTCATTCCAATGATTGATTGTTCTCACTGCAAAAAACATATTTGTTATATCAAGATGAAATCTCTCCTCCTACAACTTGTACCCTCTCCATGTGCCTCCTTGTGAAGAGAGAAGCTCTGTCTAAATTGTAGTCACCCTTTAGGTTCTGCAGAACTGTGATGAGGTTCCTCCCCAAGCCTTCTCCAGGAAGAAAAGACCTAGTTACTTCAGTTTTTCCCCATCCTGAAGGATCTGCAGCCTTTTGCTCACTTTGTGGCCCTCCTTTGGCCCCTTTCCACTCTATCAACACCTTTTTTTTGTGTTGTGGGGACCAGAAGAGGATACAGGATGACAGGTGTGATCTGGACGAGGACAGAGGAGAGTGGGACAATCACATCTGTATTTCTGCTGGCAGTGTCCCTGTGGGTGCAGCCCCTGCTCTGATTTGCCTTTGTCACTGCAGTGCTGCGCTCCAAACTCATGTTCAGCCTGTCCACTGGGACCCCCTGCCCTCTGAGTCCCCCTGTGCAGCCCAGGGAGCAGCTGGTTCGTGTCCCTGCAGGGCTGGTGTCACTGCAGGGCCACTGCCATCTCGAGATGCCCCTGCAGAGAGGGGAGCTGGCCACTGGCCACGGGGGCCAGGGCTTGTTTGCACCCTGAAGGTGGGCAGAGCAGTTGCAACACGGGTCAGGAAGATTTTGATGCAACAGGAACCCCAAGGCACCATGATGTGTCACCTCCCAGCCCTGCAGAGAAGCAGCTTCTCCTTTCCCATGGGAAGGGGGGGGCTGGGGGAGGCCAACAGCATGCACTGTGGCTTCTGCCTTGCAAATCTGCTGCTGCAGGCCCTCTATCTACACATCTTCCAGGCAAGGCTCTGTCCAGCTGGCATAGGCCTTTGGAAAGCATTTTCCTGATGCTTGTAAAATGCCATTTTTCTTTTCAAAATCCCCCATCTTCCACGTCTCTGAGTGGCAGAGCTGACCCCTGGCATCCTAAACCTCCATATGGAGCCATCACTTTCCTGCCTGCCTGGCTTTCTCTTAGATTTCCATGCAGCATGGGAGTGAGCAGAACGAGAGCCTTCCTGTTTCCCTTGCTGCAACTCAGCACCCTGCCAGCAACAGCAAACCTTGCAAGAGGCTTGTCAACTTTTTGCTACAAATCCATATGAAAATCTGGCACCTGCATGAGCTGCAGACTCAGCAAGGTAAGCAACATCTGGCAATATATAAATTTGGCTGCAAAGACAACATGGAAAGTGAGAAGTGCTGCTGGAAACAGGCACATCCCACAGCATCCAGCAGGCTGTGGTTGAATTGGGAGCTGTTCTGCTCCTCTTCTGCAGACAGAGGGGAAGCAGAGTCCATTGGACACCTATCATCTGATGGAAGCAATGCTTGGACTCTGCAGTGAGATTCTGGGGAATACAACTTGTGCCATCCTCCCCCCAAAGAGGTAGGATGGGGGGCAGGGAGGAGTGCCAGACTTCCACCCGAAGTCCAAGAGCTGTTACCAGCTCAGCTGGCTCTTGAATCCTACCTTTTCCTTTGAAATGAAAGAGGATGAGCCTCTGGTTTTGAATCTAGTTCAGGAGGAAGTGAAGAAGGGTGGCTTGGAGACCTGTGACAGTGGCCCCAGAGCCATGACCCACAGAGCAGTAAGGAGTGATCCAAGGAAATGAGGGCCTTTTTGTGGTGTCTGGTTAAGAAATGGAGAGGAAGGCTGCAGGGAGATCTACAAGAAACTCAAATTAAAACCATGCTTTGTTGCTTCAAGATGCTGAGAATCACCAAACTATGGCAGAACTAGAAGAAATCACCATCTGAAAGAATCAATGGGTTTTTGGTCTGGTGGTCAAAACCAACATTATTATCAGCAGGAGCCTGACAGGCTGAAGGGGTTCATATCTGAAAATCAGTGTTGCCTCATGAGCAATCACAAGAGTGAAATATTTTGTTGGCCTTGGGCAGGGCTCTGTCTAGGCCTGGAAGAGCATCTGCTCAGCCCAGAGCTCAGAGGAAGTGCCTCTAGGTCGGGGGGCACAGTGGGAGGCACAGTCTCCGTCCTGCAGCACTGCCCCAGCTCTCACCGTGGCTGGGCTCACAGCACGTGGTTGTTGCCCTGCCAGGCACAAATCCTGTGTCCCCTGGGCTAGTGTCCAACACCTCTTACCCCTGGGCATGCCTGGGCACCACAGTGCTGCTCGGGGGCTCGTCACCCGGCCACTGGACTGGCCAGCCTTGGCAGCTGCGTGTGCCAGGGGCTGGAGAGCAGCTTAGACTGGCACCCAGTGCCACCGACTGCCACCACCACCAGCTGTCACTTGTGGTGGGACCTGCAGCTGCCACCTGACAGGCTGCTCAGCATTGTGGCTGTTTCCCCAGCCTGTTACCAGGCCACATGTCACATCTCTCTCTCGGTCACCTTTTGAAAGCTTGCACTGAGAGCTCGCAGCTTTTGGGGCTTGGTTAGCCTTGCAAAGCTGCCAGAATGTTTTGGATTTTCACTTGGATACCTTGTGCTAGGTCTCAATAATGTCCCAGTGATGAAGTTAAGATGGAGTGTCTCCAGCCCTCCTCTTGGAGTGAACTACAGTGCATAATTACCTTCCCCAGCTAAGAGCACATGGCTTTTCTGCCTCTAATTTCAGTCACTGAATCTTCTTTTACTTTTCTCCACCGAATCCTTAGACTGTTCTGAAAGCACTTGCTCAGGGCATTTCACATCTGGTTTTGGACAACTCAGACTAAGCTTTTCATGCTCTTCACTGGACAACATTTTTTACCACTCTTAGAAGACCAAAATGGGTTTAAGCATGCAGAAACCTAGAGGTGTAAAAACATTGATTCCCCAAGTAACCCATATATCGGGAAGTCTGCTTAAATATTTGAGGATTGAGTCACCTGTACTTAAAATAGAGCAATTAAGGAAACTAAATATGTTCTTGAAGGGCTGAATAATTCCTTCACATCAGTAGCCACTATGAAGATAGCTCTGGAGGTGCTTACTCAGATCTTGCCCTTTTCTGCACCAGGAGCAAATAGCATCAGAGACTGAGAGAGGAGGAGCTGGAGCAACCAGTAAGTGTCATTAAGATTCCAAGTCATGATGGTGTACAGCCAAGAGGTCTTGGGGAGCATGAGGATGAAAGGGCCATATCTCAAAAAGAAATATTTCTCTCATTGAAGAAAAAAGAGCCCCACACACACTTTAAAAAAAGAAAAAAAGAAAAAAAAAGAAAAAATGGAGAATGTTTTACTCACATTGGCATCAGCTCTTGGGTTGATCTGGAGAATTACAGGTCTCTTTGACATGCATGCAAATGAAGGCAATGCCTAGCAAATTAGGAGAATTGGCCATGAAGCTTACATGGGTAAGACTGCTCGGAGGTGCAACCTGCAGAGATTCTGCAAAAGGAAACCACATTTCCTGCACTCATGCAAGTCTTGGAACAAACCAGTGAACCAGCTGAAAAGAAGAACCGCCTGACATAACTTAGCTACCTTTTTTGGCAGGCTTTTTGCAAGTACATATTCGAGATGTGGCTGCAGACATCTGGCCAGCAACAGAGAAAGCAGCTTATCACTGTGGCTCTGACACTGGCCTGGACATGGGAGAGCAGGTGGTCAGTGCTGGGGTGGGATGAGGCGTCAGTGACATGCCTTGATCAGCCATGGCAACCTCTGGGGACAGGGAGAAACATGCCAAAGCTGCAGCCAAGCTCAATAAGGTCACTCAAGAAAGAGGAGAGGTAGGTGGAAGACCTGAAGGAGCAAGCAATGGGTTCAAAGGGTTACCTATGCCCAGGATAGTGCTATAAAGAGGTACTGAGGGTGAAAGTTGTTGTCTCCTCAGCACTGTGTGTTTATGTCCCTGATGCTGAAGATCTGAGTGTGTGGGACACCAGCAGGATGGATGCAGGGACAAGACTGCTTTGCCAGGCAATTTCAGGGGTCTGTGCTAGACCAGTCCCAGGGGAAATGCCAAAAAAAAAGCCCAGAGGAGGAGACAAGCCAAAAAAGCAGTATGCAGGGGTAGAGAGTACCCCCCTCCTGAAACATCTGAGTCGATAACCTCCAAGCACAGAGGACCGGGCTCTTGCTGAGCCACTGAAGCACAGCTGATCAATAACTCAAAGTCCCGACTTGCACATTAGCAGAGTCAATTATCAGCTCTGCCCTCTGCTTCCTTGATTATTATTTCAGCATGTAGCAGCTGCTTCACAAGCGTTATGGCCCATCACACTCTGAAGGGACTGAGTTAAATGCAGATTATTGACCGATGAGGCCATAAGAATGTACTGTAAAATATACAGTCATGTTCGCCCATAAATTCCCAGCGAGAGTGCTTTCCAAAGCAATTCCTCTTGTGGTGGGACTCTGGGTCACTGTCAAGGCCATGAAAAATGTTTTTTCCACGTTATTCCTGCCATCTCTGCTGTGGCAGTGTTGTCACTCTTGGCTTTACACCAGCAGGTGGATGTGGGGCTCTCCCCACCCTGAGCTTCTCATCGGGACCCCTGGGCTGCTGCACTTGGGGTATGGCTGACTTTACACATGGGCAAGGTGAACTGGGTGTAATGTTTCTGCTCTGGCCCCAGGTTTTCTGCTGCTCCCGACTCCCCAAGTTCCTTCAAATCCCTCAGTTTTGGCTGAGGTTGTGGGTTTATGATTTGCAGCAGAGCACAAGCAAGTTAAATCATGAGCTGTTCAAATACCAGGTAATGACAGCTTTCACTTCTCTGCCACTCTGATGTATTGCTGGCCATCAGCCACGTGCTGCACCAAGGCCAGAGGTGCCCTGCTCGTTTTGGTTTGCAAACCTCCTCAGCTTCAGCATACAGATCTGTTTCAAGGAAAGGGATGAATGTCTGTGGTTGTGAGCTGGGAAAGCTGTGTGTCTGTACAGAAAACCTCTCTGCACGGAGATATTGGTAGCTGGGCCAGCAGTGATGAGGTGCTCAGCAGCTCAGTGGCTCAGTGGAGCCCTTCATGTGGAACCTGAGAGGAGCCTGGGCTCATCCTGGGCAGGTGGATGGTCCTGGGCAAGCACAGCACACACTGACAGCTCAGGTCCCTCTTCTGGGCTTCAAAGAACATCACTCATTTTGACCACTGCCCCCAGGCTGAGACCTGCTGGTTTACCCAGGCAGTAAAGTTTCGTGCCCTTGAAGGTAGATCCCTGCTGAGGCGTCCTTAGTGCTTCTAAGGATTTCTTGATCTGCTTCTCCCTGGGGTGCTCCCCTTCCTAGGACAGGAGAAATTTCACATGCTTTGAGCTGGAGAGATGGCTAATTTGGAGCTTGGCATGTTACAAAAGTTTGGGGGTTCTTAATGTAATTTTGACGTGATTCTGGGATTTTTTTTTCCCCAAAGCTTTCCCAAGGGCAGCATTCTGGCCACAGCTCTGGCTGCAAGTGTTTTAAAAGCCTTTCACTTTTGGAGGCACTCAGATCCTCAGGACTCATGAATTCCCAGGGAGGCCTGAATCCACCAGGATGGTGCCAGCAGGTGTAGGGGGATTCTGCTGGCCACAACTGCTGGACCCTGGTGCTGAGCCCCAGCTACTGCAGCACCTTCGTGTCACACAGATAAAAGGTCACACAGGCAAGATGCAAGGGAGTGTAGGGTGTTCCCTGTTATGGTTTGTCCCAGCATGGCCACAGATGGTGGAGGGGCTGCTGTAGGATCACACCAGGTCTTTGAGTGCTGTCAGCTCCCTGGTGTTTATATTTCCTTAATTCACTTTTCATCTCATTTCGTGTTCCTCTTTGTCTGTTAACACACAAGCTTGCCTTCAGCAAGCTTTTCACTGCCAGGGTAAATCTCTCTTACCAGCCCTGCTCAAACACCTCTCCTTGACCCCTCTGCTTCTCTTCCACACCCTGCATACACATGAAACACCTTTGTTTAAATATCAGCCTGGAAAAAGAGGTTTCCTGGTGACAGAGTTGTCTCCTTATCAAGGATATCACTGCAGCAGGGCTGAACCCATCAAGGAAGGACAAAAACTTTTGAAGACTGTCCGGGAAAGAACCACTGTGAAGTGACCTCTGTCCCTTCAAAGGCCTGAGGTGCAGGGAAAAGCCAACAAGCTGCTGAATTTTTTCCTTGCTTTTCATTGTCATAGAAGTCTAGCCAGCTCAGAGTTTCTTAATTGCCTGGTGTAACCCATCTGGAGATCCAGACAACATCTCCAGCCTGTTCTGTATGCACTAATGCTCGCTGCTGCCTCTGCCTGCTCTAGAAATGTCAGGCCACAGGCGATGAGAGAGCCCTGGTGTGATGTGAAACCTCCACACAAACTGCAAGCAACTGAAACCGCGCTGCACCAGCACAAGCTGTTCGTGCCACGCTTCCAGTCTTGCAGCAGGGTTCAGAATGGCTTTTTCTCACTTCTTTTAAAACCTTCTATGTCCTCACAGTCAAAGACTCATGTGCTAGACCTGGAGCTGCCTCCTGGTGAACGCTGATGGGAGCATGCCAGACCTACACCAGTTTCATGGTGATTTTCAGGCTGAGTCCTCTCCCATCTCCACAGATGTGTGTCATTGGTCACCTTGGATATGTTCTTTGCCTTCAGCTGGGGCCACTACCTGAATATTAAGGCAAGGGTAGGGAATTAGATATGGTTATACTGGCATTTTCAGGGATGTAGTTCAGGCTCACGTGACCCTAACTGTGTCCTGTGAAAGCGGAGAGATGTGAAAATACTTCAGTTTTGAAGAGGAGGAGGCTGGCAAAGAATACCAACGAGGTTTGCTAAGCCCACAGGCTGCAAACAGGGAGTTGTTCACCCAACCCTGCAGCACAGCCACCGTGAGACACTCACTGAAACTCCTACACTTCTTTGGAAGAAGCTACAAGAGGAAGAGGAAGAACAAGAGGAAGAACATCTTCATGCAGCAGGTCATGGACATCTGGGTCTCTGCTCCTTGGAGGCAGGTAGCCCCAGCAGGTTTGGGCAGGGTGAGAGGCATTTGAGGACAACAGGCTCAGGACTGGGGTACTCCAAGGGATGGGAAGTGCCCTCTCACACCCGTGGCTTTGAGAGGATGGGAGCTGTAGGAGGATGTTGGGGACAGAACCCAGGAGTGGTCGACCCTGTGAGCTCTTTCCCATGGCTGCAGTGGGAGATCAGACTAGACAGCCTATCAGTGTGACCTGGACAGGCATTTCCCAGGAACCTAATCCCAAGATTTAAAGCCTTGAGAGAAATCTCCCTCTCTCTGAGCAGAACTGAGGATTTGGAAGCTGAGAGGTAATATAGACAGAGGGAATTATCAGGAGGTTAAATATGTGAAATCACACTGGTGTCCTCAATTTTTCTGCTCCTGATTCCTCTGCTGTGGCAACATTCAAGCTTGAGTGTTTTCCTGCTGGGTGATGTCTCACCTTTTCTCACTGCAACACAGAGGTCATGGTTTGTGGTTGAGGGCCCCACTGGTGGCAGTGACCCAGAGAGAAATGAACAAGCTGAAGCCTCTGATTAAAAATGCCCCTGTGGGGAGGGAGGACATACGACACTGTGCCCTGGAGAGCTGTAGCTGCCTGGTGGCAGCTGAGCAAAGACCAGTGTGATGGTGGGGGTCTCAATCCTCTATCTGCTTACTCACATTTGTGGAAATACAGGATGTAAGCCCTGGACCTTAACATTGAGACTGCAACCCTTTCTATCAAATTTCATTGCAACTTGAAGAAAGGACAGCAAGAACACATCCATGGGGAGGGGCAAAACGCTCTCCTCAGGCCTCCTTACTGATGAAACCAGCCTGGAAATAAACCTTGTCTGGAGCAAGGCTTCACCCAGGGCTGCTTTTGAGGCTGGCAGCTTCAGGGTGGCTGCAAAGACCTCACAGCACTGCCTGCTGCCAGCCAGGCTGGTGCCTGCACTGACACACAAACGTGCACAGGTGCTGCCAAGCCTGGATCAGATGTGTCAGCCAGGAGGGGCTGGAGGGGAGAGAGAAACCCCAGCCCTGGGGCAGAGACCCTGGCAGGCAGGGGCACCACTGCCCAGCCTCATGAAGAGACAGGGATGTTCATAAAGCACCTGCATTTCCCCAAAAAGCAGGAAAGCATTATGGATGCTCGTGCCTGTGGAGTGCAAGGCAGGGGAGAGGTAAGGGGCTGCATCCTGAGGGGAAGGCTGGAGAGCTGGGGACACAGAGCTGAGCTGTCTGCTGGAGGAGAAGGCTGGGATGGTGCTGCCTGGGAGAGGGTACAGAGAGAAGAGAGCCTCCTGTGTATGACAGGGCTGGGGCTGTTGTGCTCCTTGGCCATTCCAGCAGCAGCAGTTTGGTTTGGGAAAGCTCCTCAGCATGCAAAAGCAGCTGCTCCAGCTAGCAGGTTTGGGACCAGCCCTGAGAGCAGAGAGCAGAGTTTGGTGAAACAAATCCCTGCATGAGGACCTGGGGTGGAGGGGAAGGTGAGAGCACTTGCCAGGCAAAGCAAAGCAGTTCTCTGCCTGACAGCTCCCACGTTCAGGCTCCAGCACTAAGGCTCCTCCCGGAGCATTGGCTCCTGGTCCCAACCCTGCTTTCCAGGGGGCTCTGCTCACTCAGCTCTCCCAGGCTCCAGGGGTGTGCCTGGAACATGGTGTCATGGTTTTAACAACACGTGGGTGAGCTTAGCTGCTGGGCGTAGGTGAGGAATGGGTGGGCTCTCTGCTCTGTAATTCAAAAGCTGACTTTAGTTTAGCTGTGACTGCATCACCACCAGCTGGGAGCACCAAAGCCCATGTGGGTGCTTGAGGTCAGCATTTCCCATCCCTGCTGTGCAGTTCCCTGGGTCCTGATTTTTGGGGGCTGAGGCCCATGAGTTTGCTGTCTGCTGGCAGTCCTGCTAGACCAATGCTGGCTATTGAGGAACCCCCTCTGAAACACCCTGAAACACTCCTGTGTGACTTCCCAGGCCGGTCCTTGAGATGGCACAGCTCCCTGCATCTTCACCAGCTTCTGGCACAGTCCTGCTCACAGAGAGGTTTGGGAAAGCATCACTGCTGTGAGAGTCTGAGGTAGCTCTAAGAAGCCCAGGGAGCCCTGTGGTCAGCAGGAAGGGCCTGTTGTCCCCACGCCTGAGCACAGAGGAAAGTCTCTGAACTGCCTTAGCAATGGAACTCTCCCTCCTCTGCTGGCATTTGACATGGAAAGGATCCTGATTTATTCTGGAATAATAGGATGAAATGGTGCAAAGGAAAATTTTACACTGAGGATCGAGATAAATTGCCCAAAGCAAAGTCAGCCAAGAGAAGGGAGGGGGGAATTGCATTGCTCCGATCATTCCGAGGAGCAAACATCGCGGTGGAAAATAAAAACGTTGGAAACAACGAGATGCAGGCCAAGGAGAGCTGGCTGAAGTGAGGGAGGTGGATGCCGATGTTCTCACATCCTCCAAGGAATTACTACCCCTTGGAGCGGGGCCTCCCAAAACGTCGCACCCCGCCCGGCAGGCAGGGGAGGCGGCGGCAGCTCCCGGCAGAGCCGGGCAGGCTCCCGGAGGGTTTCTGACAGTCTGGCACCATCTGCTGGGGCTTCCCGGGACAGGGAGCGGGGCTGAGCCCGTGCTGCCTCTGCCGGGGAGAGGAGAGCCCAAAATCACCGAGTCCTTTAGGCTGGAAAGGACCGATAAGGTCACCGAGCGCAGCGCCGACCCAGCGCTAAACCGAGTGCCACATCCAGGGATGGTGGTTCCGCGATTCCCGAGACAGCCCGGTCCAGTGTTGTCCTGGTTTAGGGCAAATTAGGAGAAAACCTCCAAAAGGGGGGCTCTCCCCGCAACCGGTTCAGGGAGGATTCCTCGGAGAGAAGTGGAAACAACCTGTTTATTTAACAGGCACAGCACCCCCAGCACACAAAATAAACAATACCGGGTGACACCACTCTTTTACCGCTCTGAAAAAAGATGACAAATTCAGAAAGTCTCTCTTGGGGGTGGTCACTCTGTTATCAGTCCCTCTGGCACAGGGTGCAAACTCTTGGTGTTTCCCAGGTCCTAGTCTGGAGCAGGCTCCAGTGGTTCCAAAAAAGGGAAAGGAAAAGCAGCCCAGGGAAAATTCGGACTGCTTAGCTGAACTAACTAGTGAGCAGAAGCAAAAAGCAAGAGCAAAGCAAAAAGCCAAGCCAAAGCAGCGCTATGTACTGCCCCATCTGTGTGTCCTGCCAGCTGTGGGGGAGCAGGCTGATAAAAAAACAAAACATTTGCTCTTCAGAGCCAGTCTTGAAGGCACAGAACATAATATCCAGCATAAACAAAACAGACTACTGGGGACACAAGCATCAGAAACGTCACCTCAGGAAAAATGTCTGACCACCCTTCCAGGGAAGAGGGTTCTCCCAGTGCCCAGGCCGGGCACAGCCACAGCCCAGTGGGGCACCCCCAGCTGCTGCTGACAATGCCGAGTGCTGCTGGGGCACCAGGAGCCAGCTGAGTGACACAGGGATGTCTTGGGATGGGACAGGACACATGGGATCACCATGTGATTGGCACGGGATCAGTGCCTGGTGGGCACTTGGTGGGTGTGTGATCACAGCACGATGGACAGGTGATAGCTGAGTGACGATCAGGCAATTAAACCTTGATTGATGGGATGGTCGCTGCATGATCATTACATAATTTTCACATGGTCTTCTTGTGATCCTCACGTGAATGGCTCACGGTTGACCCACGAGGGGTGAATGATCTCACCTGATCAGCATGTCTTGGCACCTGCTCTGCACTTGACTGGCTTGTGATCATCCTGTGATCAACTCGTGAGCATCCCGTGATCAAGTCACGATCGTCAGATGATTGGGGCTTGATAAGCTCCTGATTACTGCCTGATTGCCATGTGATCACCACGTGATGGTTGTTAGATTGGCCTGGCACAGGTGCCTTCCCTGGCACTCACCATGTTTTGTGCCTGGATTTGTCCATAGCATGAATTCACCCCTCTTAACCAGGCTTTTCCTTGCCACCCAGGTAAGTTTTTTCAGTCTTCCTGACTCTTTCACTAAAGCTGCCCCCCACCCAACTTGAGGCCATTTCCTTTTGTCCTATCACTTGTTACTTCACCTTCTCCTCCTCCTCCTCCTGGTCATTGCCTTGCAGTCAGTGTGTCCTCAGTAGCACAGTGGCAAAGGTGAATGATGGCCCAATTTATGGACCTGGGGTCAGCTTCCAGCTAGGGTCACCCTGGTGACCCCTTGGTGGATCACTTGGTTTAGCTGAGGAGCTGGGGCCATTCACATTTGGAGAAGGCGCTTGCCTTTTTTTGGGCCTGGCAAGGTCAACTTTGCTGCTGCTGGGTTTCTTTCATATCCTTTCCCTTTCTCTTGTCTTTCCTTGCCCAAAGGTGGTGGCCACTCCTGTCCCAGTCCCTGGTTTGCTGCCCAAGCACTCTTGATCTATGCTCCAAGGCTGTGTTAACAATGGGAAGGCATCCCAGGGCCACTGGGATAGGGAGAGTCCTGGGAATGATGGAGTGAACTGAAGCAACTTCTTCCTCTCCCAGATGGCCCCTTGCTGGGGGTGTCCTGGGGTTGGCATTGCTCCCTTCAGGAGGTCTGGGAAGGAGCAGCAGCAAGGTGAACACAGATTGAGGAGCACATCCCTGACTCGTGATCTGGCAGCAGAGCTGGGCATGGCTGTGTTTGCAGAAACCACCATCCTCTCTAGCTGGGCAGCAAGAACACCCCCCAGTTACAGCTGCACTGCCCCTTCCCAAATTTATCCACATCTGCTGGATGAGGCTGTGCCTGGCCCCAGCCTCTGCCCCACACAAGCAGCAGAGAAGAGATGTCCCGGGTTCACACACACTTGTCCTTATTAGAGGCTCCAGTGAAGCAGGGAGGGAGGGAGATGGAGAAAGGCAGAAGTCTGCCTCCAGCAAGACGGTCTGCACAAATGGACTGGCTTATAAATGAATTTATAAGTTGAAATTGGCCTATAATGAGAGAGTTACTGAGAAAAAAGGACTGTGCACTGCAAACCACTTAGGAATCGGAGATCTCGGTGCATTAGGCGGAGCCAGAGGGGAAATGCTGGATCCTGTGAGCAAAGGCATCACAGATTGCTGTGAGCAGTGACAGGCAAGCTAAGGCCAGTTATGCTGCCTACCCTGGAGCCCTTCACTGGCCCTGAATGCCTTCCCCAAAAATGCATTCCCCTCTGATTAAACTGAGAGAGTACTGGGCTCTTGAAACCGCTGCTAAATGCCATCGTTAGAAACTGTTTTATTTCAAGGCAGCTTTTACTAGTAGTGGTTCTAGAGTCAGTTCTCCAGAGGAATATGGCTGTTTTAAGTTTTTAGGGCCTTTTTTCCGAAAATAAAGCAGTCTCCCAAGCCCGCTGCTGTGGTTGAGCTTTGTGCTTACAGGCTTCTGTCGACAGCTGGCTGGATGAATGAAGATGTGAGGGAAGAAGAGGCTTTCAATGAGGAGGCTGTGTGCTTCCCAGGGCTGGGATGGCAAACAAGATGTAAGCAGTGATTGAAAACATGACATCCTGCACTCAGTACTCCCCAACATATGCAGAATCAATTTCACCTTTTGAATTCCTTGAAACCAGAGAAGAACTTGGTGTGCTTCCATGCATGTAACCCGTGGATTATCTGATTGGGAAGTCTGTGAAGATTCAGGTTTCTCTGAATTACACGCAGCCAGGAGGTGTGGGGAAAGTTCAGCCTACAATTTTCCTTCTCCCAACAGCCATCTGACCCCCAAAGCTGTCCAGAAACCTCTTGTCTGATTTCACCCTCCTCCAGCAGCTACCCTCCACCTCAGTGCTGCCTTTCTGAGGTGCAGGGAATAAGCATTTCTCTCCTTTGAGTCTGAAATGATGTCAGGTGCCATCCCCAGCTGTGCACATGAGGCATTCACACCATCCTGTCACCAGCTGTGTCTCACTCCAGAGCCTACAGCCATGAGGGATGGAGACCAAGCAAGCTCATGTTGTTCCCTCGTGCCTCCACACTCATTCCATGATAAACCCACTCTTTGCACTAGGGAAAGCCACATTTTTCTTGAAAGCTCAGCAAGCCTGGCCCCCTCCTAGCCAGGTGTGCCACTGGCATGATGGTGACCTGCTCTCCTTGCCTGTGTAAAGCTGCTTCTCCTTGCAGGGCTGCTGCCTTTCCCACAGCCTGACCTGGCATTTCTCTTCCCGTGGTGGGAATGTATTAGCATATTTTCTCTCCCTACTGTCACATGCAGCTATAAAATATCTGCTCTCAAACAATTGGCCTGGGAGCTTCCAGAGACCACTAATAGAAAGAGAAAACCAGCATCTATATAAAGAAAATCAGCCTCAATATTCAGCTGGCATTGCTCAAAGCTGAAGGGCTTCTAAGCTCCTCTGCGACAGGGAGGTCTTAGGCACTGGGAAGAAATGCCAAGCAAGGAGTAAAAGCCAGAAGCAGCAGCAAACCTCCTGGGAATGTCTGCTGGGTCCCATTTTCCCAGGGGTACAGAGTGCAGGCACACATCAGCTTTCTGGAGTAATTTTAAAATGAGTTCTGCCATCAGAAGTGGTTCCCTGGCTCCTGCAGGATGAAAGGGGACCTGGAGGATGTTGGTGTGCATTGACCCAAAAGTGCACATCAGAGAGGATGCGTTGGTATCAGCCAGAAACCCGACAGAAATGTCTTTGTGGGCACAAAGCTCCTGTGGGTACGTGTGAACAACCAAATTTCCCTGGCTCTAACCTCTCCTGGGAATAGCTAGGATAACACAGAGGTGTGATTTTTCCTTTAAAGTGCAGTACATCTGTGTGCTCTGCTGAGGTCAATTAGAGCTGTGGGAGATCAGAGGCTGATGAAAGATGAGTGCCTTGACTCCAGAAGTAGAGATTTTTGCTTTCTGAGTTCTAGTAAAGCACTAACTTGGGAGGCACCTGAAGTTGGCTGCTCCTGCCTCTTCCCCAGGGCAAGGAGGCAACCAGCCAAAGGAGGACAAAAAGATGGCAGCTGGTTTGGCTTGGCCACCTCTCCTCCACCCCATTCCCTATGTCCTAGAGGGCATGATCCTCTAAGTTGCTGGGACTTGCTTGCCTCAGGGGTGCTTGCCCCTTGCCTCCTGGTTTCTCAGCATCTGCAGGTGCTGCAGGGGGCCCTCAGCCTTGGAGGAGGCATTGCTGCAGGAAGCACTGGGGCTGCTTTGCTATTCCCACTCTTGTTTTTTAGTAGAGGAGCTGATTCCCAGGCTCACTCTCTCCTTAGGTGGTGTGACCCCTGGGATTGCTGCCTGTGTCCCTCCTGGCTGGGAGAGACAAGGAGCCTCACAAAGGCTGCCCTCCTCTCTGCATGGCTCCTCAGAGCCCTGGCAGGGCACCAGGGAGGGAGGGAGGGAGGGATTTGCCTTGGCACTGATGTGACCCTGCTCTTGGACATTCACCTGGGGGTACAGCAGCACCTGGAAGAGCACAGTGCTCCCCCCAAACACCAAGAACCAAGCAATGCTTGCTTGTTGCTTGCCTCACACTGCATCCTCCTAGTCCCTGTGCCAAGGCTGCTGTGTTTTTGTCACTGGGGGAGAGCCAGGCAGCTGTTTGCTCTGTGACAGTTGCCTGGCTGACATCCCAAAGTGTTTTGCTGCTTTCTTTCCTCTCCTGACAGACAGATGAGTGGAATTATTTAGCTGAAGGAGGTTTTTCCTAGCACCAGCCTCTCTGGTGGCAGCCTTAGAACAGGATCATCCATTTGGCAGGGAAAGAAAGGCACTGCCTTCCTTAGCACTGACACGTCCAACACGGCAGTCCCTTGGCTGGCACCAATCTCCTGAATTCCACCAAAACTGGAGAGACCCCTGGACTGATGTCAAGGTTGGAAGTTGCCATCTTTTGTTCAGGGACATGTGAGAGAAGCCCCTGGCAGCCAGGGGCAGGTGGAGCCCAGAACTTCTGGGGCACCAGGGAGAAGCAGATCCCCTGCTGCTGTGCTCAGGCTCTGCCTAGGGTGAGAAAACAAGGATCACTCAAACCTTGATGGGAAAGGGCTCCCCAGCAAGCCAGAGTCAGCTGGGGAGGAACTTAACACTTGCATTGCATTTTCTCTACTCGCTAACCATTCAAGGAAAGAGTCTGGAGGTCTGGCTTTGGCTAGAGCCATGTATGGAAATCTGGAGCTACAGCAGCTACTGTAGAACCTAAGAGACAGGAGAGAATGGCTGTGTGGTTGGGGAGCATTTTAGGCAGGTTTTATCCTATTCTGTCCACAAGTTTAGGGACTGTGGTCCCTGCAGGCACAGAGGGAGGCCAAAGCCCTTTTCCTGCACGCACAGCACTGGTGGGGGCTGTGCTCCTCATCACGGGCCCTGGGATGTGTGCCCCTGGGAGAAGGGGGCCCTGCAAGCCAAGGAAGAGCTGACTGCAGCTGTGAGCCATCCGTGGTACATGGCAGGGAATGCCAGAAGGAAATTTAACTAATGGCTCTGCCCTGAGCTGGCTTTTGTCACCTCAGCTCCTGGCACAGGGGACTGCAGGGCTCCAGGGCTTGGCACCTCCCTCCTGCTTTTGCTTGCAACAGCTGGAAGTCAATGCCAGTGTGCCACAAGCTGATCCAAATGGCCACAGACTGGACAGGCTTTAACAAATCTTCAATGCTTTGTAAAGACTCCCCTTCCTTGTGCTCCAGCCACAGCTGCCTGAGAGGCTTCCCTTCTGCAGCTCCACACAGCCTTGCCCATCTTGTGTTTGCCTGAGGAGCCCAAAGCATGCCAGCAGAGCAAGCAGCAGAACTGCCCAGAGGTTTTGGTCTCAAATGCAAGTGGAAAGCAGCAACTAACAGTAGCAGACTGACTCTCTGCAGCTTAGCTCCCCTTCACAACCCTGCAGACGACACATGAGGTGAGCCTCCAGCCAGGAATTCTAGAAGTTGTTCACCAGTTTGACCCTCTGCAGCCCTTCCCTTGCACCACTGCTCCATGGCTGGCACCCAGAAATGACCATAAAATTGGAAAGGATGTGTTGTTTCTCTGCTTGGAGCCAGAGGCAGGGCCCTTTCCAGGGAACACGTGGCACCAGCGTGTCACACGTGGCTGTGTGCCCGTGATGTGCTACCTGTGTGCCAGCCTGCCTTGCCTCTGAATGACCATGCTCAGACAGCAGGAATCCAGAGGACAATTTCACTTGCTGACAGGGTCTTTCTGGAGCTCTTTGCACAAGGGTTTAGGAGCTGCAGCTGCTCCTGACTAGCCAGAGAGCCTGTTAATCTCTGGAGATGTGTCCCCTTTTGCTGTGCCCTGGTGGCACAGTGGCAGTGTGGCTGTGCTGTGGGGTAAAGCTGTGCTTTGTGTTTGCAACTGGGGTACAAGCAGAAGGGAGGAAACCCCAGCTCTCATGAAATACTGATAGGTAGGTGGAGAAATGAATCTCTCCCTCACATGTGGGTGCTGGGTGTGGCAGTACGGGCAGGTGGGGGCACTAATCAATAGAAAGGCTTTAATCAATAAAAAGGGCAGGAGGGGTTGTAGCCTGGCTGGGAGTAGAGCATGTGCCTGCTGGGGGCTCCAAGCTGTGCCAGGGGAAATTCAAACTGGGCCTTGGGAAGCATTTCTTTAAAGAGAGGGTGGCCAAGCACTGGAACAGGCTCTTGGAGTGGTTGGTGTCCCATCCCTGCCTGTGTTTAAGAGGCATTTAGACAATGCCCTTGGTAACATGCTTTAACCTGAAATGGTCAGGCAGGTGACTAGGGGATCCTTTGTGTGTCTTACAACTGAAATACTGCATTCTAATGTGCTCAGGCACAGAGAGAGCAGTGGCTCCCTCCTGGCTGAAGACACACATTTTCTGCAGTGGCCTCCTGTGCCTGAAAATCAAACTAGCACCCCCGGGCTGGTGCAAGGATTTGCTTGGTGGCCATCCCACATGGCACCCACCCCTCTCTGGGCTGGATGGGACAACGTGGGACAAGGCCTGATCTGGTGCAGAAGCAGGGATGTGACAAGGTAAACCATATGGGTGATGGGCCCTTTACAGGCTGCTCGTGTTCAGGCACTGGGGAAAGCAAAGCTGGGGATGAGGATTGGAGACAGGAATAGGAAACACTGCCCTGGACTAGCAACAAACCAGCTTCCAGTTCAGGGACTGCCTTCTCTGCCAGCCCACTGCAGGTACTGTCCCCCTGGAAGTCACACTGTAGTAGAGGCAGAGAAGAAAAGTTTTGGGGAAGGGATGGATGAAGGGAAGGGATAGCTGCTGGACTGCTTTTGGCTCAGCAGTGCTGGAGCTCATCCTCACCCTGCGGTTGCTAAATGTTTGCTGTGGGTGCCTGGAAAAGTACTTTGCTCACTCCAACAGGTCTGCAGTGAGGAGGAAGATGCTTGAGGGAGAGAAAGAAAACTTTAGATGGTCAAGTGTGTCTGCCCTAAAAAAGGAGCAGGAATTCTTTGAATGCCCCATATTGGGTGTCAACAGGGTGAGGGGGGGAAGAGAACTTTTCTTACGTCTGTCTCTCAGGTGTTATAAATGTTTCTCACTGCCCTGTGGCTCAGGCAGATGGTGGGATGCTCTAAGCCAGGCAGTCAGTGTCGTGCCTGCTCCCCTTGTGCCAGGTGAGCTGCTTGTCAGCCTCAGCTACTTCTTATCCTTCTTGTGTTGCTGTTTCTTCCCCACCCCTTTCCTTTTGAAGCAGACCAGAATTAAGGGTGGGGTTTATCACAGCCTGCCTTTGGGAATGGTAGATTTGTAGGGCAAAGACTCCTTGTGCTCTGAAAGGCAATCCCACCTAAAGAGAGAAAGAAGAAGCTTTAGTTCTTCCTGGCAGGTGGAGGTCTAGAAGAGCTGGCAGTCTGGAGAGAGAAAGGTGTGGAGAGGAAGAGAGGCTCCTGGAGGGAGGAATGGCCCCCTGTCTGTTTCTGCATGGCTGTTATGCTAATGTAGAAGAACAGCCCTCAGGCCCTGGAGTCCTAAATCTCGAGCTTGTTATTAGGGTTGTTATTAAACCCTAATGTACACAGCACTGCACAAAATAAGAGGATGCCTGGGCTGTGTTGTCAGGGATGAGTTTGGGAGGCTCCTGTAGTGCTGCTCTCAGGGGAGGGGTGTGTCTGTGCTTTTCTTTTCTCCTGTCACCTGCTGAGCCCCAGCAAAAAACCCTTCCAGCAGTGGGGGAAGGCTTTTCTTCCAACAATCCTTATCCGTGGGGACTGGGATTAAGCTACAGCGCTCCACGACTCATTTACCACACTCCACCAAACAGCCTTCGGTCGGTAATAATTTTCACTCTCTGCAGTTTTGTGTTTGGAGAATTAATTGCTTTAATAAGGAGCTTAATTAGAAGTGCAAAAGTAGAATAAGCAGCAGAAACGTTGGATAAGAGCTGAGGACTGTTTCCATACAGAGAAATGCTGCCCTCCTGGTGGGAAGGGGTGTTGGCTCAAGCAATGGCACGGCTGTGTCCTGCAGCTGGGCTTCACACCTGGCTGCTGCTGCTTCTCCTGGCAAAGGCACCCAGCAATGGTCTGGTGCAGGGGTCTCTGCTGAGGGGAGCTCTGAGGAGCTGCTCTGTTTGGAAAAAATACGCTTTTTGCAGCCCTTGTGGCCAAACAGCATTTCCAGGCTGCTGGCTGGAGGCTTTCCCAACAGGCCTCTGTGTGCAATCCCAATTTTATTTAATGTCCTGGGATGTTGGGATACCAGAGCAAAAGCAGGGGCTGCAGCCTTCCTGATGCCAAAGCACAGAGCAGTGCACCTTTGCCACCCCTCGCCTGCAGGCTGTTTGCACAGCCTGGCCATTCCCACAGTGAAGATGAACATTTCTGACTCCAGCTGAGTTAAAGAGCCTCAGGAACAAAAGAACTCCAAGGCAGAAATAGGCTATTTTCCCTCCTCCCCCCACGAAGCAGCTATCAGCAAGGAAAAAACCCCTCAATTTTCAGGGCAACTGAATCCATTTGCAAATGCATGTCAAGTGCAACGAATAGTTTGGGCTTAAATTATGGAGGGTGGCTTTTTTTCAATCTAAATGTTTTATTCCCACAGTTCCTAAACAAAACATTTCCCTTTTTCATTTTGAAATAATGTTCTGTTTTGAAACGTGACTTTATAAAAGAGAGCATAAAACAAAACAGGAGCCCTCAAAATGAAGTAAATGGCACTGCATCTCTGTGTCAAAAGCAAGGATTTAGCCAACCTACTGTGTTTATTTTTTTCCATGGTAGGTGTCAGCAAGCAAACTGGAAAATCTGCATTTCTGGACAACCTGAAATTATTCTTCTTTTCCACTCCTAACAGAGAGCTCAGAAATCAATTTTCACAGGTTCATTTTCTGAGCAATCTCATCGCTGCTGTCAAAATGATCTCTCTACTCTTATTTGTACCCAAAACGGGCAGATAAAGAATATTCTTGATGAAGAGGTGCAATTCCTCTTCCTGTGTCAGCCAAGCCCATTGGCATTGCTCTGATCTAAATAAGATGGATCTTTCCCCCCCTTTCCCCCCAGAGCAGCTCACGTTTCAGGTGGTCACAGGATCAGTGCCATCACCTTGTTCTCCCATAGCACCTGAACTTCCCGGGGCCCTTATTGTTTAATTAAGCCTTGCAATGATGCTGTGAGATACACAAAGCACACACACGGTGATTGCTGCCAAAATCCTCATCTGTCAGTGTTGCAGTCTTTTCTCTGCCTTTTTTTAAATTTTTTTTTTCTTTCCCCCCTCTCTCAGCCTCGCTTTGCACTTGGGCTTTTCCAGCCATTGCTGCCTGGTTCCTCCCTGACTCTGTGGGTAAATTGGCTGATGGCATATCTATCCCGTGCAGTCAGACAAATCACACTGCTGAGAACTATTTATGGTCCCCTAAGCATTGCTTGATTAACTTACTTGGCTGGCGTGCAGGGCTGCCTTGCCAGCTGACAGAGGGAGCCGATGACACAAGGTACTTTCACTCCTTGTATCCCTTGCAAGCCTGGGGGAGGCAGAGGGCTGCCCAGGAATAATCACAGATGAAGCCCTGCAGCTCTTGAGCCAGGGGCTGGCATGTCCCCGGCCAGGGCTTGGCTTGGGCAGCCTGGGGTTGTAATTGTAACCTGCAGACTGTTCCAGGGGGTACCTGTCAGCTTTAGCTCTGCTTTACAGGGGAAGTAGCTCAGGAAACCCCTCGTTTCAGAAGGAGAATGTTTTTAGAATGTTTTCCAGATGTTTTCCTCAGAGGCTCCTGAGCCAGCTGGGAGGGTCTGATCCTTCTCTGTCAAGCACTCACTGCCAGCTCCTCTCATGCAGGTGGGTGTCTGATGTCCTGCATCCTGCACAGGTGCAAATGTCCTGCTCCACACACACCAGGAGAAATGCAGGTCCGTGTCCTCTTCTCTTTGTTGCTGACAGAAAAGGGCCCCATATCTTTCCACGCTCTGGACGGCCGGTTTCCCACTTGTTTCTCCGCTGCAGGTCCCGGTGAGCATCCCCGGCCGTCTCTTTCTGTAGCAGCTCCGTTGGCTGCTGCAGGAGGGGAAATGCAAATACAGCTGCCAAGAGATGGCGCAGAGGCACTGTCACTGCCGGGCGGGTTGGGGACAGAGCTGCTCCGGCACTCGGGGCTGCTGGTCCTGCCTCTCCTCTCCGAGAGAACACGGGGAAAGGGCTGGTGCTTTGGGAAGGGCCGAGCAGCTTTGTGGATGCGATGGCTGCACAGCCCGGGGTGCTCCAGCACCTGGGTACCCGCCTGCCTGTGCCTGGGATGATGGAGCAGCACACGCTCTGTTTCTGCACACATCCCAAACATTTGTGGGCTCTCCCAGCAGTGTGTAGAGCAGGCTGCTGGTGAAGGGGCCAGAAGAGTGGTTAGTGGTTATTGTCCCGTGCTCCCTGGTGGCTTTCTTACCCTTGCAGGGGAGAGTGCAGGAGTGGCGTTTGGGGACAGCCGAAGGTGTTTTGTGCAGGTTGGTGATGACAGGGCAGGGCTCTCCTCTGGCTTTCTCTCCCCCAGCCTCAGAGACAGGCGATGTCTGTGTCCTAACCTGCCCTCTGGTCATAAGCCATGGCTGGGAATGTCCAAACCAGCTTCCTTCCTGTGGAGGTGAGCCCTGTGCCACTGCCACCTGCACCTTCAGGGGCCAAGGCAGGGACTGTCACCAGCCAAAGCACTCACCCACCCTCTAGGCTTGCATCAGCCACGCTGGAGTTGCTCCCTGATGGAGCAAACCAGCCAACTGCTCTTTAAACAGCTCTCTGCACCACTGACGTGAACAGCAACATTTATGGAAATGTATATATTATTTAAGGTGAAGCCAGGGTCAGCATGTACCTCGGAGGAGAATCTCAGCCAGAGCATGAAAGGGATTTCGTGTTGATTTCTGAAATATTTTAGTGTCTTTTCCTTGAGAGAGAATACTGTGTTTGAAAGTGGATGTTCCAAAGTAGAAGGTGAGGCTTTGCATTTGGGTAAAACCAACCCGGGGTTTGTGACACCAGCTCATTCTGCATCCCCCAGAAAGCCACAGAGCTTGGGGGCCTCTGATCTCTGGGGTCTGCTCTCCTCTTTGGTAAGGGGTGACATTAACACTGACCTGGGAAGTGCTGGGCAAGAGTGGTAGAGCAGGCAAATCTCTGGGCATAGTCTAGCAGACCACAATAGGCAGGGTTATGGCAATAAAATTCCAAATGCTACAACACAGGATTTGTGTAGGGAAAACTGTTCTGAGGGCGTTCCTTGGATAGAAGCACTTGCTGGCTTGTAAATGGGGTTTTGATTTTCCTTGTGCTTGTGTGACAGCATCTGGATGTACATCTGCCTAGCAAAAATTCACTGCTTTGATTTTAGGCCTGAGCTTCACATTTTGGAGGCCGTGGATGCCTGTGGGATGGAGGGAGAGATATGTGAGCTTGATCAGTGCGATGAGGAAGGAGTCAAAACACCGAGGCAGCTGTATTTGCTGCAAAGAAAACGGATGGAGGCTGCAGAAAGCAATCACTGTTATGAGCAAGAGAGTGATGGTATCCAATCAGGAGACAAGGAAAGAGTTCATTTTGGAGCAGTAACTGGTGTTAGCTCCCCGTTAACACTAATAATAACTATATCCTGGAGTGATGGCTGAGTTCATTTGGACCAGATACAATTATTGCTTTGTGTGCAACAAGCACCCTCAATTTGCTGTGCAATTTTAAGCTGGAGTCAGCTCCCTTACAGGCTCTGGTTTCCAGAGGCTGGGCTGCTAACAAAGTGCCCTCTTGCTTTCACACACCATCACTCACCACACGTTCACACATCCATACTCTCTGATAAAATCAGGGTCTTTGCAGCTAAATGCCAGGTGGTATTTCTTTCAGAAAGATCCCTGTCTGCCTAGGAGTCCCTCGCTGTAGACTCGGAGCACTCTGTGCTTTGGAAAAAAGCAGCCTGCTTGTCCAGTCCCCAAATCCCTGCTCCCCAGTTTGGGACTGGGGCAGCTGGGCTCTGTTGCAAGCACGTTTTGGGTGGAGAGTCTGGGAAAGCAGGGCACTCACCTGCCACTGGGAATGCTCTCATTAACCTTGGCAGCCTCGGTGCTTCCCCTGCCAAACTCAACAGAAGCCCTTGGGAATAATAAGACTGACACACCCCAAGCTTAAACTTGGACAAGCATTTTAATACCCTGATGAAGAGATTACAGGAATGACCTACTTGTTTATATGTGGCAGATCTGTGAAATGTGCAGAAGGCTTTCTCATTAGAGGAGGTCTGCAGGGTGGAGTTGCCCCAGCAGCGCCAGAGCTGCAGCCAAGCAGCAGATCTGATGGTGCCTCCAAGGAGCTGGGCTCTTTCATGTCTTTGGAAATTCCCCATGCCACCCCTAATTCCTAGACAAAATGCTTGGTGTTGTGAGGCAGGAGTGGCTAATCCCAGCCTCTAAGGCCACCAGAGGTTTCCAAGCATTTCAGGCTCATCTGCACAGCCAGCGGGCCTGGGATGTGCAGGTCCATCAGTGGCATGCTGTGCCCTGCAAGGCCAAGCAGGTTTTGTGAGTGCCAAGGCATGCCATGGTGTGATCTGGGATCCACTGCTCCCATGTCCTGGTCTTCCATATTGGCATTAATTAAAAGCCTTTTGGGCACATGAAACATCCTCTCTTTTCTTCAGTATCTTCCATGTGCCCTGACTGATGCCCAAGATGCTCGGTTTCTGAATGACTGAACTCCTGCCTAGCCCATGGCTCTTTGGGAGATTGCAAAATGCAAACTGGCACAAAAGCAGCTTCCTTAGGGGAAGAGGCTGTTTTCTGCTGACAGAAAGTACAAAGACCTCAGAAGCATTACTACTACCCAGGGACTTACCCTGATCTGGATTCTGAGGACTTTCTGAGATGGGATCTACTGAAGAAACCAGGACATGGGTTATAACTTGATAAATACAATACTTGGGTGTTCTGGGTGATGATCAACCTCTCCCACAGCATGCCAGGCTGGGAGGTGCAGGAAAAAGCCTTCTGTGGTTCAAGTGATGGGTGCCCAGCTTATCCTCTGAGAGCCTTGAATACCCAGAGCCTCTGTGATGAGTGATGTTATAGGTTTGACTTCCTGTACACTCACCATTTTCTGGGGTGTTCCAAAGTGCTGCTGCAGTGACTCTCCAACAGCTCATGGTCTTGTGGCTTTAAGGAGGATGGACACGTAGAGCTGGGAGCTATGTGGAGGTGCAAGTGCTGAGCTTGGTGAATCTCTCAGCGGGGAAGGAGGGTCACTGTGAGCCTTCCATGCTATGAGTCACCCAGAGCACACAAACATCTGCACCACTAAACTGCCAGACTTGGTCTTGGTGTGATCTGGGATGTGATTCCTGTGCTGTTCCCATCTGGGCCAGCCTGAGCCCAAATCTCTCAGTGCCTGCTGCCTGCCTGGGAGGAACTCCAGGCTGTGTGGGAAGACAGGACAGGCCTGCTGGGGTATAGGTGGCACCTACAGGTGTTCTTATCCCCTTGCTGCTCCTCCTGCATCCCAGCCAGTGAACCCAAAGCCATCCTGGCCAGCACTTAGCAGGTATGCAGGCAGCACGGGCAGCAGCAGCCATGGGGCCACAGCAGTGCAAGTGCAGCTGCCGAGTCCTTGGGCCAGCGACAAGGAGAAAAAGTGTGTTGTTATAAATCTACAGCCTGCTCCTAATGGCTTGAGGCCACAGGCATATAGATTAAATCTCAGTCCTATATTTCATAGGAGTCACACAGTGGCATGTCAAGGTGCTGCAAGTGAGCAGTCCTCTGATGTGTTTTGGATGTCTGGTGGGGACTAACTAGAGCCATGAAATAAAGCATAACAACGTGTAGACTGAAGAGTGGGAGAATTTCATAGGGGTGAGATCAGGGCTGTAAAATAGCTTCTGGAAGCTTCTCCATGATTGGGTTATTTAAAAAAAAAAAAAAGATTGGACAAATGTTAGATGGTGTATATTAGCCTAGTGGTGTGAAAATCATGGCAATTCTGTCAGAAAAAGGATGACAGAAGGGTTTGCTGTTCCATTTTCAGCAGCGTAGCTCTGAATGCTGTTTACTTTTCTTTGGAGAGTTGGGAAGCAGGTTGTTTCATTATTTTGTGTTTGGGAAGAGGAGGATTCTTTAGTTGTCAATCTCAGAGAGAAAAAGAGAGATATTTTAATTCTGGAGTATTTAGCTTGTGCCCTTTCCTGTGGAGTTGAGGGGGACTGGAGGAAGGTAACTTGCACCCCTCTGGGACAAGCCCCCAGAGGTTTGGACACAGTCCCTGCTGGTCGTACTGAGGGATGCCTCTCTGCAGCTGTCAGAGGCAGGAATGGGAGGGGGAGCCTGGCACAGACTGGGTCCCCATCGGGTGGTGCATGGCACAAGGGTGGTGCCACCTTGCTGGGTGCTGCTCTGTGCCAGCTTCCTTTTGGGCTGCCCAGTTTTCTCTGTGCACAGATGTGCAGGAAAGCTGCAGCACAGCAGACAAGGGGAGCGACAGCCCAGTGATTTCCCAGCTGTGTCCCATTGCAAAAGCATCCCTGAACACAGCCAGACCCTTCCTACCTGCCCCTGCTTCTCAGATAGTCCCAGCATGGCTTTTCCCAGCCTGTGCATGGTGCCAGCTCAGCCAGGAGAGGCCGGCAGGAAACATTTGGCCAGCAAAAGCAGCCCTTCCTCTAGTGCTGGAAATGAAGGGTCTTTCTCTCCAGCAATTGCCTCCTTCAGCCCACAGCCAGTTCCTGACTCTGCTCTCCTGTGTAACAGCAGCAAGCCCCTTTATTTTTGGGCACCCTGCCACAGCAGCCAGCTCTAGCCAGGCCAGCAGTGACTCTGTGCCCTCGGAGGGCTGCAGGGACCAGCCCGTGGGGCCAGCACAGAGCAGGGGAAGGTGCCCTCCCCTCTCCCCAGGAAGGCTGCCTGGGTGTGTGTGCTGGGGGAAGCTCAGTCCTCGGTGTAAAGTGACGAGCTCGTAATAAATATTCAATTTGTTTAGAATTGCAAATACCAGGGGAGGGAAACCAGTAAACAAAAGAGGCTAAAATTCTGGAATGCTGGACTGCAGTGATGGGTGCAGGAGGAACAGAAGGCTGCCAGTGGTCAGCCAGCCTGTGTGCTAGCAATTAAAACAAATTCAAGTCTAAGAAAGCAGAAACTTAAAAAGGAAGCTGCTTAAGTTAGGCTCTTCTTAATGAGAGACAAATACACTAGAAAATATTGCCTGCTAACAGTATTCATAAGCTGCTCCCAAGATGTTTTGATTAAACCACAGTTGTCTTTCTAGTGTACTAATGGTTTTTAATCTCTCTTGATGCCTAGGGGCGAAGGGGTCTACTGATTCACAGCAGCTTGGTGAGCTGAAACCCGTCCCTGGTGAATGCATCTCTCATGCCAGAATCACGGCTTTTAATTTTTAAAAATGTAAGTTTTTAGCAAAGGGAGAACCCTCAGCATGTGAGCGGGGCGTAAGTGCCGCGTGCCTGGATATGAAGGGAGCTCCTCTGGGAGAAAGATTCATGCTTCTCCCCTTCCCCTGGGGGTGCCCTGAATTATAATTCTGGCAGTGTTTTACTGCTAGGCAAAATTTAATTGCAGTTTCCTGCCTGGCTGGTGTGGAGGGGAAGAGGACAGTGCCATGAATCCTGCAGCTCCCGTGCCGACCTGCCAGCAGTGGGCAACAACGGGGGTTGCACAAGGCAGGGAAGGTCAAGGCTCCTCTCAGGGGGCTTCCCACCTCTCCAAAAGCCATAGGGAATGATGCTGGGGGACTGCCAATACCTTCCCTCCTTCTCTCCTAAGCAGAGGGGGTCTGCTGTGCTTGCCAAAGCTCTGGAGGCAGAGGCACCACATGGGGAAGTGTGAGAGCACAGCCCTACCTCAGCCAGAATTGCTGTGGGAGTGAACTACAGGTGCTCAGCACAGAGCACTTGTGCCAATCCCTCCCCTTTATGCTTCCCTTCTTGCCAGCAGTTATGGGATGGCCCCAAGCCTTGACAGGGCTTCTCACGTCTTGGAAATTTGGCTTCATCTTCCCTGTGAGTGTCATCGGGTTGTGCCACCTGGCTGCTTCATGGGCAGTGTTCTGACTACAGAATTTTTAATTATGAGATGGGACATGAGAGTGCTGATTTCTGGTGTTCTGTGGCCCTCACATCACACAGGAATGCTGGGAGATGCAGGCAGTGAGTTGGGCTTGATTTCTGGGCAACATGGGAAAGGAACCCTTTTTGTGCCCTAAAGCCATGCTCTGGGCTTATACCAAATTGGAAGCACACCTGCCTGTCTGCCAGCAGGCTGTGTCTGTTTGGTGCTCAGCCTCCTACAGAGATGTCCATACCTCCCTCCTTTTTACAGTCCCCCTGTTTATTCAGCATTCCTGGCCACCTTCCCTGGTGTTTGACTCTGCCGTGGGTGGGCAGCCAGGGCTCACCACCAGCCATGAACCCCTCTTTCCCAACTCATCCCAAAGCCCACAACCAGCAAACCCTTCCCCTTCCATGCAACTTTGTCCCCTCAGTTTCTTCCCCCAGCCCCATGTTAGCAGCTTTCACAGGAAAAAAAAAACCAAAACAACACACAGCTGGGAAGGGAGGAGAGGCTTTTCTGTCAGCAGGTATGAGGGGAAAGCTCTGCATGCCAGGGGCTTGTATGGCACATGGCATGGGGCTGCCTCCCACCTCCTGTCTGGGCTGGGCACCAGGGAGCATCCCTGATGAGAGCAGACAGTTCCTCTGTCCTCTGGGTACAGTAGCTGCTTGTTGCTCACAGAGAATGAAAACATATTAAAGTACAAAACTGCTGCACTAGTCATTTTCCAATTCCCCACTTGGAGAACTGGCTTCCCAGGAAAATAGGTCACTTACATAAAAAGCACCTTATTATCACACCACAGCAGTGAAGGGAAGAGATGGCTCAAGAGACACTTTCATTTCGAGCCCCTGTTCCTGGGTACTTAGATATTTCTGGAAAATTGACCCTTTGGGCTGCAATTTCTCATGCTCGTTTCCAGCCCATCAGGTGAATTTCAGGGCCTCATTCCCTCCCCCGAGACAGATGAAGTTAGGGAGGGAATTGTGTTCCACTTTAACCCCCGGGAGAGCTGTGCATCCAAACTCACCACTCTCCACAGGGGTTGGGGTGAGCTTTATCTCTGATTTTCATCAAGGTGAGGAAGACTCCCAGAGACTGTAGACTTGTGTCCTTCCACTTCCTCCTGCAGGAAGCCCCTGCCTCCCACCCTCCCTGGTTCATCTGCTTTTCCCTGCTAACCCCGTGGTTCACACTGGTCCCGAGGGCACTGGAGATGGGGAAGGCAGTGAAGTGACCATGGGAACATGCCCTTGTGAGGGAGGTGGAAGTCATCTAATTTTCATTAAAGGCACTGGAGCTGAAAGAGGGAAAATGGGTGGGTGGAGAGAAAGGAAGGACTCACTAAGAGCCTGTGTGGTTGGCCTTGGAGTCAGGTCTTCCTGAGAGGGAAAGGGGAGGTCTCTGTTGAGCAGCTTTGCCTTGGCTCGCTTCAAAGCAGTGACATTGGCAAAGTGCTTAGTTCTATTTCTCAAAAAAAAAAAAAAAAAAAAAAAAGCTCTGACTATGGTAAACAGGCTTCCTGAGAGACTCCAAAAACAATATTCACCTCCTTGGTCCTGGGCTGGGTGCTGTCTTCTAACCCCATTTCATGTTCTAACCCCATTTCAACTGGGAGATTCAGGTGCTGTAAACCTGTCAAGGGCCAGCTGGGAGTTTCCTCAGCCTCTCCATTCTAATGATGCTGGCTCCAGCCTTGGCCAGGATCAGCTCCCCCCTCTCTGCTGGTCAGGCTGTGGGGGAAGGTGCCCCAGAAGGGAGAGGAGGGAGCCCCAGAAGAAGACAATGAGGAGCAGGAAGTGGAAGGAAGAGTAGGATGGGAAGGAGTGAATGCAATAACGTGGACAGATGGGATGGGAGGTCTGAGGGTCACAGCACAGTGAGGAGGTTGTGGAGAAACTTGGAAGCCAGGGAGGACAGATGGAGGATGGGCCAAGCAAAGAGCAGCTTGCCAGCCTTCCACCCTCACCAGCCCCATCCCCAGGAGGAGCTCACTGGGGAACATCCCTGCCACTGACCCCTCCAGGAGAGCAGGGCACAGGGCCTGGTGTCCTGGCATGGAGGAGGTGCTTCCAAAAAACATCAGCAATTACCTCGGAGGCAGCGGCAGGCAGCGAGCAGGAGTAATTTACATAGTGAGAGCTGGGAGATAGATGGCTCTTTAAACCAGATCTGTCATTCGCGGCTCTCTCCCGTCTCTGACGCTTTGATGTTCCTCTTTGAAGAGCTCTCCTCGCGGGCTGCTCCCGCTCCCTGGGTGCTGCTCCAGCTCTCCACATGCCTTTCTCGTCTCTCTGCCCGCACTGTGCCCGCATCCCAGCAGGAAGGATGCAGGGCAGGTCACAGCTGGCACCCAGAGCTGGCAGGGGGCTGTGGGATGGGAATGTCTTGGTCAGGCACCAAGGCATCTGCTCTGCACCAGGTTTGGTGTGCCAGCAAACGGGGGAATGTGAGACAGTAACAGCAGTGAGGCCAAGCAGCTCTCCCAAGCAGCTCTCCATCGCTGCGTTGCCATCTGATGGAGGAATCCAAGTGTTCAGCCCAAAGGTACAAAAACCAAAGGTGAGTAGGGGGTTGGAGACTGCGAATTCCTGGTTCTTCAACCCTTTGAGGGGACTGTGGGCTTCCCAGTATTCCAGCCCATGTGGCATCTCTCACTTCTCCTGTGTCTCTGGTAGGTTCAAGTCCCTGGGTAAGGAAGGGAAAAGGAAGAATAGAGTCACATGGAAATATGTTTTGGTGTGGCTGAAGTGATAGGGCACTTGGTGAAACAGTGGCCAGAGGCTCCCGTGAGCAGCACAGACATGGAGAAGCCTGTCACAGCAGCAAGGATCAGATCAGGGTGCTCTGTGTGAAGGAGGCACAGGGAAACAGCGAGGGAAAGGTGTGTTGGAGGAGGAAAGTCTGCCTGCTGCCACCCACCTCCTGCCCTGAGCTCTTCCATCCTCAGGTGCCAGTGACTGAGGGCTTGGTTTTCTCAGTTCAGCAAAAATCCCATCACGAGCTGCATGAGCAAAATAACAACAAAAAAGGCACTCCAGTACCAGAATTACTGTCTCTTCATGCTCTTAGTAAGGGATAAAAGCTGAAAGACATAAAAGCAGTGCACTTCCATAGTGAGGGGGTAAAGGGGCCTCAATATAACTCTTTATTACATAAAGGAAATCCCTTGTGTGTGAACTTCATAGCCCAGTGGTGTGTTACATGTGAGGATCACCCAATGGGTAAAGCTGGAGAGCAAACTACTGTCACAGAAGCATGGACATACAAATGTCCTGTTGTTGGATATTTCACCTCTAGATACTTTGAAAGGTCTGTGCTTTGGAAATAAAAATCATCACAGTGTAGGCACTGTGCATGCAGAAATCCTAATTTGGTCTTCTACTTTTAAAGGTACTTGGGTACTTGTTGCCCTTGAGAGCTGCACTTGAATTTTGGCTCAAGGTCCCAGGGCCAAGAGGTGTGAAGCAGATGTTTTGACTGCAGGCACTAAGCAAGAGTTTCTATTTCTGGTGCCAACTGGATGATGCCAGTTAAGCCCAAATATCCACCTGCCTGGGAGAGAGTGTGTCTCCTTGCATCCCTGTGAAGAGCCCCAGCCTTTTTTGGCAATACAGCCCAAATTTCTGAAAGTGAGCTCTGTCTTTCTGGGGCCACTCTAAAGATCTAAGTTGTTTTAGTTCCTCAGACAGGAGAGAGAGTTGTTTTGTAGCTCTCAGAAAATTCATCTGCATCCTTTGCAGATGAATTGCCCTGATCCAGAGACTGTCTTTGGACACACTGGGCAGTGCCAGGAAATGTTTTGAACAGCCTGTAGTTTTTAAGCAAGGATCTCAGCCCTGTGCAGGGGCTCGGGAACACAGATCCCTCATTGTGAACAGAGCCAAGTGGAGGCAGTCCATGTCTCATCTCCCTCCCTAACCACTCTTGCAAGTAGGATTTTTGTTTCTGTTCTCTGCTGTAAGCAGCTTCCCTGGAGGCGGTGGAGCCCTGAGCTCACCAGCTTGGAGGGATAAAGCCCCAGCTGCATTCTGGATGCTCTGGCTGTCTTGCCTGCTGTTAGCCATGCTGCAGGGGGGCATTGCTGTTTCTCAGCCCCAGGTTTGCTGGCTAAGCTGTGCTTGCAAATGCAGCAGAAGGGCTGATTCCCCTTCTGAATCATTCCTCTGGCACAAAAAAGTGCTGTCTGACCACACGTGGTTAGGCACAGCACAGCCAGTCACCGTGGAGGTCAGGCACGGATGTGGGTGAGGAGCACAGGCTCTAACAATCAGCAGGCTCTGAGCTCTTTGGGTTTCCTTTTTATTTTCTAAATAAGGATTGTTACAAGAAAAGGGGTGGCAGTTGTTCAGGTGTGTGGCTGTCATCATTAGCACAAAACCCTGCCATGCTCAGAGACTGCTTTAATGAACAACCCTGCCAGGTTTCACCTGTGGGTTAGGGACCCTCTGTCTGCTGCCAGCTCTGCAAATGAATTCCAGTCTGTCCCACAGGTAACCTGCTCTCCAGCAGGACAGCTATCCACCTGGCAGGGCAGCCAGGAGCAGGGAAAGTAGACTTGGTTTCTCCTGCACAAGTCAGGAGCTTGATTTTCTCTGCTGTGGTCTTGGGGCACGATGGGGGCAGAGCCTGGCCTTGGAGAGCTGCAGCCCCATAACACAGCAATTCTCACTCCTGCCAAGATGCCCCAGGGCCAAGTGGCACCATCTGTGTGCAGGTTTGTGTTAGCAGCAGTGCCCTGGTGGGCAGGACCATGGGAACACCATTTCTCACACATTCCCCCCCAGTGGCCTGGCAAGGGTCTCCCTGGAGAGGGATTTGTGGCAGTGTGTCCAAGGAGCTTGCAGCACTAAGGGGGAGCCACAATGCTGCTGCCCCCTTGCTTTTCTTATGTTTCCACTGTGGCTTATCCTCTCTTTCCTTTGGGTTGCAGAAGATTGGGAAGTTGGGCCCTCGAGGGAAATGAACCTCTGTGTCCTGGACCTCTGGTGTCACCTGTGAAGCAGAATCATTGTCCCTTCCTGATGCGTATCTGACACTTCTTGTGACCACAGCCACTCCAGCTGAGGTTAAGGAAGGAAAATGGCTTGGTGTAAACTGGTTGGTGAAGGAAAAAAGGGATTATACTTCCTCTGGTGAGTACTAGTGAACAAACAGGCTGTGAGCACTGCCAAGAAAATCTATAATTTGTAGAAAAAGAGCACTCTGACATTGTCACCTCACTTTAATCTCCTCTTGCCTTTAGTGATTATTTTCTCCTTGGCCATTGGAGACTATCTGGCTAGCAATAAGTACAGCTTACTCCACTGTTCTGGTTCAACACTAACACTTAATGATGTCAAGCTGTATTAAGCTTGAGCCACTCTGATCATCTCATTCTAAACATCCCTTGAATGCCATGGAGCAATTTTCTCTGTAAGAAGCTGTTGGTCAGTGGATTCATGCCTGCTTTGTCTTGCTGTTCTTGTCTTGAAAGGAAATTTTTGTGCTGAAAAAAATGTAGCTGTGCATGTGTGGCAGGAATAGAAAATGCCTGAGATGCACACTGACCTCCACTACATAAAGTGTTTTTATAAGGCTTTACAAACACAAATTTCAGGGGTCATCCTGTGTTTTCAGAAAGGATACAGGGCCAGGATCTCAGCTGGTGTAAACCAGTGTAGTCTGCCTGAGAAGGGCTGAATTCTTTAGCTGAGAATTTGCTGAGTAGTTTTTGCTGGGGGTCTGTAAAAATCAGAAGCAGCATCAGGGAGAGGGCAAGCAAGGAGCACCATTGCCTAGCTGATGTTCTAGAAGAGTAAAGGGGCACCAGGTAAAGCTGGCATGCTGGATTGCTCAAAACAACAGGGAGAAATTTCCAATACAAGGCACTGTTCACCTGGGGAGTCCTTGCCACGGTATGCTATCGGCTTGTGTTTACATGGTTCAAAAAGTATTTGGACAAATTCATGGATGAAAACCTCCTAAGGCTATTAAAAACCAGAACTTGCCTTCTTGCTCTGAAAGGTATTTCAGCTCAGGGCTTTCTGAGCTGCAGGTTATGAGAAACCAGGGAGAAATACATTAAAGGGGGCTTCTTGGGCTAGCTAGACCTTAGAAAAGCAGGTTAGAAAAACCACTGAGGGCCTTGTAGTGTGTGGCAGAAGATGACATAGTAGAATGACCTCCCTGCACATCCAAATTTTAGGCTGATTTTAAGGAGACACTTAGGGCACTGCACAACTAAAGCAGCCAGAAATTTCTCTCCCAGTATCTGAGATGGGCTGCTCAGGCAAAGACCAGCCACGTTATCAGGGGCTGGTCCATCACCACAGAGCTGGGAGAGCATTTCTGGCCACAGCCAAGATTTCTTGCAGGTTTGCTGAGAAGGAGATGAGATTCAGTCCATCCAGACCTCCCTCTCTTCCTTCTGGGAGAGGACAGCAGGAGAGAATGTTGATACAACAGTGGAGGAGTGAGGAAGGGGAAGGCAACCAGTGCAATGGTAAGGGAAAGTTCTAGGCAGGAATAGCACGCAGGAATGAGCCTCTGGCCAACCCCTCCTGACAGAGGTGTTGAGAAATTTTATCACCTAGAGGGCTGGAAAGCAGCAGCCTGATGTTAAGGGGTGAAAAGTAAGGGCTGTGTGAAAGGACAGGCACTACCCTGTCGTGAACTGTCCAGAAATGAAACTTCTCCTGGGGCGAAAGGAAGGTGAGAAAACAGAGGTGTTCTCCCTCCCTGAGCGAGTCTGACAGCCATATGGTGTAAGAATTGTTGTCATCATAATTAATTCCTTTTTGGACTTTGCTCTGGCAGATGTCCACGGGTCTGCAGGAGCAGGGTTGTCCTCTCAGCAGCTGCAAAGAAGTGGAGTGAGAAATAAGTGGCAGGGAGGGTTGGTTCATTTAGTTGTGCAGGCTAGCTGGGCTTGCATGAGAAAGGATCATCTCTGAGGCTGATTCTTCTGTCTCTGGCCCTGCAGGCTATCAGAGGGACAGTAGTTTTCTCACACTGTCACTCCAGGCCTGGATTGCACCAATGTTGCTGAAGCTGACACTTTAATACAAAGCAACTTGTGTGCTGCAGCAAGGAAACGAAGCCAAATCAGAGCACCTATCTCAGGTAAACATAACCTCCATGTCCAGCAGTCATCTGACACTCTCTGCTAAAACACCTCCAATTAAATCACCTGAAGTGAGGGCTTTGAGCTGCTGGGCACTAAGATTACAGCTCCAGAGGGACTAGTAAATGCATATGGTTTCCCCCTCTTGCTGCCTTTTGTGCACCCTATAAAGGAGGGTTCTTCATGAAGCTGAAGGGGGAGAAAAAAGGCACTTTCATATACACTAAAACCAGAAAAGTTAGACTACCATAACCATTAATCCCCATCTCTGGATTTCTGTGCACTGCCATGGTCCTTGCTCCCTGTGTGGCGTAGGAAAGGGCAGCCAGGGAGGCATGTAGGTGGTGATTACAGACATTTCTGCTGTGCTTTCCATGTCACAGCTCTGCTGTGTCCTGGGCACATGACCTGTGATTGTGTGATGGTTTGGGGCTGGTTTCAGCTCCACCCCAGACTTGGGACAGCTGTTATAGGCCTGGAAATCCTGAGTGCACATAGAGAACTCATCCCTTGAGGGCACACACAGGGGACCAACAGCAGCCTTGCCTTGGCTGAGCTCCCATTGCATTTTAAAACCTACAGGAGAGATGGATTACTGATGATTTTTTAAAATGGCTGGTTCTTCAAAGGAGTCCAGTTTTTTACCTTTCATACCGAGGATTTCCCTTTTGTGACTTGAAGGAGGGATTTTATTTTCCCTTCCCTTCGTGTAATTCCTGTTTATTACACAACCTCTCCTTATTGACATAGCCTCTTTAGCTTATGCATCATTTATTGGTATCTGAACAGTTACTGGAAAGTGTTCCTGGGTGAGCTCTGGGGAGGCACAGTTGCCTCACTAATGGAGGAAAAGCCTAACTACTTCCTAAATCAATTATCCTGAAAGGCCAGGAGGCAGGCCAGGCTGCTCTCGCCAGGCTCACACACCACAGTGGTCTGTGCTGTGGTGGTGGCACATACCCACAGACACACTCACTGCTCTCCACGTGCTCCCAGCCACGCTGGCAGCCAGAAGGACGTTTCCTACCCAGAAATGTGTATTCCTATGTATCCATTCATTCCATACATCCCTGCTGCTGCATTCCTGACTCAGGGCTCAGCAGATGCTGTTCCCCCTCCTGCTGCTGACCCAAGGGGGATGTGTGCCTGTTCTCTAGCAGGCAGCCCAGCTCTCAGGCTCCAGCCATAAAAATTCCTGTCCTTTCACTCTGGAAGTCCTCAAGGTAATGGTCACCTCGTGTGCACACACATCCCTATAAAGCCCCTTTGTTCCTGCTGGCTGCATGCAGGAAAGGGCTGCTGCCTGCTGACAGACCTCGCTGGCAGGGAGAGTCAAGGGGAATTTGGCAGGAGTCATTAGTGCTAATTATTGGCATGAATGCTGGGGTGAGGCAGGGGTGTGGGGTGCAGGGGAGCACACCTGACTGCAGTGCTGCCCCTCAGCAAGCCAGGAAAGCCTCCAGCACTGAGCACAGGCAGAGGCCAGCACAGCCCCTCCGCTCTTTGGGAAGAAGTGGGGCAGGACATTTGTCCCCCAAGGTCCCCGTGCCTCCTGGGAGGGGGAGAGAGAGCATGGGTGCCGTGGTGGGAGGACTTGAGAAATGCCAACAGGCTGCAAATGGAGAAGATGCAAGGGAGGAAATGGACTGTGAGTGTTGTGAAGTACAGAAGAAGGTTGGGAGCACAGGTGTGGACAGATGCACAGTAGGAAGGTGCAGGCACTGAGTGGAAAGGCAAGAGAAGGGGCTGAGCAGAGAAGCAGGTGGGATAGAAGGGGGAAAAATGAAGCCAAGACAAAAAAACTCATCTAGAAAGCATGAAGACAAGCAGGGATTACTGGCAGGAGCTGGACTGCCTGTAGCAGATTTCACATGCTTTATCCAGGAGAGGGTCAACACTGTGGCTCCAAAACGGGGATACCTGGAAGCTGGTGAATGAAGGGAATAAAGAAATGGTGGCACAAGAATTTGTCTGTTCAGGAGGAAGAACATTTCTTAGAAGGAAGGAAAGTAAAAAGTGTAGAGCAAGACTGGGCTGGTGGCAGAGAGGATGTCTGGCAGATGTTTGTTCCATAGACCATGCAGAGTTGGTGGGAAGGGTGATGTGGTTGACTGGATCTGGTTGGGCTGGGAATAAGAGTGGGAAGTCTCTGCATCAGGGAGTAGAAGTATAAAAGTCAAAAGGAAGATGCCAGAGAAGAGCTGTGAGCCTCAAGGAAACTAGAAGGATATTTCCTGATGAGTTCTGCTGCTAAGAAGGAAATGGAGGCTGTGACCTGTATAACCTACAGAGACTCTGTTCCAGGAGGAAGAGTCCCATCCCTGAAACAGCCAGTGTGCAAGGGGCAGGGCAGGGATGGGAAGGGAAGGTTAAGGCAGAGGAAGAGAAGGGAACTCCACCTGGCACATTCTCAGGCCATTTCAAGCACCCCCAGAAAACCCACATGTATATGCCTGGCAGACAGTACCATGCTCTGGACACGGTGCATGGCATCCCCTGGCTGCACAGTGGTCCATGGCCAACCCCAGGAGCTCCTGGGCACGTTCCTCTCCTTGCCACTTGCCAAAGGAAGAAGATCCCCAGCCTCAAGGTGCAGCCCAGGCTGAGGAGACCAGCAAACCCTATTTTCATGGTTGTGCCACTGACTCTTGGCAGGCATGGAAGGGAGCTGAATCACCATATTATAATTTCAAGCTCCATTAAAGAAACATGGGGATAGCGGAGGGAAGGAGAGGGCAGGGAGGGATGAAGAGAAAATTGAAGAGAGCAGAGTAGCACTTGAAGGGGAAAGAAATGTTGCTCATAGGCTCAGAAGGGGGAATTGCAAACAGAGATGAGATTAAAAGGGAACCCTTGAGACTGTCTCTTTAAATACAGCAAGATTCACTTACTCCATGCTGAGCCAGGCTTGTTGGATGCTGCAGGCACGGTCCCACTGAGGTTTGCCAGCTGATGGAGCAGAGGAAATCTGTCTCTCCCAGTATACCACCAAGTTGCCCTCTTCCACCTATGTTATTTAGGAAGTCCCATTGCTAATACATTTACTGCAGAGTGAGCCTAGTGAGGAAGCAGTTTTACTTGGCTGCCCATCAGCACTGAGCATGTTAAATGATCTTTTTATCCAGAGGCATGCAGGCACATCAGACTTGGTACCCTGTGTGTGGGGGCGCAGTGTGGGGTGTCTGGGTGCAGCTTCTCTTTTGTGGAGAGTGTTCCCTTGCTGGTCCCAAAGGCAGGGAGGGAACCTACAGGCACAAGAGGAAAAAGCAGAATGTGTAAGCATTTCCCGTGGCAGATATCACAGAAGATTGCTTTCAGAGCCAGAGGAAGGAGTGCTTTGGTGCAAAGGGGAGTGAGGTGAGCCCTCCAGCTAGACCCCTGACCACTTCATTCTGCTCCAGGGCAGCTGCAGGATGTTCACAGTGCAAACATTGATCTGACTGTGGCGTGGGACCAGTCTGCAAAGTCTTTGCCTGGTTTGGCCTCTTGCCTCCTGTAGGCATCATTTCAGCAGGTTTTTTAACAGCTCACAGGGGTTGGCCAGGCCCAGCATTTGAGTGGGAGGCAGACCCCGAGTTCCTTGTAGCTGTAGTTGTCCCACAAGGGCTACAGGCTTCTTTTTCATGCTCTGTCCCCAGCTGAGGGCCTGTCCCCTGTGAGGAGTGGCAGTGCTGCTGACCAAATGAGGGGTCATGATGTAGAGAAATGATGAACTGAAGGAGCCCTGGTCAAATGAGCTGCTCCTGTCGATGTGCCAAGCACGGTGGTGTCCAGCCTGATGTCCTGCTCAGACTGAATGTGTGGAGTGGCATTCATGTTGCACTGAATCTCCTCAGCCCCTGAGCTGAGATTTCAGCTCTTATGCCCACATCCCACGCCTTGAATTTTTATGGCTTTGACAGTTGAGAGAGGCTGAATTCCTTGGGACAGTAGTCGGTTTCCATTTGCTCTGACAAATGCTAATGGCGCTAAATAAATAGCAAAAAGTGGTCTTAATGTAACAGGGTGCTCATTGCTGCACTTCCTAAGCTGCTGTGTGCTATTAAGTGTTTGCTAAATTATGTCTTAGGAGCCCCTGGGTCTTTGGGGTGTTTGCTTTGCAGAAATGAGAACCAGTGCCAGGCTCTCCTGGCTTTGGTTCTGTCCGTGCAGCTCCCGTGGAGGCTCGGGAGACGGGCAGCAGCCAACACTGATCGTGTTCCAGCCACTCTGATCCCCTTCCCCATGGCCTTGCTGAGAGCTGAGCAGCTTGGAGCAGCAGTTTGGAGCAGCAGGAGCTCAGGGGCTGACCTGCAAGAGGAGAGCTGTTCCTCACCAGCCATTCCCCACGCCTTCCTTCAGGGCAAAGGGTGGGGGGGGCCGCAAACCAAACACAGGTGAGGCTCCTCTTTGTGCTTGGGGGTCCTGGCACACTTCATGATGTGTCTCCTTGTTTTCTGGACTTCCTTTTGATCTTGTGGGTGGTGATGGAATGGCCAGGATCCCCCATTAATCAGAAATAGAAGCAGTCCTGCTATACCCCTAAGCCATTCCAAAGGCTGGTGGGTGTGAAAAGGAGCAGTGTTCAGAGCTGGGAGTGTTAAGGCACCAGGAAAGAATAAAAACCACTGGCCTAGAGACTCTTTTGTATTCACAAGAATGCTTTTCCAAGGGAGTTTATGCACACACCTTGTTCCCAGCTGTGAGTTTCCAGCTAAATATTCCCCATACCCAGGACAACTGCATCCTAATCCTAACAGAGGCCCCAGGGCACTATTGTAATGCAAATAATGATAAATAACAGCAATAATAAAACTCCACCAGCACTTGCACCAGCTCCCCAGCGATCCCAAACCAGCCATAGCAAGCCTCATATCACTCAGGTTATGTAAAGGAGCATGAGCAATATGAGTGGAGCTGTCAGGGAGGTGACCAATTAGCTGGTGTAGCAAATCTGCCCCTGGCATGTGGGCTGCCACACAGGGCACAGCGCTCCTGCACTGGCTCCCAGGGCTGCCCTGCAGGTGTGGGGTGATAGCTCAGCCCAGCACTTGGGGTTCAGTTCATGTGGATGCCCCCCACCACCACGGGGAGGGGATTCTGGGGACAGCATGGGGTTGTTTTATTGACAGCCAGCTCTTGATGAGAAGTGTGAAGGCTGGAGTCAGCAGCAGGCTGGCACAGGAGCTGGGGATGCTGTGACCTGTGCTGCACACCCAGGCTGTCTCTGGGCTTTGCACAAGCACTGCTGCCATTCCCTGGGCCCTTTGTTGGGCTGGTTGCACCTGCAGAAGGAAGTTCAGGGCAGCTGCTGACTGAGGTTAGAGGTGCTGCTAGAGCCACCTCCTGTGTATTCTCAGGAGCTCATGGCTGTCAGTGGAAGCATCCCTCTGTGATGCCTTTTCTTCCCTGGAGTCACAGACCCTGGTCCTGTGCTCCTCAGACCCAGTCCTTCACACTGAGCTGATGAGTGCACAGAGGTAAGTGTTTTTATTTGGTAGCATTGTTGTGTTCTACTTATCTCTGCTTTTAGCAGTCACTCTGTCCTGGCTGTCAAGTAATAGGAAATTGTGCTCTGGTGTCTGGGTGCTTCCCATAGGAGTTTCTCTCCTTGACAGAAATTATTAAATTAAGAGAAATTAGCATTCTAAAATTCTGCCCTTTGGCCACTGAAATCTAGTGCTGCAGCTTTGGTCAGCCTTCTTCCACCTACCCAGTGGAGAGCAGCAGAAGGGAGCAGGCAGGCACAGACGATTAGTAATAACCACACTTCTCCTTCCTGCTTGCAGTTTGGTACAGCCCCACTTTAAAGAACATGCAAATGGGCAGCCTGGACCCTCTGAACCATTATCATGCACCAGCTGTGGTGTGGTGTCAGGGAATGCTAGGAATTGCTCTGGGAAGGAACATACAGAGAGGGTTAAAGCAGGCTGACGTGTCCTCGGGCAAACCTTCGCATCTCCGGGTTCAAAGGGATGTGCCTAGACTCCCTGCTGGAATAGCTGCACCCAGGCTCAGCTTCTGAGCCCATTTGTGCTTCAGAATGGGAAACTGGATTATTTCTGTGAGGGACTCAAAATCTGAGGGGTTTCTGCCAAGTGGTGCCCTCACAGTGTATGGGAGAGGCAGGAGAGGACTCCAGGCAGAGAAGGGCAAGGGGACTGTAGTGGTGACCAGGAATTGGGGCAGCCTCGGCACAGCAGCAGCCTGTGCTGTGGCAGGGGTTTGGAGGAGAAGGGGGAGGCAGTTTTTCACATGTTTATGGGAAGTCTTCTCCAGTGTGAGGGACAACAAGGCAGAAAGCAGCAGTGAGCCTGTCTGAAAATGGGGCACGTGAGCCGTAGGAGTTAGCACTTCCCTGGTGAAAGAGATGAGACGTAGGAGCAGAGGAGATGCAGAGTCCCTCTTATTTCAGATACCCAGGGGAGAGCTTTTTGGAAACTGTGTGGATGTTAGTGTTTATCCCCCCTGGAAAAGAACCAAGTGCTTTGGGAAGTGGATAGGAGGGAACTAGAAAATCAAATTGCATCTCCTTCCACTGGCATCCAAACCCACAGCTCAAGGCCTCCCAGCAAGGGCAAGGGGGCTTCCTCTGCATTTCACACAATTAAAAGGGACCCTTAAGTCTGAAGTCAGGTTGAGGTGTGAAGCACATTTAGATAAATCACCAAGGAGGCATCTCATTTGGAGCAAGCATGGGGCAGGGCCGAGGCACTGGGCTGGGGTGGTGGCAGGTTCGGGCTGGATGTCTGGGAAGGCAGGAGAAGAGGTGTGAGCTGGGTGTACCTGCTGGGGTTTGGCTGACACCCACTCTTGAGGGGCTGCTCTGACTCAGTCACAGCTCCATTTGAGGTCTTCTCTTACCCCCAAGCTGGATTTCAGTCCTGGGACCTATCAGTGCCATCAGGAGCCATGAAATAGCACAACAGAGTAAAATCAGCCATCTTCCCATTCAAATGGGGAAAACACACAGAGACACAAGCAAACTCTCCTCAGAGACCTGCTGTTCCAGGACTCTGGAAACGAGGTGCCCTTGCACCAACCAAGTGTGATCAAGATGGGGAGGGCTGGGAGGGTTAGAGGCACTGGGGAAAAGGCTTTGAAGTCTTTTTGACTGTGTCTTCTCCCTAAGGGCAGCCTCACTCACTGTGCTTGGCTCTAGCACAGGCTGAGGTGTAGCTGTGCCTTTGGGATAAGGTGAGAGAAGGCTGTCAGCTCTTGGGATGGTTCAGTGTGGTAGCTCAGATCTGCCTGGGCACCCACAGAGCAGCAGAGACCTTGGGGCTCTTCAATCCTCATGGTCCCTCTTTCCTAACAGCAGTATTTAATTCTTCCTAGGGGCTAAAGTCCCTCTCCTAAATAGGTCAGCCTTGCAGGGAATGCAAGCACTCAAAGTACACCTTTTATAACATCATTCCCAGCACTTTTGTTGTCTTATTTACCTTGGCCAAACAGTTCAGGCCCCAGACAGATGCCACTCCATTCCCACATCTTTGCATCACGCCCCAGTTAGATTTTTTCTGTTTGGTAATCAGCATTTTTGGGACAAGCACAACTTATTGAGACCTCGTGGGCTCAGGTACATCTTTATGCCTGGAAATGTGTCAGCCCTAGTGAGGGTCCTCCTGGGAGTTGTGGAGGCTGTGGGATGCCCAGGAGGGCTCCTGTGCTCCCTGCCAGGTGCAGAGAGGAGTGGGCAGCCTTGCAGTCGTGGGGCTCCTGTCACACACTGAAGCTAAAATGCCTGAAAGGACAGCTTTGCTGTACCTTTTTTTTTAATCCTGGGCTTTTTTCCCCTTTGCCACACTTCAAATAATTTGACGTTGAATATTTAAGACTGTTTTGTTGTCTTCAGTTCACCTCATCTGACCCCAGGATCTTCAGGGTAATAGCAGATGATGATGATGATAATACTCTGCTGTTCCACAGTGCCACTTCCGAGAATCCGTGAGCCCTTCAGCAACATTTACTTGTTCAGGCCTGCAAGCCATCTAAAGTAGGTTAATTTATTATTCCTGCTCTGTGTCTCGTGAGAAGCTGTGACCTGTTCAAGTGAGCTGGAACGACTTGTGGGCTTGAGCTGTGGGGCAGGAGAGACCCTGAGTGCTCTCAGCACAGTCCCAAGGAAGGGCTGTTCCTGGAGCAGCTGGCATGAGGGCATGCAGGAGGTGAGGACAACTGGGGAGGAGGGAAGGTCCCTGAGGAGCTGAACAAAAAAGCTACTCGTGTAACAGTAGATACCAAGCTCCCAGACTTTATCAACTGGAGATTTGTATCGACTGCTGCAAAAAGGATGGTGATGGAGCAGCAGTATATGGATTGCAGATGAGGATGGTGGGTGGGAGGCTGGGTGAGCTACCAGGGCTCACATATACTGAGGGGCAGAAATCCTCCTTCCCTAAAATGAATGAGGCCTTCCATTTGCCAGCCTGGCCACCCCTCCAGTCCAGCCCAGCTCGTGTTGGCTACAAACCCTGGACCCCAAGATCCCCATCTCTGCATGGGGTAGAGAGGCAGGGATCAGGCAGGAGAGGATCCCCCTGGCTCTTGGCAGCCAGAAGGGAATGGCAAGGCTGTGGGAAGAGGGCAGGCCACTCCTATTTTCTCTGGGATGCCGGAGGCAAGAGGCACTGTGGCTGGGAAGGGAAGAGCAGCACAATGGATGCTCTGATGGAGCGGGCAGTGCTCGGTCTGTGCCCCAGCCTGGCAGTGATGCCTGTGCAGAGGCTGCTGGTGGGGATGGGAGGGCTGCCAGCCGTGTGGCCCTCCAGGGGGCTGTATTCTTGTTTTTCTTCTCTGTGACATTACATAACGCGAGGTAGAAAATGTTTGCACGGTAGCTGTATCGGTCCTTGGGGCGAGGGGAGAAAGGGAGGAGGCGGCGGATAATTTGAGGCTCTTTATTAGACCAATAAATCATTTATAATGCACCAGCTTTCAGGCTGGGCTCTTATTGCTCATGTCAGCCACAGGATGCTACCTGGTGACTGAAGCAGGCAGAGCATGGGCTGGCTCCCCTAAACCAGAGGGGCAGAGCTGAGCTGCACAGGGCTCGGGGGGAGAGGAGACCTCGTCCTTCACAGATCCTGGGGACAAAGCCCATGCAGCTGGTGACAGGCATTTGGCCTTGCATGAAGCTTCTTGCAGCCAGAGCGAAGACAAAGCATCAGGAGCTAAGTCCTAAGTGAGGGATCAGGTGGGCACCTGAGGGTGGGTGGGTCACCTGCAAGCAGAGATGGCAGGGATAGATATCACCCCTGTGGGTGATACAGCCCAGTGCCTCTGAGCCTTGGCTGGTGGGAGCAGAGGGCAAGGCAGGTATTCCTGGGGGCATTCCATGACAAAAGGGCATCCAGTGCCTCTTATCTTTGTGTTTTGGTGGAGCTTAGTGGAGCCTGAGGCTCGTCCGGCAAATATCTCCTGGATTTCTGGTGTGCCCAGGGTGCCAGCGAGGTTGCTGAGGAGGAATGTCACCCATCTGGGAAGGGCTGTGCTCGCCTAGGCTTCAGCTTGTGGTTTGCCACATTTCACAGCTGTGTCTTGTTCAGGTTGAAGCCATCAAGTCCTGCAAAACTACTCCTTTCAATAGCCTTCCTGTATTCTCATGTGCTTCAGACAGCAGCAGTTGGCTTAATGTTTTGACAAATGATATCCGTATTGATTTCCCTCCTCCTTCTCCTTTCCTCCTCTCCCTCCTTCCACAGCAAAGAAACCACTTTTGACAACCCATCTCTGGAGCTAGGCCAACACAGCAGAGGAGACAGGTGAACTCTCCTTTTAGGAGAGATCACACCAGGGTGGGCTCCCAGGTCGTCTGAACAAACATCCTTCCCTGTGAAGCAACCAAATGCTTTAGGAAGGGGCACCACTAAATTGGCAGAGCACGTGCTCCTGCTGGTGTGCTGGGATTTAACCCCCCCTCCACCCAAAAAATGCTGAGCAGCTTCAAATAAGCCCAAAGGGGTTCCTGATGGGGAGCAGTAAATGTAGAAAATCCTAATAAATACCATTCCCTCTTACAAAACGCACGTTTGGGGTGGGGGAGTTGCAGGGCACGCCTGTTTCTGAGGGATCTGATCTAACTGTAAGCTCTTTAATATGTTCTTTGTGTCCTCCTGGACAGCCTGATGGAAGCAGCAGCTAAAAGCAAATCACAGGGTGAGAAGGTGAGTCTTGCTGGTGAGAATTAGCAGTGTCAGGAGGGAAATATCACACACCTCGCCGACTGAATTATGCATTACGCTGCAAAATCCCTGATGTCAATAGGCAAATGCTGTTCCTGTTGTTTTGCCTGTGATGATTGGCAGCAAAGGAATTCAAATCACATCCACACAGCAATTGTCCTTCTGTAACTAAGTCTCTGCTATTCAGGGGGGTGTGCTTGTGCAGGCACAATCTATGCAGCATGGTGGGTGCTTTAGGAAGGGGTTTGGAAAAGAGTGGCGAGAACATTTTCATTCTTTTAAACAATACAAAATGTTGTCAGGTTAGCATGTGCTGGATGTGGCACCTTCTCTTTTTTTTTTTCATGGGCACTGAACTCTAGGTATTACCTCAGACCTTGGGAGGAAAAGGAGAAGTCCATACCCAGGTATTGAAAGTGATTTGAGGCACATGCCTCCATGGAAGGACTTTCACCAAAAAAGGCAGGAGGGTGGGAAGCAGAGCCAAGCAAGATGTCATCCCCTATAAAAGCAGTAGTGGGGTCATCAGCATCCCCTCTCCATGTGGCTGGACTAAAAGCATTGTGAAATTACATGTAACAAATGGTAAGAAAATGATTATTTTAATGAACATGAGATTGTTAATATTCCCTGTGATTAGATCTTGCTAGTGTGTTTGAAGAAGAGCAGATAACAAAGCAAGAGAACAGAATCTGCTTTTATTTGCTGCTTAAGTTGCTTTTGCCCTGCTACCAGAAGACATAAATCAATTACTAATTGCATTCCTAGTTTGAGGTGCTGTGAGCATTCTCATGTTTAATCTGTCCCGGGTGCTTTTAGAAACACTTGCACAAAGGTGAGAATGTGAGTTACACAGAATTTTCTTGCTCCTGTTAATATCTTACCTTTCACAGAATAAGGCTGTGTGAAAATCTGTGGGTTATTTTTTTTCTTCTTGGTGACAAAATGAAAAATTTGGAATGAAGAAAAACAGACATCTGGGGTTTAAAATAACATTTTGTTTGCATTCTTTGGATGACACTCTCTTTCAGAACATAACTTCATCTTGAACCACCACTTCAAGATGTTTGGGAAACAACTAAACAAATCCAAAAATATTTTACCAATAACCGGCTGCATTAGAATTGTTGCTGCAAAATGGAATTTTATTGCCTCCCCCACCCTCTCCAAGTGGAATAACCCATCTGCCTAAGGAATGCAGCCCTTCCCAGGTTATGAGCTCCTGAGAGGATTGTGTGATAGAAAAGAAAACATGGGTTTGATTGGATGGAGGCTGAGACCTCAGCCCCTGTGGCACCACCACTGCCTGCCCCCCTGGCCCCTGAGCAAGAGGGCACAGGGAGGCAGGGGCTCAGCAGGGAGCTGGGAGGAAAAGTGGCAGGTTTTCTCTCTGGGTCTGCCTGCTGCCATCCCCACGGGGCTGGCAGGACCCTCAGTCACTGCCTGTGACTGCTGGGAGGGGACATGAGCCACCCCTGGTGCGGGTCTGGGGTGGAGACAACTGGGACGGGGGGAAAGAGGACTGCAGGTCTGAAATTAGGAGGACAGGGAGAGTGGAAAAGGAATCTAGAAGTGCTGGAGGAGCCAAGCTAAGAGAGGGCAGGAGAGGCTGTGTGGCTTCCAGGAGAGATTGGATGCCATCAGCACTGTCACACGAGCAACTTAAAGTGAGCCTTATTTCGGGAAGAAAGAGTTAAAACAATTTTGAGCCTTGCAAGGCTCACAAGCTCAAACTATAACTGGTGAAGCCTGGCAGCTGAGGATTATAAAGATAAGAGCAAGGGTAACACGCAAGAAGGAGCTGGTGGAGGATCAGACCACAGAGTACTAATGACAGCTTCTCACAGGGCGAAAAATGTGGGATATAATCCCTGGTCCAAGGAGCATGGAAATCATCCCAAAGCCTTCTCTCAGACAGAGACCATCACCAGCCTCTTCTCCCTGAAGCTGTGAGTGTCAGCCTTTGGGATGCTGCTGGAGATGGGAGAAGCCCCTTGGTGCCTGCCCTTGCAGGGTTCAGCCCCCTGGCACTGGCAGCAGGTCATTGTGGGTGTGCTCTGTGGTGTGGGCACTGCCCACAGTGCCAGCAGCTGTGACCTGGCAGCCTCCCCCGTGCCCACGTGCTCCTTGGCTGCTCCAGGTCAGAGCTGTCTCCTCTCATTTCAGCTGCTTCACTGCACATCAGGCATGCTGGGGAGCCAGGAAAAGGTGGGGTAATCCAGGTTCACCTTCTGGTTTCCCACCTCAAGTGCTCCCACCACTCCTCAGCTGTCATTGCTTCTGCAAGCAGTCTGCCATACCCCTGGCTGTCCTGGAGCACCTGGAGCAGGTTCTCCAGGTGGGCAGTGAAGAGCTGAGGGCATGCTTCAGGTCTGTGTTGCAAGCAGGAGCCCTGGACATGGTTGTTCCAGGGCAAGGAGACCATGCTGGTTTCTTCCAAAAGTGTGGGTGCTGCAGGTGTGCCAACACATCCTAATTTCTTCAACTGTACCCTCTTGCAAGGCAGTTTTAGACTCTGCCAGCAGCCTGACCTCTCTGTAAAGACTTGTGCAAAGAGTCCTGTGGCTAAGATAGACCAGTGAAAATGATGGATTAGGTTCATCCAGTCTATTTCAGGATCTGATTTCTGCTGTGAGAAGCCAAGGGAGTACGTGGACATTCACATGTCTCAGCAAGAGACTTGTCAGGATTTTCCCACAATCTGGACTGACTTTCCTGTACCTTTCAGACACAACATTAAAGACTCCATTATGGAAAGCTTGGAAGATGGCTCTGAGCAGAGGGAAACCTGCAGGTCTCCCACAGTTGCAGTAAGGTGGAATTGCTTGGCATTTCCCAAGGATCTGAGCAGTTTGTGACTTTGACAGCACCTGCAAAGTAAAAACACTGAAAGGGGCAATGTGGATGTGCTTGGGAAAAGCTGGACAGACCAGAACTGTGGACACAGCTGGGATGCTTAGCTCCAGGCCCTTGGTGGATCAGCCCTCAAGGACCATCACACAAAATAGCCCAGAGCACAGATGGCTACTGAGAGTCTTTCCTAGCAGTCCCTTTATGGGAAGGCCAAAACCATAAAATACTTCTCAGTGGCTGTGGTCTTGGAGCAAGGATTTGCTCTACACCACTTCCCTTTTGCAATGTGCTTTTTTCGTCTTCATAAAAGGCTTCCTTGGCAAAAGGGAGCTGCCAGCTGGCCAGATCTGGCCAAGGGGCTAACAAAAGTATTCAGCTCTACACAGTTAATGCCAGCAAAATTGTCTATTCAAAGAAAAGTCATAGTTTTGACTCTGTTTTTTCATCAGGGTTTATTTTTCCAGGACCACTGCCAATATAATTTTTTTTTTTAGCTAAAAAAGTAACAAAAAAAAAAAAATCCTAGCGTGTTGAAGCCATACACTTGAAAGCATCCATCATCCTGGCTGATACCACTGCTGATTCCCATCCATGCTCCTTTTGATCCAAGTGGTCAATGCCTTTGCAATGCCACTTTCTTTCATCCCAGAAGTGGAGAGAAATGGTGACTTACCCCATTTCATTGAATTCCTATTTTTAAATGTTGAAAACAATTTAACTCCTGATGGCTATAATGACATCCCTGCTTTCCTTTCTCCTTCCCTTTTTAAACCACCTCAAAACCTAGGGGATGGAACTGGCTGACAGGATTCCTTTAATTATCCCTGCTCCCAACACTCATCTCTTCCATGGTGCCTTCAAGGGACACCACTGTGAAAGGTTCTATACACACAAGCACTACATCCACATGGAAGCAGAGAACAAAAATGAAATGTCAGGAAAGCCCCCCTTACAGAAATTAATAACAAATACAAGGAGGCACATTCCATCCGCCCCATTAGTCAGTAGTGCTCAGATACCATGGTGATGAGCCTCCCTATAAATATTTCCACAGCAGCAAAACTGCCTTAAAGGGGCCACACAGCCTCTCCCATGCACCTGGGCAGATCCCATCTCCAGAGGCACCGCTGTGCTTCCCAGACTGGGTGGCTGGCACCTGAGCCACGTGCCCGATGAGGAAGCCAGCACCATCTGCTTTTCCTTTTCCTGTTGCAAGCACCAGGAGCTGCACAGCCCTGCTGTCACACCTATCACTCTGCAATTCAACCCCAAGGCATTGCTGGGGAGGAGGGTGCTCTGCACTTTGCTGTGGAGCAGTTTCTCAGAGCCAAGGAGCCAGGCAAGCACAGCATTCCTTATCTGCACATCCTCAGCATCTCCCAGCCCAGCCCTCACCCAGCACAACCACAGACATCAGCTTCAAGAGTGGAGCCAGACGTGTGCTTGTTTACCCTCCCAGAGGCAAGGGTTTGTGGGGCAGAACAACAGCTGATCAGGTTGTTGGGCATTTGGGAGCTCCTGTTCACAGAGCCTCCAGAACAAAAAAGAGCCAAGCAAGAGGGGCAGGGAAGGGAGGGGAGGGGAAAGAAACCCGTGCTCAGATGTTTAGGTTGCTGCAGCCAACTCCTGCCCACGCTGGAGGAGAGCTTTGAGTTTCTTGCCCTTGATGTAACCACCACCAGAAGTTTGTTTTCAGAAAACCTTTTTGTATTGAAAGCTACAGCTCGCACCTCAGCACCTCCTCTGAGAAGAAATGAGTAACCCTGTTATTAACCTGTGGGCAGCATCACCTGGAGGGTGATTCTTCACACACCTGCCGCTCCTCAGAAATAGATGGGAAACTTTGTACTGCAAAATGATTTCAAAGGGCAGCAGCTCCAGTGGAATATGGGGCATAAAACCAGAGATAAATGATCATGTGAAGAAAAGCTGACCTAGCCTTGAAGCAGAAGACCCAGTGCATGGTTGCTCTTAGTGCCTCTATAAACAAGATAGAAACCACTTGGAGCTGCTGACTTCCACATGATCCCAGCAGAAAGACTGGGAGAAGGAAGAAAAAAAAAAAGGAATGTCTTTCCTATAACTTAGTGAATCCCTTGCAGCCATGGGAAGGAATGGGAACCTAAGTTGATTTGGCTTGTGCTTTCACTGGGCCCCTTCCCACAACAGCTGTAACCAATCAAGGTATGATAGAGCAGGGCAAGGTAAAGGCTGTGTAAAGGCAAATGCCTTGCTGAGCTTTCTGGTGTGTCAGGACTGAACTGGTTTGGTAAAAACAAGACATTAACTAGTTGGACTGACTGCAGGGTGGGAGGAGATGAAGAAACCTACAGTGCTAACCAAGAAACTGCTGCTCTCTCACTCCATTGCTGCAGGCAAGTCTCCTCTCTCCCCTCTTTTCTCCCCCACTGCATCTTGCACACTTCCTGACTTTCAAGCCTGGTGTTTCTGCAGTAGTTCCCAAGCACATCCTGGATGCATTTTGTTTCCCTTAATTGCACTTTTTAAATGATACCTGGAGGTCTTCAGTAAATGGTGGCAGTATGTGTGTGAGCAGTATGGAAACACAGTGCCTGCCAGCCCCCAGGTGCTGGGGTATGTTGTTGAGTTGCTTGTCTGCCCTATTTACATGGAGACTAATCAGTTCTCCGTGGAATTTCTGTTTGATCCTTTGGCCTGTCTCAAGGGAAACACAACACTAACTGACAAAATATGTATATTTTGGCTTTCAGAAACTATTACACTTTGCAAATGTCACCCAGACATTGAGCTTTGTGGTTGCCAGGGAAACATCATGGGAGGTAACCTGATCGCAGCTGTGAACTGCATCCTTTCCTCTCCTGGTGTGAAACCTGCTCTTCCAGAAATGCCCTCTCTTGTCTTGGGGTATTTCATCTCTAGAAAGCAGAGGCTTGAGAAATAAGGTTATTTGCAGTCCAGAAGGTATCTTCTTCTGAAATGGAGCTGTCTGGGGGACTCGCTCCTTGGGCTCAAAGGCAATGGCTCTGCAGCAGAGGGTTTGTTGTGCCCTGATAATATCAGTGGTGTCTGCTGGAACAGCCACTACCCTGTTCAGATAACGTGGGACAGAATCAGTGTTGGGGGGTTGTACAGTGTCAGCCTGGGGTTTGAAAAACTCGGTCTCCCTGGAGCTATCAGCTCAGAGAATTGCAGGCTGGAGCTCCAGATAAGGTAGATGGAGGCTCCTGTCTATGACCTGGCATAAAAAGGGCTGTGCTGAGTGGTCCCAGAGGCTGTCAGGGATCGAGTGCCTCTCCCAGTGAGGGAACCTCAAGCTGTTGTTCCCAACAGAAACGTTCCTGTTCTCCCCTTACACATTGTGCTATGTGCTGTCAGGTGGAGGTGGGATGTCAGGGGATCTACTCTGATCTTCCCTCTGTGCCAGGCAGGGCCAATCCCCTTGGGAAGGCTAAACCACATCCTGCCTTGTAAAGTGATAGTAGTCCCAAGCATCTCTGCCTGTTCCTCCATCCCTTGAAGAGGTGAGGCAGCCCTGGACACAGACGGTGGTGAGCTCTGGGCTGGGGCTGGTGGGACACAGGCCATGGGTGTGCCATGTGTGCTGGCAGCAGCTCTGGTGAGGGAGAAGCACGTGGCCCCAGGGAAGCCTGATGTGTGTTTTCCCTTCCTGGTGTGACAGAATGGCACTTTAAAGACGTGAGATGCAGCTCTTTTCCCTGACACTCAAAGAGCCAGTTGACAAGCTGCTGTCAGAGAAATGTTGTCTAACTCCCTTTCCCCCAATAATTTCCCTGGTAAAACTGCAGTGCAGTGGAATCAAATGGTGACAGAAACCAGTGGGGGAATAGATGTGTTTTCTTTCTTTCTATTTTTTTTTCCCAAGTGTGAGTCTGTATTGGGAGCCATGTGCACATCGGTAAATCTTGCCGGTTCAAAGAAATGTTTTTAGTGTTCATATTCAAACTTTCCCCTCTGCTAAAGGAACAACAAAGCCTTGAAGACGCTCCCAGCTTACATGGGATTAAAAAGAGATCGTGGCTGAAGTGGAAAACAGCATCTCATGTTTTTCCTTTGGGTGACATGTGCAGAAAGCCCCTCTGATGCTCTTTTAGCTGGCGCTGTGAAAAGTCCTCTCTGATGAGGAGAGGTAAACTGTAGGTGGAGGAGGGAGAAGAGGGCTATGGTTATAAAATCACCTTGCAGACAGACATCTCGTGCCCTGGGTCATGCCAGAATTACTATGAGCAAACCTGGGAGTGGGACAGACAGTGCTGGAGAGCTGCTGTGCACTTGGGCACAAGAGCGAAGCTGGCCCTTGACAGTGTAATCACCATTAACACCTCCTGTTTGCCCCAGTCATTTTCCTGACATTGTTGGCTGTGGTTCATTGGTGGTTCCTCCCCTCATTTCCATAAAGAGATGAGGATTTCCTGGGTGTACAGGGAGAGGGAAGGAGCAAGAAGGCTGCAGCTTCCCACCAGCTTTGTGCAGTGCAGCACAAGGTCCTTCTCGTCACCTGATGCTGGAGTAGAAGTGTGGCTGCAGGGCTCCTCCTCCAATGCAGTGTCTTTCCTTTCTAAGGAAAGTCTCCATGATTTGATTTTATTAGAAACTTTTACTCTAAGAGCCCGTCTTTGCCATCCTTCACCAAGGGTTTTTAGAAGGAGCTTTCCTTAGTTTTTAGTCTTTCCTCTAAGCTGAGCAGAGCAGAGAAGACCTGATTGTGTCTCTCAGAGCCCCCACCATGACAGGCTGGTCAGTCCTCTCTTAGTATTCAAAGTAGGGTGTTTTACTCTTAGGATGGATGTAATTTGTTTTAAGGCAAATCCTTGGGGTTTCATTTTGCTTTCCAAAGTGTAACAGCTGCTTAGGCTATGTTTGCTGGAGAGCTGAAAACCCTGCAAGGGTTTGTCCATGAATTCTGCCTTGGGTCATTAGGATTAATCCAAGCAATTGCCTCGCCCTTTCCTTGAAAGGGCTTAGGCCCATTTCACTCAGTGATGAATTTGGCCCCAGAATTTAAGTATCTGCTTCTTTTGTACTTCCCATTCTCAAAAAACCCTTAAAAAAATCAGATATCCTTTGGTAAAAGGGCACTCCAGTTTCTGCATAGAGCAAATGAGGCAGAGGGATGTGAAATTCATGAAATGCTGATTTTTGCCTTTTTTGTTTTGTTTTGTTTTAAATAAGCTACATCAAATTCCTTATCACTCAGTCCTTAGGAACTGCCTTAGCACAGTGGAAGAACTGATTGCATAAATGCCAGCTGTAACTCTTATTTTGGTAACAAGGCATTACTGAAGGCAGAAAGGCAGATTAATTCAGTGCCACGCTCTGATGAGACCAGTGTCCTTTTGTCTGGGCCTGGCTTAGGAACCCTCTGCTACCTGGTTTTTGCTTTCAGCCTTGGATGTGGGGACTGTAGTAGTAGTTCAAAACACACATCTGTTATTGCAGCAAGAAGTCATGAAGGGTGTGCACATATAGGTTAATTGTCAAGGGAAACCGACTTCAAGTACCATCAGACTGTTTTGAAATGTAATCGTGACATCTAAGAGGATGATCTTTGAGAGATCAGAGAGTGGAAATTATTCTCTTGCTTTGCACATCTGAGTGCAGTTTGGCTACAGTCAAAATAGCTGTTTCAGCCTACACTGTCAGTTTGCTCTTATCTCCCTTTCCTCTTGTTGTATTATTAATAATAATGAACAAAGTTAAAGACGGCGGTAAAGACCCATCAGCGTGGGGCAGGGCTGGAGCCAGCCACTGCCTCCGAGTCATTGTGGACAGTGACCAGCGGGTGAGTGTCCCTCAAAGGGGCAGGGAGCTCTTTGCCACGCTGCCTGCGGGTGTTTGAGAGGCAGGACTGCTGGATTTGGTTTCACTGGTTCGCTTCATCTTGCCTCCCTCTCTCCCCTTGCACAGCTGCATTTAGCAGTGGAGCTGGCAGCCTTGGAGAGTCACCAGGAGTGACCCAGCTGCCTCCGCGGGTTCACTGGGAGAACGACTTTGTAGCTGCTCTCAGCCAGTCCATTAATTGCACATAATAAGGCATTTAGTGACAGAAGGATGGTTGATGAGCCTTAGCTGAAATAACAAGGGCCTGCCAAGAGCCGTGTTTCTTTGTCAGGGACGGTTGTGGACAGTCCTAGCGCTGGAGAGCGGAGCTGGAGCCGTGCAGGGATGAGAGCACTGGGAACCTGCTGCTCCCTGATCCGGAGGGCTCACAGCTGGCCCAGCACTGAGAGGGAAGCACATCCATGCTGAAGGACTAGCAGGGCTGATCCGCTCTGGGGGCAGCAGGTCCCTGCACCTCCAGCAGGGTCTGCCTGATGAAAGCCCCTCTGCCAGAGAGGCACCTGGGGGCTGCTGGCTGCACCACCAAGCACCTCGTGGGAGATGAGTTATTCCAAACAGGCTAGATGTGGGACCTCCATCCCTGTAAGAGAGAACAGGGCAGATTGTATGGAAGACCAATGTGCACTGGGAAACTTGGGCTCTCTAGTTATCAAGCTGGTCTTCTTGGCTTTGATGGGAAAATGACTAAGGGGTTGAGGTGGGTGCTTGCCCCAGCTGTCTGACAGATTCTTTGTGGGCTGACAAGGGCCCAGAGCAGAGGAGGACATGGCAAGGGGATGCACTGGCAGCTGTTTCTGCAGGAAGGAGTGTTAGGGGTGTCCATGCAATGCAGCCAGGCTTGCTTGGAGCAGCTCACTCCCTGATTAATACAGCAGCTGTCCCCACAGCACCAAGCATTTCACCAGCATCAGCCCCTGGTGTTGTGGGGCTCCCTACACCTCGTTCCCACTCACCTCTGTGGGGAAGCAAGGCCAGGAGCTGTCACATCAGGGCCATGCAGCTCCTGTCCATCTCAGTGGGGAAACAGTGACAGCATCCATGCTGGGAGAACCCAGCCTGTGGAGGTGATGTGGAGCCCAGGATGGTCCCCACAGCTGGAGGGAGAGCAGGCTCTGCATGTCTGGCTGGCCCACAGAGAGGGTCACCCTGCAAGGGCAGGGGTGTATCTCCCCAAAATAGCCAGCCACACTTCCAGTGGGCACATGCAGGCAGTGCCTGCAGCCCACAGCTGGAACATCTGCCTTGGTTTTGGTCTGTGCAGCTGCCTGGCTGGTTGGCACATCCCTCACCTAGGAGAAGGTCTGTGCTAGCAGCTGGCAGGAATTGTTCCTTTGTCTGAATGAGCACTTGGGAATGTCAATGTTTCTCCAGACTAGTTTACTGTTCTCCTTTCCTATTTATTTTAATGCCTCTGTCATGTGCAGCACTACTTCTTCTAGAGGGTCTGGCTGTTTCACAAAGGGACAGAAATATTACCCCTGCATGGAGAAACAGGGGTACAGCACAAATGGCTGCTTGGAGCACAGGTTTTCCAGCCCTGACCTCTCACTCCATCATGCTGGGTCCAGAAGGAACAGGAGGCAGGTCTGGCACAGAAACCTGCAGGTCACATTACAGAGGTGAATTATGGCTTGTATGAAAGGCCTTAGGAAATGTGGGGAATTGGCAGCCGTGCTGGCTGTGACACCTCTGAGGATCTTTCATGCACCCCTTTACCATGGTAGAAGGGGCATTACCTGTCCCTCTGCTCAGATGGGGACATTCTGGGGGAGCTGTCCCACGAGCTGAGTGATGCCATCCGCTCTGGGCAGTGGGTGTTAATGCTGCCACCTTTATTACTATTTTTAATTAACACCCTGTCATGACTTGGCAACACTCTCTGTGCCTCAGGACGTCTGGACAAGGTCTGGCTGCCTTCCTCCCCAGGGCACTCCTGACAGCAAGCCCAGGGCTTGGAGGCTGACAGCTCCTTGGTGACACAATACCAAAGCACACAGGCAAACAGCTGCTCCTGCCTGTGCTTTCTCCATCTCCATCCTTGTCTTCTTCCATGTCCTTCCAAGGAGAGAGGCAAGGAGCTGGCACAGCTGGCCTGCCCCACTGCTGGCAGCAATGTTGTGCTGATGTTTTGGGCAGCCCTGCTTCACTGGTGTGCCTTATTTGTTGCACAGCTGAGGTGGAGAAGACACAGGCTGATGTCAGATCCTAATCATCCACCCACAGCTTCTGTTCTTTGCTCTACTTCTCTCCATCTGGGAGGAGAGCTGGAAAGCTCTCCTCCTTCTCTTCCTCTCTCCCCAAAGGCTTCAGCCTCCTTCTCCTACTCATCTCATCTGGACAGCCTTGCTTTTACAGAGTTTTTGAGGTTTTGCCTTGAGCTCTTCAAAACCTGGAGACCTGAGGCATGCACTGCTCACAGGAGTGTGAAACTCTGTGGCCAGAACCCATGACTTTTGTTTGCTTTTCAACAGGGAAACACGTCTGCAGATCCTCACATCAGAAGTCCTGGGTAGATCATAGCAGATTTTTGGTAGGATGCAGGGAAGTGGAATGTGTTCATTCACAGAAAATTGCAACTTCAGCCGTCAAATTATTTTGACTTATTCCAAAACAAAGTGTTACAGTTGGTATGGAGGGTTTTTTTCTTTTCCTTTATAAGTCTGGGTGAAAGAGGGAGATTTGTCACACTTGTGCAGCCTAGATTTGGAGGGAAAGGTCTTGATCTTTCTTCCAAAAGAGGAAAAAAGAAGCATCAGGGCTGGCTTCTCCTGTTGTCTCACTTGATCTCCTTGACATCCTGCCTCATCCAGCTGTAGCACGTGTGGAGACACCAGTTATGTTGCAGACAGGTGTTGGAGGCTTTGGCTCAGGAGCAGCAATCCAGATGAGTTTCTGGCAGGTACTGCCCTCCTGCCTTTCCCACCTCTGCTGAGTGCAGGGAGAACTCCCCCAAACACAGCAATGGCTGAGTGGAGCTCTTGATCTCCAAGCTTTGACCACACACCTCCCAAAAGGGAGACCAGGCATGACTCTGAGTCACAACCACGTGGATTATTAAAAAAACAAAGCAGCATCTGCCTTGGAAATCTTTCCAAAAGGGCTCTGCCACTCCTGCCCCCAGCAGCAGAGGCTGCTGAGCAAATGGCTGCCCCTGGGCATGCAAAAACAACCTCCTGGCTCTCCCAAACCAGGAGAGCTCTGCTCCTGGGCTGCCACAGCTGCACACAGCATCCTTGACCTCGGTGTGCTGGGGCAGCGTGCTCTGCCCTGCTGCTCTGTGCTGCTCTGAAATCTGAGCTACAGCAGGGAAGCCTGCCCAGGGCAGCTCACACTCTGGAAATTCAGATCCTGGGGCTCAGGCTGTGCCTGGAGCTGAGGGGTTCTTGGTGGGAGGCTGTAGGACAGGTCCATCGTGGAGAGCTAGCTCACGGGCAGGGATTGCTGGAGCAAGCTACTCTAGGAAGGAGCCTTAATTCAATAAGGAGCTCTTCCCTCACAGCCAATGCCAGAGTTCTGCCCCCTCTCAGCCCTGCTGCTGGAAGTGCCATTATTCTGGCAGAAGGCACTCTGATAACTCTGGCTTCAGCAAAGGAGCACAGAACAGCCAGTGAGCCTCTGGGCTTGTCCTCACAGTCCTGGTGGCACTGAGCTGCTCCCTGGGCAGGTCTGGGGGTGCCTCCATCAACACCAGTCAGACACTGCTGACTGAGGCTTTCCTCTCAGTTGCTTCTTGTTCTGTCAGACCCCAAGTGCTGCAGCTGAATATTTCAATGCCAAGTGTGTGCCCCAGGCTGATTTATCTTTTTTCCTTCAAACAGAAGCTACAGCAATAATTGGATCTGTTGTTTCTCAGAGCGAAACTAAGGAAAAATATGTTCATAAAAAATGCTGCTATGCTGGAGAAATGCAACGCCTCTGGCCTCAGTGGACATCTGCAGCCCCCTCTCCTCTTACTTCCCACATGGAGTCATGAAGGGAAGCCCAGCTGGCCACCTCTGCTCCACGTGCTGTTCCTCATGTTCTGGATACTGGAGTCTCCTTTGGAGGGGTACAGAGCTGTCTGAGCATATCAAGGCAACAAAACTCATTACCTCTGCATTTTGTACCATGAGGACTAGAGAGTATCTCTGTGTCTCAGTCTCACCCCTCTTTCTCTTTGCTCTACAGGGCTTTAGTGAAAAATCAACTCATTTTTACAAAAACCAACATATGACATGAACCCTGGTGCTGTAAGCACGACCTCAGGAGAGCAGCCTGAGCTGTCCCTGGGCAGCACACACATGGCAAGGGCTGCAGCCTCACTCCAAAGAGCGAGGCTCAGCCCATGGAAGGCCACACCTGGGCTTGTCAGGCAGTCCCATCCAGCCCAGCACTAACACAGGAAACCAGCAGAGAAAAGCATGTTAAAGAGCCTGAGTCTCTTTTTTTTCTACCTCCAGTTCCAGCTGTTATTCTTTTAGTGAGTGAGAGGAATTCAAGCTATTTGTTCCTGGCTGTCAGACCTTAGCTTCTGGGCTGTTGCCTCTTATTTGTTTTTAGTTGCCTGGCTCCTCACAGTGATCTATTTCTTCCTGTGCATTTCAGTATTCCACCCTATGGGCAATGATTTCCCCTTTGTCACCAAAATATTGCATTACCATTCATCTGTTTTTTCCTGTGCTAAGTTTGTTTAGAAAACCAAGGAACAAGAAAACCAGCAGACTGAAAGGATTTTCATCCCATCCTCTTTTCAGTGCTGCCTGCTACCAGCTCCTTTCTAGTCAGGCTGCTACTCCTCTTCCAGTGCTCCCACTAATCCTCAGCTTTGCTGGCTTAACTGTTAATTTTCCTCTAGCAGGCATTGTCTGTGGAGTCCAGGCAGATGGGATCTGCTGCCATGCCTTTGTCCAGGGATGTATTTCACCAAAGCAGTGCCATCTGTGTAGGACATGGCTCACCTGTGGTAAAACCCACCTTGCCTCTGGATTTTGTTTACCTTTGCCTTCCATGCAGGTCTTCCCTTGTCAGGAGGTGTGCAAGGCTTATGTCCTGCCTGTGTGCTCAGGTCTGTGTGTCCATCACATGCTGTTCTTCAGCCTTCTAGCACCACATTTCCTCTTCCTGGCCTGCTTGCTACATCCTTTAGAATCCCCTGCTACCAGCCCTTTGCTTTATTCTGGTATCTCCCTCTGAGTTTGGATTTGGAGTTTGTCTCACTGTCTCCTTCACTCAGTTAAAGGGCATCAATCTTTTACTGGAAATGTCCATACCCAAGTCCTCCTCCCTATCAACCTTTGTACCTTTCCTTTTTTATTCCTGATCCTCCTCCTCTCTGAGAACTTGACCTGATATTTCTTTCCATTAAGGTCAACTCTCAATTTTCTTTTTGACAAACAAAACAGTTTGAGTGCTTTATGTGCCTGCTGGAAAGCTTGGGAGGGGGTTGCCCCCTGGACCACTGAGATCATTTGGCTCCTTTCTAGATCCTCTCCTTCCAGCAATACTCTGAGAGTGTTGTTACCACACTGGAGGCAGTGGGATTCACCTTACCAGCATGGATCACAGGTGTATTTCACTTGCTTCCTCATTATTCCCAGTGGAATGCCCATTACCTCTGGCCAGAGCTTTATGCAGTTAGCTCATGAGCTCCAAAACCCATTCCAGAACCTCTGCTCTCCAGTCACAGCAGCCTGGGAGTCTGCCTGGAATTTCTTATTCCAGGAGCAACTTGGAGTGGTAAAATGCCGTTTAAGTGGGCTTTGCTCGCTGAACTGTGGAGGCTGCTTTGCATGGCTGCCCTGTGCTCCTCATTATTCATCACTTTGAATCTCTTTGTCATTTATGCACTGTAACAGCACTGAGATTTGCATCTGCTTCCCAGAGCTGGAAATGCTGGAAAGTGTCAGGCCTCAAGCAGTTCCCCAAAGAGCCCTGCTCGAAGCTCTCCCATCTGCAGATGACAATTCCTTGTTGAGATCTGTCAGCCAGCTCTTAATGTAGTAAACGTGTGGTTTATTGATATTATATACTGCTGATTTTTTAATCAGAGTGTTGTACAGTCGAGTGTCAAATGCCTTACAACAGTCCTCCCTAAAGCTGACTTGGAGCCAGCCTTGGAGTCAAGTGCTAGGTGTGATATGTGTCAGATAATTGTGTCATCTCATCAGGGAAGGCCCACAAATCCAGCTGAGCCAGCTGTTAAATATATTCCCATCCTCTGCCATCGCTTACCGCCACAAAACTCTTGGGAAATTCATTCCAAGCTTATTGCTGCCTCCCTGTGTGCCCCCACATCCTCTGGAGCAGGAGTTTTGCTGCATCCTTCTTCCACACATCAGTGTGAGCCTCTCCTCGGCCAGGCAGTGTGCCTGGAGCTCAGCACTGGGCAGGCCCCAAGGAAAATGGGAAGTGCAGGGTGTGGTCCTCAATATCCTCTGTCTCCAAAGGCAGCTGAGGGTGTGACTGTTCACCCAATGCCCCTGCTCCTTCTGGTGTGCACAAGCTGGAAACCTGGATTCTGGGGGAGCAGAGAGGATGCAGAAGAGGACCCAGTCCTGCAGGAGATGTTCACTCATCCCAGAGCTAAACCCAACACTGATGGGCCCAGCCAAACCTTTCCCTGCTGAGAAGACCACTGATGCCATGCTCTTCCATGGCCCTTGGTGGAGGCTGGGGACACCATGTCCTGGGGGCTCTGGAGGAGCAGAGGGGGACAGGGGACCGGTGATGCTCTGTCCCCTCTCTGCACTGCACTTGGTTAAAGTCAGCTGGTAGTGGCATGTGGTGATAAATAGTGAGAGACAGGAGTTCCTTGCAAACAAATGAGCCTCAACTAACCTCATTTCTTCTTTTGACAGGATAACAAGCTTAGAGGATAAATTCTCCCCTGCCAGAATTTGTTTCTCTGCTGCCAGCCACCTCAGCATTTAGCAAAACCCCATTCTTTGCTCAATTCCAGACTGCTTAAAGCAAAGGCTGGTTCAGACCACCCTCCTCAAGTTTTGGATTCAGTCCCACCAGCTTTTTTCCTGCAGCCTGCTGTACTTGTTCCCAATCCCCTCACCTCTGGAGATGCTCAAGCCTCCCCTGTGCCTGCAGCTGGCAGGAGCACTCTGGAGCACTGCTGGGGCAGGATGGCAGAGCTCACACCAATCTGAGACCCATGGCAGAACTGGTGTGGGAAAAACCAGCTGGGTGCATCAGCAGCAAGGACATTTCTTCTCAGCAGCCCTTGCAGTGTATCTGAAGAGGCTGTTCCTGGCCAGCTCAGCAGCACTGGTAAGTAAATTGGCAAGAACTTGGAATTTTCCTTGGGTGTCTTTTGGTTTTGAGACACTGCTGGTGTTGGACACTTTGGAAGTGCCTTTCCTAGCCCTCTGGAAGTCATGCAGGCTCTCAGCTGTGTGCTGTGCCTCTTGTTAAAGGAGCTTTCTCTCAGCAGAACTTAGAACCTCACAGGAGTCCAGAAATGCCCAGAAATGTATAAAGTACTTAGGAAAAGAGGCCAGGTTTGCAGAAATCTGGGAAGGCCGCCCACAGGCTGAGGAGTTTGGGGTTCTCTGCATGTGACTCGGGGTTTTGGAGTGCTCTGGCTATCCAGCACCTCTAAAAACCCAGCTGTGAGATGCAGAGCAGCAGGCACACGAGTGAAAGGCTTCAGTAACATTCTGTTTAGCAGCATCCTGAAGGGACCTTCTCCTACAGGCTTTGAGTGCTGGGTATAGTATTCATCTCTGGTGGCCTTTTCACAGTTCCTTTGTTGCAAATAAGAGCCTGGACCCTTATGTTCTCTCAGGCAAAGGTACTGGGTAAGAGGAGGAGTTTAAATAATTAAAAAGTGCTTTTCTCCACTCGTGGCCCTTGTGTCACATCCTCGCTGAGCACAGCTCTGTGTGCAGTGCTAAACTGAGCCCTTTGCCAATTTCTCCCAATTGGTCAAGGCCTTGAAGAGTGAAATCAGCAGCATTCAAAATGAAGTAAAACTCTGCCAGCATTAGGTTTTGTTACAAAGTGAAATTTGCCCATGGTTAGTTTTGAGGATTTGTTAAGGGGCACAGCCTGGGCCCCAATCCAAGCGGTGCTGGCAGGATAAAAATCCTCCCCACACCACCAAGGCAGACATTTCAGGGGCACCATTTGCAGCGTGGGGGTCCCTCTGTGGAAAGAAAATAGCTGTCCATTTCAGCACAGGCTGACCTTCTGCCTGATCAGGGACTGGCGTGGCCTGTCTGTCCTCCTCCAGAAGTGCTGAGCATGTACAATTCCCACTGACTTCTTTGTGGGTTTGACAGGTTAGATCCATAGTTTGGGGGATTTTTATCACATCTGGTGACATCTGAAAAATGGCAGATTAAAATACAGCTCAATCTTAACCCTGCCTGCAGATTAGCATTTTAACCAAATTCCCAGTGCTGGATGGAGTGCATCAGAGTGCCTTTCCTTACAAGAAGCTACTGCTTGAGTGCAACTGTGATGCAAGAGCAGATCAATCTGCCCCTTTAGATTGCAGCTGCTCTGAAGTTTTGCACTTGTCCTGAATACAGAATTCAAAACAAAGCTAGAGAGCCTGTGTTGACTGAGAATAAGGTTTGTGCAAACCCCTGCCAAGTGATAAGGCAGCTCCCCCTGGCTCTGAGAACGGAGCTTTCATCCCCAGCCACGCTCAGGTGTGAGGAGAAGCTGGAGCTCCTGTGAGAACACCAAGTCCTGCAGCTCTGGGGTATGTGGAGGCTCTTGAAAATGCAGACTGGGTGTCTTTCACCTGTGATTTACCAGGGAGGCAAATCAACAATTTGCTTAAGAGAATATCTTTACAATCCAGCACATCGATTATCAAATGTGTAACAAATAGATGCTTGAAAGGTGCCTTGGCTTTGCATATCTGGGTTTGAATTCTGGCTCCACAGAGACAATATGGTTTTCCCAAAGCTGCTTCCTGCTGTGTGATTGCCTCGGGCTTAGATTGGTCCCTGGGGCTCCAGAGTGCAAAAATCAGATGGGATGTGCCTATCTTTGTTTTCAACAAAGGGACAAACTTTGCCCTTTGCAGCGCCTGCAGAGCGGTAAGCAATGAGTGTTTGTGGGTAGCTGGGCTAATAACCTGCCTGACCTTGCTGGGGAGAATCCCTGCTGCCCTTGCAAGACAAAGTGAGTCCCCCTCTGCAGCTGGGAGTCACCTGCCTTCAGGGAGATTCACAGCAGAGGGCATGGGGAGATGCTGTGGGTGGGGGAGGCTCTCCCTGCCTGCCTCTGTGCCCTCTGAAGGTGCAGAATTGCAGGCTCTGCTGTGAGTGTAGGCATGAACAGTCCACAGCCATGCAAGGCTTTACCTTAAAACTGATCAATTTCCCAATACAGCTGGAAAAAAGTTGCGCTCTGTTCTGCTGCAACACTGCCCAAGCTACCTGCTTTCAAACCCTACCTGGTGTCTGTTTTGGTGCTCCTTGTGCTCCCTTTTTCTGCTGAATGCTGCCCCTGTCCTGACTTTGGTGGGCTTGTCCTTTCTGCAGCAAAATGCCTCTTGTCATCCCTGCAAAGAGGCCCTCAGGTTTTGGGGACAGGCTCTCCACCACGGGGTGAGCTTCTACACCTTTCTCTTCTCTGGGTGGGTACATCATTGTCTCTTCAGAGCCTCTTGGGAGGTTTCTGTAGGAGGAGAGGGTTTGCACCTGGAGTCCGGGTTCTCATTTTGGACTGCTCAAGGTCTTCCTGCTGGCAGAGAAGGAAGGAACTGGTTTCAGACTAACTCTGGGATTTAACTTTAGGATTCCCTTCAGGTGCCTGGCCTTGCCTGCCCATCTCCCAGCACAGTGTCACAATGCCCCAGCAGCAAGATCTGTGGCAACAGAGCTGCTGACCTCTCTTGCAGAGCCCCAGATACTGAGCTATCAAAAAGAAGTTAATGAAATAACCAGCGCTGACATGGAAACAAAGTATTGCCCTCCAAAACTCTTCCCCTTGTCGTTTTCCTGCACGTCTCGGGGCATTTTGTGGTTTTCTGCACTGCTTGTGCCCAGCAGCCCTGATAGCTGAGTACACACCTTCTGGGGGGCTTGTCCTCCCCCATTCTTCTTGCTCAGCCCTCCCTCATTGACTCTGATTGACTCTGAGGCCATTGATTTTAAATAAGCTCTTGGGGGAAGGTCTGAGGGTTTTGCTCTGGTTGTGTGCAGCAGGCTCTGAGTTCTGCTTGGGAGGCACTGAGCACTGCTGCTCTATTAAATGATGGTCAGCGATAGGAGTGCAGTCATCCCTTAATACCCCAAATTGCTGCTTTTAAACAGGCAGGGTTTGGCTCCTGGCCAGATCTCTATGCTCCTGGCAGAATGATTCATTACCTTGTTCTGGCAAATGTATTTTCATCTGCTAGTTTAAATCTGATTTCTAGTACTCTGTGTGGGTCTCACAGCTGAGGAATTTCCTGCCCTTTATCCGCCTGTTTTCTTCCAATCTGGGCTAAAATCAATACACTTAAATAAATAAAGCCATTGGGCCTGCGAGTACCTCCTGCTGTGTCAGCGGCAGCACTGAAGCTGGGTGGCCAAAGATTAGTTAAGCCATTTTCTTCTTCTTTAAGTCAGTTTGCTGTTGTTGAGGCATGCTAGACCTCAGCAGGGTGTGTTTGCCAGCCATCCAACAGCATGCCTTGGCATCCCATCAGTGGCAGCTGCCCCTGTGCTGGTCTGTGGCCACCCTGACCCATCAGGGCTTGGGCTGAGCAGGGTTTTCTGGCATCTTTTAATGCTCTGTGATGGGGGAGTTCTGCCCCTGAAGGGGCCACAGGGTGTAGCCCTGTCCTTTTACAGCACTTCCCAGGTGTGCCTTTCACGTCTGCTCTTCCCTGGCAGACGTGATTTTCAGGTCTGCTGCTCCTGAGAGGGTTATACACTGCATGGCAGGGATTGCTCCCACAGCTCCTGTCTGCCCTGCAGAGGGGGATGCTGGCAGGAGCATCCCACACCAGGATTCACACATCCATTTCTTCCGGGGCCAGGGAAAAAGGGAAGGGGGGCAGGAAATGAGGTCTTCTCTTTCTTCCCTACTGCCAGGAATTGTCCCTGAAGCACTGAGTTCAAGGAGCAAAAAAACATACTTAGGATTTCTAGACCAAGCCTTAGGGTTTCTGCAGCCCTGCCCTGGTGTGTGGGGCGTGGAGAAAATGGGGTTTTGTTGGTGAGCTATTCAGTGTATTCCCTGCCCTGGGCTGAGTTCACTGCTGTGTGCTGGGCAGAGAAAACATTAGTGCAGTGGAAAACAGATCCTCTCCTGCCTTCCTGGGCAGTGCCCTCAGCTCCCCACAGAGCCCAGAGTTCTTCACAGAGCCCAGTAACTCAGCTTTGCATTCATGTGAAGAACAGAAATTGTGCTCCTGGGCCTCAGTCTGGTGCCAGCTTCCAAATTGCAGTGTAAGCCCTGCTCCAAAGGTCTCCCCTTGACTCAGGGCAATCGTTCAGAGATGTCTCTGTGCAGCAGCTGCAAGGATGGAAGGAAACTGCCTTTTTAACATTATCTGTATGTGCTGGGTTTTGGGTGGTTTTGGGTTTTTTTCTTTTTGTTTGGGGGTTTTTTTGAAAGGAAAATAATTTTTAACTAAATTGAAAATAGTGACAAACATAAAATTTTATTTTTTATTAATAGAATAATAGAGTGGTTTGGGTTGGAAAGTGTAGGGGGGTGCAGTGTGGGTTAGTGAAGGTGGTATAGAAGGTAATCTCATCCCCCAGTGAGTTGCAGATGGATCCATTACTACAAATCAGAAGCAGACCTGATCTTAACAGGCCACACCTGTAGACAATAAGCACAAGTGGTATAAAAGAGTGGATTGGTGGGCTCTGGAGTCAGATGGCTGCTGCAAGGATCAGGAACAGTCAGTGCTTAGAGGAGCTGCTTGAGAGAAACATTGAGGCGGTATACAGCTCTGGTGATATGGAATCCTTGCACTATAATGATGTTAGAACTATCTAAGACAACAGGAAAGGACCTTTAAAAGTCATCTCCTCCAATCTCCCTTCCATCTGCAGGGATGGCTTCAACTTGATCAAGTTGCACAGAGCCCTGTCCAACCAGACCATGAATATTTCCAGGGATAAGGCACCTAACTCTCTGGGCAACCTGCTCTTATGTTTTACCACACTCCTTGTAAAAACTTTCTTCCTTCTATCTAATCTGAACTGGCACTCCTCAGTGCCAACCCCCTTGCTCTATCACTAGACTGCTGAAGTTTGTCCTCACCTTCCTTGGAGGTCCCCTGTAAGTGCTGAAAGACTGCAATCAGGTCTCTCCAGAGCCCTCTCTTCTCCAGGCTGGCCCACCCCAGTTCTCTCAGCCTGTGCCCACAGCAGAGGTGTTTCACCCCTCTGATCCTCTCTGTGACCTCCTCTGGACTCCCTCCCCCAGGTCCCTGCTCTCCTTATGCTGGGGACCCCAGAGCTGGATGCAGGACTTCAGGTGGGATCTCAGGAGAGCAGAGGGGCAGAATCCCCTCCCTCAGCCCCCTGCCCACGCTGCTCTGGATGCAGCCCAGGATGTGTTTGGCTTTCTGGGCTGCCAGTGCACCTGGCTGGCTCGTGTCCAGCCTCTCAGCCACCAGCACCCCAAGTTATGATCAGTGGAGCTGTTGGTCCATCCCTTCATGCCCCAGCCCGTGTTGGTTCCAGGAGCCAGCACGACCCAGGTGCGGCACCAGCCTTGTTGAAGTTCATGAGATTCCCACGGGGCCACTGCTCAAGCTTGTCCAGGTCCCTCTGTCTGGCATCTTTGTCACACACCTTCAGGAGTGTCAGCTGCACCACGCAGCTTGGCGTCACCTGCAGACTTGCTGAGGGTGCACTCGATCCCTTTGTCGATGTCACTGATGAAGATATGAAACAGTACCTGTCCCCAGTAGGGACCCCTTAGGGACACCACGGGTCCCTGGTGTCCATCAGGACTCTGAGCCACTGACCACCCCCTTCTGGATGTGCTCTCCCCCTGCTATTTGATAAGAACAGTGTCATAAAACAACTTCCCACTTTTTCTTCTGTGATCATTTCCCCAGCTCTGGCTGCAGCTCACTCTTGGGAACAACCAGGATGTGTTACAGCCCAGCAGCTCAGCAGAGTCAGGGAATGAAAGTGCGGAGCCTTCCCTCCCTCCTTGCCCATAACTGCAGGGCCTGCAGATGAAAGCACCCGGGGGTTGCAGCATCAGGCACAGAGGTGAGTGGGATGCCACATCATCACTGCAGCCTTGCAATTCCTTGGCAGTGGGTGGGATTTCCAGAGCCTGCCACGCCTTTGTCTCTCTGGGCTGAGCTGGGATGCCCTCAGATGCCCAAATTGGTGAGGTCACCATGCAGCAGGTCTGTGTGCTGTCCCAGGAGTTCCTCTGCAGGTGAGAGCAGGTATCACAAGCTGTGCTCCCATCTGGAGAGATGCAATGGAGTGGAAAGGAGACAGGCTCTGTTTACACACAGATACCTGTGCAGACAGCAGTGTTAGTGAGAGGAAACAGAAAAGGACATGACAGTTACACTGGGTTTTCATTAAATATTAAGTGGAGTGAAGTTTTCTAGAGTGTGCCTGGGCTGTTTCCAATTGTCTGTCTGATGGCATGAGAGAGAAGCCAAGTGGGTGAACCCTGGGCCTGGAGGTGCAGGGTTTCCTGCTCAGGAGCTGTGCTGACAGGAAGCATTTGTGTGCAGGCTGCCCCAGGAGCTCATTTCACCCACAGCAGCAAACCTCCTCCAGCTGTCCCAGTGCTGGCACAGCCCAGAGAGAGGAGTTAACTCTTGCAAGAGTCTCCAGCAAGAGGTCAGGGAAGGGAGTGAACTGGTGCAGAGCTGGCCCAGGCTGCAGCAGCAATGGCAAGCAGCAAACACTTGCCTGGTTGCTGGCTGGGGATAAGGAATTAACCACCCATGTACCCCCTTTCCACCAGGTTTAACACAGAGCAAATTCCCTGTGTGTAGGGAACACTGAACAACTACTATATCTTCTTTGGGGTTTTGGGGTTTTTTGTGTTTTTTTTGGTGGTTTTTTTTTTTGTTGTTGTTTTGGTTTGGTTTGGTTTTTTTTGTTTGTTTTTTGTTTGTTTTGGTTTTTGGGGGGTTTTTTGGTTGTTTTTTGGGTTTGTTTGGGTTTTTGTTTTTTTTTTTGTGCTTTCTTTTCCCCACTTTTGCCCTGCCCCAGAGCTGTAACACAGCCTGGGCACAGCCCACCCATCCAGCTGCATCTCCTGAGCAGCCTCGCCCCTCCTTGTGCAGAAGCTTAGCAGGACAGCAAGAAGGAATCTCCTAACTTGGATTGGGTTAATAAGTTAAAATGCAGAGCCTTAATCCCTGCTGCTAAATCAGAATGTAATTCAGCTTATAACCACAGCCCAATCCATGTGAATTACAATCACTTTAAATACAGACAGGACTAGCTGGGATTTAACATCCTCCCAAGAGATCCTGGAAATGAAAACTGGGACACTGCCCTGCTCTGGGTGCCATCAGAGGGAGCTGAGGCAGTGGGGCAGAGGGGTTTTGGTACCTCCCAGGCTCCTGGAAAGAGGGAACCTTGTGTGCAGCCCTTGGTCAGGGCACGTGGCTGAAGGATGCATGTGAGCCTCCTGCAAGAGCTTATCCCTGGGGAGGGGGACAGAGGCTGCCAGCAAACCCACAGCACTTTTATCTTTAATTTAGAATGTTTATCTCAGGAGATTCTTCCAGCTTTAAAACAAACATAAGGAGATCTTCATTTCCCTGGCAGCATCTGGCCTCTGAAAGCAGGCACAGTACAGTCCCAGCAGCAGGGCTGATAGGCAGGGCTTGTTCTCTGCCTCCTTTCTCCCAACTTTAACCTCTGGCAGGGTGAACCTTGCCCTCCCTCTCCCTGTTCCAGGAAACCTCTAGAGAAAATGGGTCTTTCCAGAGCTTGAATCAACAGTGGGCACCTGACAAGTGTTCCCACAAGTGCCTAGGAAGATCTTTTACTGCTTTCACTGTTACTTTATGAAGTCCTGGCTTCCACAGCTTTGATGGGCAAAGAACAATTGTTCTTTGTCTTCCCGTGCCACCTCGGGCTGGGGAATGGCAGCAGCCAGTCCTTCTGCCACCACTGGCCCACAAGCTTCCCCAGGGAGCCTCAGGCAGTGTCTGGGAGCATGCAAATTCAAGGGTTCCACAGAAATTGAGGGCCTTAATGGATGCTCTTCCAAGCATTGAACTGGAAAGTCCCTGTGGGAACAAGGCATGACTCTTGTGGGCTGCCAGGCACAGATAAAGAGTTCAAGGCATCCAAGTTACTACTTAAATTAGTGGGTAGAGGTTAGAAAATGAGATCTGCTCAGAGTGGTGCCTGCGTTTGAACCTTTTTAGGAAGAAACTGATGGTGGTTTTTTTCACATCTCTCTTTTTTGTGGTTTCCATGTATTTCTGTTTTTCCATTGGTGAAAGGCTAGTGCTGTTGTGCTATCACCTAGCCAAAATGAGAATGCATGGCAATTTCTCAAAGCCTGGCACATAAAGTGCCTGGTGCACTGGGATGGAGAGCTTGTGAGTTTTCTGTGGGTGTGATGAGGGAATGGAAATGATCTGAGTTCTTGGGTGCTTTCCCAAACCCAAGCTAGCCAGTTTTCTATGTTTAGATATGGTTTACTTCGCAGCACTGCTAGAGTGGAGAGGAGAGCAGAGGATTTTCAGGCACCAACAATGCCTCCTGATGCAGCCTGAGACTGTTCCCTGCCCCAGCCTGTGCTGGGGCCTGGGCTGGAACAGGGAGAACTTCCCAGCTCCCCACACAAAGCTCCCAACCATACTGCTCCTGGCTCTTTACAGAAATACACAATCAGCTGATCAATCTCCTCCCAGGCAGCTGGGCCAGCCTGGCCCCACTGTGGTTCTGACATCCTCCCTGTGTCCTCCAAGATGTGCCTCAGGGCCATTGTCCCTCTCAGCAGCTGCCTGGGCGTTCACCAGACTTAAGGGTAGGGGATTTTTTTTCTTTCCCTCTGAAGTCATCAGAGGATTTTGAATTTTTGCAGGGCTTCACAATCACATTGTTAGTTTCTCCTGAGTTTTCAGAGAGAGCTGTGTGCAATGCTTCCCCCTGTTTTTGCTGGTCTAACTGCAAAAAGGAGAGAGATCCTCTGTAGAGTGTGACCAGGATGGCCCAGCCTTTATTCCTGAGGCAGGGCATCACACCCCTTCCCATCAGGGCTGCCCATCCATGGGCACTGCATGTTGGAAAGGCAGGTCTCATCTTTCTATGGATGACCCACAAAAGGTGCTTTGAAATGAGGGTGGTCCCAAGAGCTTGCACTGCAGGAAGAGGCCAAGCTGACCCCAGAGCTGGATGTGTTTCTTGGCTTTGCCCCACTGGTGCCACCAGCAAGGACGTGCCTGTGTCAGGGTTAGAGGTATGACAAAGTGTCCTACCAGGTGTCAGAGTGAGAGAGAGGTATGACAAAGTCCCAGGTGTCAGAGTGAGAGAGTGGTGTGACAAAGTCCCAGGTGTCAGAGTGAGAGAGAGGTATGACAAAGTCCCAGGTGTCAGAGTGAGAGAGAGGTGTGACAAAGTCCCAGGTGTCAGGCTGGTCCATACAGCCATCGTGGCTCAGGGCACAGGGATGTCACCTCTGTGCTGGTTCCAGAGCTTGCACAGAGCAGGGGCACCCACCTCCTGCAGGGGACTTGGCTGCTGTGCTGGGTGCCCAGGGTGGTTCAGGTGGAGCCCCTGCCCACCTTGGGGAGGAAAGCTGCCCTCCCCCAGAGCGCCCCCAGTGGTGATGTGCCTGCAGCTGAGCTGGGAAGTGTAGCTGTTTCCACCTTCCAGGCCTGGAGATGCTCACTCCTCCCAGGGGATGGTGGTGGATTTGATCTCACCTCAATCAAATAATTTGTTTTTAATGGGCATGCTGTCCTGGCTGGAGATTCATACTTCCTGGGGAACTTCTCTGTACAGACCTTGCTTTGAGATTGCTGCTCTATGCATGCCCAAGGATGCCTGGCTAGAGAACAGCCTGAAGCTGCCAAAGGACAGTTTGGGAGGGTTCTGTTTTCTTGGTTTTGTGTGGGGGTTTATAGGCTGTTTTGCAAGGTTGCTTTTGGAGGCTTGAAGTCTCTTCCTATTAGGCTTTTTCTCAGGGTGAATGTTAAAGGGCACTTCTTCCATCAGGAGACTCCAGAGCTCTCAGACTGGCAGTGGGCAGGCTGTCCCTGTAGAGGGCATGGTGCTGTATCCCATCATGAAATTATCCCTCCTCCCACGTGCTGCTGCACATGGGTGGGCATTGACAAAATAATGCTTGCAAGTAACTCTTACAGGGAATTACAACATCTGCTCCCTCCATTATTTGGGTGCAATACTGGAAGGACTAAGCAATTCCATGTGAGTCTGACCCCAGCTCACAGTTACTCCTGTGCTGGCAGAGATGTGAAGGCCATGCTGAAGGCTTCAGGGAGATCATCCTAGAAGGGAGGAGACTGGAGATAGCAGGACCACTGTGTGCTGATCCCCACTCCCTGCAGTGGAGTGAACGTACAGAGGAGAATGCCAGGACAGGCTGACCCTCCTACTCTTGCCTTCTGCAGTGATGACCTCGGGACCAGAGCACTCTCACCAGCAATCAGACTGGTCCCTGCTGGTGCTGAGACAGGCACAGGATTTGATTCCTCTCCTCTCTTGTGGATGTACCTCTTGGCTGGGGTGCTGCTCGGCACGGGGATGCCTCTTGCGAATAACAAACAACCAAAATGCTTTGTCAGCATGGAAGCCCATCACACCAGCAGAGGCTGTGTCTGAAATGCAGAAGCAGTGCAGTTTCTGCTGAGGATCTCCCCCAGAGACAGACAGCTCCTGCATTATTAACGAGGGTGCTGATGAATCCCTGTTAATGAGACGTGCTCGCTCAGCCAGCCGGCCAAGGGGCCGTGGCCGTGCTGCTCTCAGCTCCACTCTGCAGCCTCTGCCTCGGGGAGCAAGAGGTGATGGCTCTGGGGAGCACTTGACAAGGCTGTGCTGTAAGGTTTGGCTACTCTCCCTAAAACTTGCACATGTCCTGCCAGACTTGAGCTAGGTAGACGTGGAAATCCAACGCTGTTTCTTTGGTGGCTGTAAAAAGTGAGGTGAAATGTTGCCATCCCTGTGGGCTTGTGACTAAAGAGAAAGATCTGTATTGCATTGGCAGGGAGGAATGATGAATTTGACTCCATGTTCTCAGAAGGCTAATTTATTATTTTATGATATTTTATTATATTAAAGAATACAGAACTAACTAAAGAATACAGAAAGGATACTTACTAAATGCTAAAAAGACAATAATGAAAACTTCTGACTCTTTCCAGAGCATCAGTGCAGCTTGGCCCCAACTGGCCAATGAGTGGAAGCAACTCACACCAGAATCCAATGAAACAATCACCTGGGGGTAAACCATCTCCAAACACATTCCACATTCCTCCAGTGAACACAACACAGAAGAAGCAAATGAGATAAAAGCTGTTTTCCATTTTCTCTGAGGCTTCTCAGAGAAAAATCTCAGGATTTTTCTCTTGGGAGAAGGGGTTTTTCAGAGAATGTGAATGCCACAGATCTGTGTCTTGGTGTGTACTCTCTGCTCTAAAGAGCAATGCCAGCCATATTCTCTGGTCTGTTCTCAAATGGCTCAGCCAAGGGAGCTTCCTTCTTCTCTGGCTCAACAGATCTCCATGTTAGGAAAAATCTTTATCTTTTTTTTTTTTTTAAGTCAATTTCATCTTGCTTCATTTATCAATTCTCCTTTTGGCTTCTGGATGCAATTACTCTCCCACTGTGGTCATTATACCTCCTAGGATACTTGTAGAAGAGGATTTTATGCAGCCTTAGCTGACGTTTGGCCAGGAAAGGCATCTTAAACTCTTTCAGTTTTTGCTAAGCCAAGCCTCCTCTGAGCTTTCCTAGCTGCATAATACTTTTTTGGCAGTTTAACACATGGGATGGTATTTAGGAGCCTCTGTGTATACAGAAAGACTGGTCAGCCTCCAGTGCATCACATAATGCCTCTCCAGTCCAGCACACTGTCGCCTGCTCTGATCAGACTGCAATCTCTGTTAATTCCCCAGCAGGGCTGCCAAGACACTTCACTCTGCACTGCAGACACTGCTGCCTTCCAGATGCCACAGATGATGTCACATTCCCGATGTCATTGTTGCCTTCTGCAGAACTAATCTGATAACCCACTCTGTCTGTGCTGCTCCCTTCTGTCTGCTGGTGGGTTTCTGTAATGTGAACAGTGTTGATCTCCAAAGTTTGTCTGTGCAAGTGGAGGGCAAAGCAAACCCTGCAGGAGCTAATAGGGCTGGTTAAGGTTGCACAGGAGTAATTTGAGTAGAACTTCTTCTGTGGGTGGGGTTTTTTTTATATTTTGAAGCAGAACTTCCTTCAAATCTTGTAAGGAGTCTGTGGAGTAAGGGCAATGTGGAGCCTGCAGAGTTGGGGCAAGGAAATGAAAGGAGCAGTGCTGGAAGGGCACCAAATCTCCCAACAAGGTTGTGCAACACCAAAATGATTGATAAATTAAAAATATTGAAGTTACCTCCTTTATACTTTCAGATTTTAGGTGTGTGACAAGAAGGGATGCTAAGGTAGCCTTGAGGCTCTGGTTTTGGCAGCAGAGTTTTACAATGTCCCTCTAAGCTGACATGAAACACCAAGAAACCCTGACAAGATCTTGGAGAAGCCTGCAGCAACTGATGACCAAACCCAGAGGTGCTTTGGACTGACCCAGAGGGAGGTGAGATGGTTTGTTTTGGCATCAAGGAAGGCAGAGCTGAACCTCTGGAAGGGATCACAAAAGGAGAGATACACGGAATGGGCTCTCTGCCACCTGAGAGGCAAACTCTTACCTGTATGCAAAGTGCTGCCGCCCTGGGTAAAACATTACTGGTGTAGGAGTTGAACAGATCTCATTGTTGCTTTCACTGTGTAACAATGAGAAATAACACTGCTAATTCTGCAAGAACAGCACTGCACAGACCCTCCTGTGTCCCCCAAGCAGAGGTGAGTTTTTCTTTGGAGCAGCCTTGGGCAGTGCAGGGGAAACAGCCTGAAAAGAAGCCAGGAAGTCCCCGAGGGTGGGATGGGGAATGGGATTGAGGCAGTCTGCCCTGAGCAAGAGCCCAGCTTTCCTTCTTGCCTGCAGAAGCTGTAACTGTACTGACAGTCTGTGCCACGTGTTGAGTCCTCTGCAGGACTGAAATACCTTGCTTAATTGGTGGCAGCAGGTTATGCTATCTAAGTTTTGCAAGCCTATTGATCGTGCTCTAATCATCTCAGAAAAGGAGCAGGTTTAAGCGAGGCTGCCACTGATCCCTGAGGTGCCCCACCACCCCCTCCTCAGTGCCCTGCCTCTCCAATTACCATCCCCTCGTGCTGCAGCCGTCCTGCTGGCTCTCTGTCACTGTGGCAAAGCACCTGGAAAAGCCCCTCTGGATTCCTCGGGAAAGCTCTGTTCCACCAGAGGGAACATTAGCACAGAGCCCGGCCTAGGAGAGCTGGGCTGCACTCCCAGGAGTGGGCTGTAATGTGGATATTGCTACTTGTGCCTCTTGTGCAGTGGGGTGCTGCCTGCCGAGGGTCACCGTTCCTCCACCACCCTTCCCTCCTTTTGGCAGCATTCCCCAGGTTTGTGCCGGGAGGGCTCTCTCTGTAGGGCCAGGTGATGCTGTGGCCAAGCAGCCCTGACCCAGCACATCAGCTGTGAGGATGCTGTGGGGGGTTTTGGGGCCCAGGAGGCCCAGTGGTGCTGTCGGGGAGCTCCAGCTGTGCCTCGCCCATGCACCGTGAGCCTGCTGGAGCAAACCTGGGCTCCGTGCGAGCGCCGAGCCCCTGTTTCCAATTAGCGCCGCTATTTGGGAAGGGAGATCTACTGCTGCCGATGTAACCCATGGCAACCATCTGTGGAACCGGCGTTCCTGCTGGCTGGGGAGAGGGAGTGGGGGGGAGATGGGGGCCAGGGCAGTGCGGGGGGATCCTGGCAGGATTTGGGAAGGCAGGGGGATAGGCATCCCCTCCCTCCGGGTGCCTCTCCGGCCCCCGTGGCGCAGCAGCGGCGGGAGGTGTGGGTGAGCCCATCGGCATCCCACGCAGCTGGATAATTTATGGGCAGCGGCAGCAGCTCACCGTCACTTTGTTTGCAATTTGCCTCTAAATATAGCCGTGCTTTCAGGGGGGAAGGCGAGCTCCCGCCGCCGTCTGCCCGCGTCTCCTCCTCGCCGTGCGGGGTCTCTCCGCGCCGGGCGGAGAAGGAGCCGTGCAGACGGGTCACCGGCGTGGCACCTCCTCCATCCCACATCCCACATCCCACACACGCCCTGCCTAGCTAGGAAAGGGCACCGATGAGACACAAACCTCCCGGGCTAGTGGTTAAACACTGGCGACAGCGTCCTGCCTGGCTGAGACTGGCAGCTTGCCGGGGTGCACCGAGCCCGGCCGCTTCCCAGAGAATGAGCTCCCATGGGATGCTTTCTCTCCGTGCTCTTTTTCCTTTCAGCAAAAAGTGCGGTAATTGCATTAGTCCTGACAGGGGCCTGACACCGAGGCTGGAGTAAAAGATTGCCTGTGGATTTCACCTCAGCTAACTCCCAAATCTGCTCTTGTTTATCCCCCTGCTGCAGGTGCCAGCCTTGCCGGCGAGCACAGCGCTCCTGCAGGCATGGGGACAGGCTGCGGTGACAGCACCACGGTGGTGACACCTCCCAGCCCGGAACTGGGGCCGGGTGAGGAGGCATTCCATGGCCTGGCATTCCTCATCCGTACTCGTGCCAGTAAATGCAAGGCTCTCCTTCCCAGGTTGTGAGTACTCCCAGCCCTGTGCTGCAGGTGGTGGGGCTGCAAACCACAGTTCTGAGCAGGGTGACACACCAGGAGCTGAACCCAACTCAGGCTGGTGGGAAAGGAGAGGCACTAAAGTGCTGACGAGGCATTATAATAAGTTCCAAACAGAAATAAGAACCTACTTATGTTTTAAACATAACATTAATTAATAAAGAAAAGGGTATGCTGTAGATACTAAAAGCCCTCAGATACTGAGGAGAAAAAAGTCTCTTTTGCCCATAATTTAGAAACTGTCAGAGCATGGTTCCCTAGACCTAGGTGACATCATGGTTACATCTGGGGAGGGGATCCCTCTGCAGTGGCACTCTTGCTCTGCCCCACAGAAGAGCTCTCAGGAAAGAGTGTGAGGGTAAAAGGAAAAGGTCATTTTCAGACTGCACTACTCCATCACATCAACATTAATTCCTGCTGGGCCGTTGCTTTGGATGTAACCGAATGCAGTGAAAAATGACTCTGTCCCAGTCTGGCAGTACACTTCAGCAAACCTATCTAATAGGTTTATTATAGTTTATTGAGCCAAGTGTTAGCCCAGAGTAGATCAGAGCAACCGCCGAAATGCTAAATGGTCTCGGGAATGATGGCATTCCGGGAAGAATTATTGTGGCAGGATGGGTAACTCAGTGTCTAGGGCCCCATGCTACCTCCATCACTGTCAGAAGAAATAATGGCCAAATTTCCTCCTGAGCCTCATGGCCCATTGGACTAATCTATAGGGGCCAGCCTGTCCAGCACTTACAGTACCTTCAGCTCCACCAGCCCGGAGGATCCTTTACAGTCCCTTCCTGTGAACAGATTATTCTCAGCAGGAGAATCCATGATCCTGCCTCTCCTGCTACACAGTGATTGGAAATTCCCTTCTCATGGTGAAGCAGCGAGTGTTACTGGGCCACAACCCCTGTAGGGAAAATGTGAAACTTGTGTCCCAGCTCCTGGTAATGACACAATTAACTCTGGCTGGGAAAGGCTTGAAAAACACTTTACTCTTTCTGAAAAAAACATCTCTAAGCCTTGTAAAAAAAAATGGCCTTGAAAATCTTCTTTATAGAGAGACCATATTTTATTACCAGACAGAGTTAACAGCAAGGATAGTTTACTACATCAACATAAAAGTTAAATGTCCAATTACTGTCTCTGGAAACAATGTTAGGGAGAGAGGAAGCAGCAGAAGGCTCCACCAGCATCTGCCTGCAACCTTAACACCATCCTGCCCACCAGATCCAGATTTCTTTCATGCAGTGTCCAAACCAAGGGTTTATTCTAGGAACACTCTCCCTGCAGAGGGAAGTTGCAAGAAGCCACCCCTCCTTTCCTTACAGTCCATTATTTATGTCCCTATCTTTTCAGGAGAGTTGTAGAGTGAAAATAGAGTGCTGAATGGCATCCTGGGGATTTTACAGCAGCTTGTGACGTTTCAGTGCAGGTCTCCAGAATCCCCTTATTTTATGCTAATACAGGGTCTCTGTAGAGGGCTGTGGCTCTGGCCACCCAGCATTTGTGAGGCTCCAAATGCAGTGCTTGCAAGCTTATCTGAAAACAGAGCTCTGCTGAGAAGAGGGACTCTGTAATCCTTATTCTCCAGCCTCTGCTTCCATCTCTTCTCTGTCAGTTGATAAACTTCCATTGCACCAGTCTCCCAGTTACTGAGTATATGAGTTCTTCAGCATCCCACAGCAGTTTCTCTTTTGGATGCTCTGTTTCTCAGCAGAATGACTCGCAACATGCTCTCTTAAGTGATTTCATAACAACCTGCAGAAAAATCCTGTACTTTTTTCCTGATTACAACCCCCACCTCCCCATAACTAATGCACTATTTCTGACACCCACAACCTGAATTACCCTAGTGCACTCCCACAGAGACTGCATCAGATGTATTAATGATGCCTCCAACTGATTCAGCCCCTGGCACAGAACCATCTTCCCCACTGTCAGGTTATAAGGAACAGAGGTTTCCCTCACATTGGACCAGCTGCCAGCATCAGCCTGGTCTGAACTTTAAGCTCACAGCCCCTTTCTGGTGTGCATGTGCTACCCAGGAGTACCTGCCTTGAGAAGTTTCCACTTGAAATACACCAGGATCAGGCATGGTTGTACACTAGAAGGAGTGCACTACCATGTACATATTCATATAAAAATCCCAGATAACCAACTGACAGGACAAACTCAACTGAGCTTTGTGCTTAATGATGTTTCCAAGGAGTGCTGCTGCTGCTGCTTGCAGAACTGGGGGTGCCAATGGGGCGTGTAATTGAGGGCTCTACTTGGTGTGCCTTGGTGAGTTATTCCAGGGAACTGAAGGAGAAGGAAGAAGGCCAGAAGAAATCAAACGTGACCACACTTTTTCCACATATGACCATAACTGTTAATGTTACTTGAGTGATAGCACAGGGCCTGATGCCTTCTGCTGCTACTCTGTATTAACAACCAAAGAGGAACTTTGAGGTGACTTATCCTTGAGCCTTGTCTTGGTATCCCTCATATCACCAGGTAAGGGTATCCTTCCCTTCGTTCCCCTTTTTTTTTCCTTCGTATAAGCAGAGAAATTGCCTTTTTCCACCCTGTTTTAATTACAGGAGCCATGTGGCCCCTCCTGGAGCAGCTGCCAGAGACAGTACTAGTGCAAGATCACCAGGCCAGCAGACTGACAGAAAATATGTAAGTAGGTTACAGGGGGGTGGGGGAGGCTATTAAACACAGCAGGATCCACTTAACAGAGCACCTGTTAGGGGAACAGGCAGACACAGCAATACCTGCACGGCTCTCCTCTTCCCAACACAGCCTGGCTGGGCTCAGGCAGGACTGTGGGAAGCTGGGCAGAGTGGGAGGCTGGCAGGGAAGGAACTGAGAGTGTTGGGATGCTCTGGGCTGGGTGGCTGCAGGGCTCACAGAGCTGACACCTCCCTGCTGCAGGTGAGCAGGGAGCAGCTTGCCCTCACCCCATTCCTTCTGTGGGCACAGGGGGGTTGTGTCCTGTCCCCAGGGCAGGGGACAGCAGCAGTGAGGGCAGAGCCAACAGCCTGGCTTTAGACCTGGGCTCCTTTGTAAAGGCTTTTGGGGAGTTCAGGCAGACTTCATCTTTGCTCATAAAATGTGTTTAAATTCGAAGCTTTTAAGGGTGGTATTTTGACATTTCCCTAAATAGCTTAAGGACTGCCTTATCTTTTGGGGAAAGGTTTCTCTGGCCACCTGGAGAGCACCTCTGGCATTTGACTAGCTGGGTAATGTTTTCCTTCTCCTCACCAAGGTAAAACTGCTCTTAGTTACATGCAGCATGAGGAATTTTTTTTCCTTCAAATCTTGTATTTATATAAGCTGTCTGCTGACAGATACAGCCAAATCAAACATCTAAATAGGATTAATGCAGGCAGCTTATTACTGGCTCTTGAGGAAGGCCAGGAATTATGGTTATCAACCATAACAGTGAAGTTGGGGTGTCTGACCTCAACAACTTATATGTTAAAAATACTGTACAAATATCTTCTGAACTGGTAAAAAGTAATTTCATATTCACTGAATAACAGAGAAGAGTGCAAACTAAAATAGCTAGATCTGAATATCAGAGTATATTTTGGTTTTTTTCTTGGTGACAGGAGGATGAACATAATTGTAAGTGAAATAAGTTTTGAGCCATATTTAACCCTCTCAACACCCCATCAAGACCAAACATAACTGTGTCAATCTTTCCAAACATAAAAAATTGCCTGACCACAGAAAACCACACGCTCTGTTTAGTTTTGGGTTCACTCTGCTATTGCAAAGGAAATAGTCAGTGATGTCTCCTGCCCTTGGATGGGATCTAGCTGCAAAACCTGTGGAAAAGCTGCCTAGGTGCCTCCTGGCTGACAGGGAGCCAGGTGGGGTGAGGTGTCCAGGACACTCCACATCAGGCTTATGGCTGGATGTGATGGCCCTGCACAGTTTTGTGCTGGGGAATGTAGTGCACAAGGGTATGGTAACAAATGTACATTTTTTCCACTCCAGATGGCTCACTCAAATTAATCCTGCAGTCATTCAGACTGGAAGTACAGTTCTTACCTCCTGATGGTTACCAGCAGCCTGTTTGAACACAGCTGATGACTCCCAGTGGTGTTCTTGATGGGCAATGTCTCCATCTTTTAAAATCATCCTTACAGACAGGTGATTAGTTCCCTTATTGGCATTTTCACCTGCAGGAATGAGAACTGAATGGGCTGAATGATCATTTTGCACAGTAATTTATGCATGTAGTCCAATATAGCTCATACTGAGGATCTATTCCTCTTTTATAATTGGGACAAATTCCATCTCTAGAAGCTCTTCTTCCAAGAGAGGATGAAATATCTAAGCCATCACCTGTCTAACACCATTCAGCTGGTATTTATTTCTGACATGTTCGTGTCAGTAGAAGGCTTTCCAAGCTCACAGAGATATTGGGAGGTTTCATTTATACAATACTGTGAGATTGCCTGATCAAAGGCATAGAAGTGGAAATCATTACTGTTATTTTCAGACACGTCTTTAATCACAGCCTCTCCCTATTCATGGCAATCATTGCAATTGTAAATCAGAAGTGAGTTCCCTCACCACCTGGCCACTTGGTGCTCTTTTAATTTCTGCCTGTTGCCTGTACAGTGAAATTTCTCCTGCATCCTCCTCCACCTCTCCATGACACAAACATGTGCACTAAAAATTTGCTATGATAGCTCCACTTTATGTGGATTTGTTTCTGCAAAGAGAGGTGATATTGAACTTTCTGAATCTCTCCCACTAGGAAATGGGGATAATGCTTGGAGCTGTCAATGCAGGGACCATTCACCAGTGCCTGGCAACCTTGCTGAAGTGACTGAATTATATTCCCATCAGCAGAAAGTAGGAAATGAGTTACAGTGATTTAAACATGGGACTAGAGGAATTTGACCTTCTTACTACAGAAAGGAATAAGTTTGTTAACACCCTGTTTTCTTGATGATGTGTATACTTTTTGTCTGATCATGCACTGAGCCCCAGGGCTGGGGTAGCTTCTGGCCAGGAGAACTGCACTTTCTCCTTTCTGTTGTTTCTGTGGGATTTGTGCACCTGATATTGTGGCAGAGCTGGTCTGTAGTCTCTCCCAAAAACAAGGGGCACCTCACTTCAAGAAAGGCATTGAAGTGTTGGAGCGAGTCCAGAGAAAAGCAGTGGAGCTGGGGGAGGGCGTGGGGCACAATTCTGAGGAGAGATCTGGGGGTGTTCATCCTGGAGAGGAGGAGGCTCAGGAGAGACAATTTCATTCTCTACTACCTGAAAGAAGGATGTAGCTGGGTGGGGTTTGGCCTCTTTTCCCAGGCACCAAGTGACAGGAGAAGAGGACGTGGCCTTAAGCTGTACCAGAGGAGGTCCAGGTTGGACATCAGGAAGAATTTATTAATGGCAAGAGTGGTTAACCAAGGGAATGGGCTGCCCAGGAAGATGGGAAAGTTACCATCCCTAGAAGAGTGCAAGAAATGACTGGATGTGGCACTTAGGGCTGTGGTGTAGTTGAGTTTAGGGGCTTTAGGTGGTGTTTGGTTAAAGGTTGGACTTTATGATTTGGAGGTCTTTTCCAGTCTGTCATTCAATTCACAGCCACTTTTTTTTTTTTTTCTTTCCTCCTATCTCTGCCATCTGTTGAGATCTTGGGAAGTGTGGCAGGTGAGGATGGAGAATCTGCAGAAAGGCCCATGTGGAAGTGCCCATTAGAATAATCTGACAGCTGTGCTGGAGATCCACTGGGACCAAAGAAGACCATCTACTGCATTCCTGAGGTTTCTTTCAGGTGATGCATCTTTTATTTCCAAAAGGTTACAAGCACACAGAGTGGGTGGCTTTGCCCAGCAGCTCAGGCCAATCCAGCTTGACAATGGCAATGGAAATCTGGTTTGGTTTTGAGCCTGGCTTTGATTTGGGACACTGGAAACCATGAGAGTGCCAAGAAAATGATGTTGCTGACTGCGTTGGATGACAGCAAATCTCATACATCCTGACCATGGAAGTGCCTCCCTTACAGCACCTGCAGGTACTGACTGTTTCCATGTGTTTGTCTCATTTGGCTGAAGTCCTCTGTGCCTCTTTTATAAAGGCTAAAGTGTTTCCCAGCTCCCATAAGCAGAGATCAGTGTCTCAGGAGGACAGGAATGGGAGATTAAATGTTCCCATCTGAAATCACAAATTCTAGTCTGGGCCTAGGTCATCTGAAAGTTGTCATCACTTAGAATTTCAGTCTACTTGTATTTGCCCTGCATGATTAAATATTCATGCTGGGATATTGTGCCATGCACGATGAGAATATTCAATGTAACCTCACTGGAAAAACTATTCTGCAGATGTAGTCAGTGTCCTGCTGCTTTCTGAAATGAATTCTACATTTGTCCATTCTCTAGCTTCTCTCTGATGAATGTCAGACTAGTCCCAAATGTCCACATGATCATCCCATTCTGAGACTGACATTTTTAGACACAAACACCCTCCTTTTCTTGCCCGATCAGGTGAAGGGGGTAACATGCCAAATAGCCTTCTCATTCCCAGAGTGGGTGATCCATCTGAGAATGAAGAGACTGCTGGGGAGCAAACCCTTTGCCCAGGATCACAGCAGAACAGCTTCCAGTGCAACTAGCTGATGGCTAATTTGCTTGGGGCTGGCAGCCTGGCGCTTTCAACTGCCTGAACTTCGCTTAAAAAAATTATAGTGATTAAGTAAACACAGCTATAATGGAAATCTTTACTCTGCATATTACAAACCAAAATGGCCATGAAGGGAGCAATTATGAAATCTCAGGACTGTGGTGAGGGGAGGAATCATTTGAGCTGTGCTGTTGTTTGTTTTTGTTCATCATTTATTTCCCCTGGGACACTTGGCTCTGAAGCAGTCTCTGCTGCATTGAGAGACTCCTTACATTTTTGTTAACCCAATTTCCCATCCGGTCTTAAGCAAGATGGGATGAAATATAAGGGTTTTCCATGAAATCACAAGACATGATGAACTACCTTGGGGAAGGATTCCTAACTCCAGCTTCCAATTCCCATCCTAAGCTGCCAGCACAAGTTGCACACCAATTGCCCTTTCTCTTTTTCTGTTAGTCATCACAGTGACATGACTGATTTTACAAAGACTTAAGGGAGTGGTGAAAATAATGCAGGAGTGACAGTGTTAAAGACAGCTTTAACTAGTGGGAAATGCAGTGATGATTCAGATGTGGTGGTCTCCTACCCTTTCTGGAGATCTGTGATTGGGTCTTTGTACTTGCCTGATTCAGGAAAATTATAGTGTAAAGCTGCACCAGGTTTTCAGCCTCATCTGAGTTGTGCTGATATTTGTTCAAGATCAGAGAGAAATTAGCTGGTGGACTAGTCAGCTGTTAGTAGAAAATTGACTGAGAAATAGAGAGCACAGCAGAGAAATAGTTGGCAAATGATGGGATGAGTGGTAATTCCTAGGTAGCAAAAAGATTGATGCAATCCAAAAGCCCAACATACTTCCCAAATGTATATAATGATAGAAGTTTAAGAGCTGCTTCAAGGGCAGAGACTAACTTGGAGACCTTTTCCTTGACTCAACAGGCTTAAACAGAGAGAGTCCAGCATTTCCATCTGAGCCCTACTTAAAGCTGCAGCTCTGTCAGTGTGGTGTACAAACATGACACAGGCTACCAACTGCTAATGGTCCAAGATTTCCATATGAGGGCAAACATTCCCAGGTAAGGACTGAGTGGGCTTCAGGAATGGAGAGCAACCTACCCAGGCCCGAAAGAAGGGACCAGAAATGTCTGGCAATTCCCATCACGTGGCTGTGTTAGCTAAGGAAGAGCACTGCCCAGGTAACCATCCAGACTTTCCCCTGCCATCAGGGTGAGCACGTCCCAGAGGGGTGGTGTGTGAGATAAGAGAACAAACTTTCTCCTTCCCAGGCAAAACACACTCACTTCAGGTAGAAGGCTTCAGAGCTGAGCTAGCTGGTTGCCAAGGCAGTCTGGAAAAAGTGGGTGGTGTCTAGGGAGTTTGGTGGGAGAGGGACTGATGGATAAAAGAAAGGACTTAACTTTTAGGGATGGGAGTAAATACAGCTGGATTTTGACAGCAGGCTACATCTCTTGCCTCAGCAAACAGAGCAAAGAAAGGTAACCCCAGCAAGCGCACACTAAAGCAATTGTTACTATGACTCCTATTCCAGGGCAATAATAAAGCACATACCTGCACGTTGGTCTGAAACCACCTCCCCTGCTCACCCTCACTTCTTCTGGAAGCCAATTAAGCCCTTCCTGAAGAGATGCTACATGAAACAGAGGTTTTCTGAGATTGGTAATGGCTGTCACCCCAGCAATAATCATAATGAATCACACTTGGGCTCCTGTTGAGCTGATATTTTCAAAGAGATGCTGGTTCTCGATCCATTCATTAATATTAATTAGCATGAAGTCACGTTTCATTTCCCACTTATGTGCCCAACCTGCAGCATCCTTGTGCTAAGGAACCAGATGCCATTCACGGCTGGCACGGAATAATTAGCTAATAGTTGAAGAATACGTATCTCAAGTTATTTAAATATTTATGCCAGACTTTTTACATTTTGGCTCCCAGCCCTCATCTGGGGGTTGCAATGCAATTTAGGGAGAATATGAGAAAGTTTTCACAGTTGTCTGCAGAAAGCTTTAATTATACATTCTCCATATGGATGCAAATGTTTGATGTTATACAGATGTTGGCACCAAGCTGACCTCCAGGTACCAGAGTAGAAATAGCAAACTTCAGCAAGCAGATCCAAATCTAACTCCCTTGTTGGGACTGGACGCTGCATAATGCAACAGCCACTCTTTCACTCTCTGATCCACCCTCTTTTGTTTAGAGACCTCTTCTGCCAAATACTTCCAGCCAAACCCTGCTCCTGGGGGCCTCTGGAGGAGGCTGGGACCACAGAGATATTATCAGTGAGAGCAAGGACACCCAGAACTCAGAGGAGCTGGGATTCTTGGTGTTTTGAGAAATTGAGGAGCGCATCCCCGCTTCTGACTCACAGTGTCACACAGGGATGTTTGTGTGTGTAATTCCTGGTGTGCCTCCCACTGAGGGAACAGAGAAGGAGGCTGGCAGACAGGGATGACACAGGACTGTTAGCTGGATTTCTCCTTGAGGATATGCATAGAACATCTACTCTGTTTACTACTTTATATGTGAATGACGTTGATATATGAGGTCCCACTGAAGGCTGATTTTTGCTTAACTCGCCTACCCCTCCTGTGTTCTGACCTTCCACTCTTAGCAGTGTAGAGATAATTTGCTTTTGTATAGTCAGAAGCTCAGAAACCCCGAATTATCTGTAATGTCTTGAGCACATAATTATATTGAGCTTATCGCTGTGATTCCTCGGCACTTTCACCTTACTGTGCCCTCAGCCAGGCACAGTCCCTGAACCAGCTCTGGTGGAGATCCAGTTCTGCTGAAACTTTCATTTTATGGAGCAGGTTTGGGCAGGAAAATGGAGGGAGGTGGGAAGGGGAAATGTTGGTTGATGCATATGTTAGATGTGATACCAGGAGAAAAAGCTCTTGTGATCAGTTCTCACACGAGTGTCACGCCCTCTGATCAGGTAAGACGAGATGGCTGCTGTGTGAGCTGCATCTGGCTCCTGAGAAGGAGCAGGGACCCACACCTTTCCTGCTGCACCTGCAGCCCTGGTGCTCCTGCCTCTGAGACTGCCCATTTCCACAAGTAAGCAGAAATGGGCTTACTCACTAGGTGGATGAAAGGACTTCTGAGGAACATGTGGGTGCTCTAGCAGGTAGTGTTGCACTTCGCTGAACAGAGCCCTTCCCTTTGAATCAGCCTCTGCTTTGGCGATTCAGCCTTTACAGGCAGCTCCCTTTTTTTTTTTTTTTTTTTTTTTTCTTTGGGCTAAGTTACGAAAACCGTGAAGGATTTCTCAAGGTTCCAGTGAAATTGCAGTTTTTGCCATTCCAATCCGCTGTTCCATCTCTGCAGGCAAAAACAACTGCATTTTCCCTGCCACTCCTTCTGTGCTGTGAAATAGCTGTCAAGCTCTACCCCAGAGTTAGCTGCATTGTTGCGGGGGAAGAAATGTTTTTTTTCTGTCCATGCAGGAAAGTGAATAGATAAATCTCTTTAGATGAAGAGGCAGTTATTTTGTCTCAAAGAGTGGGAAGTGAATGGAGGAAACAGTGAGAAGACTACAGCACGCTACAGCTCAAGAATCAGTTCAAGATATTTATTCCTTGCAGAGGCAAAGGAGAGCAGTCCCACAATTTTTCCTCTCCTAGGTCAGGAACATAGGAGTGACACCACACTAACTCACTTCTTCCCTCTTGAGGGATGGCTGTAAAGGCAGTGGTTTTAACTTATTGTATTTAATAAGGAGCTGAGAGACAATAAAGCAACAAAATGAAACTTCTGCCCACCACGTAGCAAGAAGGGGAAAGAGGTTAGACAAAAGTCCAAATGCCAAGTCTGAAAAGTGGAAAGCAGGGGTGTACTGGTTACAAATCACTTGCTCCACAGAGCTGGCCCTGAGCATGAGGGATGCACTCTCTTTTTGGTTGCCTACAGCTAACATCACTCCTATCAACATTTTCTGCCATGCCAGAAGATCTGTGCCCTTTGCATTGCAATGCAGAACTGCAGGCACTTGGAGGAAGGAAACCAAAGTAGTCTTGGCTGAGGGGTGAGACAGCCCTGCAGGGTTTAGTTCTTAAGGACTGGTTTGTGTGCTTTAATACGTTCATCACTAATTTGTAGTGCCTTATTGGGAAGGATGCTTGTGCTTTGCAGCACTCACCAGGGCACCAAAGAAATGCACAGGAGAAGCTCCTCAGGCAGGCCTTGAGAGCTGTTCTCTAGATAAGGAGGTAGTCAGAGACACCTGGGAATGCTGTAAGGCAGCGGCTTCTTTTTTCATTGCTCTATAAACTTCTGTAAAGGTGCAATATAGGCATTAGCCACACTGCCCACGGCATGAGAGGCCATGTTCTCATTTGCAGAGAGGCTGACTGGAGGCCTGTGCATTTTTCTGCTATCAATGATCTCCACTCCAGGGCAGAATAGCTGATCTGCACCCCCAGGATGCTAAGCAAGAGCTAGGAGGAGGATTTCAGCTGGGTATGTGCTTTCCCTCCTCTTCTGTAGAGTCCCTCCTCTGCTCTTGGTTGAGTTGGAGAGAAGAAAGCACAGAGGGCCAAAAACAGGGAGTTGACCAAGCAGCTCTGTAGGAGAAGTTCCTAAGTAAAGGAAAAACCTCTCTCTCAGTCTGGTGAGAATAACACACGGTGCTCTAGTTACTGGGGGCACGGGTGAAGGGAGCTAGTGAGGATGCCAGAAAAAGAGTGCAGCAGGCGTCATTGCATGGTGGTGATCTACTTTTAAGTGATACCAGAAAAACCTATTAAATATATAACCTCAGCGCCCAGAAAAATGTGTTAAGAGGTTTATTCGTGTAGGAAAAGCTTCGTCTTATAAATATAGATAAGGGCTTCTTTTTTTTCCCCTTCTTCTTCTTCTTCTTTTGGATTTCCTATACAGAAAACATATTTGGACTGTAATTTCCCTTCTGGGAAGCTCTACCTAGTTATGCTGCTTTCTGTCTGGCAGGACTGTGAGGTCCATGCAAATGGGAGAGCTCAGTGTGATGAGTTCTTCCTAACATGTATCCCACTACAACCCATTCCAAGCCCCATCCTACAGATTTGTGTGCATGTGCTGCCCTGCAAGAGGGCTGGTAGTTTCACCAAGCAGATGTAGGACTCCTGTGTGCTGAGGGTGACAGAGAGCTGCTGTTCCTTTCGGGATGTATCTGCTGCAGGGCTGCTCCGAACTCCCCTGAAAGAGAAGGAAAGATCCATAAAATAGGAAGACACAGATCCCACTCCTAGTTTCTCCTTCTCTCTCTCAGCACAAGCCCTGCAGAGTACATCAGGTGGAAATACTGTTGTGAAGATTAAGTAAACCTGCTGTCCTTCAGATTGCCACTTCCTTCCTCAACAGTTCTCTTTTCTCTTTGGTGGGGAACAGGACCTCTCTGAGGTGCCCAACCTCATCTACCAACAAATGTCCAACCACTGTCTTTATGCTGAACACAAATACACCTGTATCTCACCTTTAAATCATGTTCTCCAGTCAAAATCAAAATTTAATTCTGCTTCTGTGTTATTTCTTTGTGGAGGGCTCTCAAAAGCTCAAGCTCAGCAATGCTATTGCTCTTGTCCCCAAACCCCACTGCTTGTGGGGGATTGTGGTCTCCCCACATGGCCTGCACTCAGGGCTACCAGGCAACTGGTCCTTCCACCCTGGCTGCCTTGCTGTCTTCCCCATCCCTACAACCTTATCCCGTCTTGCTGATGTGCAGTCTTGTCTCACCCAGACACCTGACATCTCACAATGGCTCATGCATTTTCCTCTATCCTTCACAGGAGAGTTGTAAAGAAACCCCTCAAAATGATGCTGGTCTGGGTCATCCTCCTCATGCTTGATTTTTTGGTTTCCTCTCATTTGCCTTGACTTCCCATGCCTTCCCAGCTCTTTAGCTGTTCCTGGGTTTCCCTGTTCCAAGTGGCCTGGGAGGCAGGGAGGCCGGTGCCAGCCTTCCCTTTGCAGCTGCCCAGACAAGCATTGTTGGGCTGTACCTGTATGACTGCTCTTGCCAGGGAGGAGCCTTCTGAGGACATCCACACTCATCTGCTGTCACCCCTTTTCACATCTCCTCTAAGTTCTGAAATGTGTGTCTACAAACAAGTAAACTAAATAACTGCCAGTGTAGACACTCTCGGGGCTTAATCACGATGACTAACATTGCCTTATGGCTCCTTCAAGCTCTTCTATCCACAACCATCTGCTGTTGCTTTGCTTACCAATCCATAACTCTGAATCAGGGCATTTCCTCTTCCCTTTTCCACCCCACCCCAATCTGCCTCTTTCTCCTAGGGGCTATGACAGCTTCCAGAATCACCCCATTACCGCAGGCAGGGCAGCTCAGGTCCTGTTGGTACAAGGAAGCTTCCTTTTATGAATGTTAAGGACCATCCCTCCGTGTGAGTTGTGAAACAACAAGGTGACACCATGCTTGCATTATAATGCCATTGTATTTGGCATTATATTGGCTGAGGTGAAAGTGGAACTAGCTTATAACCAGGTTGCAAAACTCTTGCCTTGCTCCTTCTCAGGCACTGTCACTCGTCTGTGACACACTTCCAAAAATCCCATTTCTGGTAGAGTGCTTTGGATGTTTTTTTCTGGTTAGCTCTTTGGGGGGTGTTGGGGGATTTTTGTGTGTGGTTTATTTTGTTGCAGTTTTTTTAATTTTTGTCTTGGGAGTTAGAACTATAAAGATATCAAATCTGGTCTTTCATGGCTTTGTCCAGACCTCTGAGGTGAGGCCTGTCTCTGCATCCATGCTTGGTACAGCACTTGATCTGCGATGGGAGCTGGCAGCTCTTCCCCTTCTGGCAGGGGTGATTGCCAGAAAATTCATGAGACACTGCAGAGAGCACTACTTTTTCCTGCTGGGGTAGAAACCAAGGCAAAGAGGGGTGTAGTATCCAGCTGATTATCCTAAAGCAAGCCAGGAGGAAAGGTAAGGTTAGAGTACAGGGCTTGGGCTGACTGCTGCCACTGCTGCCATCCCTCTGGGATGGGGGCTGGTGCTGGTGGAAAGACACCCTCTTTCCTTAGCTCCAGCTGCCCATTGTGGCATCAGCTCTGCCTGGTATGTGTGTCTGCAGAGGAATTCAAACAGTACTTGAAAGAAAACAAGGCAGAGCAAACGGCTCTTCTGGAAAAGCAGCCGGTGAATTCCACTGGCTGGAGCCAGAAGCCCTTTTAGGGCGAGTGCTGGTTCCCCTTCTCCCTCAGGGAAGAAGGATCTGCTACAACAGAGGCTCCTCTGTAATGGGAGGTTAGCAAAGGAATCTGGCGAACGTTTTACCAGAGTAACGATTCAGATTTGCAGTTTACAGCAGCCCTGCTGTAAATCACATTTCCAGGTGGGTGGGATGATCTGGGCAGCCCCAGCCCTGCAGAAGAAAACCTGTCCGTGCTGGCTGGCCAGGGCAATCTGGCCCATAGCAAGTCCAAGTCAGCATCCCTTGGGTCTTTGTGAGGGGGCCGTGACTGGGTCCTGCCTCAGGGGAACTCATGACCTCAGTTCTCTCCTGCTGTGTCCCCTGATCTGTCTTTTCCATCAAGGTAAAGTGGGAGAAAGATAATATCCCTAGGATTTGGTAACCATCTGTGTCGGGGCCAGCTTTAGTCACAGCAGTTGCTTTCAGGCAGGAAATTGCTGAGGACAGCAAATCATCCTGACAATAACCATCCTGCAAACCTGTTGGCTCTTCCCCCAGCTTTGCCCTGTGCCTGCTTCATCTCCACCTATGCAGCTGATGCAGGAGGCAGAGCACAGAGAGGGCAGCAGCAGAGGGCTTCCCTGGACTCCCTCCTCCGTGAAGAAGTGATAGGGTGCAGGGAAGGGGATCACACCAAAGAAGCTTCCAGACTCAGGAAGTTATTTTTGCTTGTTCTTGAGAAGCAAATATCACATGACCTGTGTGATGGAAGAGCTCCTCTCAGCACGCGTGGAACAGCGTTGAGAAGTGAAGAGTCGGCACAAAACCGAGTTGGCAGCTGACATTTCATGAGCACATTGCCATCAGCTCAGCTGAGAGAGCTGAGGAAACCCTGGAGCAGGATGGCCCCTGTGCTTCCCCCAGCCTGGTGCCTCTAGGGGTGCAAGATTTTATCATGTGAGCAAAACACAAAGCTGTGAACCAAGGTCACCCCTGCTCCATACAGAAATTGGTGCCTTGTCCCCAGCATGGTTTCTGTTTGTAGAGAATTTAAGGAGGTGACACTTAAGGTAGGGGGCAAAAGGTATTCCTGGTGCTTTGGAGAGGGTTTTTGACTACATTTTGTCATGGAAGTGTGCTTTTCCACCCACAGCCTGCCCTGCTCTAACTTTGCAAGGGTGACACAGGGATGCTTGGACAAGCTCCTACCATAGCTCACTGCAAGGAGAAGGGGCAGTGCTTACCCTGCCAGAACATAAATTTAAATTACCTGGCTGCAGCACTAATGCACAAAACCTGTTGCCTCCTTTGGGAGACTCTGGGAGCTGAGAAGTTGGAGGTGATGAGTCATTTGCTGTGTAGTAGAGAAGCCATTCATTGCCTGCCTGCATTGCAAGATATCTGGCTGCCTGTGCTGTGTGCTTTCAGTTCAGGTTGGAAGGGAATCAGCAAAGGCTGCTGTGTTTGGGAATGGCAACTTCTTGGAGTGGGATATGAAATGCTAAGGGAGGAAAAGAAGAAGGAGGTGGAGGGATAAACAGGGGACCAAGTCTCATAATGTAACATTCAGGAACCTCAGTAGAAAGTGAGACTCCTGGGCTTTCCTTCCTGCTGTCATGAATATTTCAAGGTTTCTATAATGATTCTTGAATGTAAAATGCAAAACAGTCGTGGGAGTAAGGGCATGGTGTCCTGGACTTCTCCCTCTTAGATGAATCCCAGACCATTTCTTTATTACATAAAGGTGGCCAACACCCACAGCAAAATGCAAGCAGAATTGCTGCTATCTTCCAGTATCAGCTGCTACCTTGCTGTCAGGCCAATATTGAGAGAGGTATGAATTGGCTGTAGTCACAGAAATGAAGGTGTGGAGTCTGAAACCTAATGATAACATATTTTTTCCAGAGTAACAATGAAAGTGCTTATCATAGCTAACTGGATGAAAGAAATGTTTTAAGATAAATGACAGCAGCTGAGAGACTGCTTTTTTTTTTTTCTCTTCTTTTTTTTTTTTTTTTTGTACAGTTGCCCAGAACTGTTTAGAAAGAATTCAGACACACCCAAAGAGTCTCACATTGTTAGGTTGGGCCAAAAATTTAGATTTTCTTTCCTAAAAATGATTCTATGGAAAAATGGGAAGTGCCACCAGGAGATGAAAGTCTTGTGAGATGAGAGGCTGAAAGTGTACTTGGCAAAGGTGATTTGTTCTTTCAATTTTTACTGCTGAAACACCCATTTTTTTTGCTGGTTGCCAGTGAAGAAATTGACAATGGCAATGTCCATTTGCCCCTTTTTCTATGTCACTTTTCTTCCCAGGGAGGAAAGAAAACAAAGATAAACCCCTGCTCCATCAGTGATCCTGAGGTTTGGAGTCAACCTTTTACTCACACGCCTTATTCTGGCACTCACTCTAAGCGTGGGAAGGTCTGAATTAACTGGCAAAGCAGCACAAAACTGGGACCTGAGCTTGATTTTGGTAGGTAGGATTGGAAAGCAGAGAAGCAGTGTGTTCATTCCTGCGTGTACTCCAGGCAGAGCCTACAGAAGGTCCCAGCAGCAGCTGCAGGTCTGGCTGGCCATGGAGCAGAGCTTACAGCAGCTTGCCAAGGAGTACCTGGGGCCTCGCCTCTGTCATCTCTGCCTAATGAGCCCAGTCCTCTTGGCCCTGAAGGGCTCTGCCCCTGTAATTTGGGCATGCCCACGTCAGGACCAAGACATTTTAGCACTGCCTTATGGGCTGCTTTCTGCCAGTCCTTAGAGATGAAGGATGCAACAGCTGAATGCTGCAGAACACAGCATCTGAGAGTTATATCAGGAACAAGCAAAGCTTTGCCACACTGTAGCTCCCTGCTCTTGCAGAGTGCTCACCAAGCTGCACTAATGCTCCAGCTGTGTCTGGAGGGGACATGTGGGAGGACTCCTGCAGGGGGTTGGAAACCAGAGCTGACCATCAGCCCAGCTTGGCAGCACCAGCCCTCTCCCCTGCACTGCCTTGGCTCAGCCTGGGAGGGATGCAGCAACCAGGAGTGTTGGAGAACTGCAGGTATGAAGTCAGGTAGCCACCTTCCCCCTGGCCTTCTTCAGCTTCAAGAAACATCTTTCACTCTGCACACACTCCAAAGCTTGAAGCTGCTGTGTGTTTCTCGGAGAGATGTTTCCCTAATGTTATTTCCCAAGGTGGTAGTATAATGTTTTTCCTCGCAGATAGATCATAACCTCAGGCTGAGTGCAACATCAGACGTGGGTACATTTATGAAAAAAATTGGCATACTCCTCTGTCAAGCAACAGTTAAAAGAAAATCTGCAAAGGGATTAGCTGCCATACACTCTGGGGCTTGCTGACAGATGTCCTGAAAATCTGGAAATGTGTCGATCTATCTTTACACAGGGTTTTTGGTTGTTTTTTTTTTTCTCATTCTCTCTCCTTCTCCCTCTCCTCATCCATCTTCCCAGGGCACACAAATGGGAATTCCTTCAAATCCATGGGGCTTCCTGGGAACTGCCTTGATGCCATCAAAGGATTGGCATATGGGTCCTAGGGTGCAATCTGGGCTGAGTTAAACCCAAAACCTCAGTCTCGTTAGATGCCAGCTTCCCTGCAATGGCAGCAGTGCTGCTTTGTGCCAGGGCAGTTAGGGTTTTCTTTCTGTTCCAACTGCAACCTCTCAGTTCATTTTAAAGGAGCTTAAATGTTGGCCATTAAATATAAATATCTTCTTTTTCCTCTGGGTGAAACTGATGTTCAAAACTTCACAGTGTAAATAAGGTCTGGAGAAAATGTTTTAGGCAATGATTCTGTCAAAATTAATGGCTCTGGCTGTTCTTCCCCATTTCAGACCAGAGCTTTAGGTGTACCTCCTCTCCCTTTCACAATGTGAATGTGGCAGAGGAGTTTTGACCTGGTTGTGATGCTCCCCCAAGCAAATCTCCAGACTTAAGACCCTGAGTTCTGTGAATTGTGTTGCATGATCTTGGGCAAATCACATAGGACAATTTTTTTTTAAGTGCTTTCTGTTTCTGGATGGTTTGACTCTGCTCAATCTGAAATGCTCAGGTGGCCTCTGAGAGGAGGGGGATGTAGATACAGCCCCCTGTCTTTGAGTCATACAATCTTTTTTGCTCTCCAGCTCTGGCCCAAGTTGCTGCCCTCTGGGAAGAGTCACTCCTGCAACTGCAGTTAAATCTCCTCCTCCTCTTCTCCCCCCACGATCTCTTTCCCTCCCCTAGAGGAAGGGAATAATTTCTCCTGATTTACAGAGTCAGGAATCTCCTGCCTTGCTCTGTTGAGTCCAGTCCCTCTTTTTGCTATAGTTTGTTACCATTAGCACCCAGGTTACTGCCTGCTGTAAAATCTAAGGATTGCAAATCTGTTCTGTGCCTTGTTCCCTCTCCCACCTGCTAATCAGGAGCAGGGTAAATCCTCACTGGGTCCAAACTTGAGGGTGTGCAGTGTTTTGTCCTGAAAAAGGACCAGCATTCTTATTTCATAACGTACATAAATTGCATTTCTGCCAGACCTCTTTTCTCTGAGGGCCAGACAACAGTTTAACTTCACTGCTCATCTGTGGGCCACGGGCAGCCTGTGCTCATCGGGCAAGCAGCATGTGCAGAGTCTGGATGTTGATGTCACTGCTTCCCTCGGGCGAAGGACGCAGCTCTTGTCACAGCTGTTGTACTACAGCAGCCTCTGGCAATCCTGAGTTTGGGATGCATCTACCCTGATGGCCCTCGGCCACACAGCAGCCACCCAGCCTCGCCTCCCACTCAGGCACTTGTTGGTTGTGCTTCTGCTAGAAAAGGCAGGAGCATGGGTGTTGGATAATCCCAGTTTACAGAGACAGGGCAACTGAGAGGTGTTTTAAAAGATTTTATTTTATTCCAATTTACAGTCTTGTTGAAGGGTGAGACATAAGAAGTGTAAAACTCAACGCCATTCTGTCAGAAGCCAACCTATTTCCTGGTTACAATACCTTATAAATGTTTTTTTGCCTATTAGCTTTTGCCACACAATGCTGCTAATACTTCTAACACCCATCACCTATCTTTTTAGTCCATGTGGTCCTGCTACAATGCCTCTTTCACAGTTCTAATTCTCAAAAATATTTGGTCTTTTTGCAAGGCCATAGTTTGTAACTTGTTTCTAGTTCAATCTCTTTCTCAACAATGTCATCTCTATTCCATGGCCTTCCTAAGTCAGCACAACTTATCTCAGTGTTTGTATACAAATGTACAAGACTGTGTGAGCTTTCAGTCAGGTTCTGAGAATCCTTTACAAATCCATTTCTCACACATGGGAAGTGCCTGTGACTTGGTATGAGCACTGAGCAGCCCAGCAAATGGCACCACGTGGGATCATTTCCCCTTCTCCCGCTGCCCAGTCTCAAGCCCTGCCTGCCAAGGCAAGCCACGGGGAAGCAAGTCCTAGCACACTGCTGGCAGTGATGGAGCACTGGGAAAGATGCTGGAGTGGGTTGTGACCTAATGAGTGTATCATCAGCATGGCTTGAGTCACGCCTGTCTGCCTCCAGCTCTCACAGCTGCCCCGCTGCCAAAGAGCAACCGCGTGGCCTGACCAAAATGATCCGGCTGCTGCTGAGGATGGCGCTCCTGAATGACTCAGTTGTGCTGGGAGAACAAGGCAGCCCAGATCTGTCTTCCTGGAAAGCTGCTCCACGGTAACCTTGTGCTTGAAAGGGTTTTGTCTTTGAGGTGACTGTGCTGCTCATTTCCATTCAGCCACGTGAGCAAACCACACGGACAGACAGACGTCCATAGGAAGCCAGAGCCCCACCACGTGAGCCTGAAACACTGGAGCCAAGCCCCAGGGAGGGCTGCCTGCCTCCCTGGGCTAGAGAAAGCTGTCCTACCCGAGCCTCAGTTTCTCCACTGATGCAAAGTGAGGCCAATGTTTTCCCCAAAAGACCAGAAGGTGTTTGTGAAGTCCTCTGCAGAGGGGCTCTCTCGTGAACACCAAGCTATTTTTATTATTGGGGTCAGGGAGGAGAGCACACGAAAAGGTGATGAAGCTCTTGAAACACAGGTTCCCATTAATAGTCTTCAGCACACACAGTTCTTATTATAATCTAATTTGACTGGAATTGGATTAATCTTATAATGCTATAATGTAATTTCCATGGTCTTTTTATATTTTTATTGTTACTATGCATTAATGCAATACTCTGCAAGAGCTCTGAGAAGAGGATGTGAGTTTAGTGAATCTCTGATAACATTTTTGCAGGGCATTTTTATGCTCCTGTTAGGCTTGTATGCTATAAAGTCACATAGTGCCTGGAAAATAGCAAGAATTCACATAAAATCATCTTGAATTATCTTCCAACAGGCTCCACTGGCAAAAGCAATGTATTCAGAGCCAAGACACCAGGCTTGTCCCTGACCTGTCCCAGGAAATCACCTGAATCATGTCAGTGTTTTCGTCTCCATCTCTTCATCTGAAGATGGAAATAATGTGTCCACATAGGAATGTCATGAATCTGAGGTCTATATCCCTTGCCATCTAGAAAAACCATCTTGTGTATCATGAAGCTTTAATGCCTCCTTTTTTATTGAGTTTATCCTGCCCGTGCCCTGTATTTCTTAATTTGCCTTTTTTGTTGTTTTGCTATTATTTATTTCTCTAGTTACATATCTTTTGAAGCAAAAGAGTAAATGATCTTTATCCTGCATCAATTTAAAGTTGTTGGACATTTACTTCAAAGTAGCTCCACAGTTCTTGCTCCCAATACTCACGGACTTGTCCATGAGGACTTATAATAGGACAAATGTGACAAATATTGGGTAAGCTGAGCAATATTACAGTGGATGACACTTCAGTCCTCAAATCACCTAAGAGAAAAGCCAAATAGACTGGTGTTTTCTATGAACTCTTATCAAGACCTCTGTTCCTTTTCCAAGTCTCACTTGAAGGCAGTCTCAATGCAATTAAAGCTTAAGGGCCAAAGCATGAGCTTCATTTTCAGTGCAAGTACAGCACTAACCCTTTCTCTCCCAGATCTCTGCTTATTCTGTTCTTTGGTTCCTCTGCTCAGAGAGCGTGGCAAAGCTTCAAATTAAACCTCCCACTCTGAAAACAGCATGCTTAACATTATTAGCCTGTAGAAACAGAATTTGCTGGGTCACTAGGAGCTGGCTACCAACGCATCTGCCACGACAGCCACGTTGGGAAGCAAGTCCATATGGTAATCCAGACAGCTTCTGACTTCTGCTGGGTACAGCTTCTAAGGACTTGGCATCTTTTATTAGACAGTTTGGGTTTGTGCTGCTTTCTGCCTTTCTGTGGCATAAAAGGGTTGGATTCCTACATTTGCATCACCAACACTTCACTGGGGACACTCCGTACGTAGGCAGAAGGGTCTCCTGCAGAGGATCCTTGCAGGATGGGAGCACTGGGAGGGTACCTCGTTCTGCTATTGCTGTCACTTCTGGCCTCTTTGCTATTTTTGCAAGCAAACAAGCAGCTAGGAGTTTCATTTGAAAGGAAATTTGAATGTCTGCACCCTTGAGAAAGGCTTTCTCATTCTCGTTTTATTTACAAACAGCCTCAGCCCCAGCGCCTAGTGTTGCCATATTTATGCACTTCAGTGTTTCCTGGATTTACTTTCAAAGCGCTTCTGCCATTGACACACTGTGGTGTTGATTGACTGGGCAGCATCCCAAGTGCAGCAGTGCCCGCACATGGGGAGGGCTCACATCTGGCAACCTGGCATTAATGCCAGCCCTGGATTCGGGTCTCGGCAAGAGCTCATCGCAGCGGGACGGTCACGAGTTGATCGAAACTTGGAAAGCCCGGCTGTTATTTCTGGTTTGCATGGAAACAAAGGGGCTCATTTATACCATGTCCCAAGACGCCGGCTTTCCGAGGAGCGCCCGAGGACTTTCTATTTTTTTTTTTTTTTTTTCCCTTTGAAACAAAGGAACCCGGTTTATCCCTGCAGCTCCTCCACGACCCCTACCCCACGCCACAACCCTCCCAAAGGCACCGCAGCGCCGTCCCAGCAGCGCCGCTCGCCGGGGCAGCGGCGGCCCCCGCGCGGGGCCGGGGCAGCGGGCGGGCCGGGGCGGGCCGGGGGCGGGGTCTGCCGGCGCGGAGGAAGCGCCGGGCACCCGGTGGTGGCGGCGGCGGCAGGGCTGAACGGGCGGGTGGGCGGGCAGGTGAGGGCGGCGGGCCGGGGCGAGCTGTCGGCCGCGGCGCCCCGCTTATTTTTGTAACTTTCCGGGGTGGGGTCTTTTTGTTGTCTCTCGTGCCTCCCGCCACCTCCTCTCCCCCGCACCTTCCCCGTGCTCTTTTTTTTTTTTTTTTTTTCCGCCCCTTGGTGGAGAGGGTTTTTTCTCGCTCTCCTCCTGCCTCTCCCGCGGGAGCCGTCGGCGCGGAGGGGAGGCGCGGCGGCCGCCCCGCTGCGGGGGCGATGCCCCCGCCTGCCTTGGCGCCTCCCCGTGCCGGCCCCGCCGCCTTCCCTTTGTGCCGCCGGGCCCGGCGCGACGCCTGCCCCGGGAGCCGGCGCCCCGCGGCGCCCCGCGGCGGGAGGTAAGGGCGGCCGCCGCCCCGCGCCCCGGCAGCCATGCGGACCCTGCGGCCGCAGCTCGCCTCCCTGCTGCTCCTCGGTAAGTGCCCGTGGCCGGCGGGGAGGGGAGGGGCGGGACGGGACAGCGCGGGGCTCCCCCGGTGGAACGGGCGGGACGGGACCCCCGGTGGGCGCAGTCCCTGGCAAGGCGTGCGGGAGGATCAGTCCTTGTCAGTGCCAAGCGCCCGTCCCCAGGAGTTGTCACTGCCCGCGCTGCTTCTGTGGTCGGAGGGAGGAGTGGCTGAAAAAAAAGCCCTGTAAATATGTGTATGTGTTTATGTATATGTGTGTATTAAATAAACGAGGGTTTAATCTCCAGCCGCAGTACCACGGTGACCACTCCTCGCCGTGCCCCGGGGCGCGGCGCGGGGTCCGGCCGGGGCGTGGGAGCAGTGGGAGCGGAGGGGACTGGCGGCTCCGGCTCCGGGCGGGCTCCGGCTGCAACTTGGGAAGGCGAGCGGCCGTACAGGGGCTGCTGCTGGGGTCGGGGGTGTCTCGGAGGGAAACCGTAAGGGTAGGGAGTTACACGGGTCTGTGCTGAGCTTGCACAATGAAATCGGAGAAAATGCCTGGGGTAAGGCAGGCTGCAGAAACAAAGTGCTCTGCTTGGCTCTGGAAGAGCGCGTTGAAATGTAGAGGGAAGGCAGTCCCTGCTGCCGTGAAATGCAATTTGATTGCTTTGTGCTGCCTCTCAAAGTCCTCCCGTAGTCCCTTCTCTCGGCCGGCGTTTTGCACCCCGTGAACCGTTAAACGTGTGGTTTTGTCCCGTCCCACAAGTGCCTGCCCCAGGCATGACTGCCTGCAGTTCTCTAAAGTCCTTTGGGATCCCAGCGCTGGGTGAGAGATGCTGTGGGAAGGCGAGATTCCTTCCTACAAATTCGGGAAAAGCAGAATACAAGGCAGTTAAAACGCCTCTACGCTTCTAGCTGCAGACCAATGTGCGGGGCTTAAGTCCTGATGAGTTGATAGGAACATTTGTGGAAAATACAGCACGGCATCCTCACGCTGCTTTCTGCCTGTGTATGTGCAGAGGTAGCTCGGAGCTGTTTTGATTTGCCTTTTCATTGGTATGATTTTCTGCTGGCATTAACGCTATTGAGGGAAGAAGCGGCAGGGCTGGCAATTTTACTGTCTCGAGAATTGTCACACACATACCTGCTCTGCCAATTTGGAAACAAGATCTCTGCTAGAATTGCAGTCTTGTTTCATGCCTGTAATTTGGGGTGGGGGGGGCGGTTGGTGTGCTCTGCCTGTCTTTAGCAAAGAGAGGGAGCGAACTCTTTGAAATGGTTTTGGAGATGGTTCAAACTTCCCCTAACCACCAGCTTGCTTCCACGGGTTCCCTGGAAAAAAAGCCATCTCCGAGCTAAGTTTATGCAGGGTGCCTTTGCTCCGTGAGTGCAGCGAGGCTGTCGTAGCCCGCAAGATGGGTGTAGGCGAAGGGCACGGCGCTTGCTGCCTTGGCTCTTCGCACGCTCCGTCTCTGCTGCTGAAGAACAATAGCACCATTCTGGATTAGGGATGCCTAATATGGAGCGCTCGGGTCCGTGGGTCGCTGCGCGCTCCCTCCGGAGCACGCCCAGCTGCTGCGGCGGAGGAGCAGCAGAGGGCATCCCTCCTCCTGCCCAGGGCATTCCTCCTCCTGCCCAGGGCTCCCAGCCGCTGGGACCCGCCAGCCGTGCGCTCCACACCCCGTGCTGCTGCTCATCCGGAGCCCTGCCCGCTGCCGAGGCCGCCCCGACCCCCTGCTTGCAGGAATTACCTTTCTGCGTTTGACCTAAAAGCGGCTCTAACCTGCCTTGGTCCTCCCCGGGGGACGAGCTGCGCGGTGTCATCTGTCGCTTCGGAGAATAGGTTGCTTTTCAGTGGTCCCCAAATCCCATGGACGTATCTAGTTCATAAAACATCGTGCTGGCCTCCCTGTGCTGAACGTGAGGCTGGTTTTAAGAGTATGATGTGTACCACGTGTGTGCCTGGAGTTTCTTGTCGTTCTTTTCACCTGGGTTGTTCCCCGTTTGCCCAGCTGCCAGTGTTAGTAATGCTGGGGATGTGTGACAGTGCCTCAAAGCCACAAGTCAAAGAGAAGTGCTTTCGGTTGCCCCTTGTAAAAGTGAGACATCATTTGATTTAGTTGAGTAAAAATGCATGTTTTGTAACATAAATGTGACTGACTAGAAAAGGAGTATTGCTTTCCAAACAAGTGAAGTTAATGCTAGAATATGGGAATAAGATACTATGGGTCAAATATGCAGAAGAAGAAAAGCAACTCATTCTTTCCTTCCCTTTCTGCAAACTCATTAAAATCGCTGAAGGAGGAATTGTGGTTATGGAAAGAGATGGTGGGTGATTTGATATAATATATCAAGCATTACCTACCAAAATCCAAGTAACTGTGAAACAAGGATCTGAAAACCCACATCTGGCATGTGGGTGTAACATTTATAGATATCTGCTGGTTTTTCCCCCTTCTTGCTGCAGTGTTTGTTACAGGGTTCTTTAAACAAGTGGCACTTCATCACAACAAGTACAAAATGGGAAAATAGAGCAAGTGCTGTAAATAATCCTCATGCAGCAATGAGACCATTAATACTTGTGCCAGCCAGTGCTAATCCTATGTGTAGTTGCAAGATTTACCTCCTTTTTTTTGCAGGGAGGGATGCAAAGTCTGGTACTCCTCATATTTATAGTGTAATATATAGGAAACACAATAGGCTTCTGGGGAACGCTGAACTCATTCATGTCAGTGACTGGTTTATGAATAGTTCTGCTTTTGAGTCTCTTGCAGTCTCCAGAATACCACCTGTGAATGCAATTTACGGCTCTTTGTGTTCAAACATTGCATATGTATATATGTACATAGACTCATTACCCTCTTCCTCTCTCTATTCATGCATAGTAATTGGTGATTTATTTGTGATTCCTAGAGGGGAGCAGAGCATGCGTAAGGTCTTGAAGCAGCAGAGCAGCTTGCTTGGCAATGGCATGTTGAGTGAAATACCCATGCCAACACGAGGTGACTCTTGGAGAATGGAGGGGTGATCTTCCAGAGGGGAAGCAGCAGTGTGTACTTGGCTGCTGCTCAGGAGTTCTGCTCCACCATCCTCCTGCTCTTCTGCTGCCTGCCCCGGCACACAAGTCTAGGTGTGATCAACCTGGGGACTGCTTGGCCGGAGGGGAGCATATGGAGACAACAGCCTAGTGGGTGTTTGCACACAGGGGGTTTGGGGGTGTGTTTGTTTACCACAGCTCGCAGCCCAGGAGCGTTGCTGGCGCCTCATCTGCTGCTGGGTGCATTGTCAGCAGCAGTGGCCGCGATTGTGCTTTCTCCATCTGCGTCTGCCCTGAGTCCTGAGCCAATTCCGCTGCCCTTGTGCCTGCACCCGCTGCCTCGGCATCACTGTGCTGTGCAGTGCTGGACCTGGACTGATCCTGAGTGTGCTGGGGTGGGCTGTGACTCTGCTTCATTTAGGGAACATGTTCTGGAACGTGCTGTGCAGATGGTTCTGGCCATTGCCTTGTTCACGAGGCTGCTCTCTGGGTGTCCCTAAGGTTGGAGACTGCTCCAGCCATCAGGGCTCTGCTCCTGCCTGTCCCCAAGTGTAATTCTTCATGGGCAGACTCCCTCCCTGCAGTCTTGGCTAGACTGTCTGACATCCTGAGGCTCCTGCAGATCCTGTTTATTTACACAGGAGGTTTTGGTTTATGCGAATTGTTGTCTTCTAGTTGACCTTCCGTCAAGTTAGATGTCTTTATTAAAGCAGTTTTTATTGCAAATCGAATGTGTACTTAGAACACTCCTACCAGACCCATTATATAAAGTGAAAGGGAAAATAAACAGTGCTGCAGACCACAGGGAAGGGGGTGGGAGAGAGAGGGTCATAGGGAGACCATCACTTCAGTGTTGGGAGGCTTGTTGATGGTTTTTTTAAACCAGGAAATTGCCTTTTTTTTAAAAAAAAAATCTTTGAAGTTTTTTTCTTTTGGTCTTTCTTGGTTTCTTTCTTATCCGTACAAAACTGGTCAAGCGTTCTGTCATTGATTTAAAGGTTATACAGTCTAGTTTAAAGGCAGAGGTGTTTTCATTGGTTTACCTTGGGTGAATCAGAGTGCTGTAACCTGAAAGAGTGCTCTTTGCTGTCTGATAGGTAGCAGTCTGCAGGATTCCTCCTGCCCAGGAACTTAAAGCACCAAGAAAATCACCTGAAAGGCAGGGGAAGATTTTATAGCACAATAGGCTTTTCTTATTGTTGCTAGGGTTCCTCAGCTCATGATTTGACTTGTCTACTGGTATCAAGGGCGTTTAGGCCCTCCAGCCAGTGTCTGGAAAACTGCTGTATTGTGATTTGCTTCTGGCTTTGAAGTTCCTAAATACTTCTTAATGATAACCTGCTAAATGGGTTTTGACTCCATTTTTATATTGGTATTTCTTTCCTAGTCGTATAAAATCTTCTTAAGGAATAGTTCTCTGTGTTAGAATATTAGGAGACGTTTAGCATCTGTTTCTTATCAGCCATGGGGAGGCTAAAATGGAGCCTTTCCAGACAAAGCTGGGTTTGATCACACTGAAGGCAAAGAAATTGAGTCTGCAGCTGCCTTTGGTGGGTCTGGGGTGTCTCTGTGCATCTGTGTCATGTCCAGCTCTAACCTGTTGCTCGCCCAGTCTCCATCAGGAGGAACATGTTTCAAATGATGTAAGTCAGTATGCTTTTTCTTGTTAGGTTTAATTAGCAAGTGGCTGTGAGACAAGAGGAAGTCTTGCCTTTCTGACTGTTGCTAAAGTCACATTTCAGTAAGTAATTGGACGCGAGCACAACACCAGACCATCTCAGCTAAGTGAGGGGAAAGGGAAAGGCTTTGACACTCAGGACTTGTACCATTGCTGCACAGTACTTAAACAAATGCCAAAAGCAGGGATGCTCCTGAAAGGAGATGTTCCAGCCTGGTTCTTGTTTCCTGTGTGTCAGCCTGGTTCCTGGTTCCAGTTTGTCAGGCAGGGGAGGGTGCAGGTCAGGGTGTTCACGTGAGGACCAGTTGGAGGGACTTGACTGATCTCAAAGGTAACTTGACAAACCCAGTAAATACATAGAGGGACTGTGTGTGTCTCTGCTGTGAAAGTAGATCTGTTTTTCACATGGTCCTGCAGATGTTTGTGGGATCCCAAGGGAAGGAGGGTGCTGTGGAGGCAAGTGGCTGGAGGGCATGGCAAGTTTGGCTGGCTGGGTTACCCAGTTTGCTGGGGGGGGGCATGTTCCATGTCCCAGGGCCTCATTACTGTGTGTCCAAGGATGTGTGACCAGCTACTCAGCCCTCCAGTGAGCTCAGTGTTTGCTCCAGCCATTCTCTTAAATGTTACCAGCCCCTGACAGAGGCTGCCTGCTCTGTCCTGCTTAGCATTTAGTCTGTAGTTTCTGGCTGAGACAGCTGCCTGAACCCTCCTATGGCTCCTCTTTCCTGATTTTACTCCTGTGCTGATAGTTCCTTGATGTTTCTAGGTCTGTTTCCAGCTCTTATGGGCAATGATCCACAGGGAGGCAAAAGGTGCTGCACTGCAAAGTGTAGGAGTGGGAAAAGGATCACAGTCTGATGGAATGATTTGGGTTGGAAGGGACCTTTAAGATCATCTAGTTCCACACCCCCTCCCTGCCAGGGGTGGGGATGCCACCCACTACACCAGGTTGCTCAAGGCCCATCCAACCTGGTCTTGAGCACTTCCAGGAATGGAGCATCCACAGCTTCTCTAGGCAGCCTGTCCCAGTGCCTCAGCACCCTCTGAGTAGAGAATTTCCTCCTAACATCTAATCTAAATGTTCCCTTTTTTTCATTTAAAACTGTTCCCCCTTGTCCTATCACTTTCTGGCCGTCTGTAAAGTTCTTCTCCATCTTTTTTATAAGCCCCCTTTGAGTACTGAAGGGCTGCAATGATGTTTCCCTGGAGCCTTTTCTTCTCCAGGCTGGGAAAAAAAAAAAAAAAAAAGAGATGAACCAAAGGAAAACATTAGGGGGAGAAGGAAAGTGAAGAACCCAGCTGGTAAGAAAGATAGAGGAGAACAGGCTCTGAAGCAAGGATGAATCTTGCCAAATGCCAGGCCTTATAGCATTTCAGGTGTCAAAGACTCCTGAGTACAAAAGACACTCAGATAGTGAGGATCTGTCTGTATTTGTCCTGTTCCAGAGCAGTGTACTTACCACTCCTTTTAGCTGACTTCTTTCCAAACAAGATATTGATTCCATCTGGGACATGAAAAATCACCTAGCACTTCTCCTGTCTCTTCTGATTTTGGCAGACTTAAGACTTTGCTGGTCAGGAGGGGATGAGGTTGCTGCTGAAGTGCAGGAATAAGGAGATTCCAGTGCAGTTTCTGGTGACAGAGTTGTCCCAGTTGGGATCCAGAGCAGCATCTGGGGCAGCTGCACAGCCATTAGCACTGTCAGGCATTTCACTTATGCCAGTTGTTTGCTTTGCTGTTCTGGATGTTGTTTTCTGCCCCTTGCAAAACAGCTCATCAGGCTCTGATGTGTTTGGAGGTGATTTTTGATAGCTGTTGTGGCACTGCCAAGTTTTGGGGTGGGGGGGGGTTAACTAGTGGCATGAGTCTGCAATTGCTGTTCTTTGCTTGGTTTTCCCTACTCTGCTCACAGAAGCTGATAAATTTGCTTCCCAGCAAATATGTTCCCTTTTAGACTCATTGTGATTACAGGGGGAATAACAGGGAATGATGGTGCATCTAGGGGATTTTTGGGGTGGTATTTTTTGGTTGTTCCTCCCACATCGCATTCCTGATGTGTCTGCCTGAGGCCTGCTGTCACTTTTATGGCTTTTGGGCTTTGTGTGGAAGTTGATAAGCTTGTCAAAGGGAGATGGGAGCAGGGGGTGAGGTAGATCTATTTTTCAGCAGACTCTGTAGTGCTTCGAGAGGAGCTCAGCATTGACCCAGGCTGCTGTGAAATGGGTGGTTTCTGAAGCTTTTAGAGAAATGGAGGCTCAAAGATGAGATACTGAGCCCCAAAATAGCAGAACTTCTGGTTGTATCTTTGGGAAAGAAGGGCTCTGATCTCTCATGACAGCAAGGTTATTAAAATTTGGCTGCTAGCTAAATTGGGTTTTTTTCATCTTGGATTAATCATTTTGTCTCCATTCAGCATCAGCACTATGAACATAGGAATCTGCCCAAGTTCCTCCAAGTCTCTCTGAAAGGGAAGCTGGACCATGAGTATGAGAAGGCAGTTGTTTGTTGCCAGAAGTCATCCAGAAGCTCAATACTCTGGAAACATACTGCTGGAATCTGGCACTTATTAACTCAAGTTACCCAGTACCTAGGATCCAGCCAAAGGGCTCTGGCTGGCTGCCAAGCTGAAATTACCAACCTGGGTGTCAGGCCTCGTTGGTTCCTTCTTGATAGCTTGAAATAAGGGCTTCCCAACCAGCATTTGTGTGCCAGCCTCTCTTCTAGTCATATTTCTTCTTACAGCTTTGTAAAGTATTCGAGGTAATTATAGTACTTACTAATATTTATTCCGTTCTGAGCAATTATCTGAATGCCTTTATCTCCAGTGTGCTTTCGAAGTGCTCTGCCCCCTCTCACCATATCATCTCATCTCCTGACTCAGTGCTTTCTGCTCCTTCCCCTCTCATACAGTCCTGGCCCCTCAGCTTCTTCCACCCTCCTGAACGTGCTGTCAAGCTTGGCTTTCCTCTCCTGAAGGTTCCTGGATCCTGTTTTCCTGCTCTGCTGTCTAATCCCATTACAGAGGAGGGATGTTTGTTTCGACTTGTGGGGGATGAGTGCTGAACCACCCTGCCAGGTGCTAAGGAGCTTTCCAAGAAAGGACATGGATACCAAGGGAAGCTGGGCTGGCATTGTGCCATCTCCCAGCTTTCTGCTGGCTGCCTGTGGCCTGCAGACAATATCTTGAGAGCTCCTGCTGAAGGGTTTGACCTTTATGCCTGCAGTGTTACCCGGCGCCTACAGCAGGAGTCACAGCGTGCAAATTCCAGTGCTTTCTTCTGACTTGTGATATAATGGTAGGCCAGTCACTCTGTCTCTGTTCCTGGCTGCTTGAAGTAGAGAGAATGGCTTAAAAGGGGTCATGGGATGTTTTGGAGAGGAGATACGCAGCATTAGGGCTGAGGTCTCGTTTGCTGTCTGTGAGCAAACACGCGGCTTTTTTTCTTATGCATGGAAGAAAACATGGCATGGAAGAGATTGTTACGGCCTGATTGATTTCACTCTTGGTGTTAGAAAAAGAAGAAAATTGATTTTTACTTTGAGCTCTGTGGTGTTACTTACCTGCACAAGCTCTCTTGCTTATCCTAGGTGAAGGAGAGCTCTCCTTGCAGCCCCATTGGGCTGGTGGGGCACAGCCCATGTGACTGTGCTGTGATTCATCCCAGCCATCAGTGTTACAGCAGCACAGTTAATCTAGGGGTCACTGGCACCTCAGGAGCTGTTACGTCTAATCAGTCCCATGCCATGAGCTGGCTGGCAGTTAAATCTAATCTAGAGTGTGGAGCTGCCAAATGCTTGAAGTTTGCCAAGCACTTACTCCTGTCTGCTGTGAATGAGTTGGACTTGAGCAGGATCTGCTTCAGGTGCCTTTCCTGTGACTAGGACTCAGAGTCCAGCCTCAGATACCTGTGCTGCACAGGGGCAAAAGTTGTGCAGAGTCCAAAGGGCTACAAGAAGCGTGTAAATCTACCTGCTCATCTTCATATTTAGATATCAAAACAAGCTTTTTTCATCTCACGTTGCATTTTATCCCACGTCTTCCCCTTGCCTGCATGTGAGGAGAGGGGTGATCTTTCAGCTACTGCCATCATCATTAGAGCATAGAGGGACCTCATCTTTGTTCTTTTATATGTCTTGCCTGAGAAGTCTAGTTTTTGGTTTTATGTCCTATTTTCTGCTGTTCTTACACCTCATCCACTCCTCTAGAATTGTCCAGTTGTGCCTGCAGGGTCCCTCTGCAGATGCTACCCTGTGGCTGCCAAGCAAAGGAATGGCAGCTCTTTCTCAGTGGTTGTTCTGATTTGTGCCTGGCTCTGGTGTTTGGGATAATTTTTTGTCTTTCAGTCTTTGCAGGGAAGAACATGGCTGCAAATGTGTGGTGGGAAGGAGGTTTGTTCCCTCCTGGAGCAGTGGGGAAAGCTATCTGAGACTGCCCTGAGCAGCATGGGGTTGTGTAGGGGAGGCAAGGAGCTGATCTCTAAGAGGTTTGTCACCTCTTCTCAGAATCCTGCCCCTGTTAAGCTGTTGTCACCCTTCTCATCTGCATCCCCTTGTTTTTTTAGGCTGGCTTGTTTTGGAGGAGGGTATAGGGAGGAGGGAGGTGAATGTGAGGAAGGATTTTGCTGTGTGTCAAATGCCTAATAGCTGCTCTAGCAGATCCACTGGGATACATTACTGAAAGCATCCTAATGATCTCAGTGTAATGGATTTGAGCCTTGGAAGGCCACTTGCTGGGAAGGGGATCCCAGAGCTTTGTGCTTGGCTCCTGGAGGTTGAAGGCTGGGCTCCTGGCAGCAGACAGGGCAGGCAGCAGGAGCTGCCTCAGAATCACAGAATCAATTAGGCTGGAAAAACCCTCTGAGGTCCTCGAGCCCAGCCTGTGACTGAACACCACCATGCCATCCAGACCATGGCACCGAGTGCTGTGTCCAGTGGCACTTAGACACATTCGGGGTGGTGACTCCATCACCTCCCTGGGCAGCCCATTCCAATGTTTCATCATCCTCCTTAGGGTACCCATCCCTCCATGAGGAAGTGTCAGAGAGGAGCCGTATGCAGGGCTTTGGTGTGGCACAAAAATGACTCAGTGGGAGGCTTGGCCAAGCACCAACTCCTGCTGTTACCTCAGAAATGTAGATTACCAGAGGCTGCAGTTGTGTGGGTGCCAACTAAGTCCCTGAAGAGATGTAATCTTAGGAAAGGGTAATTTTCCTTACAAAGATATCTGGGTGTTGGTGGGAGAGGGGGATGTGCAGGGGAGCATGACCATAATTGATACCAGCAGCCTCTAAACCTGGCTGCTGATGGCACATGTGGGAGAGATGTGCTGGGGAATGTGGCTCCCACCCCAGCTGCAGGAGCAGCACCCAGGTTCTGCTGCCCCCATTCCTCTAACCACTGCTGTTCCTGAGGGGGCATCAAGCAGCCTTCTCCTCCTGGCACTGGTGGTGGCCTGGGAAAGATGAGGGGCTGTTTCTTATCTGCAAAAATTACAGGATCAAGGGTCACATGAGAAAGGAAGGTTCCAGTCCTGGAAGGTACCAGTGGAGCCGTGAAGACCCCTGCAATATAGGTGGGGATGATGAAGAAGGGGTAGAAATGAGGGTGGGAGACAGCAGGAGTAGAGTTTCTTGGTGGATGGACAGATGTAAAAGAAATGCATGTATGTGATCTTAAAAGTGCTGCAGTAGAGATTCTCCATAGTTACTGGGGTGATCAGCATCATTTTCTAAATCGTCCTCCGTATGTGGATGCGAATCTTGAGTGTGGGTAGGGTGAAGTGAGGCTTCTGGGGAAGTATGCTAGTGGGAGGCTAAAAATAAATTATCAAAAGAAAGAATTGAGAAATTAACAAAGCTAAACGGATGTATGCAGCTCTAAGAAAAGGGTGTCATATTTGAAAGCATATTTTTGAAAATCCATTTGCTTAGTCATCTTACAGATAACTTAGCTATTTTTGCCTTCTTTGCTCTGATGACACTTCACTGTCTATATAATAGGTTTAGCATCTGCATTCTTTTCTAGTGTAAAGGGAAAATATATCTGCTAATTTTGAGTTGGCTTTGTAGAATTGCTTTACCTCTTGGCTGTGAAATAAATAATATACTGGTTCTAAAACTATTTTAAAGAGAATAGTTGGCATTATTTTCCATCTAACTCATCTTTTTAACCCATCTGCAATCGAATTTGAATAGAGAATATATACCCTTGCCATTTCATGTTTAATAATAACTGCCCTCAACTGCTCCAGACATTAAAGTGATGATGTTTGGGTTCAGCACAGTAATCTACTGGGGAATGAATGCAAGATCAAGGGCATTTGCAGGTTTTTATTTCTTTGTGTTTGCAGGGGCTGTGGTACTGCTAGTGGGTTGCTCACAAATGGTGTCTTAGATTACCTCTTCTGCAGGCAGCAAGATTTGCATCTTGCCATTCCTATTTGATCTGCAAGTGGTGATGAGAGCTGTATACTTGAATTCAGATTTTTCTGAGTAGCAGTCTGCAGTCATTAGGGCAGCACTTAGACCCCAGAGGCTTTTCCCATGTTTTCATCCTGTTTCAGTAACCGTGTCTCTTGTTATCTTGTTCCTGAATATTTTCTCTAGTAAGAGGATGCTGTTTGTTGCAGCTGTTAAACCTCAAATGTCTTGAATCTCCCTTAGGGAAGAGAGGGGAGAGTTCCTGAGGTTTCTGTGTAAGCAGACTATAGAAACACCTACATGTCTTTCCCAAATATACAGCCAGGAGGTATTATTGGTGCTGTCCTAACCAGCTGATGGAATCTGGCTGCTTTGGCCTGTGATTCCTCCCTCATGCTGGCTCGCTGTGTTGAAGGGGTTTAGTAAGGAAATAGGGATAACAGGGATTCTTTGGTGGTTTTTCTTTTTTTTTTTCTTTTTCTTTTTTTTTCTTTTTTTGTTTTTTTTTTGGCATGCAGTGGTACTGGATGGCTCTGGTTGCTTTTGTCAGAGCAGTGTAGCTAGGAGGTGTCAAAGGAAATTATGGATGTTTGTTCGGTTTCCTGGCTGGATGTACCATGTGGGTTTTGGAGAAATGTGCATTGAATAAACATTGGGTAAATCTCCTAGGACTAGCACAGCCTGGGAGTGGTGTTGGGAGCTGTGCTTATCTTCATGGCAGGATTTAAAAAGAAACGTTTGTATGAGAAGGGTTTTGCACCCTGTGTTTGGTTCCCATTGGTTCCAGTGATTTGTGATGTTGCTCCGTCTGTTCCCTTTAAAGCCAGCTGGCCAACCTTAGGAGAGGATTATCTGAGTAAAATTCTCCAAAGCCTATATTGCTGTCAGAATTCTTTCTTTCCCCCTTTCACAGTGCCAGAGGTCAGCCCCAGCCCAGGTGTGACCACTGCCACATTTAAAACCTTGGGGCCAGCCCTTGGGATTGCTGGAGCCCCTTGGGAGACAGGCTGTGCCCCTTCACTGGGTGGCTGTGTGTGAGAGGGCATGGCCCAGGCAGAGCCAGTGGGGATGGACACTGCCAGGAAGGACGGGAGCTCTGTCCCAGGTGGTGACAGCTTGGTGTCTTTGCCAGGAGTGGCTCGTCCTGAGAATCCAAGGAATCCAAGGCAGTGTGTGCCATGATCCTTTGTCCCTGCTGCCCGCACAGCCATGCTCCCTTCTCACCAGGGGACCCAGGGGATGCTGTGGTGGCAGGAAGAAGCTCTGACCAAGTGCCAGGTGCCCCAGGGCCTGGCAGGGAGCAGGTGGCTGTGTGGGCATGGGGGCACCTTCCCAGCCAGGAACAGCCTGGCTTGGGCAGGGGCTGGCTCCTGTGTGCTCTGGGACATGGGCCAGGAGCAGCCAAGTGCCTGTGGTGCCCAAGCCTTGCATCATGAGCTTGTGCAGGACATTTAATTTCACCTTCACCTCAGGGAGGTGACATTTCACAGCTGTGCTAGTGGGTGCAAGCCGTGCCAGCCCTTACCACCAGTCTGCTGCTGCTGTGAGGTGAGGAGGGGGATGGCCTCAGCAGCTCCTTTGGGATTGCAGTCCCAGCTTCCTGGTCCTGCAGCCCTCCCTTCTCCCTGTCTATTTTGTGGTCTCCTCCAGCTGTGTCAATCCCCGACAGATCTGGAGCGTGTGTGGTGTTTTGGTGCAGCTGCTGGATCTGTTCAGCTTGCATCAATCGGTCGCTGTTAAGGCTTATAATCAGTGCAAAATCTCTGGGGTGCAGCTATTTGCAGAAAAAAAACAACCCACTGCACCCTTCCAGACTTGCATCAAACAAGAGTTTTATTCTCATTAATTGAATTCCTCTAGAGTCTGATAACTTGGGCATGTTGAAATCAGATAAATAAAACCCTCCCTCCCTGGTAGCTGTGTAAGCCTTTCCTTAACTCCCTGATCAGAGGGGACTAGGCTTTGCTAAGTAAGTAGCTGAAGATGAAAACTCCTGCATACGTCTGCTCATTGGGGAATGTAGGCAGGAGGATGCTCAGAGTGGTGTATTTAGGAAAGGTCTACCTCATCCCCCACTCTTCCTTTTCTCAGTTCAGTAGGAAAGATTTTTTTTGTTTAGTGACAAATGCTGTTTAGTTAGTCACCCTCAAACACATCATCTGTGTCTAGAAGCTGGGACTCTGCTTTCTTTCAGACCTTCAGATAAACCTGCAGCCCTGCGAAGTGGCAAGTCTGCTCTTGCTGAAGTCAGGGTGTATGGCCTTTGGAGCATCTCTGGGGCTGTGCTACCCCATCCATCTCATGGATGCTGAGATAGGCTGCTCTGGGAGGCAGAAGGGCGTTTGGACTGGTGCCCGAGGTGTGGTGTGGCTGAGCTGATTCTGTAATCCTGAAAAAATCCAACTTGCAGCTTTTCTCAGACTCCATACATCAAATGAGACTTGAATTAAGTTAAGGTCGTGTCCCTTTCTGTGTTGCATCTCTTGTGTGTGTAGTTCTTGTCTTGGTGCTGAAGGCTGGGGCTCCTCTTGTTCAGCAGATGCTGTTGGTTAGTCCAGAGTCCTTCTTCCCTGCCCCTGGGTCACCCATGCCATAAGGAGATACCTGGCTTGGCAGCCAGCCTTGCATGTCTTGATTTTCAGTCAGCACTGCTTCTCCCCTTGAGGGTCCTTCTGTTTTTCTCCTCCTCTGCCGCTCCTGCTGCTGCTTTTTTTGTGCACCCTGGATTTGGATTTTCCCTGTTCTCTTTTATCAGCATTTGTGCCCCATACCTGTTTACACCACCAATGCAGTGGCATCTCCCCTCATCCCCAGGACACTTTTTTTGCCCTCTCTTCTGCCCTTACCATCTACTGCTTCTACTCTTGCTGTCATGCAGTGGCATCAGTCGTCTGACCATGCTGAGAGCTTGGCCTCTTCCCTCTCTCCTTCATCTCTCCTCAACTCTTTTAATTTTTGCTTTACTGAATGCTGATGGTGGTACTGCCCCTCAAGCTTGGATAAGCCCTTCTCCAGCTTCACATTTGCTTCTCAGACTGTAGGAACTTTATGAAGAGAGCTGGCATACAAATGTTGGTCTGTCTTCACCTGTTGGTTTTCTCTGTGCTGCTTTCCTTTTCCATGCTTTTCACAAAGGTAGAATTTCTAACCTTTCTGCTTGTCTTAAGGGTCCCAACTAAATTTTCCTTGTCTCATTCATTTGTTTTCCTGCTCATAGCCTCTCTCCTTCAGTACAAAGCTGCTTTATCCCCCCCCTCCTCTCGCAGTTGCTGTGTCCTCTGCAAGCCCCATGGGATGCTCTGTCTGGAGCTTTTGCCTCCCAGCTCTCTGCCAGTTTAGTCTGTCTCTGTGATTTACTTCACAAGGGCTTTCTTAATAACCCCCACTGCCCTACATCTTGGTTGTGATCAAATATTACCTTTCTTGACATTGTAATTGACCTTGCACTGACCAGTTTTGGTCTCTTCCTGGAGTGATTTCCTCTAAGTTCTGTTGTCTTTGTCTTTTCCTGCCTCTGACAGAGCTTTTCTTATGACCTTATGAGTTTACTCCGTTACTCTGGGTTTGGTTTTGTGTGGCTAAAAGGGGTCTATTCTGTGACCCTGTCCAGATCTTCCTACAGTCCCTGCCTCTTTGTAATTTTGTCCACTCCTAAAAACTGGAGTGGCCTTTTTGCTGCTGTTACTGATTTGTATTTCTGTTCGATTCAAAATTCTAACCTCGGTCTCTGGTGCTTACTTACATGCATGTGCACGCACCTGGGTCTTTCTGCTTAAGGAGTGTAAGCTGCAGCATTTCCTAGCCATCTCTGCCTCTGAAATTCGTTCTTTTTTTTTTTCTTTTTTTTTTTTGTCTGCTGGTTCCCCTGAACTCTCAAATTAGTTCCTCCTCCTCCTCCTCTGCTGTGCCAAATGCAAGATGCGTGTCTTCTCTTTAAAGCCCTTTCTACCTTTTCTTTCTAGTGCTTCTTCCCTCTGTGGTTTTTGATTCCCAGCCTCTGCCTCTCATTGTGTTTCCTCAGGCTGGGTTCTCAGAGAAAGAGGGCTTATCTGATCATGCTGCCTCTGCCACCCCTTTGCAGATAACCTGGAAGCCCTTTGGCCAATTTTACGCAAATTTGACAGGAGTATAGAGCTCGGATATAAACAAGTTCCTGCAAGCCTTGTGAAGAGTAGGTGGCTGAGTCAGGGCAGTGGCAGGTCACTGCAGGAGACCCTTTTCTTCAAGGGCCTCAGCAGTGCCTCCAAATGACTGTGCCAGCTGTAGGAGAAGCTCCAGCTGGAGCTTGCAGTCAAGTCATTAGTCTCTGAGACAGCCTCCCTTCTGAAGGCACGGGAAGCTAGGCTTCATTAAGTCTCCTGCTCTTAGGGTTGTGTTGCTGAAAGTGGTGGCTTGAAACCCTTTTATTTTGCTCTGTGTGATGGGGAGTGACCTGCAGTGAGCACCTGCAGCAGTTCTTCACTTGCTGCCTTTGCATAAGGCGTGCTAGAGAGCTGCCATCAGGGTCTCCCAGCAGACTGAGACCTTGGCACTTGCTCCCACTCTGCCCTGCTCTCCTTCCCTGCACTCTCTTGACCCATCTGCTGGCTGGCTGGAGGTGTTGGCTCACAGTGTGCCTGAGCTGGTGCATTATCCCAACCCATTAAAAGGGTTGTTTGCGCCTGTCCATCAGAGAGAAAGGTCTTCCTGCTCTCCTGGTGAACACTCTTTCCTTGGGTCATTCTTTTTTCAGCTCATGTAGAGGTCAAGCATGGGGAGAGGAGTGTGTGTATTTTGCTAGGAATAAAGTGAGTGGGAAGGCAAGACTGCTTTTTTGCTATGGCAGCTGGTACCTAGATCAGCTTAACTGCATTGTGAAACCACATTTTTAAACTGAGTCTCCTGGGATGAGGTTGTTTTTACCACCTTTTCTCTGTAGCTGGTGCAGTGAGGTTGCTCTGCGTAGGTGCTTGGTGCTGAGCTAAGGTAACTGAGTCTACAGCAGTGGTGAAAATGCAGTTTTGGAGAGTCCTTCACAGAAAATTTGAGGTTGGAAGGGATCTTTGGAGATCATGTGGTCCTAGCCCCTTGCAGGTTGCTCAGGATCATGTCCAGATAACTTGGACTGTCTCCAGGGAGGAGACTCCACAATCGCTTGGAGCAGCCTGTGCCAGTGTGCAGTTACCCCTCACTGTTGTTGTTGGTTTTGTTTGTTTAGTATAAAAAGTGTTTCCCTGTGCTTTCCAGCTGGTCAGTTCCCCCTGATGCGTGGGCTTGTTCCTCCTCAGGGAGGAGAATTGCATGAGTGTCCTTACTCACTGATAATAGTACTGTGCTTAAAAGGAATGACTGTACCTTTCTCCCTGGAAGAAATAGTAACATAAATGCTTCCTCATCCCTTTGTTTTGTTTTGTTCTGATATCCTTTCCAAATGCCAGAAAGCTCCTGTCCTCCCGTTTGAAATGAGAGCCTTGGTAGTTTGGTGACAACTGCTGATAGTCTGTGTAGCATGTCAAACTAATAAATTATAGTGTATGCAGACAAGGAGTTCTAACATCTTAATTAGCAATAAAAGGGAGCAGGTAGCTGAAGAATCTCCCTGGATCTTTGTCTGTCTTTCAGGGATGCTGTCTGACTGAATCACAGAAGTTTTGAGAGGCAGCATCTTGCTGCTGCTTAGTGAACAGGGAAGAATCCAGATGAATTTGTGGGGAGAAAGTGGAAACTAACTGCTGCTATATGGCTGTACTTCCTATTCCTGTGATTCTTTATGGTGGGGTGGGAAAACTATCTTGGAAAAATGCATGCTTTTAGCCAGTACACTTGACTTTGGGGATAAGTCATTTTGCTGTTTACCTGAAAGCTCTTTCTGCTGAAGGAGTACAAGATGGCAGCTTTGCCTTGCAAATTGAATGTTCTCTCCTGATAATCGTTGTGGCTGAGGGGCACAAATGTTTCTTTGGCATGCCAGAAGGAAGAGGGAGAGATTGCCCTGGCTGCATTCTTTTATAGGATATTACATTTTAGAACTTTTTTTTAGTGTTATTTCTGCAGAGCTGTGTGCTCCAAAGGAGGTGGGGAGTAGGTACAGACCTGTGCCTAAGGATGCAGCTGGAGTGCTGGAGGAATGGTCTGCCTTGGGAGGTAGGAAGGAATGTGCAGCAGGGCACTTTGTCATCAGCTCTTCCAGCCTGTCAATATTTAACAGATTGCTGTTAAGTTTCTCTCTCTAGAAGGTAATCAATTTGGGGTTAAGCAATTAATAAATGGCTGCCTGAGGTTTCCAGTTTAGAGGTTGAAAAGGAGATGCTCCAGCCCTGCCCAGAAGGACAAAGATGCAAGTAAAGGTTGTAGAGAAAAATAAGGGTGCTGAACTCCTAAGTGTCATCCTTACCAAAGCAAGGGAAAATCTGCAGTCACTTGGAGAAAGGGGAAGGGCAGGAAACCAAGTAAGCGACTTCAAGGAGTATGGAAAGATGGGCCAAAACACTGGTGTTTGGTTCTCTTAGGAGATGGAGGGAGGCACTTGTATGTCTGTCCTTCCTCCCTGTGTTTTAATGAAAGAGAACAAAGAAGGTTTGTTTTTCTTTAGGAAAAATAAATTTGAGGGAAGGTAAGAAAGCAGGCTCTCCATGCATCAGATGTGTTTTAAGAAATCTCATGAAAGAGAGGGAATTCCTTTAATGAAAGCCTGGGTAATAAATGCTGTTTCCTTTTGGCAAGGATAATGTGAAGGTGAGATTTGGGACTGACACTCTTTTCTCCTGGGATAGTATTTAAGCATCTGGGATGTTATGAGGTGAATTACAGCAATAATAGGGACATTCTGGTTTTTAATATTGAAAGGGATTGCAGAGCATGCAGGAAAACGAAAAAAGAAGTGACATTAAAACGTTATTGACTGTGAAACAAAATGAAGTTTCTTATTGTCTGAGAGTGAGTGATAGCACAGGGAATAATGTTTGACAATTCTTTGAGTGACCCTAGATGTTGAACTTGTAGGACTTGAAGACTAAAGAAGGATAATAAAAAGAAATACAGGGGCTGGAGGGCACAATGAACTATGTCAGAAATTTCCTGTCTAGCTTTGATGCTCAAAACAATTTCATTTCACCCTCTCCTCTTGGTAGGCTAGGAGCACATACCAGCCAAGGATTCAGCAGTCCAAAATGCTTCATAGTGTTGGTGCTTCACAGCCTTGGTACTAAAATGGCAGTGCCGAGTCTTTTAGAGATCTGGGAGCAGTACTAGAGACACCAGGGTAAATGGTGTGTCCTTACATGTCTTTTAAGAGCTAGCTACAAGAACAAAAGGAAAAGCACACATAGGAATCTTTGGAGACTTCACTTTTTGTGCAGGTCTGCACTAAATCTTCCAGGGAGTACATGTGGTGACAGCTTCAATACTCAGGCTGGGGATGCACTAATGAAGCCATCACTGCTTTTCATTGGAAAATATAAAAGTAGGCATTGCCTTGGGCATTCCAGCAGGCTGCTGTAAATGCTGCTTTGTATTGTAGTGCTTAACCAGACCTGGAACCAGCAGCAGTGATACAAGTCACTAGGGCATGGATTCAGTGGGCTGTGAGGAAGGAGAAACTCCTAAGGATAAGGCACGAGGAGCAGTGCAAGTCAGAAGTACTGCGTGGGCAATCAACACTTCCTGCCTGCATACTCCCAATATAAGCATAATCTGCCAGGGAGCTTCTGCTCTGTTCTTCCCATAATGATAAGGGTAGCAGTGGTACTGTATGGGAAGAACATGCTGATCTGGGAGATGGGAAAGGGCTCCAAAGGTCATGTGCTGACCTTGGAGAAAGAGAAACAGTTGATTAGATGTTTCACAGGACAAGCTCTACCTTAGGTACAGAAAACAGCCAGCATTCTGTGGGGTTAGTCAAAACTTTGGTGAATACAAGGATTGCAGGTTATAATGGATTCTTTTTTCTCAGCATCCTTGCAGGAGATTAATAAACTGCAGTAAGCAGTAGGTGTGTTGCACAAAGATATTTGGGTCCCCAACAGTCATTTACCATTATGCCTCTGAAGCAGCAGGGCAGCAGCTCAGTCTGTCCCTCGTGCACCAGCGTGTGTTGTTACCTTTTACATCCAGGTACATCCTGGGCCACCAAGTGCTTCAAAGCCCTTGTGAAGTAAGGAGGCTGAGGACCACGAGCTCTAGAGGAGCTGTGTGGAGAAGCTCTTGGGGATCTGTGTGGAGAAGGACTGCCCAGCCATTCCCCTCCCTTTGGTTATTATGGGTATTGCTCTTTTTTCTGACCACAGACGTGTCTGGCTGGCTTCTGGATGCTGAGTACTTTGACTTTTCAAAGTAAAGCTGTACTAGATTAAAGAGTAGTTTCAGGCTTCTGTGCAGCAAAGTAACTTTAAATATACTTTCTGGTGGGATGATTGAGAATGATGGAACTGTAAGAGCAGGGAGATCTTGTGTCATGCATCCCCTGGGGCAGGTTCATCTCTGCCTTATGGTATCCTTGAAGAAAGTAAGTGTCTGTTAGAGGAAGCTATAGTAAGATGCCTCAGTCTCTCACAGAGCAGTCTCTCTGATGCCTCCTTTTCCTAGCTTCTGGGAAATGGAGCATTTACCTAGCTCCCATGACCAGTCTGAATCTCTGCTTTTCAAGTCCAAGTCTATTGTTTCTTGTCTTTGCAGTGTCCAGCGTAGTTAATGAATTATTATTTCATCCTTTCAGCATTTTTCAAAGTTTAAAGGTTGTAGTAATGCAGCAACCTTGATTTTCTGCTCAAGAATATGCTGTTCTAAGGTGGTGTTAAAACTAGCATATTTTAATATGCCTAATTGTAGAACAGGGAAGGAGCAGTTAGAGCAATGTGACATCCATATAGGATGTAGTTTGCTTAAAAAAGCGGGGGGGGGAAGAAATCACAAGGGCAGATCACATTTCACACTGTGCATCTGCAGAATACCAATGCCATACTGGGGAAAATAAGGAAGTTTTCTGTCAATATAAGGGCCAGATCTGAGAAGAACCAAAGGATGTAAAATGGCTCTGATCTTGGTGAAGGGGTCGGATGTCTGACTGGATGCATATTTATAGCAGAGGTACAAGACCTCTTTTACAGTCAGAACTTGGGAAGCTAGGCACAGGCCACAGCAATCTATGGTGATTAAAAGAAATGCCATCTCTTTCATATTTATTGAAAACATTTTTCTTAAAAGACAGTAAACATCTGCTGTGGAAGTGAGCGGCTGTGAGACGGAGCGGCGAGCAGAGGCGAGGGAAGGCAGTGGTGTTGGAAGAACAAAGAGCTTCACTGGCAGCTCCTGTCTACTTTGCCCATGCTTTGATATTTCCCCACTGATTCTGATATTTCCATACCAATTATTGTATAAATTGCTCCTGGCTGACCTCGCCACTTAGCCATCCTTAGTTGGCTCAGCGGTGGGAAGAATTTGAATGAGGAGTGAATAGCTTTATGAGTTGGTTTAGGAAAGATGGACCATGTGCTGGGAGTGGTGGCAGGAGTGGAGGAAGGGAAGGATAGGGGATCATGCATCCTTTTGGTTGCACCATTTAAACATTAAAGCAAAAGGGTGGAGGATGGGGACAGAGTTGTTCTGCAGGTGGCTCCAGCCAGCCTTTCAGTACACTGAGCTCTCTTGGCATGAGAAAAAATACCCCAAGAAAACACTGTGTTTTCCCAGAATGAGGCTTTACTGTATTGGGGGAATTGTGGGGGCTTACCACATGTTTTCTTCTGATAGCATTGTTTTTATCCATCTGGCAGCAGGTTGCAGTGTATGGAGATTGTTCCTGCTGTGACTCATTTATGCAAAAATTAAACTCAGACCTAATTTTTGGTTGTGTGCCTTAACAGGAGACTTCACAGAATAGCAGGTGTGTGTTGCTAAAAGGTTTTCTCTGCTTTGGTGTTGCCTGGTGGGGCAGAGTGTCTCCCTCAGAGATTTTATTAGTCTTCAGCCCAGGGCAAAAAAAAAATGATGGTTGCTTGGGGAAGTGTTCTCAGTGGCTGGACAATGGTGAGTTTGGAAGAGTCTTCTTGAAATGAATTAGGGTTTTGTGGGTGTCAGCCCTGCTGTGGAGTCCAGATAAAAAGCAAGGACTAAGTGATGGGCTGGGTTTGGCAAGAGGTGTCTGCAAGTTCTGTGGGTGACAGAAGGGAGAGAGGAAGGGCCATCCCCTGGGAAGCCTCGTGCATAAGTGAGACTGAAAAATCTGATTTAAGAGGGAATATGAGCTCAGAGGATGCTTACTGTCCTTGAGTAATTCACTGGCAGCAGACGCCTGTGCAGGGCACAGTGCTGGTGCCTTGGGGCAGGAGAGTCAGAGCACTGAGGAGGGGTGATGCCACAGCCTGCAGCTCCTGGGCAGCAGGGTACGGGGGGCATTAGGACACAGGGAGCAGCAGGACATGGGGAGCAGCAGGAGGAAGTCTGCTGGCACTTGCCTCAGCTTAGATGGCACCATGCCATGCATTGGAGCACAGTGGCCAGCTGGGTGGTCAGCCTGGGCTCCTGCAGGTTCCCTCAAACCTGCATGAAGGCAGCAGTGGCCACAGCCTCTGGTGCGCTTGCACCTGCTCTTGGGCTGAGCTTGCCCGGAGCATCTCTGCAGCTCAGAATTAGACTCTTAAGCATAACTGCCCTTTAGCACTTATGTCTGAATTGTCTTCATTACTGGGGACTTTCTGCCAGGTCCTGTGGTCTGCTGCAGATGCTAATTTGTCATAGCCAAGTAGGATTTATGCACGCTCCCCTTCCCTCTCCTTCCCTGCACAGGGGCACAAGCTCCCATGTCAGTTCTAAGGATGTTTTGAGGGAACCAATTCAGGTGTTGAGAGCAGAAATAGTCATGCTCTTAGTGAAGAAGCCAAAATAGTACCTTTTTTAGCTTTTGTTGTAGTATAACCAAGGCACAGTCTGCAGACCCACATTGTTGAAGAGTACAGTCTGCAATGACATGGGTTGTGAAGGGGTACGAGGACAGCTGTACAGAGTAAATCCTGCACCTTGCTCAGCATCCTGACTCAAAAAGCTGTAGCCAGGTAGCTGTGCAATTGTAGCTTGTTTTGGGAGCCTTATGAACCTGACGTGATTTACCTGTTTGGTAGCCCTCTCTTACATGCTGTCCCACTCATATTTTGACCCATATAAACTTCTTCCATACCCACAGCATTCTGTGGATCTGCTGTGTGCAGTGTGGATTCTGTGTGCAGCTGCAAAAACTGCTTCCCTTGTTATAAATCTGGGTCTGACCAGTTTCAGTTGATGACCCTTGGTATTTAAAGCAGAAAAAATGGTACAGGGTAAAATTCTTGACCATCTTTGCCATGGCATGTATATTTGTGAAAAAAACCTTTACCGGATCCCCTTCAAGTCACCTTTTTTTCCCTCCAGACTCCATTATTTCTGACAGAGAAGCCATTCCCTAGTGTTTATCATCATTGTTGTTCATCTCTTGACACTTTTGCAGGAGTGCCTGTAAGTTGAACAAACAATAGCCCCAACAACAAAGCCCAGATGTGTGCTGTGTATTTGTGAAAGGGAGAGGGATCTCCTTGGAAATGCTTTCTGTCTAATAACTGTAGTCAAAGGCACAAAGTAATTTTTAAAGGAAATTTAGGATTAATATTGTCAGTTATTGACAAATAGTACTTAAGAGATTCTCAGGGAAGGAAAACTTCTGTAAAGCTGCTGGGGTAGAAATATCCCCTCAAACCATGTAATCCATTTGGTGGTCATCACTGTTAGCCCTGGTGCTTATAAAAAATATCTATACCAAGAAGATATGTATATCATGACTTTTTTAGTTTCTGCCTAGTGATTAGAGACCCAGGATAATACTCGTAAGAGCTCAAGTTTCTCCTTCAGATTAAATGACTACTGGCAGTGATTATTGATATGGAAGATAACTTGGTGCAACTGCTGCAGTGCTTTTGGATGTGTGCAGACATAACCCATATGGTCTGAGATGGAGAGAATATTTGTGCAAGAGGTTCTTCATCATTCTGTCATGAGTTTTTATTTGTTCTTTTGAGCTGTCAGTGCTGTGGCAGAGTTTTTGTGTGCTCAGGCATCCTTTTATTACACTCACCTGTCCCTTGCAATAAGCCTTGAGTCAATGTTCTCAGCTGAAAGTTTTGCACGCGTGTTCTTCTGAAAGAGACCTGAAGGTCCACCTCCTTCCCAGAAGGTAAATGTCTGGCATTTTCTGAAATGGGGCTTCTTCAAATTACTTCAAATCAAGCACCTGAAATGACCAGTTGTGTGTAGAAAACCTGAGCTCCAAGCTCTGCATGTGTCTCCATGGAAAGGTCAGATCGTGCCAAAATCATCTGAGGTTGCTGTGAGGGTACAGATTTTGCAAAGACACAGTGTACTCAGAATCTGAGCTGCAGCAGTGCTGGGGGAGATGCCTGGCTGGCAGGGATGCTTGATGCTCCTTCTTTGCTCCTTTCTTTGAGAGGCATTGAAATCCTGGCTGTGATGTGACAAGGGAGACTTGAATGACTTTGTGACTCTGACATAGCACTTTTGTCTTGCCTTTCCTGTGCTTTTCAGAGCTGTTTCCCATGACATTTGCAGTCCCCCTGCTGGGAGAGCTGGCATAGGGCAGGTGCAGGGACTGGGCATCTGGGGTTCCTGGGTCCTGCACTGTCCCTTGCTGCTTCAGTCTCATCACCTGGCTGCACTGCCCCCTTTGCCACTGCTCTTATCCTCCGTGCACTTCCAGGCCTTGGGAGATGGGTGAGCTGAGAGCTGCCTGGCTATTGTTTGGTCTGCCCCTGGCTCAAAAGGCTGGCAACAATAGCCCTGATCGTAGGGGATAAGGATTCAGGGGATGGCTTCCTCCTTATCACGTGGGATTTGCTGTCTTTTGAAAAAAACAGATGCACAAACCTGCAATTTCTTATTAATTTTAAAGTAGCACTTGGCTCACTACCTCCTCCCTATCAGCCCTTGCGTTGTCAGTAAATTATATTGGATTTGCAATTAAAAGCCAGCTGTGCCAGTGCGGTACCAGCCAAATGCCACCATCACTGTCTCCTGGGTGTCCTAGGGAAGGTGTGGAGCACACAGCTCCTCCTGTAGTGAGCTCTTCTCTCACTTCAAGAGGGAATGATAAGAGTTTAAATGGGATCTCAAACGCGTTATTTTTGTCAATCAGTGCAGTTGCTCACTAAGAAATTAAGTTCTCTTCTTAATACTGTGTATCATGGATATAGCTTGCAAAATGCCAAACATCATGCAAAAGGTAGCTGTTTGAGCACAACATGTACTGCTGGATGTCTGCCTCAGGCTGATTGTTTTCCTTCTTTCCTTTCTTGATTAAAATAGTTTTGGAGAAGTACTTCTGCTTCTGCTGTTTGGGATTTTTTTTAAGTGTTGAAAACAGTTTGCAGGACTGCAAACTCCTGCTCCGTGTTGGAGCAGGAGTTTGCAGTCAGGCATGGGGAGCAGCACTGAGGGTGTGCTGCTCCCTGCTCCTCTGGAGATCCAGCCTGTTCGTCCAACTTCTGAGCCTTTGTGTCTCACCTCTGGGACAGCAACCTGCTGCAGGCTGTAGCAAAAGCCTGACTGTTTTGTCTTCTGTCCATCCTGGAGCTGGGCAGGACTTCTTCTGCACTGTCTCCTTCTGTCCCTCAGCTTCTTAGGCTGCTGGAGCCAGAATGGAAGCAGGGAACTCTTTGGCTCTTAACTCTCTCACTTTTGGCTGCCTTAGAAATGTGCAGCAATCCAGTGTAAGGGGAAATAGAAGAGGATGAGTGTAGAAAGTGGGTCCCTTCAGAATCTGGAGGACTCCAGGTTAGAGTTACAGTAAAGGTCCTAGAAACCACTGGCAAGGGAAGAAGGAAGCCCATGTCAGTGCTGGCCGTGAGGGTGGGGAGATTTGATATCTACCAAAAATCTCTGCTGTGGGTCACCAGGGTTGTGGTCTTCCAGTGAGCTTTGGAAAGTCAGATACCCATCTCTGATAAAATATTATTTTTTAACTAGATATCTGGAAAACTCTTATGTAAAAAATCCAGCACCATGTTAAAAGCCTCATAAACGAAGTTGTGTGCTTAGCTGAGAAATACCTGATGGAGTGTTGTGTGTGGAACTTTTAATTCCTACCATTGCACATTTGCCTTGTGGTGCAATTTTAATTGTCATTGCAGGTGGGATATGTGTATACTGTAGCGAGGCTATATGTGCATACAGAAATTGGATTATGAGCTGTCTTTAGGTGTGTAATAAAGATCTTGTCCTTCCTGCTGCTTTGAAAACAGTTCACTTCAAAGGCTGTAATATTTGCTTTGTCCTTTGGCCTTTGTGGGGTGAGAGAAGAGACTGCCTGCACCGTAGATGTGTTAGTTGTCTCTAGCAGTATCTTTCCCCAGGATGAAGAGATTGGTACAGCAAACAGTGGGGGAGTGTTTGCCTCTGTTGTTCCTCTCCCTGTTTGTTTCAAATGTGCTAGCTTTCCCCGTCCTCCCCTTAAATCACATTATTTCATAAAGAGTAAAAAGAAACATAATTTGGAGCAGCAGCAAGCTGAGCCCAAGTTAATAGTTTGAATTGCACTCCATCTGTTCAGCTGCATGCCCTGATGGATGTGCTGAACCCATTTTTCACAATTTGTTTTAAGCTGCTAAGAACCATCTCTCCTGGCTCCAGTCCAGGCTGGCTGTGGTGAAAAACTTCGTTTCTGGACATTGATGTTCAGAGGGCGGGATTGAATCAATAAACCCCAGATTCAAGGCTACCTCTTCACCTGCAGGATGCCACTTTTTGAAAGCTTAAATTCTTCTCTGGACTTGAGCATTGTTATTGAAAATTAGAGAAAGGGGGAGGAACTCCCAACATACAGATGCACAGAGAGGATGAAATTTGCAAACGTGATTATGCAGGACCTGCTTTAAATCGGCTTATTGCTGTTTTATGATGGCAAGCAAGCAGTCACAGAAGCCAGGGTGATTGGCCTTGCCATGTGTGCATGCTGCTGGTAACTCAATAACCGATGAACACCCACCGTGGTCTCCAGACCTCGAGCCTTTGATGTAGCAACAAACAAGATAGATTGCTGTAATTTATCTGGCCCCTGGAGGGCTGTGCTGGTAATGTGCCATGAGCCCAAGGGCCAGCCATCCATAATCTGTGTAAAAATCCGGCGGATTGCAGTCGCCGTGCTGCGGGGCTGTCTTTGTTTGGTGCTGCACGCCTTTGCATGTGTACAGCGCAGGGCACTGGGCCCTGACTCCAGAGCCAGGGGCACTGAGCTTTACTGGAAAGTGCCCACTCCTTCCATTAACTTTAATTGGGTTTGTTATGTGCTAGATGCACACCTTTCAAATCGGCTTGGGAAGGCAGTGCTGGAAATATGATATTTCTCTGTGGGCCTTTACAAGCATAAGAGAGAATGGAGAAGTTGTGCTGGGTTTAGGGAAAAATAAGGGGGTTTGGTACCAGCTGAAGCCTCTGGCAGGTTTGCTGATAGAGAATGGGTGCCCGGGGCGCTGGAGTTGGGTGGCCTAGCAGCCAAAGGAGAGGGAGTGTAACCCATGGCCTCTCTCCATGGGGGTGATAAGGGTTGGAAAGTAAAAGTAGTGAAAACAAAGACCTGTCACCTTGAGTTTCTGATTTGTTACTGCGTAGTATGTTGCCCTTTCACGCCTGGGTTCTTACTACTTCCAAACAAGGGGTTCATGTTACCTCAAAGCTGCTTCTTTTGTGGGGTGTTTTTTAAAACGCTTCCATTGAGTCAGCAAGAATTCTGCAACGTAACTCAGGTGCTGTGCCAGAGCCTGATGTGCCAGATGTAAAACGGGGTGTGAGGGCTTGCTTTGTCCATCATGGCCATAGAAGGGCAGGGATGTATCTGGGTGTAGGTGTGGGGACTGCCTGCTGGTCAGTAACGCTGGGCTCCTCTCCTCCCACAGGCATGGCGCTGGCCCAGCGGCAAGTGACGGTGCAGGAGGGACCCCTCTACCGCACGGAGGGCTCCCACATCACCCTGTGGTGCAAGGTGAGCGGCTACCAGGGCCCGGCGGAGCAGAACTTCCAGTGGTCCATCTACCTGCCCTCGGCCCCCGAGCGGGAGGTGCAGATCGTCAGCACCGTGGACCCCTCGTTCCCCTACGCCATCTACACGCAGCGCGTGCGCGGCCGCGGCATCTTCGTGGAGCGGCTGCAGGGGGACGCCGTGCTGCTGCACATCACCGAGCTGCAGGAGCGCGACGCCGGCCAGTACGAGTGCCACACGCCCAACACCGACGAGAGGTACTTCGGCAGCTACAGCGCCAAGATGAACCTCGTGGGTAAGCTGTGCTGCTCAAGCCGTGGCTGGGCCCCTGCCCTGGGGTGGTGCAGTTTGTTCCTAGGGATCCCTGGGGGGCCCCCTGAGCTGTACCTTGGCTGGTAGCACAGGCAGGCAAGGAGACTCCACACGGCTTCTGAGGGTGCTGATTAGGTGAGGGTTTATTGGGGTCCCACCCCCGGGAGCAGCGTGGTTTCTGAGGGAGAAGGGGGGAAGGAGGGGAAGAGAGGGAGAGCCTAGGGAGCAAAGGGCCAAGAGAACCTGGTCTCCCTCACAGCTTAACAGGGAGATTCAGAGTGGGTGCAGAATAAGACTTGGGCAGGCAGGCAAGGAGACTCCACATGGCTTCTGAGGGTGCTAATTAGATGAGGGCTTATTGGGGGTCCCACCCCCGGGAGCAGTGTGGTTTCTGAGGGAGAAGGGGGGAAGGGAGAGCTTAGGGAGAAAAGGGCCAAGAAGAATCTGGTCTGCCTCACAGCTTAACAGCGAGATTCAGAGTGGGTGCGGAATAAGACTTGGGCCATTGGGATTACAGATACGTGATACTTCAGGGGAGGATCACAGGCTTGGAATAAACCCTGCATTTTTGAGGGGTGAGGCAGGGCATACCATTTAACTAACATGTAACACCACAACGGGGTGTGAGACCCTTCCACCCAACATGTGCAGTGTGGTCTGCATAGGCTGTCAGATAACAATCCTGTGAGGGAGAAGCGGAGCAGGGAGAGCAGGTGGCACAGTGGTGTGAATTGCAGGAAATCACGGTGTAGAGGCACAGGAAACAGTGAGCTTTCTTCACTGATAAGTAGCCTTTATAAAAATGAGACACCAGGCAGCACGGCTGGGCAGAGGAACATTTGAAGCCATGGCTGAAAGCAAAACTGGGACTGATTTACAGAGAGGGAAAGGGCCAGGGAGTCGGTGTCAGATGTCACAAGACACAGACCAGAGAGCTGCTTGCCAAAGGTGGTGAAATAACTGAGCAGGGAAGAGAGGAGTAGTAATGATCAGCACATAAAAGGGAACAGGAGAGATGGTCATCTTCAGGCTCTTACAGCTGTACAGTGCTGAGTACATCCTGAAACCACTGAGCAGATTGAGCTGAGTGTGGTGAGTGTGGAGAAGCAGGTTTGGGAATTTTTTTTTTTTTGGTTTGCGTTAGAAAAATCAAAACCAGGTACTTTTAGAATCTGGAGTATTTCCACAGCACCTCTTTGACTAGAAGCTTTGACCTTTTCAGGCTTCAGCTTGCTTTCTGTATCTCAAAGCAGTATTTGAAGTGTCTAACTCAGCTAATAGCAGTCAAATAGCTTCCATCCAACTCTTTGGCTGAAAGACCCCTAAAAGAGCTCCTGTACAACACAGACACCCCTCTAGCAAATTCAAGCCCACGGACAGCAAGCAGGCTTGCTTTCCTTTGGAGGTGTCTGTGAGGCTGCAGCTTGGAAACCACTTTGACATTATCCAGCCCCTGCTGGTGTTGCTGTGTTGACGCAAGAAATCCAGGGTGAAAGGAGCCAGGATATTATTTCAATCACAATAGCCTTCTTTTGGGTTGAGCTTCTTGCCTCCAGCTTTCATAGCCTTGGTGTCTTTCCTTCAGAGGCGCCAGCCCAGCCACTCTCCCAGGTGAAGCTCCACAGCATGGGTGTAGGTGCATATTTAGGTGCCTTTTTGCAATCTGATATCCATGAGTGGCTGGGGGGTAGATGCCTGAGTATTCTAATTTTTATTTGTAGGTCTGTAATTTGCTTTAGGTGTCTGGATTTGCAGTTCCCAGTGCAGTTTAAACAAGACTGAGTCAGCACTGCTTTTGTTAAGTCACCTTGGGGAGTGAAACCCATTGAAACCAACACCCATTGAAAAAACGTGCCTGGGGACAGGGTGGGGTTGGATGGATTCTGGGCGGCTCTGCCAGAGAGCTGGAGCTGAGCGCAGTCAGCATATCCAGTGGCTGGGCAGTGGGAAGCTCCTCCACTGCTCTCCCATGAGTCTGGGGAGCCAAAGCTGGGTTGATGGTGTTTTTGCTCTGTCCTTCCTTTTCCACAGCTATAAACCAGTAAGATCTGGGAGTCTGCAGACACCCATGGGCAGTGCTTGGAGGACATTGGCTTTGTGGCTTACATGTGTCAGAGATACTCAAGAAAATTGATCTAAAGTAACTTCTAGTGGATTAGTTAAATCACATTATGCCCCTTCATGGATGCTTGTGCTCAGGATTTTGGGGCCTAATTTGGTTTAGCTTAATTCATTTCTGAAAATTCACTTTGGAAATGGCTTAGGGTCACTTGCATTTTCAATGTAAGCATCTGTGTACGTTCCCTTCTGTGGGTTAGCCAAACTCTTGACAGAAACTGAATTTTTTAGAGTGCTCCCAGCAATGACCTGTAGACAGAATGCCCTTACAGAGAGCCTTCCTTCTGCCTCTCATTCGTGGGAAGTGGTGCTGACTTCAACTTTGTTGGACCCTGAAGTCCTTCTGGGGAAATGGGCTCCTCTCTGCAGACCTGGGCAGATCACAGGTCCTTTCCGTTTTCCTGTCTCAGCCATAGGTTGGGGGTTTTCAGGCTGGTTTTGTTTCTGCAGACAGTGTGCAAGAAGAGGTACAGAAAAGAGTTACTGTTCTCATTTTCTCAGAAGAAGAACCAAACTTTTTTTTTTCGTTCATCCAGTTATGAATTTTTAATTGACTCATTAGATTGAGTGGCTCTTTTCTGGCAGCAGCAAAGCCTGAAGGGAGACAGGTTTGTTAGCATCTCTATTCTCTCCACTTATGTGTGAAGTGGATGGCTTTGAAGCAGTGTTGATTTTAGGCTTGCTGCTCTGGGACCTTGGAATTGTTGTATCCCGTGGTTTGAGGAAAGAGCTGAAGGAGGAGTTTCTCCTCTTTCTCCACCTTCATGATACAGCCCTGTGACAGGGGAGCTGCATGGGACACTGGTGCAGCAGCACGTGGGGCTGCTGTCTGCACCGGGGCATTTCAGCTTGCAGCAGAGCAGCAGGGATGTGTTCTGCTCCTGCCATCTGAGCATTGTTGAAGGCTGTGTCTCCAGGGCTCTGAGGCTGCTAAAAAATAATCTTGTCAGCTTCAGAGGCATGCCAGTTTGGCTTGAAAGTACACTTCACCCCACCTCATGAACAACAAGCGTGGTACTTGTCTCTCTGCCAGTATTAATGTCACTGCTCCAGATTCCTCTTCCCTCACTGAGACTTTGGCCACAATCTAGTACTGCTTTGAGGACCTGATGTCTGTGATGGCCTGGAGTAAGAAGTGCTCCCTAGGCACTCTGTGGGACTCTTATCTGAATTTTAGGCATGCAACACAAGTGCTAATCTCACTGAAGCTAGGAATGAGGCCAGTCATGTGGTTCAAAGGCCTTCTGCCATGCGAGAGCGTGTGTATCGAGGCTTAATCTTCTTCACCAGTCTTCAACTGCTTCAAAAACAAGCCTTTCTGTATATTACTGCTCCTCTTCTCATCCCCCTCTGAGCTGCATCTTTGGGATGATGGAGTTGTGCCTGGACTGTGAGATGTGTTAGGAGAAGAATTTAGGACATCTCAGACTGAGTTTCAGGTGCTGAGGGAGGTGGGGTAAAAAAAAAATAAGAAGGGGTGCAGCTCTTCAGGATGTTGTGGGGCCACGGCCTTGTGACTGATGTATGAAAAAGGATTAGCCCATGTACAAAGTCTGCAACTCTGTTGTTTGCCTTCAGATTTTAGTTCCCTGAGACTGACACAAAACTGTGTCATGCTCTTTTACTCAGGGTGGCAGGAATATATTTTGGAAGATCTCATGAGTTGTCTGCAACCCATTTAACACCAGACTTGCTGCCCAAGGTAGATACCCAGGCAATATCTGCCATCAGAAGACAGAAAAAGACAAATCTGGAGAGCAGTCCATCTTTGTTAAAATTAAGTGCATAGTTCTCTATGTTGATTAGAGAGAGATCCTACATGTTAGACTCAAGTTAGGCACTAGTGGCTGTAAACTTGGCTGCTTTTGGAGACTTGCCCTATCAGGCTTCTAAGCAACTACTGGGAAATTTGACTTTGTGGTTGAATTGGGAAGACACTTGACTGTGCTGAAGAGGGGAGTTACAAAATTTAAATTAGGGTGATTAAATTGTGGATCTGGGGACAATGCACGCAGTTGTGTTGGGGTCTTGCTTGTTGCTGGCTGTGATAAGTATACACTTTTTTAAGAAGAGACAGCAAAAAATTTGCAGGTGAAGGAAAGCAGCATCCCAGAAGCACAGCATCACCACTGACAAGACAGCAGTATTTTCCAGGTTGCCATTGGAATTATCTTTTAACTCTTGAAATATGGGCAGAAGAGGAGGTTTCTGTGCAGTAATTTAGCTGGTGAAGCTGCAGGAGTGCGATGCAAATTGAGGTGGTGGTTTGTGCTTCTCCTGTTGATGGGTAAACTTGTGTTTTGCTGCAGGGTAGAAGTGAGCACATGGCAGTTCCTTCAAAGAGCGTGAGTCACTGCAAATTTGTACTCCACTATATCTCTGCGATGAATTGTTTGTGTGCCTGTACCCTCACTTAGATAACAGTGAAGAGGCCCAGGTCTAACCTCTTCAGAAGTTTCAGACTTTTATCTCAGTGTTTTTTCATCTGTGCTCCCAAAAACGTTGAGATCTTTTTCAGAGTAAGTGATTTGAGGGAAGAAATCAAGCTTTGAGGTTTTTCTTAAACATGTAGTGATAGAGAGAGAGGAAAGGTTTCAAAGCACTTGAAGAGGTGGCAGGTCTTTTAGTCTTTACTTTGGGGGAAGCAGCTGTTCAGCATCAATCCTAAACAAGTTAAAGCAAAAAAGTGAAAGGGGATTGGATGGGAGGAGACCACAGTCCCCATGGTACCGCAGACTGGGAAGAAGCAATGTCAGTGCAGACTTGAGAGACAAGGAGCACTCAAACATAGCTGTCTTTGCAGTGGGCAGGGGCTGCTGTGGAACTGGTGGTAGTGCCTGCAGGGATGGTCACCAGGACCTTCTTCCAGCCAAGCTTAGGTCACAGAGGGCAGAGAGGCTTCATGCTGGCTAGGTGTTATTCAGTGGCTGCCCTGTCAGCCTGGTCACACTTCTGCTCTCTGCTGTTTCTCACTGGTCTCATCCTGCCTGGGTGGGTTGGTGCCTTGGCCTCTCTCCTGTTCTCCTGTGTCCTGCATAACCTGTGATGGTTCCCAGGGGCTCTCTGTGGCTTTTTGGCTGGTAGCCCCATTGTGGTTTCTACACTGTGCCAAGCTTGGGAGTGGTGGAGGGCAAGGGCATTGATAGGTGAAGAGCCATCTGCATCTCTGCCTGAGGTCAGGGCTGGCTGTGTCTCTGCCTGGTGGGGTCTTGTCTCCTAATGCTGAGCTGCCCAAGGCACTTGCAGCTCTCTGCAGAGCAGGACTCAGTCCATGGGCACTCAGACCATGCCTTTAGGAGTTTGTCTTCAGGATTCTCTGTGCCCTGCAGCTGTGGCATATTACTGTGTTATGCAAGCCCAGTGACTGGGACAGGGAGAGCGCCTGTAGGGTGTGTCTGAGAGGCTTTGGTGGCATGGGAGATGGGAGAAAGGTTTATGCAGGCTAGATCCTTAGCACTGGGAAGAAAGGAGCTGTGTGTGTCTCAGACAAGCCTTCAAGAGAAGAAAGCAGGTCTCTTTAGTTGAACTTGCCACCAAAAACCACCAGGATCTCTCTGCTGAGAGCAAAGGAGTGTGTAGCAGGCAAGGAAAAAAAAAAAAAAAGAACTTTTATTATCCCATACCAGCTGCTGCTGCTTGTTGCCAGCAGCTTCCCTTCTTCTTCGTCAAGTGCTGCCATACGTGATCTGTCTGTGCACAGAGCCGAGGGAGAAAGTCACGTCACAGTTTGGATTTGGGAGAGCACAGTCTGCTTTTGGCAACCTGGATGAGAGCAGTCACTTCTCTCCATGTGAGGACCTGGGTGGCTGCTGGTTTATTCCTGCTGTCAACAGGGCTGAAGGTGGCTTTGCTTGAGGCAGGTGTCGAGGAGAGGGATGGCAGTCTCAGAGAGAAGGACCTACCAGTTTTGATAGAAGTCTTTAAGAGCTCTTCTTTCTGTGCTGCATTTTTCTTCTTTGTCTTCACCAGAGAGACAGGGAAAAGTGTTTGTCACTGTCCTTGAGTGAGCAGCTTGTGTCCTAGGGAGACCAGGCTTTTTGCAGATGAGCAGCAGCAGGGCAAAAATCGAAATAAACAGTTCAGCCTGTCCTGGAAGGTTGCAAAGGCTTCATCTCCGGAGGCTTTCAAGACCTGACAAGATCAAGCTCTGAGTGGCCTTGTCTGACCTTAGAGCTGACCCTGTTTCACCCTGTAGCTGCACTATAGACCCCCAAGGTCCCTTCCACCCTGAATTGTCCTGTGATGGGCTACTTGGCTGCGCTGCAGAAAGGAACCGCTGTTAGGCAGCATTATGGAGGGTTGCTGCTAAATAAAGGAATTTGGAAGGTCAGAGCTAAATAATGCCATAACATTGATGATCTCAACCAGGTGAGAACAGCAAGGACCTATTTTACATCTCCAAATTCTATTTTTTTTTTGGCATATTTTTATATTTCATATTGTTCTTTTTTCTCTTGTGAGGTTGCAGGAGTTTTCTCCATTGCTCTGCTCTGGTGTATGAAGGTGGAACATGGAAATCCTAAGCACAGACTAATCTCTCTTAGTCTGTCTCGGCAGCTTGGCTACCTCCATGAAACATGTGTGTGCCTGATCTGGCCAAGCTGTGTGAGTTAACCAAAGTGAGCTGCAGGATTGGTGTTGTGTGTGTGAGTTACATTCATCTTCGCCTGTTTGGGCTGTGCTTGTTGCAGTAATTAGCTCCCCAGAGGAGTAAAATGTCCTTCACTTTCAAATTACCCTTTAGCTGGCATTAAAAAGGGATTTAAAAAAAAAATCAAATGCCTTCTTATAGGTGGCCCTTTGCAGCTAGACACAGGGTATTTTGTTCCTACTGGCCTCCTTTATATGCCTAATTCTCTCTGTAGTAACCTTCACAAAATAATTGACCTATGCTCCTCTGCTTTTTCTTTCTGTTCCTGCTATGGATGGAAAAGAAGTATTTGTCTGTTAATGGGGGAGGAGTGGGGAGGGGTAAACATATTTACCTCTGGCAGCTCCTGTAGCCAGGGCTTGGGGAATTGCACCTGGTTTGAGATGCTACAGGCATTCAGCCCTGTTATGCTGCCAACTTGCTGCATGTCCCTGGATATGGAGCAATCCATCTCCCTCCCCATTCTCCAGCTGGTAAAATTAGGGATAATAGCACACAAGCCTTTCACAAAGTCTATGCTAAATAATTGTGATGGGCTTTGAGCTCCTCAGATAGCGGGAGTTAAAAACAAAGGCTTATATTTCAACTCTGCCTGGTAATAATGCTGAATAGGATTCATCTCATGTCCTGCTTAGTCATTTCTGCTATCTTGAAAGTGTAGCTGCCTAAGCTCACCCAGTTTTCCCCTGGCAGAAGCTGTGAGGCTGATAGGCATTGCCAGACTGGGGGGCCGGTGATCCTCAGTGCCGTGGGCAGGGACGTGGGAGCCTGGCACAGGCAACCCTGTGCTTTAGTCATGTACAATCTGGCAGTGAATTCCATGGGCTGGTTATTCCTTGTGCTTCCTAAACCGCTATTTTATAGATAGCAGTCAGGTTAGAGCTGATGGCTTATGACAGAAATCTCTGTGCGTGCCTCTCATAGAGCAACAGGGCTCACTCCTTTTGTGTGTCTTTATCTCATCCCATGTTACTGTGTTTTCCTGCTAAACACTTCCAGTTATTCCTGTTTGTTGCAGTATGCCATCTACTATTCTTTCCTCTTGGAATTGCTTGCCTGGTTTTTTCTTTCTTATTGTTGTATTGCATTGCATCACTTCTGTACCTCTGAATGTGCAGGAGAAATGGAACAAATGTTGGGCAGCCTATGCCTAAAAAATGGGTAATCTATTGTATCCACTCTATTGTTTCTTTCTTCAGTTTTTTCTTCCCCTCCCTCGCCTTTCTGCCCTGTCCCTCAAAACCTCAAGCAGTTTGGTGGCATGACATGCTTTGTGGGAAGGGCTCTCAGGTGGGGATTTGTTTTCTTTCTTTTTTTTTTTATGCCATCCACCTACCCATTTCTCAAAAACCTGGCATTAGACACATTTGGAACACATCACTGTATTCCATATGTTTTTCCTATATTGTCCCCTTTGAGGCAGAGGTACTTTTTTTAAATTTAGCTAGCGTGTGGAGAGCAATTACCATGAGAATATGTGTCCTTTTTTGGACGTACCTGTACACTTGTGCTGATGCATTGTAAGAAAAAAATGTATTCTAAAAGCCATTTCTAAAAATGTAAATTAATTCAGCCTCAGGCAATTGCACGGCCCTCTGCTCACAGATCTAGGCTTGTCTTTAAAATGAGCCCTCTTGTTTCCAGACTTTCTACATCCCTTCCTTGTCAGGAAGGCAGGTGTGGAACCCTGAATGCTGACTTGCTTTCAGACTGTAAAGAGCTGCAGTGTTTTGCTTGGGTGGCTTTGTGTGCAGCGCTGAGCCTGAATCGTAACATCAGGACAGTCAGCTAAAATGATCTTTGAAAACTAAGCAGCCTTTCCTGAAAAAGCCTCTTTTCTGAAGGCTCTGAGTTGTGCCCTCCAGTCTGCTCTCGAGCCTTGTCTGGCTCCTCTCAGGCGTCCCCCAGGGTGATGAGAAATGGGCATTGCTCTTTGCTGAGCCCTGAGCCTCCTCAGTATCAATGAGGCTGCAGGGCTTGGGGTCCTCTGCTGCCCTGAAAGGAATTGCTGAAAACACAGCCCTGCTCAGACCGTGTCTTCTTTTTGCTTCGCCTACTTTCTCTTCCCATGTGCTTTGCCAGTTCCTGATAAAATGAAGTGTTTGGTAATCATATTTGCCATGTTTTGTAGGATGCCTTTCAGTCTGTCCCCCAGAGTAGAGGGATTGGTGACATAGGCTGACTGTGTATATTGACATAATGTGCTGAGAAGAGGTAAGGGATACAAAGGTTTTTATGTAGGAAAAAAGAATCTTTAGTCAGAGCACTTGGTGCACTTGATGACCAGCCACAAGTGGGTTACTCAGCATCCTAGGTTCAAGCCTGGGGCAAAAAGTTGTCTGGTGTTGAAAACAGTTTAGTGCTATTTCCCATCCTGAATTCAACATTTCTTCCTGATGATGTCTGGGCAGTCCCAAACCCTTTTTTCTCCCCCCCGCCAAATGATTACTTTTTCACTACATGCACAACTAAGAGAAGCTCCAAAATATAAGAAAAAAATTACTGCACACAAAAGGAGAGCCAGAAGGAGCTGGGCTGGGTTGCATGAGCAGGTGGTGGAGCCAGCATGCTGCAAAGTGGGATGGGCAGAGCCTGGTACCTGCCTCCTACCTCCTGTGCACTCGGCAGCTTTCCAGGGGCTAGAGGGGAGCTCAGGGACACCCATCTCTTCTTCCACCTGCACCTCCCTGTCACTGCTGGGTACTGAGCAGCCAGCACGGCCCTGGTGGCTCCCTGGCATGGGCACCATCACCCAGTGTCACTGGCAGAGCCTGTTGGCATTTCTGGCTGCCTTTTAGGAGAGGCTCAAAGTGTGCAGGTTTCTGTGCTCGTGTGCTTCCAAAGAGTCTCTCGGCGTTAAACGGGGAAAGCGACGACTGCGAGCGCAGCTGGTAACATATGGCACCCGTCCCCTGCCTTAGCAATTGCTCAGTGAACTCTGACAGTGAATACGGTCCCCGTGGCTCCAGCCAGCTGCAGCACTGAGAAATCCTGCAATGGAGCGGCCCCTTTTTCCATCACCACTGAAAACTTCACCTTCCACGTTGCCTATTTTTCCTGCTGTGCTTCCCTGGGGAGGTTATGTCTGTGTTTACTTGTCCTCCCACTCTTCTATGGTTTTTTTTTTTTCTTCTTAATTTGTTTTCCCTGGAGGATTGTTTTATTTGTTCTTTAATTCCAACCCCTCAGACTTGGTTGCTCTGCACTTCTGTTGCTCTGCTGCCCTGAGAGTCAGGGACAGCTGTCTCTGCTGATGGTGTGATGCTTTCCTTGAGTTCTCTTGGAGAACAAGTAGGTCTGGTGATGAACAGTGGAGTCCCCACGCACTCACCCCAGAGAGTGAGTACAGTGCCCATTGCTCAGCTGTGTGCCACAGAATGCTCCCTGTGGTGTGGCTGTAGATCTTGTTAAAAAATTGCAAAACCAACAAAGTCAAACTGGTGGCTATTGCTCAAGCAAGCTGCAGAGCAGCACAAATTTCTCTTAGGAGCATTACCAATCTACATCAGATCTTTTCTGTCATCTCAGATAAGATAGCACTAAACTTGAAATCCTACTGCTTTTGTCCCACCCCTAGCTCCAATGATTTGGAATCCTTATCTCTAATTAGAGATGTTGCTATTGAGCATCAGGGGAAGAAGGGTGGGGGAAGGGGGAGATGGTGAGAATCCTTTAGGTTTAAAGCTCCAGAGGGTCTCTGCCCTGCTTTTGCTACCCACAGGAGAGGTGGGAAATAGAAAGCAATTCTTTGGTGGTTTAGAGTCCCACAGCAGCCTATTCCTCCTCCTTCAGCCCAAAGCCCTGGCAGGACTGGCCTTCCTCCCCTCTCCCTTCAGCTCCAGGTGGTGCAGGGCTTTGCTTTATGTGCTGAGAAGGAAACCTGACCTGCACTGGGACCGAGTTGCCCCTTGGTAAGGAGAAGTTGGGGAGAGAAATTTTCCATCTTGATTCTGTGTCTGCCCTGTCAGTTTAGCCCCCTAACAGTTTTACAATCTTTATCTGATATAGGTTTAAGAGGATTTCCCTAGGCGCAGTGGGATTATTATAAGTCAGAGAGCAGTCTCCAGCTGATATTCCTTCAGCAAGTATTTATTTTAAGTGGGTTTAACAGTATTTAATTTTAAAAAAACCAAAAGTTTCTGGGTTGCTTTTTTTTTTTCATGGATTGCAAGTAAATTGTTGGTGCTATCAGAAAAGTAGAGCCTGAATAAAATGAAGAAATGTATTATTGCTTTCCAGGCTGGGGGTGGTGGAAGGAAAGCAGCAGCTGGAGGTAGGGAGGATAGAAGATAAAATAGTAATGTGGTGGGAAAAGTAACATTATTCCATGCAGCACTGATTAGTAATACTGCCAAACAGCTGTTTATAAATGGGAAATGTAATGGGAAGGGGGGCTGCAAGGAACATGAGAGCGCTGCAGGTGCTGCTGGGTCATCATATGAGGAGGGGATGGCTTCTGTCAACCTTTTATCTGCCCCCTGGGGTATCAGGGGCTGTGCTGCTGCAGCCCCCAGGAGCATGGGGGGCTGCGGGTGTCCCCTCCACCCTCCCTGGCCCTTGTGGGAAGGTGCTCAGTTGTTTTTGTACATAGTATGCTCACCCCAATTTAGGACTTTTGTGTCACCTTCAGAAAGGAGGAGCATTGGCGACCTTTGGCTTTGGGAAAGCTGTGCCTGTAGGAGAAAAATCTCCTTTCCAGCCACATGTGGGCTGCTTCTTTATCCTCTTCCCCCCTCTGGCAGGCTTTATTGATGGCAGACGGCTCTGGGGCTGGATGTGTGTGCACGCATCCAGGAGTCGTGCTGTCTTAGTGAGAGCCGCCTTCTGGCCACCTGCACCCAGGCAGCATCCTAGTCCTTGGAGCATTTCGGAGGATGCTAATGGAATGGGATTAGCCGCCCCACTTGCCCTTGCCATCGACAGGAGATGCTTCTGGAGAGCCTACAAAGAAAAGCCAGAGCTAACAGGGCAAACCCGAACAAAGGCGCTTTAGAATGCAGAGAGAAGCGTGATTTTTACCCTGAGGAGGCAAGAGGTGGGGCTGCTCTGCTCCCCATTTGAAGTCTGAATGAGCCTCTGCCTTAAGGGATCATGGATGATGAGTTGGTGCTAATGGGCTGGATGCCCTTCAGTGTCCCGGCTCTGCCTGCCTGCTCCGGTTCCCTGACATTGTGGTTCAACATATTGCGCCCTTCAGGGCTTTATTCCTTGCTGCTTGAGAGTTAAAATGATAACTAAGGGCTCTCCAAAGAAATGTAGAGCTAGGGATGCCTGCCCTGGGGAAGTGTGTCATGGCAGGCAGGGTTTTCTGGACAGGAGTGCCTCTGTGCTAGGCACAGTGTGCTCTGAGCACTTAACTTTCTCAGACCCTGTCATCCTTCATTTTTAGCTGTCTATTCAAGAGAGCAAGATTTTTATGAAGCCATTTCTTACCAAAAGCGTTTCCTGATTGTAACTTGTAATGCCAAACATACTGAGGGGTGAGAAGGTTTAGAGAGATCAGTTTTCTTTATGGCATTGTGCTGCTGCATGGAAGCGAAGAAATCCAAAAGCAGCAGGTTACTTAGCAGAGGGTTAATGTTGGGCTCTGTGTCCACTGAAAAATTGCAAAAAAATTGCATCAGCGTGCCACAAATGACCACAGGTGCTCTGGCAGTCTGTTGTCACCTTTTGAGCTCTCTCAGGTGTACTGATGCCACCTGTCCACAGCCAGGAGTCCTTGCAGAGCTGCAGGTGATGGTTGTGCCTGACAGGTGGCCTACCTGGCACTGCAGCTGAAAGGGGGGAGCGCTGGCACAGCAGTGTTTACCTGTGGGGAAGGGAAAGTGGCTGGAGAGGTGGCATTATTAGGGGCATGAGTCCATAATTTGGAGAGATTCTGTTTTGAATGAGCTCCTTTGTTGTGGGTGCAGGCCAGAAGGGCTGCCCTGAGAGGGGCAGGTGCTCTGGGACAGTGTGAAAGGTGCACTGTGGTTGCAGTGTCTTCCCTTCTGCAGAAGTTAGGAGCACTGCCCATCATCCAAACAGCCCCTGAATGTATAAGCATATCCAGAGGAGTGGTGCAGGGAAAAGCATCCCTTTGCATGAGAGGTTTCTGCCTCCAAGCAGAGTCCTGGGGTGCAGGGTAAGCTGAGCCAAGGATGGAGCCCTTTGGCTGTTGTGGGATAGGAGATTATGGCACCCCTGACCTCACTGAGGAAATGGAAGGTTGTAGTCATACCAGTGCTGGGCAGTGTGAAGGAGAGTAAATGAAGGTGTGCAAGGCAGAGAGTGAGTGGGCTGAGGGAGATGGAGGTGGGGGGGTTAAAAACCAAGCAAAAGGTGAGAGGAGGGAAGAAAGGGAGTAGGAAGAAAAGAAGGAACAACAGCACTGGGAAGGCAAGAGCAGGAGGGAGTGTAGAAGTGGCAGGTGGAAGACCTCAGATGGGAGTTTTTGTGCTGTTAAAAGCAGTGGGGTGTGTAGGTTGGCATCTTGGAGGTACTGAAGCGGGGAGAGCTGAAATGATGATGACCAGAGAGGAGGGACTGTGGCTGGGGTGAAAGGAGTGTCCCTGCTCCCTCCTGCAATGTAAGGAGGCCCCTGAACTGCCAGAGACTTGAGTCCCTCTCCATCTCCTCTCCTTCTGCAGGGCTTTGTGGGGGCTCTTCCCCTACCCTTTCTGTGTGTCCTTCGAGTGCCCTAGATGCTGTTTCAGGCTTTTGACTCTGGAGCAGACAATGGGGGTTTCAGTGCTGTCTTCCATCAGGGCTGTCAGGATGCAGTAATTACCTTTGCACTGCTGCCTCCTACCCTTTATTCCTCTTCCTTTTGTGACTGGGATGTCAGAGGCAGTGATGGTGCTTTGAGGAGCTCCTTTTGAAGTGACTTTGTGAGTCACAGGACTGGTGAGCAGTGGGGAGTGAGACGCTGGTGCCCGGCACTCTCAGATCCTTTCAGCTCCCTCCTGTCTGTGGCCAGAGCAGTGTGTCCTGCGTGCCCATCCTCGGAGACCCCAGGCTCCTCAGATCTCATCTGCTTAGAGAGCCCCTTGGTGAGGGTTTGATATGGATGGAGGGAAGGGGGAGAGAAGGAACAGGACACTGGAGGTGTGCTGGGCTGGGCAGCAGTGCTGTGGTTTTGGGTTGTGCCTGTGGGGCTGGGCTGAGCCAGAGCCTGTTGCTGTGAAAAGCACAGTGCTGGCTCAGGGTGTTGCACGGGTGCTGAGCTACCCCTGGCAGAAGTGGGATGAGTTTCTGCAGGTAGCCGTGTCACAGACCATCAGAACAGCAAGATGGACTTGCTATCTCCTGTGGTACGTTTGGGCCACAGGATCCTCTGGTAGGGCTAAGTTCAGCCGGATAACTGTGGGCAGTTTGCACTAATGAGATGTTTTAGATGACACACGTGCCCCCAGGAGCTGCTGTAGAACCCTCCCCTCCTCGAATTTCTCACTGAAAGGCTAGAAGGTGCTTTTCATCACTGCTAAAGTGTCATGAGTTGGAGCCAGACAACACAGTCCCAGCCCTATTACTGGTCCACTGAGCTGATGCCCACAGGCTCACCCATCCTGTCCCTTACTATCTTCTGGTTGAAGTTGACAAGACTGAAATGTGAGTCTTCTCATTGACTGCCAGGACTTAGCACTGCTGTTGAGTGTTCAGGGATGCTGTGTGGAGCAGTAGGACAGCCAGCCAGCCTGTCTATGAAACCCCTGTGCACCAGCCAGAGCAGAGCCTGATTAAGCTTATGAAACCTGACAAGATCACAGCCCAAGGTGGTATTGCTGGAGGCTGCTTCACTAGGAACTGTGTTCCTGTTGCAGCAGCACAAGCATTAGGGATATGTCACTGGAAGCCTGTCATGACACACAGCTAGCCCCTGAGTAAGGAGCATGTCTCTCACAGCTGTTAGCCTGCCAGCAGAGTGCAGGAAGAGCCTGCTCCCAAAAGGAGCACAAGCTGCATCTGCTTGCAAATGAGGAGCAGTTCCTCCTTCTCTGCCATCTTGGCTTGCAATGGATGGTCCCCTGAACAAGTAAATGCTGACCAGGGCACTGCTCTTTTGACTCTACAGGTACAGCAACCCCTCCAGCTTGGCTGGCATGTGTGTCCCCAAAATAATGGCATTGCGATCTGTGAAGGACATCCCCATAGCCCCACTGCTCCATCAATGGCCTGTGTCACTTTGACCCCAGATGAGGAGCTGTTGCCCATCTGTCAGGGCATGGCAGTTGGTGCCCGAGGGTGCTGTGTGCTGCTTGCTGTAGGTCTGGGAGCTGGCAGAGCAGGGACTGCTGCAGGAGGCTCTGTGTTCTGTTCTCTGCTCACCATCAGCTAAAATAAGCTCTGAAGCGCGATGCATCCTGTAGTACAACCTGGGTGGGAGACTACCTGACTCACCGCCTCTGCCTAGCAGCGATTGCAGGGATCTTCGTGCCACTTGTTGTGGATCTGCATGAAACCAGAGGCTTATATTTCCTAGCAATCAGTATTTCTCATGCAGGCACTGCCCTCGGATTCCTCATGGTCGGATTTGTGCTAGTCTGGGAGAAGCAGCAGCAGCAGCAGCTTCTTAAATTGACCGGCTCTTACGCCTTTGTTTCCTTCAGCCCCACGGGGTTAATCTCCTTCTTGGCACCTGATTATTTCCTGCTGCAGGGTGTGTGTTTGAAATTCTCATTTAGCTGGCTTTAATCCCCATCTGGGAGCTGTGTCCAGGTCCCAGGGGCTCGGGGTGGGTTAATACCTGAGCCCCCCCTGAGCAGCTCAGTCGCCTCTGCCTCTCCCCACAGCTGGTGGCTCTCGGGTGTTCCTGAGGGAGGTATTGAGGTGAATGAACCACTTCCCAAATGGTTACTGAGTGTTTTGTGTTCCTTTGCGAGGCTGGTGAGCATTGGTGTTGCTGGCTTAGCAGCAGGCCTGCTGAGAGGCAGGGATGGGGGCTTGCAGGGCTGCATGGTCAAATGAGAGATGGAGCTCCCCTTCTTCTGCTCTTGCCATGAGCTCCTCTCCTTCACCTCTGAAGCACATCAGGCATTGACACAGCTGGCAAAAATCACTATATCGCCACAAGCCACTAGATTCTCTCACTCTTCTGCAGCTCCAGCTTTTTCCTGCTATTTCTGCAGGTAGTGGCACCCAGTACTTTTCAAACCATTGCTCCGTCTTGCTGCCTTTTCCTTCCACCCCAGAGATGCCCACAATTACCTTTTCAGTGTTCCTCTGCCACCCACTTGCCTTGATGCCTGCTCCAGGCTGTCACACTGCCACCTGCCACCTTCCCCCTCTTCCTTTGGGACAAGACCATTCCCAGTGGAGCTCAGTGTGCTCTGTCTCCCAGCCCCTGTGCCACCCCATGGGGAAGTGGCTCTGGTCTCCCTGACTCCTGCCGTGAGTTACCGGTGGTTTTTTAGGATGCTCGGTTTCCTCTCCCGTTGACTTTCCCCCCTCCAGGTGCTTCTGTCGGCGTGTAATGAGCTGGCACAGCACAGAGGAGTGGCTCCCCGGGGTGCTTCTGGCTGACACTACGAGCAGCAGACGGTGACTAAAGCAGAGACAGCCCCGTGCTTGCTTTGTGCCTCCCGTGCTCCTCTGAAGGGATCGCAGATGGGGAATGAACGGGAGCGCTTGGAACAAGCGGCGCCGTAATCCCTCCCTGCCCCCGCCCCTCTGCCCCCCTTTTTGCAGACATTAGTTTGATTAAAATTGCATGAGCCCACACACGGGTGTGTTTTATTTTATTTATTTATCTCCTCCTAGTGAGAGACTGGTTTGAGGTCTGCTTTGTGGGAAAGCAGCCAGAGGGATGCTGGGGAATTCGAGGTGGTTTAAAAAACTTTCCCTCCACGGAGCTCACAGCTGGCTGCTGTGGGGCTGGTTGTACTGGTGAGACCTGCTTTTCCTGTGGGATGCTAAACACAAGCACCTTCTTCCCAGCAGAGCCTGAGGTCCTTGCTGGTAGGACCTTGCCATGCCTGGGTGTGTGCTGGGCAGGCAGGAGCCCCTTCCAGCGCTGCTGTGGGGCAGCAGCATCTGGAAGAGTGCAATAAGATAGCTCCAGCCAAACTTCACCCAAGGCTTGCTACATTACTGAGGTCATCTTCGTGGCTGAGAGTGGGTGTAGAAAGCCAGTGTGAAACATAGAGATGAACTCACAGTATAGGTAAAACAAAACTAGATGCGTTCTCTTTCAGCCAGGTTTGCGCACCCAGATTGGCCACAAGTAAAGTCTATGTTACCATTTGAAGCAGCCTCCTCTCTCTTCTAGAAATGGGGAGATGGCATGAAGAGTTAAATTACTTTGTTCTGCTGCCCTATTCCCCTCTGTAAATGCAGTATTTTTGCCAATGCTGTGGCAGTGCTATGTCAAAACCTCTTGGTAGGCATTAATAGTATAGGCTGTCTGACTGCCTCATCCAGGGGCATGTATGTATCAGCTTTTGCATGTTTTCTCCAGTTCTGGAGAAGAAAGATGCTATTTTCTTCCCTTCAGGAGGGTTTACTTTTAATGAAATGTTGCAAAGTGCAGCATTGACTCCTGTGAGGGCTCTGTTGTGCTCCAGGCTTGGTTTCCTTGTCTGTATCTTTGTCCTGCCCTCCTTGTGCCTCTGTGTTTTTCCCCAGGCAGATCAGTGAGCAAAAGGGCCAGCAGCTCCCAAATGGGCTTATTCCAGGGCATTGTGAGCTGCATGGAGGTTTCATCTTTTCTTCTCAGACACCACTGTGCAGCACAGGGCTCTGGGGAAATGGGCTGGGGTAGCTGGTGTCCCAGCTGGCTGCTCACCCCTGAACTCCTCCAGCTCAGCTGCTCTGTCAGGTGTGCAAGCCCATGCACTTCTAGAAGGTGGAAATGCAGAGGGAGCTGTATGTCCCCAGTAGGAGATGGCTTGGATGAAATGGTTTTGTAGTGTCTAAAAAGATAGCAAGGTTTCATTCAATAGCAGTGCAGGACCCTGATGGATGCTCTGTGCAAGGGGTTCAGAACCCCTCGAGGTCCTGCCCCTCTAAGGCAAGAGGAACCCCACACAGCCCTTGCCATAATCTGGTGCAAGATGTGGCCAACACATGGTGTCCCCTGGCATGGAGTGCCTTCAGTGACACCCCCATATCTACCTTCCTTTAGGAGGAGTGGCCTCTCTGTTGGGCACAAGAGTCCCTGTCAATGCCACAGGTCTCGCTGCAGGATGCACCAGCTCCCAGGTTTGACGCGACTGTCACCTGCAGGACACAGTTCCCTGGGTTTCTTGGGAGTGTGGCTGCTTGCCTTCCCCATGGACTGGAAATCTTTGCTGGCTGGTAGGGGTTAGCATAACAAAGCATCAGGTGAGAGGGAGGCATTGAATTTCAATAAACCAGCAACTGGGGAATGAAATCTCCTTGCTTCTAATTCGAGCCCAGGCGTCCCTCTTGCTTACCTTGGAGCAAATCTGCTGTAATGCATAGGAAACAGCTCAGCAACTGCAGCTCTGGCTGTCATCGAGGTGCAGGCTGAGGGTTATTAAAGACCTGCAGAGGTCTGTAAAAAAAATTTATGATCTTCTTGGGCTTAGTCATTGCAAGTTAAATATTTGAATAGGTAGGGGCAAGCATTTTGCTGAAATTGGATGATCCCTTTCATATTTATGTTTGGTTACGCTTGCTCCGCATGTATTTGGATGCTTGGCCAGGGGCGGAGAGGGAGGTAAGGGATGAAAGGGACTTAGTACAGAGAGGGGAAAACAGGAGCAGGGAGTGATTAGAATGGAGAAGAAAGCAAAGGAAACTACTGAAGGTTAAAAATAATAACAATTAGGCTTGGGGGAACCAAGAAGAGGCAGCAAAATAAATCAGGGCCTTTGAAGAAAAAAGGGGATAGACAGTGAAGCCTTTTATTAAAATCTAAATGGCTGACTCTGAAGATAAATGAGGTTGCAAAGAAACAATGAAAATAATAAAAAGTGGAAGACAGGAAGGAGGGAAATATTTAAAAGGAAAATGAGAGGTTTTCACAGGTGTGTGCGATTGAGCATGTCAGCAGAGATGCTCTGTAATCTGCTCTGATAATGTGACAGCCACTGGGGGATTGGAAAAACAAACATAGCCCAAATCTTGCAATTATTTTCCCAGTGAGGTGAAGTTTCCTGAGTGTGTAAAGCTGATGATGTCCTCCTTTTGTGTATCTCTGGGCTGCAGGTTACAATCCAACCTTTCCTTTCTGGGATGTGTCAGGAGCTGCTGCATGGACTGTAAGCAAAGCCTCTCAGTGCACTGCTGGCTGGAGAGGCAGTGATTCTGTGCTAGCCTGGGGTTCACAGCCATTTCAGCACACCTTGGGAAAATCCTGCTGTTTTCCACCCAGAAGTGTTGTGCTGCAGAGGTCTGTCTGCTCTGTTTTGATCTGTTTGGCTGTGTCAGTGGAAGTGGTCGGTGATTTTAGGAAAGAAGGATCAGGGCATCCCACTTGCTAAGGAGGAGCCAACCTCCTGTTGGGCTACTGAGAGGATTTGTAAGGTGGTCACCTGGTTTTGTGTAGGTCCTTGGCACTGTGGGAGGTTTCTTGGCTTGGTAGGACATGGTTGTGATGGATGAAAATGTCAGACTCTGCTCTGGACAGGTGTGATGTTGTTTGCATTTCTGGGAGGTCAGGTCTGACCCATGGACAGACAAGTGGAAGAATGTGGTGCTCCAAACCAGGCTGGGATCTCCAGTGCTGCCCATCTCCATGAGTAGCTGTGCACTGCAAAGTGGGAAGGATTGAGTTCATTGACCTTGCTGTTCATCCTTTCCCAGTGGAGCAGTTTTTTAAGGGGGGCCTGACTCCCAGCAGGGACAGTCCTGCTGCCATCCACCAGCCATGCATGGATTAGTCTCTCTGTGGAAATAATATTTCCAGGAGGGAGCCAGTGCTTCATAGTTCAGTGGAAAGCCCTGTCTCAAAATCACTCTCAGCAGTGTATTGGTCTGCACCTAGGGCAAAACCACAGCAGTCACCATGAACTGGAGAGGTGGAAAACAGATACGTGACTCTTTTCCTTAAAGGAAAAATGTTGAATCACAGGGGCCTAATTGCTTAAAATAAATGCTGGGGGGAAAAAGGTAGGAGGAGACTGGTAGAGGTGAAACTCAGCAAGCCAGTGCTGGTAGCCCCTGTTATGCTGCACATCCACCCACTCTGTCTCTACTGCTGTGTTCAGGGTGAACATAACACATTTCTTAGGGATGAGGCTGCCTCTTACCCACTCTCAGCCTGTGTTTCCACAGGCAAACATCTCGTGGACCATAGGAAAGAGTTCCCAAGCCAGGCTTACCCAAAGCTAGAGGAAGGCCGTGCTCTCAATGTTCTCAGTGTGGTGGTGTGCACCTCAGCAGCTCTGTGGATAAAGGAGGAGCATTTGCCAGCCTCCTAGGAATTTAATCTTCACATTTGCCTCCTATTGTTTCTGGTACTCTTGGGGGCTGAATTGTCATTGGTGGCATGAAAGGAATTGGTTTTTCACTTGCCACGTGGGAGGTAGTGAGTTTTGCACTCTGCCTGTGTATCTTTTCCACAGTCTTGTTTATTACCCCCACCCCTTTGTGGATACCCTTAAATTCCTGAAATTATCAAGGTGAACTGCATGGATTAAAGTCTGCTACAAATATCTGTTTTAACAGCAGGGATGAGAGGCTGCATTAGTTTAACTGAAATCACTTTGTGTGGAATTCTCTGGCATAAACCAGGTCTTAATAGATCCTCAGAATGTCTGAGGATGATCGAGTACTCAAATAAACTTGCAATGAATTTTATGGGAAAATAGCTTTCTGTCTCTTTTATGTTGTCATTTTTGTTTGCGTGTTTTTTTGTTTTTTTTCAGTGATGGCTAGAAGAATGAACATTTTTCTTAAACAAGGATGTTTGGTTTTTTTAAAATCCCTTCCCTGCTTATTTTGGGCAGCAGTGTACAGTGTTGCTATGTAGTCTGTTTTGCTGTGGAGAGGTGGCATTTCAAAGAGCCAGGCTAAAAGAGCTGTTAGGAGCCTCAGGTGTGGCCACCTCTGCTAACAGGCCACAGGTAAGAGAGTGTTTCCCAAGGAATTTCTTGCCCAAGTGTGCCTGTTAATGGGAGCTGTAAGAGTCCAACTGGAGCTCCCTTCCCTCATGTATTGATTTCTCCACTCTCCCATCTGTGCTGTCATGGTTCCACTAGTTCTTCAGTCACCCTTGAGGTTGCCAGGGCACAGGAGACTTGAATACCAAATGTGCTCAAGCGAAGGTTTTAGAACACAAAAAACCCTACCAGAATAATTATGTGGAAAAAGAAAAAAAAAATACCATTTTAATGTCATAGAAGAAAAGGAACAGTCTAAAGCACTTCCCTTCCTTTTTGAAGCTGTATTTATAGGAATTTAACTGTGATCTGAAATATGATAGCCTTTAAAACTCTCCTGCTTTGTTACAGGGAACAAAACAGTGATAAGCAAGAAGGGAGGATGTGTCCTAGCTATGCCACAAAACAAGGCTCTTGAATCTACCTTCAGTGGGTTTTTTTGTTTGAGTGGGTCCCTTGTTTTAGACAGGATAGAATGCTGATACCAGTGTTAACTTTGGAGATTTTTATAAAAGAAAGAAGAATAAATGTGGGCAGAAGAACTACTGAAGTTTGGTTTCCTGTGGGTTTTGCTTCCTGGTTGAATTGCTAAGTATCTAAAAAAGTGCCATCACCACTTTTCCCTGATTCCCATACTCCCATGGTTATTTTCCAGGTGACTTCTTTGGTGTCTAAAGGTTGACTAAATGTTTCATTGTTTTCCACAGAGAAATATTAGTATGTAATTGGTATCTCTTCTGCTTCTCCAGCTATTTAATGAAATCTGCATAACTTATTCTTGAACTTCTGTCTTCCCTCTCATTTTGAGAACTTTAGCCATTCTCAAAGTAGTGGCCACTTGCTGAAGTCGGGTGGGAGACAGGTGCAAACACTACACTGCCAGGTGGTGCTATCTCCTCTGGAAGCCTAAGTATCTGTAGGAAGAGGTCAGCCTGAGAACATTTACCAGCCAGAGGCTGGTAGAAAAGGTGAAGATGGAAAAAGATATACTGTCCAAGAGTCTTGCAGTACTGAGAAGCCCCTCCTAAAGACTCTTGTCAAAAGGATTACCTTCTGTCTTGCTCTCTTGTTTTTCTTTCCTAGCAGCACAGCACATTTAGAGATCCCTCTTTCTATAACTGCTTAGAACTTCCCTTGCCCTCCTTCTGCTCCAGAGTCATTTCAGGCTGATGTGAGTTGGTGGTGTTTCCATTATGCTGTGCTCTCCTCCATCTGCTGAGCTGACAGACATCAGCAGAGTGTCTGCTGCTGTTCCCAGGCTTTTCTGCCTGGGTGTCTCAGCTAGTTAAACACCAGAGCCTACCTCTGCCCAGGGCATTCCTGGGGAGCAGCCTAAGTGAAATGCTTCATGCTGGCCATTTTGCCATTTACCTGCAGGCTAGGGAGCAGCAGTTGGGAAGCTGGCAGCTTGCAAAGCCTTTTGCACTTGGATGCAATGGTGAAACAAGCACAGAGTGGGAAAACTGTGGGAGCTGTCTGTGGATCTGGGGACAGGAGTGTGTCAACTGTGCTTGGCTCTCATTCAGAGGTTTTATCAGTGGAAGGGCTGGAGGCCCTATAAATAAAATGCTGAATTCTGCTGGAGTCAGTGCTATTGATCCTGCCCTGGAGACATCATGGAAACTTCCTATTTACTAGTTTATTTTGTGACTTATTTTCTTTACTGTTTTGATTTGGTTTCTTAATGCATGGCTTTGATGCACTTTGTGCCTTTGGGTTAATGAGAGGTGTGCCAAAAGCATCTTCTCCTAATTTTAATGAGAGATTTATTTCCTGAACAGTTATTTTTAAATGCCCACAGTCTCCTGCAAAGGATTTGGGGTGTCCTGGAAAACTTGGAGCACTGTGCTGTAGGAGAGCTACCTGTATTTTGAAAGACTGAGCTTTCCCTTCTGACTGTAACCATCACTGGCCTGTCTGTGCTGCTGAGATCAATGCATATAAAAATAAACTCATTTATTAAAAGGTACTAGTACAGAGATGCCAGACATTCTTATGCAGGAAGTCAGCTGGTTGTACATGCCACATTAGCTTTTCCCTAGCTCATTGCTGCACAGTTACACTTTTTTGCAATCTGGAAAGCCCAAAGATTTCAAGCAGAGCCATTTCACCTCCCTTTTACTTATCCTCCGTCCCTCAAATTACCACCACCTGAACTAGACAAAGCTTGGAGAGGAGAGATGACCATAGCCGTGTGAGTAAGAGGCCAAACTGCAGAAGTACAGTAGAAAATAAACTCTTCAAGGAAACAGATTTGCAGAAGTGGATGCTTTCTTGTTTTATCTCTGCTACCTTGACCAGATGGCAGAAGACTCTCAACTGTTTGGCTGAATTAGCTTTATTCATCTTAATTCTGCTTTCCTCAGTTTCTAGTAAAGGAGAGGAGCAGGTGGTCTTTGTGGCTGGGGAACTTGGACTCCATCCTGCAAGAGCCAGACTGTGCCTTACATTCATTATGAGGGTGCCAGCTTCAGAGTAACAGTTCTGACCTGCCAAAACCTTGTTGGAAGAAAGTAGCTTGGAAATATGCAAAAGAGCCACCACCCTTCCTTCCAGCTTCCAGAAATCCTTCCAGCTCATGCTGACTTTGTGGCTCCTAGATGGTTATTGTCTGGTGAAGATGTATGTTTGTATAATATGTTACAAATAATTTCTGTGCTTTAAACAGGACTGATAGACAAAGAAAAGTTTTCCACTGTCTTTGTATGGGTTTGGTTTTTGCCTTAGATTTCAAAACTTCTTCTCATCTACCTATTAACTATCCTATGTCTCTCAGTAATCTGCATATGAAGGATTGTGATTCTCTCCTTCCCTGTCTGTGCATCAAGATGCCAGTGTTCTCTCTTTGTCTTTCCATGGGAGCTTGAGACCCAGACCTGGGCTGAACAGGAATTTTGGCTGTAATAATAGAGAGTAAAGCCTAATTCTGTGCTTTCTTTGGTGCTGTGCTTGTGAGGGTTGAAATGCTCCGTTCTTGTGTGTTCAGCAGAAAAGTGGGTTTTGGAGGGAATGGACTCAGATTCTGCTTGCAAAAACCATCTCCCAAGTGTGCCTTGGTCTGTGTTGTCTTGCCCTGGAGGCAAAAATGAAGCACTGCTGAGCCTAAGGAGTAGTTCAGAAGGGGATATTGGAAGTTGTGATCATGGGCTTTGCATCTCTAGGGACAGGTTAGGTGCCCAAAGGCAGATGGGAGAAAGGTGCTTGCTGGTCTCAAAATATTCATTTTTGAATAAGTGAAGGAAAACCAGCTCTCACGTGCACACCTTGACCTCCTGTGTGATCTCTGCCGAGCTCTTGAAGCGGGGGCACTAATCTCTGAAAGCAGCTCTTGCACTCTTATCTCCTGGTGTTGCTTGTATAGCCGAGGCAGAGGAGAATGAATCCTCCTTGAAAATTGATTTTTGAGAAGGGTGACTTACCTGACTATAAAGCACCACAAACATCATTATAGTCCGGGGGGAATGTGGCCTGGGATGTGTTTTGAAATGATACTACATGACTCTCCTTGTTCAGCTGTTCATATTGCCTGCCTAAGTGCACTAGGTGGAATGAAATCAAGCTTCTCAAAAAATTGGAGAAAAGAGGATTTTCTAAGCTTCCTATTTCTGTCATTTCTTAACTTCAGCTTCAGAGGTGTAAAACATTAAGACAGTGTTGCCTGCACAGCTTCAGAGGAGCCCGGGCTGCATCAGCTCCGTGTTTGCTCCTTTTCTGCTTTCCCTGTGTGTCCTGCAGGCTCCAGGAGGCTGTGGCTTAGCAGGTTGCCCTGTGCTGCTTTAAGCCACAGCAAATTCCCACATCCCTGCTCTTAGCTCACAAGTGCTGTTAAGTAAAACACATCAGCTTAACCCTCGGTGGAAGAGTTGCGTGCTGATGCGCTCTGCCCTCGTGTTTGCAGTGGCTTAGGCTTGCCTTAAGCTGCAGTAGCTGCTGGTGCTCAGGATCAGCGGGAGAGCTAAACCCTCACAGAGGTGAGATTGTGGAGCAGGGAGGGAGGCCCAGGAGGGATTTGTGGTCTGTCTCACCTTGGCTTGCTGCTGGAGGTTATTTCCTCCACAGGTGAGAGGCTGGTGTGGCACATGGTGGTCTGCAGCCTGCTGCTGCCCTCCTTGGGTGTCTCCCCCAGGCTTTGTTTTGGAGGGGTCTGTGGGGTGCTTGGTGGGGCTGGGCTGGGCTGGCAGGCTGGCCAGGTGTCACTGAGCACAGCACCTGGGGCAGGGACAAGTCCCAGGGCCAGCATCACCCAGAGCAGAGCCAAGGTGTGAGTGTTACCTTTGGGAGAGCTTCGGGAGCAGGGCAGTGCCATGGAGTGCCTGGATCATGTCTGGGGGTTCTGTGGCCACAGAGCCTGTCCAGGAACCACCTCCTGCCAAGTGCTGGGTAATCAAGAAGGGCCATCCAGCCTTTTACCAAGCACAAGTTCCCTTGTTGCGGAGAAGCAAACATCCATGTCCTTTTGGGTGTCATCTCTGCCACCTCCTCAAGGCTATTTTTTACTTGCAGACTGATTTGCACAGTGTCTGCAGAGTGCATCTACCTCTCAGAGCAGGATTGTGAAAAAAAGTGTGCATATGTGAGGGAATAAAGGTTTTTCTCCCTGAGCTGGCTGGGAGATGGCAGCAGGGATGAATCCTGTGCTCTCTGCCCACACCCAGCTCATGGCACTCCTTGGCTGTCTCTCTGTCCTCAATGTCTTTGCCCTTTGGGCTGCTGTCATCAGGGTTCACTCCACTGATGCTCCAGATAATTTTTGCTTAATGAAGAAATGATGACTCTCACTGCTGGGTGCCGCCTTGTCCTTTTGCCACCCCTTTCTGGCTTCTCCTCTTTTTTTTTTTTTTTTAATTTTAATGAGGTTGCTTGAACTTTTCCACCTAAATTAGCTGTCCTAATAACCAGATGCTCCTTGGGATGCTTTGGGACAGGGGTGGCTAGAGGAGTAGGAGCTTGTTAGCAGGAGCCTGGCTTCTGCTGTTCCCAAAAGCAGCTTTAGCTGAGGGCAGGGGCCCTGAGTGTGCTCCCAGCACCTGCCACACTGCACCCAAAGCAGTCAGGGGAAGGGGGCTAGCATTTTTGGAGGAGCATCCACTCAAAGGAATGATCTGAACAGTGCTGTGCTAGTGGGGCTGGAGCCCCAGAGTAAAGCCCAAGGGAAAAGGGATGGGCAGGTGTCCTTTTTCCTGGAGCTGAAGCACTTGTGAGAAGTTCAGAAAGCTTCGACACTCCCAGGTCCATCAAGGACAAGCCAGAACTGGGGCTGAGCACGTCTGCTCCCCTTGCAAATGTGCCATGGGTGCATAGGGTGGGGGTTTCTGAGAGGGTCCTGGGGTACCTGCTGCCAACCCCTGTGGGTTTGTGTGGGGCTGGGGAAGCTGCAGGAGAGCATTGCTGTCCCATGTGCCTGGGGTGGGCGTGCTGGCTTCTGTCCATGACATATGAGGGGCCTCACAGAGCTCAGATGTGCGGGAAACAGCTCTTGCAAGGGGCACTGTGGAGACATGGAGCAGTTTGTGCAGTGGGACCCTCTGCCACTGCCTGGGAGGGAGCACAGCCACAGCCTCAGACGGATGGGCTGGACATGTGACAAACGGAGCCCTCGAAAGGCACAGAGAAGTTCAGGCCCTGAGTCAGAAAGCTGACCTAATTTCCACTTTTTGCATCTTCTGTATGATTCTCTTCTCCCCTTTCTCCTACATTAGTTACTTCTGTTCGGTTTTTTTTTCCTGTGCTCTTTCTCACTTGCTGCTTGAACTCACTCCCAGTTGCATTGGGAGATGCATTTCTATTGGCATAATCATTGCAGGCAGTTGTTAATGTACCAACAAGGATACCATTGTAATCGGAGGATTTATTACTGCTGCTGTGAAACAACTGCCATGCTCTCTCACTTAACTCTTCAGCTCCCCTCCTGTCTTCTGCCAGCAGCTCAATCAGTAGCAATCTGCCCTTTTAAAAGAGCTGCAAGCATGCAACCTGGGGATGTGTTCTTTTATTGTTTTTTTCCTGCTCTTACCATAGGATGCTGCAGTTATATGAGTGAGAGTGAGTTCAGTGCTTCACTATCCATTTGTGGATTGAGTTGCAGCTGAAAGTGATTTTGTTGTTAAACTTCTTATTTAAAATAAGATCTAAATACTTCCATGAAGATGAAAAGTATATTTGGACTGCTTTTCTTTAGGCCACAGCAGTAGTGTGGCCTAAAGAATCTTGCAGGACCTTGAAAGGAATTTACTATTTCAGAGAAGTGTATGACTTCTTTTTTAGTTAGTTAAACAATTGCTAGTATTTTATCTGCCTTTAAGTGTCCTTATTTTTCAGTGCAGAAGGGGCTTTGCTGAAGGAAGGTAATCCCCAAACAACCAGGCTATTAATACTTGTTTTTCCCTGTGGTAGTCAGAGCCTGTGGCTATATGTTGGTAGGCAAGGAAGAGAAGAGGTAAAGTTCTGCACAGAGACCCTGCACCCTCAATCACAGTAAAAATACCTCTTGGGGTGGTAGGTTTTACTTCTCAAATTCTGATCCTCAGGATCTTGGGCAGTGGAGACAACTCACAAGCAGCAACAACAGAAACACAGCTTTCCTCTGCCTTCAGCCACCTGAGAGTTTCTAGCTGGAACTTAAAAATAAAACAAGCTAAAGAGATGCTACCAGTGGTGTGATCAGCTCAGATATTTTTCCCCCTTGCAAAGGTGACATTGAGGGTCTTCATCAGTTCTGCAGCGTGACAGGGTGTGTGTTTGCTCCCTGCTGAAGGCACTGCATGTGCTCCTGACTGACAGGGAGGAGTGCCTGGTGCTGCAGCAGGTATGGATCAGCATGTACAGCTAATTGCCAGGCAGGAGGGCTCCAGAGGATCACACTGCTAATCTAGATACTGCTCCTGCCTTACCAGCACCTCCTCCCTCCCACTGCACGCCTGCACACGTCCCTGGATCCTGTATGGAATAGGAATCAATAGTGCTGTGGGGGAGGGATGTAAGGAACGTGGATCCCTGAGAGCTGCCAGGGACTGGGAGACAACAGGGCCCTTCCAGCTTGCTCTTGTGTCTCTGGTGGCAGACCCTCCCTCCTTCCCTGAGATGGCATGGGTGGCCACAGAAAGGTTAGTAGATTTTGCAGTCTAATAACAAAGTGCTGTGTTCCTCTTCCTGATATTCCCACCCTCGCTGCCATTCAGGTGCCTCCAGTACTCACCTCTGGCTTCAGCAGGGTAGCTCTGGCATTGCTGTTCCTCTTGAACATCTTGTTTTGGAAGGTTTGTTGGTGCTGAGCTGTGATCCCTATGGGGCAACAAGATGTTATGGGGCAGATGGAAACATATCTTTTGCACTAATTCCCTGCAAAATCCAGGGTGTATGTCTTAGCCAGAAACAGCTTTTTAGGGGTAAGGAATACATGTATTTGTTCTTCCTAAATAGTTCACACCTCATACTTGGTAAGCTTAGCTCTGTCCAGGTGTCATGAAGCAGGCAGCTGGGGGCACAGGGTGGCACCATAGAGTGTCTCTAAAGTGTATCAGTGGGTAAAAGCTATAAGGAAATCCAAGGGAATAAGGGATTGCTGGGTTTTGCTTGTTCTGCAGTGGCCCTGAGATGGTCCAGCTGTATTGGGTAGCCTATCTAAGTTGTTTTACTCCTGAAGAGCCTGAAGTGTAAGGCTGCTGTGGTGCTAAGTGATTTTCACAACATTGTTTCACCAGCCTCTGGCTCCTAGCCTGATGCTCCTCCTGGATCTCTTAGCAGGGAAACAAGAGTCTTAGGCAGGTTGGCTGCCTTGCCTGGGAGTAGAGAAAACATTGGTAGATCTCTGCTTTGTGTTGGCTCATAAAAGCTTTCATAACCCACCCCTTGGAGATGTTTGGGGTTTTGGAGACCCAAGGATGAACCAGAGCCAGCCTGGGGAAAGGTGAGAGACCTGGATCATCCTTGTGTGTGTGGGCAGAGTTCAGCATGGCACTGGGAGCTGCTGGAAGCCTGGAGCCTGTCCTGGGGCTTGAGAAAAGTGTGTTGAGGTGTGCACCAAGTGCACACCTGGGAACTCCAGTCTCTGCTCCCTACCTGTTTTCTGGGAGACTGTCCTGAAAGCCTGTCCTAATTTCAGGACAAGGAGCTGTCCAAGCCAGCTCCTTGTCCTGAAATTAGCCATAATTAGCTGACTGAGTTCTTGTTGATGGTGTTGTTACTGAGGTGTGTGCATTTGAGGTGGGTTTGACTGGAGCTGGGTGTGTAGGCTTTCTGAGGAGGGCTGCCCTGGCCAGTGGGAGCAGCTCTGAACTCCTCCTCCTGGGACTCTCCCTGGCTGAGTCCCTGACACCCTCTAGTGGAAATATTTATATTAAATACTTCAGGAGTTTTCAAAACACCCTGTGCTCAGCAGCCCATCCAGCACCCTCTGCAGTGACCTGTGGCCTGGGGACTCAGGAAATGCTGGATTCCTTGCTCTTAAGTGTTGTAAGTACAAGCTCAAAGCTGTCAACTGTGACTGGCTCAGGGATGATGGCACAGTAGATTTGCTGCCAGGAATTGCTTTTCAGTCACTCCTCTCCTTGTCCAGCTGCTTGCTGCCAAACCTAACATTGATTGCTGGAATAAAGAGAGTTCTGTTGACACTTGCAGAGGGTCATGACAGCTGCAGGGCTGGACTTGTGTTTGGGGACAAGGAGGAAGCAAGGCTGGATGCTGGGAGAAGTGCAGAGAAGGCTGCCTGGATGGCACATTGATGAGAGAAGAGAGGAGAAACAGGCAGGAGCTGGGTGAGAAAGAAAGAGCAAAAGGATGTGTCCTGCAGCATCCCGCTTGGCTCTGATTCAGGTGTGGCTCTGTTCCCTTTGATACAGGGAGGTGACTCTTATCTAAGCTTGTCCTTGCTTTCAAGTGGAGCTCAGCTAGCAGAGTGTCCCCAGAAGCCCTGGTGTTTCCTGTGGCAGGTGGCTGCAGGATGAGTGTGGGTGGCTGGCAGCAGCTCCCAGGTGAGCTCTGTGCTAAGACTCACTCGTGTCCTGATAATGCAAACTGATGTCTGTGACACCTGAGCAGGGTCACTGGCTTGGGAGGAGCTTCTCTTCCAAGAATGCACATCCTGCATGCCCTGGCCTGCCCTGGTGAGCACTATCCTGGTGTTCCCTTATTTCTCTGTGACTTACAGCCCTAGTCTGCTCCATCCCTGTAGCTCTCTTGTCACATGGAGTCACAGAATGGGTGAGATTGGTAGGGACCACTGAAGGTTGTCTAGTCCAGTCTCCCTGCTTAAGCAGGGTGCCCCAAAGCACATTACTCAGGATTGTGTTCAGAAGACTTTTCAGTATCTCCGGAGAAGGAGCCTCCATGGTCTCTCTGGGCAGCCTGTTTCAGTGCTCTTGTCATCCTCACAGAAAAGAAGTGTTTCTTCATGTTTCTCTCCTCCTACTGCTCAGCACCACCTTGACCCCTGCCCTTCAGACACTTGCATACATTGATGAGGTCTCCTCCCAGTCACCCCTTGTTGGTGCAGGCCAGTGGGGTCTGTGCTTTGGGAATAGCATTTTCTCTTCTCCTATCAACTTCCCCCCTGACTGAACACAGTACTGAGGCACATCTTACAGTGTAAATAAAACAGCTGTTTGTGCATCACTGGCCAAGAATGAGACTGTTGGTGTGAAGCACATAGCCTCCCTGCTGTCCCAGCCACCTCAGGGCTCTGGCTTGTTCCTCCCGGATCCTTGGAAAACTGGACTTTCTTTTATCAAACAAGTGTGAAGTCCTCCTGGTTAGGAAGGTGGCACTGACTGAATATCTGTCCCTGCCATGCTGACATAAGACAACAGCCTGAAGGCTCTGCGCAACCCAAAAGGTCTTACCAGTTCCTGTAACCAGGAGGATCTTGGTTGGCTTTTTTAAGTAAAGTAGCAGGAGGAATGCAGCACAGTGTGTCAGGTGCTACCACAGTTAAATTACAGCGCTAACCACACGCTGACACCTCCTGACTTTTCTCCAGGAGTGCACTTTGCAAAAACTTGCCTTTGTGGGATAAAGGATGCTAACCCTCCAGCTGGGTTATGACCTGGAAATACAAAGTCATGGTTCCAGCTGGCAAAATGATGTCTGTGCTAGCCTCCCGTGTGCTCAGGGAATGGTGTGACAAGTGCTTGTCTGACACCCAGCCTTCAGACAGGCTTCCCATTGTATTACTCCTGGGAAGTGGGCAGCTCCTTGTCTGGCAGGCCAAGTGCCTGTCCCTTCTTGGAGCATGACCTGGCTTGTCCTGCAAACCAGACAGGCTCCTGGGGTCAGCAGCTCCATGTGCTTACCCAGAGAGCAGCTGTGCTGCTGAGCAAGGCTGGGGGGCACACAGGGAACTGATGGGGTATGCAGGGCTCTCAGACCAGGGGAGAGAGGACAGGCACATTTCCTTCACAGGTATCTGCTTTTACCCCATAAGCTGTTGCACAGAAGCTCTGAATTCAAAGCATCTCCTCAGGAAAGTCACTCCAGCAAGATGATGATGAGGCTTAATTTATTTAAATAACATAGGAGAAGCTGTAAGAGCCCATGGCTGGAGGGCAAAGAGAAAGGAGCCATGAATCTGTGAAAATTACTCAGTAAGGTTTGAAATGAGAAGTTAAAAGCTTGTTGTGTAGGCATCGTGAACTGGCAAGGTTAGTTGTGGCTGTCACCACTGTTTGGGAGTCAGGATAAGGGAAAAGGTGAAGTAAGAAGGATCCTGGCCAGAAACTATTGCCAGCAAGCAGGGGATGGGGGTTCCAGTGGGAGGGATGAGGGGAAGGGAGAGAAGAGAAGATGTGGTGGTGACAGGGACAGAGACAATGACCTGCCATGTAAGCAGCCTTATAAGGTACTTTTCCTGTCAGGCAGTAACTTGAGTGGTGAACATGTAGTAAAAGGAAATGCTCCGATCTGGACTGGATGTGGGAAGATTTCCCTCTCATTTACTCCCAGCTTGTTCCTTTTTTTCTTTGCCCTCTTCTGATTCTGACTTTTCTGCCATAAATAATCCCAGTGGTTGTCTTCACTGCAGCTCATTGCTCTCTGTAGCAGTGCCTGAATGAAACAGATGCAGCTTCTGGCAGCTCAGCTAATTTTGTCAAATCATCCAGAGCTGTCAATGAAACCAAACTGAGATATGTTAATTATATTCCACTGATATGTGGCAAAACCGTGGGCATTAACAGGCTCACTAACACTGCCTGCAGAGCTGGGGAGAAGGTTTGCATTCTTCTTTCCACGTGATATTCCTTGAGACAGCAAAGTCTAGAAAGGCTTCTTTATTAAAAAGTCTCATCTTCTGGTGGTAAAACCTCTCTCTAAATCCAAGCAAGGTTGGAGGCCTGCAGTTTTTGGTTTTCATCCTGATTTTAGCAGTTGTACTTCCTTTCCTCTGGTTAATCAAGTGGAAAAGTAGCCAGCAGTTTTATCAAGTGCCTTGAGGTAGCTGTGTCCTGGGAGTGAGCACTGGTCAGGATGCAATTGTATTGCTGCCCTTAGAGAAGCCAGTTCCCTCTGAATGCAGAAACCCCTTCCTTTGGCCTGAGGGGGTCATTAAAAGAGGAAACAATATAAACTACAGAGAAGGGAATTGGGTCTCCTGACTCTTTTATAAGGGAAGATTAAAGGAACTGAATATGTTTGGCTTGGCCCAACCAGTGACTGCGGAGGGGTGAAGACCATGAGGTTGAGGAGTGGCTGAAGGAGAGAGGGGGCAAGAGAGGCATCACAGAACATGGTGGGGACATGATGGAGGAGAGGCTCCTTGTGACAAAAGGCCTTGATGGGAAATGGATGCAATAAACTGTGCTGCTCTGCAGCGTGACGGAAAACCTTGTTCAGTTGCTGGGGCCCACTGAGCAGGAATTTAAGCACCACACTTGGAGTTTGTGCTGCACATCATGGTCTTTTCCTGCCAAGGGCTTTGGGGACAGTTCTCTTCTTCCTAGGGGCTAAATGAGAGTTAACACAGCCTTGCTAATTCTTAATGTTTAATTGCAACTGTGAAAAGAAACTTCTCCCCCAGCTCTCTTAAGGTGTTTGGCCTTTGCCCTCGGCATTTTGGCGTTGCTAACTCTGGGCTGTTTGTGTCCTGCTCTGCTGCAGTGATCCCGGACTCGCTGCGGGTGACAGCGATCCCGCAGACACTGAACAAGGTGGAACACGACTCCCTGGAGCTGAAGTGCGAGGTGTCCAAGAGCACAGCCCAGCACAGCCACGTCTCCATCGCGTGGTACCGGCAGCGCGGCAGTGAGGCGCCCATCGAGATCATCTCCCTCAGCCGCGACTTCGTCCTGCGGGCCGGCAGCGCCTACGCCCAGCGACAGGCCACGGGGGATGTGCGCTTGGACAAAGTTGGGGAGACCACCTCCAAGCTCACCATCTACAACCTGCACCCCTCAGACCAGGGCGAGTTTTACTGCGAGGCAGCGGAGTGGATCCAGGACCCAGACGGTTCTTGGTACGCCATGACCCGCAAGCGCTCCCAGGGCGCCATCGTCAATGTGCAAGCCACTGGTCAGTGTCTCTTCTGCCTCTTCTCCCTGGGCTGGGCAGTGGGAGGAGATGGAAAATAGGGCTGTACCTTGTTAGGTGGCTGGGATTTACCTCACTGCTTTGCCATATGCCCCATTTGGGGGGCTGCTGGCAGGGTGAAACAGGGCAAAGGAGGGCCCAGGCACTGCCTGCAGCCAAGGGAAGTGTCAGCAAAGCGGCTTGGGTGGCAGGCCCTGTCTGCTGATGTGGTCAGGCATCTAGAGCTGGCACAGAAGCTAAAACGTGCATCTTAAGCACTTGGTGCTAGCATGGGCAGTGAGGATTTTGGTAAGTTAGGAGGTAAGAGTGATATAGCAGGGAATAAAACTAAAATTTTCAGCAAGCGCTTTTGTATCGCACAAGGTCCATTTACAAGTCAAAATTCTTCTCCTAGCCCCCAGCACAGGTTCCTGCTAAGGATCTAAAGACCCAGCTAAGCTCTTTGTTCCCCTTGGATATCCCCAAACGTTCTGCCTCTTGACTCTGGCTGAGCAGGGTGGGAGTAGGACTAGGCTCCAGGACCAATTTAACAGTGTTACCGGATGCTCCAGAGCTGCTACCTGGATGACAGGAATGTGACTGAGGAAGCCTTTGCTTGCTCTTTGCTCGATGGGCAAGAGGATAGCTCAGTGAGAGCACAGCCCATCTGGTCTCCCACAGCAAAAACAAAGACCTAACCTTTTTACCTCTGGATGTGCTTGTCTGAGGGCTATTGGCTATGCAGGGAGTAGCAAATTGTGAGCCCTTGCCATGAGGTGTGCTGGCTGTCCTGGTGGGCTTTGCCATCCTGACACAAGTCTCTCTCCCCAGACAAGGAGTTCAGCGTCCGGCTGGAGACGGAGAAGCGGATGTACATCGTGGGCGAGCCGGCAGAGTTCCGCTGCATCCTGGAGGCACAGAACGTCCCTGACCGCTACTTCTCCATCTCCTGGGCCTTCAACAGCTCCCTCATAGCCAGCCTGGGACCCAACGCCGTGCCGGTGCTCAACAACGAGTTTGCCCAGCGTGAGGCCCTGGGTCAGCTCAAGGTAGCCAAAGAAAGTGACAACGTTTTCGTGCTGAAGATCTACCGCCTGCGCCTGGAGGACAGTGGCAAGTACAACTGCCGTGTGACCGAGCGGGAGAAGACCGTGACGGGAGACTTCATCGACAAGGAGAGCAAGCGGCCAAAGAACATCCCCATCACTGTCATGCCACTCAGTAAGTAGAAGTGTGCCCATCCCCTCCTGAGGGCATTGCTGTACTGGGCAGGTAGCTGGGAAAGATGTGATATGCCCAGACCACAGCAGTACAGGAGAGGGAGGAAAAGTGTTCCCATGCTGTTCGGGCTTGGAATCCCAGCTGGCAAGATGTATTTCTGGTTTTGGGAAGGGGATGAAAAGGAGGGGTATGTGTCGGGTTTATAGGTGGGGAGTCATGCCCTCATCTGGTAATGACACCAAGCTGGCAGTTCCTTTCTTGAGCTGAAGGTACATGTGACAGCCTCTGACTTGCTCCTCACATCTCGCTCCTGGCCTTGCTCTGCGGGGAGCTGGGTGCTCTGTAAAGTACTCAGCAGACATAGTGGGGAGACCAGCTTGGCCTTGGTTTATCCTGGGAGCTGCTAGGTTCCTGCAGGCTGTTATGGTGATTCAGCTGTCTTGCAAGACAGCTGTACTGGAGGAAACCAGGTGTGCTTGAGCCGTAGGGCTCTTCAGCATGGAGCTCCATCCTGGTCACTGTGTGTCGGCCAGCTCTGGTGAAAACAACTGGAGGCTTGCCTTGAATCACATTTATATTTGAGAGATAAACATGGTAAATATAGAAATAACAGGTTGAGAGGAGAGATTCCACTGAGTCATTCCTTGTTTTGCTCTTTGAAACTCTGGTGGCCATGGCACGGTGAATCTTGCATGGGTTGCCCAGGCTACCAGTGGAGTGGCAGTGGGCTTGGACCAAGCAGAGGGTAGCTGCAAGAGGATTTCGTGCTTTACTGGCCTCCTATCTCCGAGATTTGTAGGGAAATGCGGCCCTTTCCTCTAGCCTTTTTTTTCCCCTACTCATTTCTCCAAAAGAAATTCTATTTCTTTTCTGTCCTACCAATATTTGGTCTCATTTGTTTGGTACTGAAAATCACTCTAGCTAGAAATCTTGCTCTGGATAAATTTCTAAAACGTATTGTTTCTAGACCCAGCCACCTTTCAGACAGATTTGATTCTTGCTTTTGATAAATAACCAGCTGTAGGAACAAACGTGATGATTTTTTTAAGGGTGCTAAGTGTCCATAACTCTGATGGAAGGCAGCAGGAGTAACCAGCACTCAGTATCTCTGAAAAACCAGCCACAAAACCTTACACCTCTGGGAAGCTCAAGATACCAGATTTTTTTTTTGAACATTACCAAACAGTGATAGCTACCTATAGTGTCACTAACAGTGGGAGTTTGGGAGAGCTTCTCCCAAAAGCTGTTGGTAGGAATGGATGTGGCAAGATGATGATCAGGATGACGTGAATTGAAAAAGCCACAGGGCGCTGGAAGCTTTTTTTTTTTTGGCAGAGCCAGTTGGCACGCAGTGCCTATTGTAGCAACAGAAATTCCCTCAAGTTTTGCCAAGATCCCATCCCGGACCTGTGACCAGAAGACACGGCAATGTCTCCTGAGCCGTAGGCAGAGATTTCTCCCAGCTTTGGCCTACACCTGCCTTGAGTGTACAAGTCACCAGGAGCAGCTCGCTGCCCACCAGCTGTTTTTGGATGTGGTCACGCATGAGGTTAAGACGTGCCTGGACCCAAATGCGTGGGCAGTCTCCTGCACCTGGTGGAAAGCGTCTCTGGCCAGCAGCGTCCTTCTTGCAGCCCGAGCAGTGGCGAGTGTGTATCATCTCCCCTGTGTGTGTGCGTTTCTCTCCTTAGAGACCAGCATCTCCTTGGAGATAATCAACAACGCCACCAATGTCTTGGAGGGAGAGAGCCTGCGCTTTGGCTGCAACGTGCGCTCGGGCTTCGGGCCCCAGAGCCGCCTGTCGGTCGCCTGGCAGCTGGTGGACAAGCTGAACCGGCGCAGTGAAATCGTGCGTCTGGACCGGGAGGGCACCCTGCACCCCGGCCCCGCCTACGCGGAGCGCAGCAGCTACGGGGGCATCCAGGTGGAGCAGGTGCGGCCCGGCTCCTTCACCCTGGAGATCTTCAACAGCGTCAAGGCGGACGAGGGCCACTATGAGTGCCGGGTGGCCGAGTGGACGCGGACGCTGGATGGGGAGTGGCAGATGGTTGGGGAGCGGCACACGAGCACCCCGGTGTCCATCACTGCTCTGGGTGAGTACTTGAGGCATGGGGAGCCCTGGGGCCACGGTCCCCCACGTGCCTGGCCGTCCCCCAGGAGGTCACCTGCATATCACTGAGGCTGTTCTCAGAGCTCCTGCCTTTGCTTGCCAGCAAAATGGAGGCACTCAGCAGCCTGCCTGCAGCTCCTCGTAGGTTGGTGTGAAACGCCTGCGTGTGCCCTTGCATGTAGGGGCAAAGTCTGAGGGGTGGCTGTGGCAGGAGCAGAGCAGGGAATGGCTGAGGAGAGGGATAGGGCTTCCAGAGTCCTTCAGAGGAGAGAGGCTGCCAGTGCCATGATGTGTCCTGCCAGTACTGGTTCTGGGTTTTCGTCAGTGCAGTGGTCGTGCTCCCCTGGCAGCCCATGGACATCAAAGCCTCCCTGCCTGCCCTGGGTAAACCTTACTTCTGCCCACACCAGATCAGGAGTGCGGAATGCTGGGCATCTGTTGACCGAAAAAGCAGAAATGATGAGCATCTCTGACAGAAAGTGTGAGTCAGGAATGGTCCTCACTGCCTCTGCAGGGAGGCACTGAGCTGCTGGCCCAGAACCACAGTGTTGTCCATGACCAAAGTAAACCAGTACCTGGGATCATTGCAGCTGGTACTCTGCTCTGCCAAGGGGCTCCTCTATTTCCAACACAGTGAAACCACATCAGTTTAGGAGAGGGCAGGCAGGGAGTTTGACATTGTGCATGGATTGTAAGTTACTTTGGTTCTCTTGGCTCTTGGGTTGGTTCCAAAAGGGATCTGCAGAAGGCTGAAGAAGGGATGACTGCTTCTGTGAGGCCACTGATTTTCAGAATGCCAAGGCTAAGACAATCAGGGAGCTCTACTGAAAGGTTGAGATGGGAATTTTGGAATTTTGGTAGGAGGGTGGGGATTGTGTGGCTCCTACTGGTACTCTGAAGTATTAATCTTAAGCTTTGACAAGATGTGTGTGAGACCAGACTTCAAAGTCATATTGTATTCTGATGAAAATCTTGCTTTTTTCCTCCTTTCCTCTCCTTTACTTTTGACCTCCTTTCAGAGGCTGTTTTGTCTGGAGTTAGAAATCTTTTCTGGATAGCTCCCAAAAGCAGGTAGGGACGTTCTTTTGTAAAGAACTAAAGCAAGATTCTCATCTAATTTCAATGGTGTCTTCCTTAGGAGGTCAGCTGCATTTGGCCTGCTACAAGTCCCAAGTGTCAGCCCTTCCCTTTACTCTGCCACTTGTAAAAGTCTTGAGATGAATCACTGAGATTTTAAAATGTGTCACTTCTACTCTTGTTAAAATTTAAGATGCTCAGAAGCCCACAGCAGTTCCAGAAGATGTGATGGAAAGGTTGTTCCACCTCCTCCGCTCCTCAGTCACTGGCCGTTGAGCATGTTCTGTCTAGGCTTAAGAAATTCCTGGGTCTCTTTAACTAGCAAAGCTGAAGTACCTTATAAAAATATAATAGAGAAACTATTGAGTATTGGTTTGCTGCTGAATCTGGTTGGGGTTTTTTGTTTTTTTTTTGTTCAGCTTCATGTTTTTGAAATGTCCTGAGAAACTCAAATTCAGGGTACTAAGAAAAAGCAAGAGAGGTTTATGGCTTCAGAAACTGCTGTTCTAAAAAAAATGCAGTAAATTTAGGGACACATTTCAAGTTAAGGTCTCATTGTTTGCAGCCTGCTGGGGTAAGAAGCTCTTCAGCTGATGATGTTCAAACCCACAGATCTAACCACAGCATGGTTCAGAAGCAGCAGCCAGAAGAGAGAGATGTGCTGGCTGAAGAGACCAGATGTTCCTGAACTTCTGAGGCTCTTGAATGCATGGCACAGACTTAAGTCCCAGTCTGGCCATGGAAACAGGGATTGAGGGAGTGGTGTATTTTTGTAGGGAGGTTTTACATCAAATCAATCCACTTTTATGCTTTTTGTTCCAAGTCCCAAAAGAAGAAGAGCTTTTGTTTGTTAAGTGCCATGACCATGTTGATGGAGTTGAAGACCTGAGAAACACACCTGGCTTCTGCATGACTTCATGAAGCTTCCTTGCCCAGGCCAACTGGAGAGTAAACTTGATGAAGTCACCCGGTCTTGGTGAAATTAAGTTGGCTTTCCAGGGCCTTCTCTGGCTCGGGGTTTCTCTGAGCTGTGCCTGCTAACACACTGGGGCAGGGGGGCTGCTGCAGGGTCTGAAGGTGAGGGTTTGTGTGGGGTTGAGATGCAACAGCTCTGCAGGGGAGGCAGCCTGGGTCTCACACTGCCCTCCTGGGTAATCACTGAACATGCTGTGAGAGGCTTTAATCCTGAAGATTGACCTGTTTTCTCAGTAATTACACGTCCTGGAGCTCTGGCACGGTGACGCCATGGGTTGTGGAGGCACTTGCTGGAAGTGAGCAGATTTGGTGGGCTCCATGCTGTGCCCGGTCTGCCTGCAGCAGCAGGGAGCTCCTGGCTCATCTTTTAGAGCCAGTGGCACGCTGAAACTCCATGCTGATCCAGAAGATGTTCCTTTTTTGAGTGTGCACTGTCTGGGGTCTCCTCCAGCAGTGGCAGCTCTGCTGAGAGCTGGGGTGGTCAGCACTGCAGGGAGAGGGGGAACTGTCAGCCCATGTGGGATGCCCCATGGAGCCTCTGAGGAGGGGAGCACTTCTTGGGGACATTGGCAGAAGAAAACAAGGTTCCTCCTGAGTCTGCTGGCCACACTGAAGTGATTGGAAGAGAAGAAAATGTTTCTCTCTGCAGCTTGGTTCAAATGAACAGTGGAAATACTCGGCCTGAATATGTATGCCTGACTGGCTTAGAGTTGGCTAACTGGAATATATTACCTTTTAATTACCAATAGACTGCTGATTTCAACTCCTCTAAACAAACAGAGTGCTGGGGGTAAACAAGTCAAAGTGTATTGACCAGCTTGCAGAGTGGCAGACATGTGAGAATAACTGCATAAAGCTGTCCTGGAGTTGTGATCTGGAAGAGAACAATAGCTGTGCTGAGTGAAGAACAGGAGCAACCAGCTTCTCTTTCAGTTTGCATCCATCCTGTAGTTTTGTAACCATTGCCACCTCTACAATGTATGTTTTGAAGGCTGCTACATCTTGCTTTCCTCATTCTTCCTCCAGCTGCAGCAGCCAGATGCAGACTGGGGTTGGGGGACAGGGTGGTACCCCCTGCCCAAGAGGTGGATGTGAATCACAGGGGGCTGCTGCTGAGTAGCTTCTTTGCCAAGTGCTCTCCCTTGCCATTGTGCTGCTGCATTTCCATACAGGGTTTTGCCAGCCTGCAGAAGCTGTGTCTCAGGGGATCTCACTCCTCTGGGCAGAAATCGAGGGCAATCCTGCTATGGCTGCAGCCCGTGCTCACCCCGGCCGTCACTGCTGCTCAGGCCGCCACCACCACTTGTGTGTTTTTGCCTCTGCTTTTCACCTCACTTGGCCATAGCACATGAGAAGCTGACACAACTCGAGTGGCTGATCACACCGCTGGATGACCACGCTGGCTTTTGCATGCTGACAGCGGGGCCCCCTTAGGCAGGTGTCTCAAAGCCCTCTCCTCTCTTCCCGCAGAGGCCGGATTTGCCGTCACCGCCATCTCGCGCACCCCGGGGGTGACCTACAACGAGTCCTTCGACCTGCAGTGCATCATCAAGCCCCACTACCCGTCCTGGGTGCCGGTGTCGGTGACGTGGCGCTTCCAGCCGGCGGGCAGCACCGAGTTCCACGACCTGGTCACCTTCACGCGCGACGGCGGGGTCCAGTGGGGCGACAGGGCCGCGGCCTTCCGCACGCGCACCGCCATCGAGAAGGCCGAGTCCAGCAACAACGTGCGCCTGAGCATCAGCAGGGCCAGCGACACCGAGGCTGGCAAGTACCAGTGCGTGGCCGAGCTCTGGAGGAAGAACTACAACAGCAGCTGGACCAGGCTGGCGGACAGGACCTCCAACCTGCTGGAAATCAGGGTCCTGCGGCCAGGTGAGCGATGAGGGTGTGTGGAGGGGGCTGGGGGGATGGGGTACTCTGTGGTCAGGATGACCCCGAGATGTGTTGGAGTCTCTTTTGCCAGCCTGGCAGCCAAAGAAGGAGTCAGGATTCTTCTGTTCTGGTTTTCAAGGTTGTTTATTTGCTGTTATATATAACATTCTTTCTCTGACCCACTGTAGGTCTGTCTGGCAGGTCGGGTTGAGGCACACTGGCCACCCTCAGAGGCAGTGTTATCTTTTTATACTAAAAACTAAGTGTATATTACAATAATTTTCCAATACCTATCACCTATGTTAGACAGTGTGTTTCTACTCTAAACCAATCCAAAAGTGCCAACATCACCCAGAAGATGGAGGCTGAGAAGGAGGACAAGGCACACCCAAATCCCTCCATCTTGGCTTCTGAACCTCCATTCTAAAAACTCAGAATTCTACTTTTCTATCTTGTTACAAACTAACTGTCATTCTACTTAAACTTTCCTGGCTTGTGAATCCTCATAAAAGGTTGGTAATTGTTTTTTCCAAGGGCTAAAATCGAAGGCACAGGTGTTTTTGACTCCATGCCAAGGTCTCTGAACTCCCTGTCAGGGTCTTCAGTCCTCCAGGGCAGCCAGAGGAATTTCCTGGGTTCTGACAGGGTATGTGCTGGTGCTGCAGAGTTCTCCTGTTGTATTTGCAGCGTGCCCTGTGGCAGAAAGGAATGATGCATCTGACTCCATGTTCTCAGAAGGCTAATTTATTATTATATTATATTATATTAATTATATTATATTAATTATATAGTATATTATATTATATTATATTATATTATATTATATTATATTATATTATATTATATTATATTTATATTATATTATATTATATTATATTATATTATATTATATTATATTATATTATATTATATTATACTAAACTATACTAAAGAATACAGAAAGGGTACTTACAGAAGGCTAACAAGATAATAATGAAAACTCAGGACTCTTTCTAGAGCCCTGACACAGCTTGACCCTGATTGGCCAATAAGTCAAAACAATTCACATGAAACCAATGAAACAACCACCTGTTGGTAAACATTGTCCAAACACATTCCAAAGCAGCAAAACACAGGAGAAGCAAATGAGATGAGAATTTGTTTTCCTTTTTCTCTGCGGCTTCTCAACTTCCCAGAAGAAAATCCTCGCCCAAGGGATTTTTCCAGAAAATATGACTGCCACAGTCTCCCCTGAGTTAGGATTGCTCTTCTGGCAGTGAGTGATGTTTCTCATCACTCTTGTAGCTGGCTCAGCTCTTTGACTGTGATTATGTTGGAGGTCCTTTATCCACCTCTGGGCAAGTGGGTCCTCTCTTTGCCTCTTGTATGCTGTTCCTGGGGTTTTCTTCTGGGAAGTGAGGTGGCTGAGCTCAGTCCAGTGTCTGGAGTGTTCCTGTGAGACAGAGGTGGTTTGCAGGTTGCCACCTCCATTTATTAGGGCAGACTCTGAAAAGAGGGGAGAAGAATGGGACAAACAGGATCAAAGAGAAGGATGTGTTGCCACCCTAGCTGCATGTGCACCGTAGGTGGGGTGCTTCTGCTCTGGTCTAATAACTGGGCACATCTCTCATTCTGTTGGAGGCACCTTCAAAAACAGATGGTGATCAAAGAGCCTAATACTCATCCTCACCAGAAATTGACCCCTTTTGGCTGAAAGCCTCCGTTGCCGTGGGTGCCCACACAGACTGTGCTGCAGATAAGCAAGAGGCACCTGGTGTGGCAGGGGCAGTTAGAAAAACCTACAAGGTGCTGTCCCTGTACTGAAGTGAGGGGCCTTCTGTAGGCCTTGTCACTGATATTTTGGTGGTGTCCCTATTGTGCATGAAAAGCGCAAAGGCCACAGTAGCTGTGGGCTTGGCTGAGCTGAATGGTGTATTGCTGTCTTGGCCTTAGGGATGGAGTTGGTGTTTGGAGTGAGGCTTTTAACCCCTTCAAGGCTATTGGCTCAGGTCCTTCCTGCATGTGTGTTCTCCTTTTGTGTTCCTGTGCAGAAGGGGTCCTTCCTAGGGTCTCTACTGGTTGGGCTTTATGTTTTTCCCATCAGTATCCCTCTTCATAATCCCTCCACCTTCCCCAACCCTGTCTTTAGACAACTCGGGGGATGCTGTGAGCTCAAGCCACCTCATGAGCCCTCCATCATTTTTCTTCCCTCTCTCTCCCTTGCCCTCATCTCCAGGTTAATCTTCTCCATTTATCTTGATTATGCTGCCTTGTAATACATGTTTTACTGCTTGCAAGGTCGAATTGGGGATGTTCATCATTTTAGCTTACTTCCTTAGGAAGCAGTGTTGAATGGATGTGGTCCCTGGAGTAACATGCTTCTTCCCAGCCCTATGCATGCATATCTGTGTGTGAGACAGAGAGGGAAAGAGAAATTCTTGATAACAGCTTCAGGAAGAGAGCCTGTATGTCACAGCTCAGGGTGGCAGGCAGCTCAGTTAAACTATGCTCTGGCAGCCTGTTGTTCTTTACTGGAGCAGTAACACTCAAGTGATGCCTTAACAGAACAAGTTGTCCAGGTCTCCATGGTTTTCACCTCTCCCTGTCTCCCAGCTGCTCAGCAAACAACTGCAAAATAAATCTTAGCTGTCAGTTCAGTGAGCCTTGCATACTGTTTGAGACTTCATGGCTCACAGGTGGGGGTGGAAGAGAAGAGGGACGCCTCAGAGCTCTCCGAGCACCATGGCTGCACCCTCTCTGTGTTTTGTTACCATGTCCCAGGCAGCCTCTGGGAGCAGGTGGTTGATGTTCTCCATGACTGAAATGTTGGCAGTCAGACCAGGGACTGCTCTGGTTCTCTCTGGTTTTGCATGTGGCAGAGGGTCGTACTGTGTCTTTCCTGGGTGTTTGGCTGGATGATCTCCAGAGAGGATCCAGGATGATATGGGAGACACCTTCCCCAGATATTTCTGAGTGAATGTCCTAGAGCCTTCCCAGTCAAACCTGTGCTGATGAAGTGGGTGCTGGATATTTAGATAAATATCCAAGGCTTCTCGAAAAAGGGTCACTCAGGACCGCAGAATTATTAAACAGCTGAGAGAGCTGTCTGTCTACTTCTGTTCCACTAGGCACTAGTTATCTGAGGTAACTTCAGGTTGCTTTTTGTTGTCTCAGTCCTATCCTTTCCTTTGCCATTAGCCGTGGCTGTCTGCCTTGACCCATATGCTTGGGGTGTATTATCTCCACTACCAGTCCACTAAGGGACACCATAAAGAAGAGTTTTCTGGAGGTCTTTTGGCAAATGGAGCCAGCATGTGTTTCTAGACTGTCAGTTAATGTGGGGATTCTAGTTCCCTCTCAAACCCCTGCTCCCTGTATGAGTGACCTTTCTATTTGACAGGTTCCAGGTGCAGACATGGAAATCAGTATATATCAGCCTGATATACATAAGTGTGTTGAGGAGAGAAAGGTAAATTAGTGGTGGCCTCCTTGCTTTGTGAAATGCAAGAAGAAATGAGCAGTATTTTGAGAAATGAAACATGTAGGGAGCTGAAGGAGGGGGCATGGAAGGCAGGCAATGGCAGCATAAACCCAATTCTGAGTACAAGGTCTGCAGGCATTATGGCACAAGTCTCCTGTGTGGCATCTGAGCCAGATTTGGCTTTTTAGAGTGACATTCCTGATCCCCTGGGATCTTTCTGTTCTAAAGACTGGCAGTGTGAGGAAATTCCCTATAAAGGGTGCTCGTTGTGTGTGTGAGACGTTATAGAGAATTTAGGTATCATGTAAGTTCACCATCAGTAGCACTGGGATCCAAAGCTCCCTTTCCTGACCTGCTGCTCAGTGTCATGCAAGCCTGCACACCTTGGGTTGAGAGCTCATGTGTGCTTTACAGGGACAGAGACCTGCGCTGCTCTAGGGCCACTGCTGAGTTTTAACTTCCATAGGCTGGGGCAGAAATCCAGGCTGGTGTGGAGACATGACATGACTGGAGACCAGACCAGCTAGATGGCCTGTGGCTGTTTCATTTTCCTACAATGCAGTGCTCTCCTTTTTACTTCCATCTCTCAAGATGCCTGTTGTTTCTTTCTTGGTGAGCTCTTGTTGCAGCAGAAGGGGAAGAATAATGAAAGTGCATCTCAGTTCACACCAGCTGCTTCCCTGAAACCAAAGCTGGCAGGAGACCATGCAGAGTAGTGCAGTGTGAACTAGACGTGAGCCCCGAATGCAGGAGTGGAGATTTCTTTTGTGTTTGGGGCTCCCCTTCTGCTGCAGTATCTGGCCTGCCTCTGAAGACCTGGGTCTGTCATCCCCAAGGCCCTCATCCCTTTCCCCTGAGGGTTCACCACCATTTTCCCATCTAGAGACATTGCTTTGCCCTTTGCTTTGCCCCTTTCCAGGTTGAGAAGAGCATCCATCATGCAAAGGCTTAGTAGGCTGATATTTGAGAGATCCATCAGGATTAGCTGTGTACTGTGCTTGGAGAGGACATGTGTGGCTCTCCCTGGCACTTACAGTTTCCTTGGATTTTAGAGGAAGCAGAGGTACCTGTTAGGGGAAGCAGATGGTTCCTTTTGAATCCAAGTGACCCTGGAAGTGTTTGATTCAGGCTGAGCGCTCAGTGCTCACTGAGATGCCAGCTGACCTCACTGTCCCCTGCCCCCTTTCTTGCACAGCACGGAGGGGACACAGCACCTGGGCTCTGGGTCCTGCCTGAGAGAGGAAGGTGGTAGATAGGCTCGGACAAGTCAAGGGGAAGACCCAAGCACTGTCAGGTAGGCTCTGTTCCCATCTCCTCCTTTGATCTGGCTTCTCCCTGTCAGGTGTCCAGGGATGAGACAGCAGGCACTGTCTGGCAGCAGTGCGTGTCCGTGTGGTCTGCAGGACTCAGACAAGGGCAGCAGACAGTGCACCATGGGGGCTGTGCTGCAATCTGGGCAGGCTTGGGTATCTGCAGAATGCTCTCTCTTTTGGCAAGGAGGCTTGGGGCAGATTTGTGCTGGTGTATTAAATTGCCGTTGTCATTGTGTGTGTTACTGCTCTTATCATTCCCCTGCAGCACAGACAAGGGGGTGATTCAGCAAAGTCCTGGGGTCTGAGTGCTGGAGAGTGTGTCTGGCAACAGCAGAAAAAGAAAGCAGGGCTTTCACACAACACCCTCAGAGCACCTTGTCACCCCTTTCATACTCATGCAGCTCCCCATGCAGCTCCCCGCCCCTCCATCCTTGTATTGTCCCTTGTCCTGTTCCTTCGTGACTAAATCTGGATTGGGTGCTTGGGGAGAAGCTGCAATCACCTCTATAAATCAGTCCTCTTGCTGCTGGGTTTTTGACAGTAATGAACATGGGAGGAGGGATGGCAGGGGATGATAACTGAGGAGACTCCAGGGGTGCTGGGCTCCTCACTGCTTTTTTGCAAGCCAGTCTCCAGCAGATTGATTGACCTGGGAGCCGTCGAGCAAACAAGGCAGTCATGCTCTTCATTAGAGCATTAATTATCTTCTAGAGGCTCTCCAGGGGCAGCTTCTTAAAGTTTTCTTTATTAGGAGCTGTCAAGTTGAAACCATCATGGAGGGGGAGGGTGGAGGCTCATCAAGCTGGCCTTGGAGGAGCTGGAGGTGGCTTCTTCCTGAACGGTACTTTAGGAGTGGGTTGAGCCAGAGCTGTGCTGTCCCTAAAGCCCTGCATTCAGGTTGGTGCAGAGCCCTGTGCTACTTTTCTGCTCTCCACAGGAAACCAGGGAGTGGCTGTGCTGGGCTAGTAATGGCCAGAGAAACCTAATGAGTGGACAATGAAGGACTCTTACCTCTTTGTCCAAGCCATCCATGGCAGCCACAGAGAGACTATTCAGTCTCATGCTCCTCCTTCTCTCTGAAGGCTCAGTGAGCAGCCAAGCAGTGGATGGTTGTGACTGCAGACTAAGGATGCTGGGAAGATAAAGGAGGCATGAGGCAGAGGAGAACTAGAAAAGGAGGCTGCTTTATAGCACACTTAATGCTGGGAGAGGGGGACTGATTTTCAAATAATTAACTACCAAGGCATTTGTGGAGTATAGTGAGAAACTTTCCTTAACTCAGATACTACTGTTAATGCCTTTATTTCATCTTATTTTAGTAATTTCAGTGTTTAAGGAATCCTCTCATAGATGGATGTGAAGAATGCCTTTTGTACTAGAGGTGGCCAGTGGATACTCTCCAGACTCTTGAGTGGAGGCTCAAGCAAGTGTTTTCAAAGGCCACAAAGTCTGTGCTTTAACCTGACACTTCTTGCTTCTGGCAGCATCCAGCGATAAAGTTAAGCAAGCAGAGTTAATGAGCTGGAAACTTCCTTACAGAAGTGAAGTCTGGAAACTGAAGTTTGCTGCTTGCTTGATCCCAGAGTGGTTTTGCTCTGTAGAACAGCACTGCTTCCCTGCTTTACTGCTGCCTGCTCCATCTGGCAAATGGTTGTACCCGTGCTTGAGTGCTGAAGGAGTTCAGGAAAAGCTCAGAAGAGAGGAGCCTGTTCCTCAGCAGCCATGGCCTTGTGCTGAGCAGCCTCCACTTCCCTGTGTGCTCAGGGACTTGCTCCTTTCCCTTCACTGCCAGTGGGGTAAGACCTGCTCTTCTTCCTCAGAGCTGCTGCTCCTTCCTTCCAGCGCACTGAACACATGAAATAAAGGGGCTCAGTGTTGCATGACCCCGAGCTGTCCCCTTGTGTGGACCTGCATTAGTGATCCAGCTGGAGCCCTTTTTCTTCTGCAGATAGCAGAGGTAGAGTTAATTCTCCTACTCATGCCCATTTGCCCTGGGGAGCTCAGTTGCCACACTTGCCAGGTCCTCTGGGACAGGTTCCCCAGTTAGACTTGCTGACGCTTCCTTGGCACAGTTATTTATCCCAGGCCAGCATCCCAGGGTGCTTTTTCTCCACATTTAGCCATCACTCCCTCCTCCAAACATCCCTGTCCTCCTGGGTGTAAGCAGCAGGGGAGGGAGCTCGTGCTGGATGTGCTGCTGCATTCCTGATGCTGTACTGGGGATGATGACACTGGCCTTGCAGGGTCAGAGCTGTGATTCACCTCTCCCTGCGTTTGTTTTCCTTCTGGGAGCAGTGCTGCTTGACTCCTCTGCAGGTTTGCAGGTGAGAGCCTTCTGTAAGAGTCAGATGTGTTGAGCTGATTGCAGCTAGTTATGTTCTAAGTTTCTCTTGAGATTCCAGCCTGCAAAATACACCCAGGGGCATGACCTGAGAAGTTGAACTTTAAATGGATGAAGCATCTTGGATGCATTACACAGGGGTGAGGAGTGTGGGAATGCATCCTTGCACCTAGTGGGACCTTAACCTGACTCAGCCTGCTCTGTGTGTGCCCACTGATCTTAGTGCAGGCAGTCTTTCTTTTCTGCCCCTTGACAAGACTGACATTGCCAGGAGACCTGGGCCATATCCAGCATATGTGGCTCTCTTCAAGTTAACTCTCTCCGTGGTTACTTTTTAGGTCCAAAATTTTCACTTCCATTTCAGAATACTCTCTGCTTTCTCTCTTTGATATCTCCTGAGCAGTTTTCCACTCCTGTTTGCAGTGTGGATGTACAAAACCATGGTGTCAGCCTGTTTGCAGTCTGTGCACATGCACCTTCTTTGATGTTGTCTTGAACAGCTTCTCTCTCTCTACACACTTTAGTTTCTCATCGATTCCCTGTTTGCTTTCCTTGGACTAAAATACTCTGCAGTGAGCAGTACTTAGATGGTGTCCAGCTCTAAAGCTTTGTACCTCCTCCTGTCCTTGAAGATTTCAAAAGCAGCGTCAGCAGGGGCAGCCCTTGAGGGAGAGGGAGGCTGGTGATGAGCAGCTTTGCAGTCCGGTGTTGACTGCTCTTGTCCTGTCCCAGTCTTTGCATGGAGCCCCAGCTCTCCATGAAGTGAGTGGCCTTGGGGCCAGCAGGCTCAGTGCTGCAGCAGCACAATATTTCTCTTGCTGGATTCTCAGCCCTCCAGTCAGAGTAGTGCCCAGTCCAGGGGTCCCTCCCCATATGCCCAAGCAGCACCTTTGGCAGTCCATTCCTGTACGTGGCACCTGCACCATTTTTCTGTGTTCTGTATCCTGAGGAGTGCTTCTCTTGGCATGAGAAACTGCATGTTCTGACATTGGTCAAAGACTGATTCCTGGGTTCACTGAACCTGAGATCTGCTTCCTTACAGCAAAATGGCTGCAAACATGCTGAACCTGTGGCTAAGGTTCTTTTTTTTTTTTTTTAATGTATGTATGTATACATAAAAGTTTTCTCTAAAGGCCATCTTGCTTTCTTAAATAGGCATTTGGGATGCTGCTAAAGAAAATTACTAAAGTTTTTCTTGTCCCAATTAACAGAGAAGCAGGGAGTTCAGATGATGATGGATCTGTAGCCCATTATGCTGAAATATGTCCTGACTCCTTAAGTTCAAGAATACAATTCCTTCAGAAATGACAGATTACTCATTCCACTGGGTTGTTCTTCCAGCAGTAGTTGTACTCACTAGTTATGGAATCAGCATCATCCATGAGCATTCAGTTTTGGGGCAATGGTACCTTCAGCTCCAATTAAATGTTGCCATTCCCAGGACTTGGTAATAATGGCTCCCAGGTGGGAAGTAAACTCCTGCAGGTGGAGCTGACCTGTCACTTTGCTGCATAGAAGGAGGTGATCCTCATCCCTGATGTGGGCTGCTGGCTGCATGGTCCTGTCCCATTCCTTGTGCTGGCACAGGTCCTTCTGTGCCACAGTTCAGTTTAGTACACCTGCAGAAAGCTAGCCCAGTGGAAGGGAACAGTTAAAGGTGAGTGGAGTGAGCTAATGCTTGGATCAATTCAGCTGAGTCCTTCTCAGGGGACTTCTCTTTGCATGGAGAGCAGCACCTGACACTGGCAGGGCCGGCGCGGGCAGTATCCAAAAGATCTGATCCTGCCTGAGTTCTGTCTGGAGGGCTTGCTCTCTGGGTGGCAAGAAAATGACATTTCACACCACCCTAAGCAGCTCATCTCTGTCTGCCCAGCACTCAGAATTTCAGCAGGAGCTGCTGAAAATGCCCAAGTCAAACACAGCGTGTGCAAAAGTCAGCCTTGCACTACAGGGTGCAGTTGTGCTCTGAGCGTGCAACTGCACAAAACTGCCAAGTTGTTTTGTGAGGGAAGAAATATCTCAGGAAATCCAGCCTCCAGCATGGCATGGGAGTTGGTGTGGGGTGCTGCTGTGTGTGTTACAACTTGCTCTTCAGGTGCATTTAATTACATTTTTTTTCCTAATTGACAGAGCACTCCTTTGTTTGAAATCTTTCTGACGAGAAGTTGATTAAATATCTCTGTATGCTGTTTTTTTATTTCTTTATCTTCAGTGCAGCTTAGTACTGAATTTATCTTCCAGTGATCCTATCTCCATATTTTAATTTACAAGTGATCAGTGAGCCATATATTGTTTTCTGACAGCAGGCACAACTCATGCTGGGAATCTTTTATTCTTCCCTCCCCTCTTCTCTCTCGTGCAGAACTTTTATGTGCATTTCGGGGTTATGCAGGAAAGTTTCTGATTTTAGGTTTGTGAGGCATTTTGCTTTGGGGTACATTTGTTTCTTGCTGTTCTTTACGCTGACATGGTTTCTGTTTCTTGAGGAAAGTCCTGTTTTTTCCAGGCCAGTGGTACATCCCAGCTGGTGGTCTCTGCCTTAGCCTTGGCTGGACCTGGGAGGCCCTGAGCTTCCCAGCTTTTTCCATCCTTGCCTTTTCTGTATGTGCTGGCAGATGTATGGCTTCTGGGCTTTAAAAAGCCTTTCTGGGTCACACATGCATTCCTCCCTCAGGCCCCACTTGGTTACCTGCTGGTTTGTTAGCTGCTCCACAAGCTCCAGCATGGCTGGTAATGCCAGGCTGTTGCCTAGCCAAGCACATGTCCTTGTCACTGCCTGCAGTCTTCACATGCAGAGATGGACTTGACCTGCTCCCCCAGTGTTTGGTGGGTCTGACTGTGCTGCTTTTGGGGAGGGGCAGGGCATGGGGCCACTTGTAGGTACTTTGGGATGATCAGACTTGGGGCTGGAGCTGGTTGGAGTGCGGATGAGCAAGCAGATCCACCATAGGGTTTGAGGGGAGGTGCCTGTTCTGCTTTGCCACAGCACCCTCTGGCACCATTTTGAGAGCATCAAACTCCACTCCCCAGGCTGCAGTAGCACAGTGTCCTTCAGTCCTGTGCTTGTGCTTGGGGCTGAGTGCTGGGCAGGGCTGTTGGACAGTTGATGGTCAGCATGGACGTGCACAGCTGCTTAAGTACCCGGCTGGTCTTGCTGCAGCAGCAGCCGCTGTGAGGCTGGGGAGTTGTCTGGGCTGCCTGCTGGGCTGTGGACTTCACAGCAACTTGCTGAACATGTTGAAATGCAGGTCACTTGGTGGTGAGAGTCACAGCTTCAGCTCTTTTGGGAGGGGGCTGAAGCTGAGCCTTCCTCAGGAAAGGGTTAATGCTGTCTTTCCTTCCCACAGAGCTGCTCTCCCAGTAATTCAATCATGTCAGCCTGTTTGCAGGCAATAATTCATTGTTATAGGAACACTACAGTAAAGTGACAAGTTAATAATGGCAGTAATAATGGCAGGCAAAGTCTAATGCTATTTCCCTTTCTGCTGCTCCTGTTGCACCAGCAGCCTCCCATGTTGGCTAATGCAATTTGCAACCTCACTAATCCAGTTTCAGGAGGAATTGTGTAGAGTTAAAAGAGAATAGCCGGAGTCGGGAGCTGTGCTGCCATGTTCCTGCCTTCTCTGGGGAGGTTGCCCCAGTGCTGGAAGCCTCTGTCTTTACTTTGCTGTGATTTCTGTGCTGTGCTTAAGCTTAATGAACACAGTCCTCCTAGGAGCTTCTTGTTTTCTTCCCTTCTGCAAATGCCTTTCCTCTGATGCCTCCTCTCCAAAAGGACTTGCACATCTTTCCCTTCTGAACGTTGGTTTGATTTCAACTAACCTAATGAACGTGAGTCACCCAGCTCTTGCCATGCTGAATCAGTAGGCTGGCCTGTACTTGCTTGACTCTTTTCAGTCATTAAAGCAGGAGTCCTTGCAGTGTCTGGGGAGGTGGAGGAGGCTCCTCAGCCCTGCTTTGTGGAAGGGAGAAGAGCTGGCAGGGGTCTGAATGTTAGTACATGTCTAAGCCTGTGGCAGGTCCTGCACACTGGTCTCTTGAGTCCCAGGCAAACATCCTCCTGGAGGAATTCAGGCACCGAGTGCTTTTCAGGCTCTAATGAGGGAAATGATGAAGCACCCCTGGGATGTGACCATAGGCTGAGGGGATGGCTGAGTTTGTGCCAAAGGCCTGGCCAGTGCCCTTCAGGGCTGTACACTGAATGTGCTGGGGAGAGAGGGGTTCCTTGTAGAAGTCACTGTGGGGCTGTGCTGCTGGAAAAGAATCTCTCCTGCCTGGCCTGCTAAACCCACTGTATGGTGTTAAACCAGGGCTGGGCTCAGGTTGGGCTGGCCTCATTTCTGCTCCCCCTGCACACACACCTCAGCACAGTGAAATCTCGGTGGAGGCTTTTAAAATTAGGACGTTTCCCCGGAAAACTTTCTGCAACATTTCATCAGTTCTTTCCAAGCAAAAGTGTTCTCTGGAGGAGCTCTCCCCAGTGAGTAGTAACCTCCAAAGTGGGACACGACCTCCCTGCTGTCATGACAGGGCTTTCTGGGGATTCTCTGGGATGTGGTGGCCATCCTCCTGCCCACCCTTTTGTGCCACAGCTGCTGGTTCATCCACTGCTTCCCCAGTGGATGGCCCCCTCCTCCTTTGCTGCAGGAGCAACATTCTAGGGTTTTGTGTGGGGCTGTTTGAGGAAATCAACACATCTTCAGCTGCAATTAAAGACTGCCATTCCCAGGACTTGGTAATCGTGGCTCCCAGGTGGGAAGTAAGCTCCTGCTGTTGTGTTTTCTTGCTGCCTACAAGGCAAAATGATGTAAGGTGTTTGAGACAGGGCATCTTCTTATCACAGCATTTTTAGGTACAGGTTGCAAAGTGCTTTACCAAAGGTAAGTGTTGTAACCCCAGCTTTATGATGAGGAAACAGAGGGGAGGGAGCCAAGAGGCAGCAAGTCAGCAGAAAAACCATGAATCACATCACTGTCTCCGTCCTCCTCCTCTGATGACTGCCCTCCCTTCCTCCAAATATTTGTGTAACTGTGCTTACCACATGCTCAGCTTGAGGAGACTGATTGCTTGCTTGATGGTGTGGAGAAAACATCTACTACATATCAGCTTGTAGAGGATCTGGCTGTGTCATAGCTTGCTGTGGTTGTAAGGTGTGTCTGTGTCATAGCTTGCTGTGGTTGTAAGGTGTGTCTGACCTGAGGTCCCAGCCCCAGGTGCAAGCTCTGAGAACCAGAAGCTGCCACAGGCATCTTGAGGTAATGATAAAAAAACGAAGAGGTTTCTAACCATGACTTGTTAGTGCCAGTGTAAATTGAAAGCCTTAATAGCATATGTAGGGCCAATTACAGTACATTAAGGTACAATATCCTCTTTACTGGCACTCTCCAGGGAGCCAGGAGACATTGTGGCAACAGGATTATGGTATGCAGATGATATGCATAATAACTTCACCTAGATGCAGGCACCTGTTCCTCTCACAGAGCAGATGTTTGGGAGGCTGTTAAGCGAACATCAGCCTCTTGACAGCCAGCAGAAAATGCTGGGTAACTGTGTCTGTTCACACTGCTGTGCCCACCACCTCTGCTGCCTGACACTGAGCTGGAGCAGCCCTGCCCTGCCTCAGCAAAAGCCCAGCCCCTGGGGCACAGCGGATCAACTCAGCCTTTGAAGGCCAAGCCCTTTCCTGGCTCTCTGCCCAGGCAAATCCTCAAGCCAGGAAAGGGAGTTTTCCCCTTGTCAGTAGGGTGAGATTTCGCTGGCTGGGTGCCTGGGGTGTCAGACTTCTTGCAACCTCACTGGTGCACCATTTCCATGACATGAGAGCATCTCTAGATGTGACCTGGCAAGCTGCACATGGCATGGAGAGACTCAGTTTGCACTGAAATAGGCTTACCACCAGAATGGGAAGAGATGGATGGACTCCCTGGCGTTGTATTGTGCCATTCCCATTACCCTGGACCACCAACTTCAGTATTATCTGTTTTCCCCTTTTTAAATAATTTATCCCAAGTGCAAAATGAGCTTTGTGGATTTGTTTGTGTATCTGTCAATAGTGGCTGATGGTCAACCCCATCTTCTGTGGGAGAGCAGAAGTGTGAGTTACCCCCCAAACCTTCCCATGTCCTAACCAGGATCTTTCTCGAGGGTGAAGCTGCCCCAAGGTAACCTGTGTGCCACAGCATATCCAACTTAGTTGTTATCAGCCTGTGGTCCATAGAAACTTTGAATCACTACTGTAGGATCTGTAAAAGGTAATGAAGAATAGATGGGTGCCTGTGTACTATGCAGGAAGCAGCCCCAGGATGCGGAAGCATTTGGCATTCACAAAATTGGAAAAGACTGAAAATGTCCTCTCTAATTTTGTGGGAGGGAAACAGAACCTGCACTTGCCTCTTCTGCAGTGTGCCTCCCTTAGGAAAATAATTCATGTCTGATGAAAAGTGCATTGGCAGGGATGTCATTACATATCACTGATACCTCTAATCTAGAGGAAACTTCGTGCACAGTGTTTTGAACCTCTGCAAGAGTATAGTCTGGCAAAGAGAAGACCTGTGATTCCCTGCCAGGGCTTGCTGCTCCAGCTGGTAGCAGCTGTAGAAGCACTACCTCATCAATATCTTGGGGACTCAGTGCAAGTGTGGGCAAATTCCTGACTGCTGGCTGCAGTGGCTGCCAAGGATGGCTTGGAAGGGGGGTGGTGTGTGAAATTTACCATCTCATTTTTGCCAGAGTTAGTAAGATTGTTTCCCCATTGCTCTCAAAGGTTGCATGCGAGCAGGGAAAGCTGCTGAGGGGCCATCTAAGACTCCTTGGATGACCTCAGGGGTTCATGTTGTTTGTACACAGTGACAATTACTGTGGTTATGGTCTGGGAACAAGCCCTCTCTGCTTCATTGGAATACATCTGTCATGTACAAGGTAGGTCTGTTGCCCCAAACACTAAGATTAGAATTACTCAGTGTCAGCCATCCTCATTTCATCTCCTGGAGGTGCCACGATGTGGGAAGAGCACTGTGAGAGAGAGGTGCTTGCCTCTCAGCAGCTCTGGTCTGTGTGTACCCTGGCTTTGTGTGTGTGTGTGTGTGTGTGTGTGTGTGTGTGTGTGTGTGTGTGTGTGTGTGTGTGTGTGTGTGTGTGTGTTGATACTGAGCAACCCACCACACACAGCATGTGTGTTTATACTGCATTTTAATAGATATAGGGCTACTGACTTAACATACACAGTTGCTATAGTAACAAAGGTTTCCATAGTAACAGTTGCAGAAAATAATCCAGTACCAATTAAAAATAAACTGTTTGGAAAGGGGGCTGGGGGAGAAAGGAAACTGCTGAGAACCACCTTCTCCTTTATTGGTTCACTCCTAGGGACTTGGAAGATTGATTAATGCTTGAAATAACCATTCTTAACCAATGGTGAGCCGAAAAGGTGGGGTGAGGGTGGGTGTGGTGGCTAAGGCTCTTGTCCTGGAGTGAAACAAAGGGGAAGGAATGTGTCTGGGGTATGGCAGAAATACAAGAGGGTGACACTGACTCTTTCCATTAGGTTGAAGTCCCTAGAGAGGAAAAACAAGGACAGTTTCCCTCCTTTCCTTCCTCCAGTGTCTCCATGCCATACCACAGGCAGCAGGCACACAGTCTTTATTAGCATACTGATTAAATCCACAGGCAATCCAGGCTCCAGGGAAATGTCTGATGCGATACCAGGATGCCTATCTCAGATGTGATAGCACAGAAAGCCTTGCTGTGGTGGGAGTTCCTCCCATTTGAAGTTGTTTGTGCTCATCCTCTCCCTGGGCACTGTCACTCATCACTTGTGCCGACAGGCATCCGAGGCCCTGGTGCCCAAGGGAAGCTGGAAGCAAAGCATGATGCAAAGCAAGGAGCCCATGCCTTGGTGAGGGAGAGAAGACAACATTGCTTCGTCACAAACACAGGATGCGTGGGATGTGTTTCCAGGATGTGGATGGGCAGAGGTCCCCTGGCAGCCTTCAGTTGTTTGTGCCTGTGGTGCCACACTTTCGTCCTGCCACTTGTATCCATGCACTCTTGTACCCAAGGCAGCATTACTCCTTTCAGAAGGGAACAGGGGTGTGAGGAGAGGTGAAGGAGGGGAGGCCCATGGTAGCAGAGCTGCTGGGGAAGAGTGATGTGTCTGGCTGGGTGGGAGCTGCCCCTCTCCCCTGTCTGTGGCTGGTAGGGACTCCAGGGCACATCAAGCACAAGTGTCACAGGAGGGCGCCTTGTGTCCTCCCCTGCCAACAGGAATGCCCTGGCTCAGGGCTGGGCTGACAAGCACAGTGTGAGCACATACTGCAGCAGAGGCTCTGTCTTGTGTTTGTACAGGGAGAGAGGAATTGGGAATCTGTGTGTCTCTCCTTACAGGAAGTAGAGCTAATGATTCTACTGCATCATCCTCAACACTGTGGGACTGCTTAACTACAGCATGGAAACTGCACTTGTGCTTGGGAAGCCAGGAGAGGTGATGAGCCTCTGGCTTGTCCTAGGCTGTGCAGTTTGTGGTGGAGTTGGAGCCAGATCTCCTGGCTGTGGGAGCAGAGCTTGCTCCTTGCTGATTCCTTCCAGTCTGGTACTCTTCCTTCTTTTCCAGTTGTGCCTGCACTTCCTCCCCTAGCTATTGCGTGTCTGTGGGATACATCTCACTGAGATGGCTGGCATGTGACAGCAGTGGGGTCTCATTTAATTTGCTTTCTCAGAAGTGGTTTTCTCTGGAACTGGTCAACAGCTCATTGCCCTCAGGTACAAGTGATATGATTTCACCATGAGAAAAACCACTGAGTTTGGGTGTAGTCATCTTACTAAGCCTGGTGCCTTAGACCACTATGAATTAAAAAGTCTTTTAAAGGTCAGACTGTGAAAAAGCAGCCTCTCTTGCTGAGAGACACAGTGGGAGGATCCAGGAGTAGATAGGGGTTGAAAGGAGAGATTTGGTAGAATATCTAAATGTCTTAAAGGCATATGGGACCCAAGCAAGAGGGCATTCTCTGGTCCACCCCAAATCTGGTGAATTTCTTTCCTGTGTTAATGACCCACCTCTCTCCATGCTTCTCCATTCCCCCTCGTAGTGACCAAGCTGCAGGTGAGCAAGTCGAAGCGCAGCATCACTTTGGTGGAGAACCGGCCCATCCCTCTGAACTGCTCGGTGAAGTCCCAGACCAGCCCTGACTCCCACTTCGCCGTGCTGTGGTACGTGCACAAGCCCTCGGATGCTGATGGGAAGCTCATCCTGAAGACCACGCACAGCTCGGCCTTCGAGTACGGCACCTATGCTGAGGAGGAGGGGCTGCGGGGCCGGCTGCAGTTCGAGCGCTCCGCCTCGGGCGGGCTCTTCAGCCTGACGGTGCAGCGGGCAGAGGTGCGGGACAGCGGCAGCTACTACTGCCACGTGGAGGAGTGGCTGCTCAGCCCCAACCACGCCTGGTACAAGCTGGCGGAGGAGGTGTCGGGGCGGACCGAGGTCACCGTCAAGCAGCCAGGTGGGGTCCTCTTGGCATGGCCTGTGAGATTGCCACCCTGTCCTTGCATCCTCATGCCTGCACATCTCTGTGTGGAAGGAGGGTTTTCCCTCCTTTGAGGTAACTCCTGACCCTCCAGGCTGAGCCTTTCAGTGTCCTCACTGAAGGTTATCCATCCCCCATAGTCTATAGGGCCACTGCATCCAGCCAGGTTTCATTATCCTTGAGAGCATCATGTAGCAAGAGTGTCAGCTAGCGACTTACTGAGAGAGAACCCCTGCGTGTGTACATGTCTGGGAAAGCAATTTTATGTCTTGCACACAGTTTAATTTTACTCTGTGCCTGTGTCCTGGCAGGCACAGGGAGCCTTGTGTCTTTTCCCTTTGCACATGAGATGGGAATAATGTTTAATGAGGTAGGGAGCTGGCTGCCAGGAAAGGAGAAATCTGCTCTGTGGGTGGTTTCTGTGGCAGTGGATTACACTGATCAAGGTGAGCTGGTGGAGGAGCTAAATACAGCCCCCACAAGCTGGGGCAGAGGGGAGAGGCAGGGAGGCAAGTACTGTCCAGAGCATTGGTACTTCATGAAGAAGCCTGCCTTGTCCTTGCTTGCTCCAGCTGCCTGTGTCTGCAAGATAAAATCCCTCAGGCAGGATGGATGCAGCTGGATATCAGGGCTGGAGTAGGGCATTTAGAGCATTTTCTGTGTCTGGATTTGGCTGTCCAGACACAAGCTCTGTGGACAAGGGTGCAAGAGGGATGTTGGATGTTGGATATGGTCCCCAGTGCAGCTTTGCCTGGTCACCCACACAGAAAGCACAGCAGAGCATGGCTTGCTTGCCAGTGCCAGCTCCTCATTTCTGTCTGCAGAGTCCCAAGATGGCTGAGGGGTGGTCAGGGATGGGGGGCTGTGACTGTCCCCTCCCTCTCTGTGGGAAGTACAGTGCTTCTTGCTTGCTGCAGCAGTGGTAACCAGGGAAGTCCAGGCTGGCCCTGGAAAGAATTGTGAGGGATTTAGGAGAGTTGGACACGTCATTTCACATTAAAGACCTGATTCCAGTCACCCTCCCCGCGTATCAATGAAGTTGTGGAGCACAAACCAGGGACATTCCCGAGGCAGCAAAACACTGCGTGTGACTTTGCCCTCATGCCACTTCTTGTTTTGCAGCGGGGCTTCCCTGCAATCAGCTGCCTGTTGTCTACTTTGCTTGTTTTTTTCCTTTTTCCACAACAGGGGGCTTACTGGTTGGGGTGTGATGAGGCTACTGCCTCATCCCAGGAGGAGAACAAGAAAAGAGTTAGGTCTGATCTCCCTTCATTAGGTCTCTGTACACTTAGGACCTCCCAGGTCCTCCTGAGAGATTGTGGGTTTCCAATTCCCTGCACTGAATAGGTCATTGTTGGTGACTCGCTTGAAATTTTCAGAAGACCCTAAAAAACACAAGCCTTATTTTCTTCTCCTCCTCTATTTTTTTTTTTTTTGTCCTTTCCTTTCCTTTCTCCACCATTTTTTCCTCTACTTCCTTATTTCTTTCATCACATCCCAGGATTGTGGCCATGCAGGAAAAGCTTGTAGGGTGACAAAGGACCCTTGCAGCCTTTGGTCACATTGCATTTCTAACGGGCTTTTCCCGTAGATAACCGCCTGCAGGTCAGCCAGACGCACAAGAACATCACAGTGCTGGAGAACGAGTGGGTGACCCTGGAGTGCCTGGTGAAGAACCGGAGCAGCCCCTCATCCCAGCTCTCGGTGGAGTGGTCCGTGTGGCGGCCGGGCCGCGCCGACAAGGAGGTGGTGGCCTGGCTGAGCCGGCAGAGCACGCTGCACTACGGGGAGCCGGCGGCGCTGGGCGACCTGCGGAGCCGGCTGCACCTGGAGAGCCCGGCCCCCGGGCTCTTCCTGCTCTCCATCCAGAACTCCACCGTGCGCGACAGCGGGGCATACGGCTGCCGCGTGGAGGAGTGGCTGCTCGACCCCAGCGACCGCTGGTACAAGCGTGCAGAGGAGCTCTCCGGGCTCAGCACCCTCACAGTCAAGCAGCCAGGTCAGTGGGATCTGGGGCCATCTGCCCCCTCTTGGGCAGACACGAATCACCGTCTGTCTGTCAGTGACAGTGGGTCCAGGCTCAAGGCAGGAGCACAGGACGGACCACACTGATTCCTTTTCCCCTGTCTTCTTGATTGCACTCATGCTTTTCTGGAAAGTGTGTAGAACAAGTTCTGCAAATACAGCTAGATGGGCTTGGCATTTTGTCACTGCGTCTACAATTACTTTTTTTTCAACACTTTTGGCAGATTGAATAAGGTGGGCTCCTGATTTTAGTCACATTTTGTTTGTAAATAGGATGGAAGAAGCTACCTGTTCTTCCCAGGTGTGTGCCCCAGGGGCAAGGTCCTTTCATGAGAAGAGGGCAGTGGAGGCACACTGCTGACTCTTACTGAGCTTGCTATCAACCAGCACCCCCAGATCCCTTTCTGCAGGGCTGCTCTCTAGCAACTCCTCTCCCAGTTCTACTTTTGTGTGGTGTTACTTGGATCTAGGTGTAAAATCCAGTCAGTTCAACTTGTTAAATTCCATTCCATAAATTAAAGTCCAGAGCTCCAATCTGTCTAGATCACTTTGTAAGGCCTCTTGTCCCTCAAGAGAATCAGCAGCACCTCCCAGTTTGGTATTGTCAGGAAATTAGCTAATGGTGCATTCAACTCCTCTATTCACATCTTTGATAAATATATTGAACAGCACTGGCCTTGAAATTGAACCCTGAGGAACACCACTGGTGACCAGTTGCAAGCCAGAAAGTAGCCCCATTCACTGTATCCCTTTGAACTCTGCCCTTCAGCCAGTTCTTCAGGCAGTGCACCATGAATGCCCCCCATCCCACAGCTGGAAGGGTGCTGTGAGGGACAATATGAAAAGCCTTACTGAAATTGAAAAACTGCATTCGCTGCCTTCCCTTCATCCACTGACAGAGCAGGTGAAACTAGAATATTAAATTATTTAACCAGACTTCCCCCTCTGTGAAGCCATGTTGGCTGTGTCTGATGACTGCATGGTTCTTTGAATGCCTTTCAGTACTCAGAATAATCTTCTCCGTAGTTTTTCCAGGAACTCAGGTTAGACTAACAGGTCTGTAGTTTCCTGGGTCTTCTCTCATATCCTTCTTATAAATTGGAATATATACTGGCCAGCTTCCAGCCAAAAAGCACTTCCCCAGACTCCCAGGGCCCTTGGATATGTTCAGGAGGAGCCCTGCCATAACACCTGGTGAGTCCCATCAGGCCCTGTGGACTTGTGGACACTTGGCTGACACAGCTGATCTCTCACAATTTCAGAGTCTGCAGATGGAAAAGTTACTGTTCCTGCACTCATGGTCCTCTGATTCATGGGACTGGGCAGCCCAAAGTCTATCAGTATTATTAAAGACTGAGGCAGAAAAAAGTTGAATGCCTCTGCATTTTCTTCATCCCTATTAAATAGGTAACTATCTTCAACAGGTATCAGACATCATCTTGCTATTAACAGCTTTTAAAAAGTGCTGACACAACACTGACCAATTTGAACTCTAGCTGAGCTTTGACATTTGTCTCTTCTGCCTGCATATGTGAACTACAGCTCTGTAATCTTCCTGCAGAGCCTTGTTTCTAGAGATCATACAATTTCTTTCTCCTCTTGAGCTCCACAAGGAGTTGCTGTTCAGCCAGCGTTGCTTGACACAGTGGAGCTGCCTGCTCCTGAGCTCCCAAAAGGTGGTTCTTAAGACTGACCAGCACTGATAGACTCCTGAACCTTTAAAAGCAGGTTCTCAGAGTACTGTGCTAAGTTTTGCCTGTTTTAACAACAGATAAAATGCAAAGTCAGTTTACCTTGGAAAACGCAAATTCCCTACGTTTTGAGGCATATGACTCAAGATTAAATGTCTGTCTTAAAGGCTGTAGGACAAATAACAGTACAATCCTCCTTCACTGAGTACTTTCCAGCTTCTAAAGCAACCACTCTCTGCATGTTCTGCAGTGCTTCATGCCTGCTCATTCCAGCAAGATGTCAGCTTTGTAACTGTGCAGCAGAGCTGGCAAAAGCATGAGGTTCTGGAAAGATTTTAGTGGTCATTCCTGGCAGACATTTGTACTGTGGAGGGGGAGACGGGGACAGTAGAGCTCTCATCTGCCACATCTTTACTTGGGAAGTTTTGCTGGCCAAAGTGGCTTGAGCAGAGAGACCTCCCCAGGCAATCCCTGTGCTGTGCTGGGTTGTCAGTACAGCTCTCCATCCAGTGTGATAATTGCCAGCCCTGATGGAGGGGATAATGAACAGCAGGAAAAATCTCTGAGGCTCCTCTTGAATTGCAGAAGAATGTGAAGTGGGAAGAAGAGAGGGAGTTGGGAGTTCACTAATTGAAGATTTTTTTTTTCTAGAAGTGCTTTGTTGTTGTTTGTTTTTGTTTCATAGCAGTCAGTACTTAACAAAATGACTAACTGTGCTTGTGACTCATGTCTCATTAGTGAGGATCTCCAGCCTCATCTGTCAGGGCTATAATCATCAGCAAGGGGGGGAAAGCTCTCAGCACCTTCAGACATCAGTTCTCCTCTTTCTGTTTAACCCGCTAAAGGTGAGGGAGGCTTTGTGTTAGTTTTGACAAGCTATTTCCTTCCCTTCCTCCTTTTTACCTTCATAGTGCCCAAAATTGCATGACTTAACTCATTCCTGTTTCTGCTCAGGAGTCTTCTGTGCGAAGGTGTGAACTGCAAATACTCATATTACTTATAGCCTGAAGAGCTCTGGCCTTAATTGAGGTTTTCCTCACGAGACCATTTAAATAGTGTTGGGCAGGTGCTGTAATGAGAAGCCCACTGGGCACAGCAGCTCTGTGGCTGATGAGAGCTGAGGGACAGTAGCCCCCTCATGAGAGACATTCAGGGTCTGCACAAGGGAGGGCTTGCCCAGCTCTCCTCACTGGAGAAGAAAGTGCCTCTCTCTTCGGTGGGCTATCAACTTGCCCTTCCTGCTCAGCTCCCACTTTGGAAAGGGCTTTTTAATCTTTAAATGAAAACTTAGATCCAGACTGATTGTGATCCCTGGAGTATGTGCTCCCTGGCAAAATGACTAAACCAAATGTTAATTGCTCTTGAAGTCAGTCTTTAATCAACTCATCTTGAGTTCTGACCACTGTGTCTCAGTTAGGTAAAAACATCTCTTTAGCCTTGCAGCAAGCACTAGAGGAAAAAAAATGAGGAAGACTTTTGGAGCATCCTTGCTGCATCAGTGTTGAGACCATCTCTGTGGAGGAACCTCTTACCTAAAGGACTTTCCAAGCTGCTGGAAAAGGTCTTCTGTCATAATGATTTTCAAGTCCTTTGAGCACTCTCAAAGAAATAAAAAGCAGGAAGTGCAATGTTCTTTGCAGCAGTAGCTGGGGAGGAATAGCACATGGCTCCTCAGCACATGCACCAAACCTTGGTATCCTGACACATAGCATGTCTGGATGAGCTGCAGCAGCTTTCTCCTCTCATCCCTTAGTTGGAGTGAGGATGGGCAGGGGTAGGATGGTGCTTGCAGCCAGCACCTGTTTGACCCTGTGCCAGATGGTGCATGGTGAGCTGAGGATACTGTGCCTGCAGTGTTGGCCTCAGAGGTCCCTGTGAGTCTTGGCAGGCTGCATCGAGATTTGGGTTTTGCTTGGATCATGCCCAGCACCAGTCATCACAGTATGATAGTTTTGATGATAGCTCAGTACTCACCTCTTGATTTTTGTCATCTCAGATCCCACCTTGCAGGTGGACACAGCCACCGCCAACCTCACGGTGCAGGAGAAGGAGTCCTTCCCGCTGGACTGCAGCATCCTGTCCCGCTCCAGCCCCGAGTCCCACTTTGCAGTGACGTGGTACAGCCTGCGGGCCAAGGAGGCGGGCAACCACGCGGAGGAGGGCGAGGAGGAGGAGGAGGAGAGGGAAGCGGTGCTGAGTGTGGGCCCTGATGCCATCTTCAGCCCCGAGGCTGGTCGCTGGGAGGGCCGCCTGCGCTTCCAGAGGCTCTCGGCAGTGCTTTTCCGGCTGACGGTGCTGCAGGCCGGCGGTGCCGACACGGGCAACTACTCGTGCCGAGTGGAGGAGTGGCTGGCAGATCCCAACGGCGTCTGGTACCGGCTGGCCCAGGAGGAGTCGGGGATGGTGGCTGTGCACGTGCAGGATGCAGGTGAGAAGAGGTGATGAGTGGGACTGGGGCAGGTCTGTGGTGCTGGTACTTTTCCAGTCAGCTCAAGGGGTTATGAAATACTATAAAATCTCCACCAGGGAGGATTGTGGTATTTTTGGGGTTTTTAGGACGAAGGAGGAATTGAGAATTTGACTCTATGTTTTTAGAAGGTTAATATATTATATTATATTATATTATATTATATTATATTATATTATATTATATTGTATTGATATTGTATTGTATTGTATTGTATTGTATTGTATTGTATTGTATTTATTGTATTGTATTGTATTATATTATATTTATTATATTATAGAATGTTATACTAAAATTATATTAAATAATAGAGAAAGGATACTTACAGAAGGTTATAAAGAATGTGAAAATTCGTGATTGTTTTTAGAGTTTTGACACAGTTTGATGGCGATTGGTCATTAAGTTAAAACAATTTACGTGAAACTAATTAAACAACTGCTTGTTGGATAAACAATTTTTAGCTACATTTTAAAGTAGTAAAATGCAGGGGAAATAATTAGATAATTATTATTTTCATTTTTTTCTGAAGCTTCTCAGCTTCCCCCCAAAAAAATCATAAACAAAAAATTTTTTCCAAAAAATATAACAATAACAGAGGACTCTATCACTCATTAAACTCTTGGAGGGATTAAGCTGAAACATGCCATGTTAGAACTTTCTTCTGTTCTAAAACTGTTATTTTTCCCAGAGCTCCACCTCCTGCTTTGACATAGAATAATGAGCATCTGGTTTTCTATGTTTCTGAGGAAGTTTGCATGCCCTGATTAGAGAGAAACCATGAAATGTGAACACCCTTTGTCTCTTTCCAGGCTCCACGCTGCAGTCTGTCATCTGCTCCAATGATGCCCTCTTCTACTTTGTGTTCTTCTACCCCTTCCCCATCTTTGGCATCTTGATCATCACCATCCTCCTGGTGCGGTTCAAGAGTCGAAACTCCAGCAAGAACTCAGAGGGCAAGAATGGGGTTCCCTTGCTGTGGATCAAAGAGCCTCACCTCAACTACTCTCCCACTTGCCTCGAGCCACCAGTCCTCAGCATCCACCCGGGAACCATGGATTAAAGAGGCAGAGACACCTGTAGGGACGCACAGAGGGAGAGAAGTAGAGATACACCAGGAACCCTGAGGAGCACAGTGGGGTTTGTTGTTCTTGTTTCATTTGTTTCAGTGTCTGTGCTCTAACACAGTGGCTGAGCTCTGCCCAGCCAGCAGGAGCAGGAAGGTCCAAGGCTTCTTCCAGCACCTGTGGGAACATACCCCCTTCACCCCAATGGACAGAGGCACTTGCTGTACATAGCAGATGTTCCTCTCGGACTAATTTGACTCACATCAGTTGCTGTCTTTTGGGCTGTTGCTTTTTTATCATTTATTTTTTGGTCACTCAACTGTAGACTTTCCCTGCCCTCCACAAAGTGTGGAGTTCCCAGGGGGTATTTGGTCCTAGGATGATCTCTTTGGAAGTAAACATACATGTTTTCCAAAAAAGATTGGTTTTCCTTCTTGGACTCAGTGCCACAGTGAAGAAGATATCTTTTCCCAAGGTGCACTGAGCTAGCTCCTCCTTCTTCCAAAACAGACAAAGCCAGGTCTGTCCCCAGAGGGGTTACCTAGGCTGTCTATCAAGAGGTCCATTTCAAAGACTGGCTGTAGCCTCAGCATCTTTTTGCCTCCACCTTACTTGTTTTCTCAGGAGGGAACAATTCACCTTTTGGGAGTGTTCGCAGGTCTTGGAGAGACTGAATACTGAGCGTGCTTGCGTTCAGGACAAAAGCAGTTTAGTTTGTCTCATGGAACTGAATGGGGGAAAGGAAAGACACCTGAAAGCCCTGACTACGTTGTAGCAAAGAGGTTCCTTGTACGGTCTCACCAGAGTCATGCTCCTCCCTGGTGTCCATGCTGCCATCTCTGATGAGGCAGGTCTCCTCTGTGCCCCAGTCATTTGGGACTGGGAGGCTTAATCCAGTCTCTGAAGGCTTCAACATGACCAAAGTAAAGACTCTAGGAAGGAGGAAAGGAGAAGCTCCATGGGTCAGGTTCACAGTCCCTGGATGTTCAGCCAAGGAGCCCAGTAGCAAACATGCCACGTAGTGGGGATGTGCTGTTAACCACCATGCGTCACGAGTTTTCCTGTGGCTGCCCTGCTCCCCAGTGTGAGCCTGGACAAAACAAGGGTGGACAGCACATCTGCACCCTGGGGATTTCCCTGTCCCCTTGGCCAAGAGAAATCTTCCCCCTGCGAGTATGTGCATCTGCCATTTGTTTCTGAGACTTAAGGAAGAGAATCCATTTCTCCATAAGCTCCCCATCCTGGCAACGTCACCTGCTCTTGTAAGAGTTGCTGTGGCAGGAAATGCTGTTCTTTCTGTGAAAGATATGGCTCTTGTGAACCAAACCAGGGCTCTCGCCACGTGGGGCACCTGACCTCCTGCACCCACTAATGCCAAGAACCCCTGCCCTGTCCTGTGGAGGAAACCGCCTCCTCCCCCATTAGCGTTACGTCTGGCGGAAGAAAATGTTTGCCAAAAATGGCCTTTTGTTGTCTTCCTTGATGTCTTCCTGGCAAATCCGGCCATTTCTTTTTTTGCAGCATGGCTGAAGCCAACCCGGGGTGGACAGGTGCAGCCACAAGACCCCCCCTGCCTCACGTGTGAGAGGTGCCATACCCACAGCCGTTGTCCTCTCCGGAGGGTCGGACTGCTCTTTGGGAGCAGAGGGGACCTCAGCAGATGCTCTGTAGCACTAAGTCAGTTAGACCCTGATGCCTTGATGTTTCAGAGGTGGTGAAGCTTCAGGTAGGAGATCTGCACTGTGAAGCCTCACTCCTGTCTGGGAGAGGATCCACGTGGCTGCAGATCATCGCGTGCTAAGGTGTTTGAAGTTGGCCACCTCTGCACCTCTACCAGAAGAGCACTGGTTTCTTCTTCTGCTGGGAAGCCCCAGTTTCACTCGTCCCTCTGTGAAGTCTGCCTCTTCAAGAAGTAACTGCTTACTGGCCCCAGCATTTGCATACAATCACATTCCTATATCTGTATGTATCACGCACCCGCACACTTGTCTTCCCTTTCTGGCTAAGATGTCTGCAAAGAGAGGAGTGGGATGAGAAGTGAATGGAAATGAAGAATTGAGGTGCAAACAGCTGCAGCTGCAAGCCAGTTGGTATTGTTTCCTAACTGTACTATCTCCTGTATGTACTGCTCCTGGGCAGGAACCATGACTCACTTCAGCTTTAAGGGAGAAGAGAGAATGAAGTCAGGGGGAGCCGTTCTTTCCTGGGAGAGCTCTGCTCTGCGCCTGAGCCACGCTCCTCCTCGCCAGTCTGTCTGCCCCAGAGCAGGGCTCTCCTGGAGGCCTGCCACAGGGCCCAGGCTTTCCTGGGAAGTGGCTCCCACAGTGGTCCCTGAATGTACCTTGCTGGTGACATTTCTCCATTGCTCTGGCAGTGTGTTGCCCAGTCTCAAACTTCTCTCAGTTTTTATAAGGCAGCCTCTTCCTGTAATGAGTTTTAACACAAAGCTTTTCAAACCACTCTCTCTGCAGTAACTTTCTGTAACAAACCCGAGAAGAAAGAGAGATACCTATCCATGCATGATGTGGAAAAATGTTTGGGATTTTTAAAAAAAGAAAAAAAGTGAAAAAAAACCAACAAAAACTTTGTACTATGTTGCACTAAAACATGTTTTATACAACACACCTGAGAGCTGTAGTAAACTGTGTTGAAATTGTGAATCCTATTGCTGCTGGTTGTTGTCAGATCTGGGCTTTTTTTATGCCTTTATGTGCACTCACAGCATAAAGGTGTGCTGAGGCCCTTCTCTTGGGAACCCTCTCCCTCTGCCCCTACTCCTTGATGCAATAACTTTTCTCCCACTGGTAGCAAATCTCCTCTCTTTTGCAGCTGGAGCTTGCAAACACCTGGCACCTCTGATTTCATACGCCATCCAACCCTCAACCCATGCCATAACAGAATAGAACATTTAACAGAGGCCTCTTAGGACTTTTTATTGAACACACTGGTTTTGAAATTGTTCTGAAAACAGTAAAAGTACTTTGCTGTGTCATAGTCTGGATTTGAAGAAAAACCTTACTTTAATAGAATTATGCATAGCAAATGTTAAGCAAATTACTTTTAGTAACCTTGATGAAAGCAGAATATAGTTCACTACAGAAGATGATGTACAATGCAACCTGTTTAATTCTCCTTACCCACTTTTGCCTTAAGAAAGGATTTGGTCAGGAGTCTTGAATTCTCCCATATTCACTGAAATAGGGAAGCAGCATGTAGCACCACTCCTACCTGTATTGCAGGAGTGGTGTGGAATTGGGTAAAATGTGCTGCTCACACAGCTTTAAGGTCAGGTTTGGGGTTTTTTTCCACATTCATTTGAAACAAAAAACATCCTCTGCTAAAATAATTTTATAAGCTCTGTTGTCCCCAGACACAATGGGCTACTTGCTTGTGCTCCCTGCTCCCCTTGCAGGGGGAGGATGCTGGTTTGGGGAGGTCTGAGTGGGGTTTGCTGCCTGTCCTGCTGCTGCAGCAGGACCATCAGTGCTGCTGTGGGTGCTCCTGCTCCTCTTGAGGACCAGACGATGTGCAGCCACCCTGCAGCGCAGGAGGGGTGTCTTGGGGGACCACTGTGTGTTCCCATCAAACCACCAGCCCCAAATTAGCACCGATGTGGCCTCCCCACTGAAGCCAGCACGCAGAGAAAAGGCAGGTCTGGCTCTGGCTTACATTCTCGAGATTTAATCTGGCAGTGCTGCAAACCAAGCGAGAGAGCACGGGTAAGTGTGCCTGTGGGGTACCCTGCCATCTCCTGCCTAGAGTATGCTGTACAAGTCCTTGGCTACCTTCTCCAGGCGGTCCTTGTACTCCAGGTGGGCGTAGAGGGAGGGGGGAACCCCCTTGAAGGCATGAATGACGCCCCACCAGCTGGCGGCGATGGCAGCCGTGGAGTCGCTGTCCCCCCCATGGAAGAAGGCGCGGTGAGCCAGCTCGGTCCAGGAGTCCCCTGCGCCCAGCAGGGCGTCGTAGGCGATCATGGGCGCGTCGTGCCCGCTGCTGCCCCCCCAGCCGCTGTAGCTGAGCGAGGTGTAGAATGAGTCTCTCTCTTCCACGCCGTACTTGGGCGGGAATTTGGGCGACGAGACCCCGTCCGAGATGCCTCTCTCCTCCAGGTATTTTTTCCACTTCTCTTCGAAGTAATACCTGCCAAACAGGACGGGATGGAATGGCTGTAAGTTGTCCCAGGGCAGCAGCACGCAGCCGAGCATCACGCAGGCGCCAGCCAGCGGAAAACGCGCCACGTCAAGAGCCCGGAGCGAGAGCTCAGCAAAATGGCAGGCGGCCCCCATCTGTCAAAACTAGGGACATGATTTACAGTAAGAGGCACAAGGACAAGTTTCAGTGAGTTAGATTTCCCCTCTCTCCAGTCACATGGGAGAAGGCAGCCCAGCACCTGCAGAATTCAAAGGCTAAGAGTGAGAACTGAGTCATCCTCCAAATTCAGAGCAGCTCTACCTCTGTGTGTGCCCCTGCACACAGAGGTGCAGTGAATATGCAGATTTGGTTGTAACTTTCAAACTGAGCTCAGCCCTAAGCTTGATGCTGTTCTGCAGCTCTGCTTGCCATCTTTCATAAAATCACAGTTGCATGAGATGACAAGTCTACCTACTTCATAATGGATTCAAAAAATGGTCACAAGTACTTGACCCAAACACAACCCACCTCTTTTTTCCCCCCCAAGTTAAGGTACTCTGAACTGTTTTGATCCTGTGCCAGGTGTGTGCTGCCATAGGAGTCTGCCATAATGTGATTACTGAAACTTAAGTATAAGCAGAGCTCACCCTGTGGTACAAGGGCATTAAGAAATGGCAGTGCAGGGAATGCAGCTCACCATTGCTCCATGTTCTCCTTCACAAAGAAGCCGGATTCCTGCACGTAGGCTTTTGCCAGTGGCAGTACCTCCATCAGCCCCTTCCCCCAGGCCACGGGGGGCACGCTGTTCACCGCATAAGCAGTGAAGAGTGCTGAGGCCAGGGCCCCCAGGTAGCCGGTGGGGTGGTGGTGGGTCATGCGGCCGCTCTCGATGCTGACTTTGACCAGGGTGTCCAGCTGGGTGGGCTGGTAGAAGCGCAGCCCGATGCACATGGCGCGCATGGCAGCCCCACAGCCCCCTGCCCGCGGGCTGAAGGGGATCCGCCAACCATCCGGCCGCCCTGGATCCAGCTTCATGGTGCTTTCCACAGACATGGTACCTGGAGACAGGACCACAGAGCCCGAGAGAAGGAAGAAACAAAAACATCAGCAGGAGGTAGCTTGGGGGAAGACAGTCAGACAGTGGAAAAGAAAGCATTGCTCTGTGTAAGGGATTTGAGCTTCCTTTTAAAAACATAAGCCATCTGCTCACATACATATCCCTGCCTTGATCTGCTGGAGCATTCCGCATCCTCCTCAGCAGACCTGATAATTTTTGTTTATGAAAACAATTAAAAGGTCTAGGGGGTAGGAAACACTTCATTGCTCATTTATTGACATTGTTTATATTTACATTTTGTGTTACCTAAGAAAACATATATACTAATAGATAGATACACATATACCTGGATATTTCTCTCTCTGTAAACAGAAAGGTTTGTAGGATCTCTGACACTAGGCCAGTCTAGGTAACTGCTTTTTCACAGGACTTCTAAAGGCAGAGACCCCACAAGGTCCTCATTTGCCTCACTAATAGAAAATTTACTGATAGAAAATGTTTTCCAGCTCTCCCTTGCTGCAGTTTAAGTTTGTCAGAAAGCCTTGGGTATAGCACCTGTCTCACCTCAATGTGGTCTGCATGACTGGTTCTACTGTACTCCTCTTTCATAAGCTGAAGAGCAGCTGTACTAGGTGAGACCAAAGCTTTGTCCAGCTCACTAGGTCATCTCCAAACACTGGCACTAAAGGGTAACTTCAGAAAGACTACAAGAAATGAGGCAATCTCACCTCCATCTCTTTCATATTTCTGCTATTTACTTTTTAAAGAAATTACTCTGCTTCTTCCAGAGCTGCTTCTTCAGACTAACACTTGTTAGTCCAGCATATTCATAGGACAAAGAAAACACACCCTAATTTCAGAGCCCAGCCAGCTTCCCCAGCCAAGACAGTGAAATGTTTTGAGAGCTAAGCACAAATGCTTGTGTGTAAAGAAGAAACAGGTTTGGAACATTGAATTATCTTTGATTCTCTTCTACCTTGCTTCTTTTTCTCCTAGTCTTCTCTTCTGGCCCAATTGTAAATACTTCTTTTCCAGCAGGAAGGTAAATCAAGGCAGGTTTCAAGCAGCTTCATTTAAGTTTTAATGTGCTGGACACTGACAAAGGTGGACTCAACAGACTAACCCCAGTGTGCTGAGTCCTCTCTCAGACACACAGGGTAACAGCAGCAGCTGGGTGTTACCACACCCCCAAAACTAGACTGTTGCTCCTACACTCTGTTCCCTCACTGGTATGGGTAGCTGAGGAACTTGCAGGTGCTGTTACTTTGGAAGTCAAACAAAATAAAACAGTAGCAAGGAAGAAGCCTGGTCAAGCAAATTCACCTCACTTTGGTGCAACTCAGTCACCATGATCTGTGACCTTGCTCATCACAGCCAGGTACTGCACTGAGTCCCCTGCAGAGCTCTTGGCTTCTGCACTTACAAGTACACATTTGGCAGTAGGGTTTGGTTTATGGCAGCCTGTTTTACCTGCATTTACAACCCCCTTGTAACTGAAATACCTCCAAATCCATGCACAGCTTTAAGACCGCCTTCTGGACATAGGCTAAAAATAACAGCTGGCCACTGTCAGGAATAATGTCACATGCTGAGCCAAGTGTCTTTTAACTCTACTGGGACTGGTCACAACCAACCTCTAACTGAAGTGTCGGTGAGTTTGCATTTAGAATGGAGTCCTCACATCTCAGTGTGGGAACATGTCCATGCCTCTAAATTTCATGTACTTTACTAATTCAGTGCTGGCTGCCGTGTATCAAAATTGTTAATTTTGATACACGGCAGCATAATTTCCAACTTCATGATGACTAACAGAAAATTGAGGCATTTTTCTAAAAATCTCAGCATACCAAGCATTGTACCCAATGACCTGTAACAGGGCATTAAAATGAACCTGTGAAACAAAGCCACGTTTTTAAAAAGCTGTTTCTACTACTTTATTTGTATATTCTGGTAAAAGAGAACTTCTTCCAGGAAAGCAAGGGGAAGGGGGGGGAGCACAGGGACTAAGGTAGCTTATCATCAAAATCTGCATAACAAAAGCAAAGATTACTCTTGCTGAAACTTCGAGAAAAAACATTTCTTCAGGACCTGTCTGGGCAGGCTGAGACCACACACCTCAGTGCTTGATAAAAAGTGAGATTGTACTTGCACTAATTGTAGCTGGAATAAAAAGGAAGATGACAAGGCTTTAAATGGAAAGAAAGACTGGTTATTTTGCAATACAATTTGCTTGCAGCTTTAAGGCTGTGCATATTATTTTAGGAAATGACTACTGATAACTTGCAAGTGGAAAAAATTGTGTAAAACAAACCAGTGTATGACAGCTAAGACTTATAATTTATGAAGTATTACAAGTAGTATCCCTCACACTTTTAAACACTTAAAATACTAAAACATTTGAAAGCCAATTTAGGAAGACTAAGATGAAATCACATCAGGTCTTTTTTTTAAAAAAATAGGTTTTACAAAAACTGCTGTAAGGAGTTTTTGAATTAGCAAATTGTTTTGGAAATCCTTTACATGCAGGTTAGGAATCCTTTGCACTAACAACAGGAAATTAAAAGTATCCTAAGCATGGTACTGGTCTAAGGAAAGAAGAAATACAAGGAAGAAGTGGCATGTGAATTAGGGCAACCTGCAAAAGTTTCAAGAACAGCTGGACTCAATTTTTGGGATAGGCTTTCATTCCACTTACCTAGACCCTTCAGGTAACAGCTGTTTGGGATTGATCAGTACACATAAAAAAAGATGAGTTAAACAAACCATGCAGTGGTAAATAATTCCAAAGGGGGAGGACTAGGACCAAAAGACAATTTTGAAGCAGAAGGTTTCCTGAAGAAGTGCTTTAGTTGTACCATGAAAAAAGAAGTACGTCTGTGCTTGTGTTGCTTAATTCACTGGGTTTGTAATCTGCAAGGAACAATGAATTTGGGCTGTGGCACATCACAAATCACAGTAGTGGATGTAGGGATTACCTTGTCGTTGAATTACTGCCCCCAGAGTTCTCTCCTGGGGCTGCATCCCTGAGGGACCCTGCTGTGGCTGTCCTGTGACTCAGAACCTTGTGGGAATCCCTTTGTTACTGCAGTTTTGGGTTTTCAGGTCTGGACTGCCTCATGTGAGCCATCAATGTGACTTTCCCCCACTGTTCTAAGGAAATCTCCTCTGTGTTGGGCAAAAGTTCCAACAGCAACTTTCCATTCTCAGCCTTCAGGGCTGCAATTCCCTGGTGAGTACTTAGGTCAGAAGAGCACCACCTTGGGTTATGTTCTCAGTTAAAATCCACTTATTCTGAACTGCCAAAAGAAGTTATTGGCATGCAGCTTTTATCATTAGAACTTATCATTATGGCATGGAGACTCCAGACAGTTTTTCAGGGTATGGATTAGGTATTCCCTTCAGTGGGAATTGAACTACTAAGGGTCAGGATTTAAACTCTCAGAGCTGAATGCCTTTCCTGTACCTGCAGCAGGAGCAATTCTGATTGCAAAATTTTTAATTGTCTTTGGACCCACTAAACAATGTGTATTTCTTTTTTAACATAGATTATCTGACCTTTCCTTGTCACTCCTCTTAATGTCCATAGCAAGTTTGCTTTCAAATTCATCACTTCCAGGAAAAGGAACTTCTTTGGGCATATTGCAGCTCAGTTTAGTCACAGAAGGAATGCAGTAGGTGTCCTGTTATTCTTAGATATTATACTTAGATATTTAAATTTTAAGTTCTTCTCCTTTTCATCTTAGGCTTTAGTCACCAAGGTTAGAGAGTGAAAATCCTTCCAGGTGCTGTCTCACTGGCAGCCCTGCTTAGTCCATCTTGGCTGGGGGAACTAAACTATGCTGCTTCACCAAAACTGCTGTGAATCTCTTGGAAGTTTGATCTGCCAGCTTCAGCTGTCCTGACAAGCATCATTACTCCTTCCTAAATATTTTATTAATTAGGCCACTTAGTTCTTTACACAAGGACAGGAGCCCACTGTGGAAAGGTAAGCAGAATAAATTCCTGTTCAGGTTTCCAACCTGGTTTATTTTGGAAATGCACAGCTCCAATACACTATGCTCAGTGGCAAGATTTGGCCTTTCCCATGTTTAATGTCAAGACAGAAGACTCTTGACATACTCTGGTCACTCCAAATAAGCACATCTAAGCATACATACAATTACAATGTATAAACTTTGCACAGGACTGCTGAATTTGAGTGTCTCCTGGATACTTCACGCCTCCTGTGCTGGTCAAATTAGAGGCCCAGCTTAAGCAGCTCCAATGTAAATGCAATCCAAGCATCCAGAAGAGCCTGGGCCATGAGCACAGAGACTGATGGAATCCTCGGGGAAGAGCTGGGTCAGGAGGGCTGGGTGAGTTAGGAACCACAGGAATATGTTGTATGTCTTGGCTACTGTAGCCTGTCAAGGTGCCCTTCCTGAGTACTGCCTGGCCCACTGCTTGTGACAGAAACTCAACACCAATGTGTCTATGCAGAGAAAAGAGAGATGATGGAAGTACAGCGTTCAAAAAAGATTGGCCTGACTGTCCTGGTGCAGAAATCAGGCATGCAGAGCTAGCCACAAGCAGACTTTGGGTTTAATAAGTGTAATTATTCCAAGCAAGGATCTTTATGCCCTTAAATATATTTTACATGTAATTTGTTGTGTTTATGAAGAGAAGTTCTGTATTAATTCTCTGGGGTACATCTCAGGGTGTGCATTACAGTAGTTGAATGTGAATTTTTTAGCCACTGAATGTAGAAATCCCAAGTTCAAAAGCTATCACCCTTCCTGAGCTCAGGCTAGCCCTCAAACACACCCATAAGAATGTTTTGTAAATGTGAACAAAACAGCATCTTTTTCATCTAGTTCAGAGAAGCCCAAACCACTTCAGCTTGCCTTGTTCTGTTCTCTGTAGCTCATCCTGAAACAGGTACTGAGTGTGGCAAACTTTTCCTTTACATGAAATACAGTAAACAGCCCAAAGCAGAGCCGGGGCCAGCCCCAGCTCTGAGCTGCAGGAGAGACATGAGCAACAGCACAGCTCTACGCAGACACAGGATGGAGGGGTTACCTGGAGCTCTGCCCTTCATGTCATTCATACACTCCTTGTAGTTCCTTGCAAGCAGAGTGTAGAGATGTGGTAATGTTGGGTTTTTCCCAGCTGCTACCAGGGCTTCGGCCGTGGCCAAGTGCATCACGGTATCATCACTGACTATCCAGCCCTGGAGGCTGATGTTGGCCAGTCCCCCCATGTCTGCCAGCTCCTTGTGGATGACTGGGCCACTCTTCTGGAACTCCCACCTCCCGTTGTAATATGCCACCGTGTCACCAACTGCACTCAGCACCATGGACGCCACGTAGTTTTCCACCCCCTTAGGACACATTTTTTGTCCCGCAGCTACTTGAGTGTAGAAGATACTATGAGAAAGAAAAAAGATAAGGAGAATGAGAATTAAATCATTCCCATTTCAGTATGGGCTTGTTCTGCTAAGCTCCAGCAGGCTGGATACCCAGCCTGCCACACTCAGAGGATGTATTTCTTCAACGCACATGGACCCTGTGCACCTACTGTGCACCTAATGTGGTGAGTGGCACCTCCTGGGCAGCCCAGCCCTGGGCCAGGGGCACCTGGAGATGTCCTGCTGGGATGCTGGCAGGATAAAGCTGCATATCCTGCCAGCAGGATATGGACCAGCTCAAAGGCCAAAAACCCAGGGCAGGACTGCTGAACCATGTGCAGGATATGTGACCACAGCCATGTTCTCCACCTTTCTGAGTGCATGAGCAAGCTCACATCAGCACCCAGCGGCTTTGTACCCTGGGGTAAGGTGAGGCTGACTCTTAGGGGTACAAAAGTAAGGGGTAAGGTTTGGCTGGCCTGCTTAGCTTTGAGGTGACAGTGACACCTGTCCCTGCTCCTCGGGCAGGCTACAACAGCGGCTGCTCACACAGGCAGCGCCCCCACCCCGCAGGTACTTCAGCCATGAAGAACCAACCACGCCCTCCCCCAGGAACCCTCCGCAGCTCAGGCCCTGATTCTCCTTTTCGCTGGCCAGAAGCAGAAGCGACGAAAGCCGTCGGCCCCGCCTCAGCCGGGCCCCGGGCCGCTCCCGACCCGCGGCTACTCACACAGCGAGCCCGCCGACCGCCGCCAGCCCGGCCAGCATGCCCACCGCTCCCCGCAGACTCCGAGCAGCGCACGGGAACCCGCCCCGCTCCATGGGGCGCGGTTCGGCCTCCGCAGCCCTGGGCGCGGCCTGTGTAACCCGGCCCGGGCCGCTCCTCTCGGCCCGTCCTTCCGCGGCCTCCCGGGGCGGTGTCACCGGGCACGGCTCCTCCTCGGCAGCCTCGCCGGGCCCTCCCTGCCAGCCCCCCGGGCTCTCCTCGGCAGCCCCGCCGGGCTCTCCCTGCCAGCTCTCCGGGCTCTCCTCGGCAGCCCCGCCGGGCCCTCCCTGCCAGCTCCCCGGGCTCTCCTCGGCAGCCCCGGCGGACTCGGTTCGGCGCAGGCGGAGAGGCTGGCTGGCTTTCATTTTCGGGGCTGCCCTCAAGAGAGCCGGGCTGAGCCCTCGTACTCGAAAGTGAAACAGGGGCATGAAACGAACTGGTTTTTTTGAAAAAAAGCGCTGACAGCATTTCCCGCGGACGAACGGGCCCTCCCTCCTCCTGGCTGAGCAGCCCCTTCCTGATAGTGGCTGTATCCTCCTCTGTCTACGCTGGGCACAGGTTTTGGGAGGGTTTTCCTCACATTTGGGTTATGCTTCCCCTCCTTGCTGCAGCCTGAGCAGAGCCTCCAGCCTTTGCGAGGAATCTTTGCCCCTGTGCCTACCCCCTTACAGAAGCACAGAATTGCTGCTGAAACTGCGGGGAAAACAGGAGCTCTCTGCAGCATCTTTTCAGTGTTAGAAAATCACAGCGTTACTTTATTCTGGCCAGGATGTGCAGTAGAAATCATCATGCACACAGGTCCGGATTGCGCAGTGAAAATCATTCCGCCATACATGGTTCTTTACTAGACTTTTCACCTATTTATACATAAACTCCAAAGACACTCATGTTCATTGGTCCTAAATTACACAGTTCTTAGTATTCAATCTCCTGTTGGCTATGGATCCCTTCGCCTTGGATGCTGATTAGGTCCTCATTCTTTGGTTCTCTTATTGATCTTTTCCCAGACCATGTGTTTCTGACACCACCCTGTAAATGAACATTCGTTAATGTTCATTTACCTCCTGTGTATTTTCTGGCAACTCCCAATCTGTAGACATTAAACTCATCAGACTTCACCCAACCTCTTTGAACAGAATCTTCTAAAGAGAAACTTTAATTCCCCTCCCCCTGGGCAAAGGCGAACAAACCTAAAGTTACATTAAAAGTTTTTAAAGTTGCATCATTTCCAACAGAATCGTCAGGGTTGGAATAGACCTTCAAGATCACCAAGTCCAACCATCCACCCAGCGCAACACTTTACCCCTTAACCACAAAACCATCATCCAGCACCACATCCAGACACCTCTTGAACACTGCCAGGGGTGGTGACTCCACCACCTCCCTGAGAAATCTGTTCCAATGCGTGACCATCCTAACAGTGAAAAACCCTTTCTAATACATAGTCTGAATCTCCCCTGTCCCAAATTAAAGCTGTTTCCTGTAGGCATGGTAGAAGAGGCTGTAGGAGAGGTAGTTGTAGAGATCAGTGAGGTCACCCCTGGGCCTCTTCTTCTCTAGAGAACCTTCTTCAGTATTTGGGGACAATGCTCTCCCCACAACCCCAGCATGGCCCAGATCAGCTCCCTGGTGACCCCAGCCCGTCCCAAACAAGGGCTGATCTTTGCTATGTCTAGCAGTGCTGCTTTACGTAGTGTCCTGAGGCACCTTGTGATCCCACTGCCTTGCTGTATCCTTTGTTTTTATTTTTGGTAGTGGTTAGACAGCTGAAGGAGTCTGGTCAGTGGGTGAGGAAAGGATAGGTGCACAACACAGGAGCAAGAAACAGGACTGAGCATGGCTGGAATTGCACTTTGTAGAAGCTGAGCATTTTTACCAGCTGACAATCACGTCCACACCAGGTCTCCAGTGTCCTTGTTCACCCCAGAAGGTACCAACACCTCTCACATGGAGGGAAAACAGAAATTTCCCCCTTGGTGCCTATGGGAGAAAGCGGCGGTAGTTTTGTGAGCTGCAGCCCTGGGGGATTTCAGAGCAATCACAAATGTAGTGCTGGATCAGAGCAGAGTCCCTGGGGAATTTGGGGGCAAGTCAGAGTGGAGGGGGCCCTGGGGGACTTCAGGTAGCTGAGAGCACAGGTCTGCATGGGAACATCAGCCTGATGGCCTTGATGCTTCATGATGCCATGTTCATTCCTAGATCTCCTCCTCTGCACCCTGCTGCAAGTGCAGAGTTTGAGAAGCATCTAGCAGAAGAAATAGTAACAGAAAAGGAAGTGGGAAAAAAAGCTGCCGATGTTCCAACGCTGCCAGCAGTGCCTGATGACCTTTTCTGCTTCTCTGGTTCATTTTGTTTTCTCTAGAACAGCTCTGAATTTACCCAGGTTGGTGCAGTGCTCAAAAGCAAAGCGGGGTTTTTCGCTCCTAAGGTTTGGGCCTGTGAGAGGAAAAACCCCTCGTGTTTTTGTCCTGTGGAATGGCTGCCTGTGAGGAATGGATTCTGCTCCAGCCTCAAGGACAGAGGAGTGGAGAGGAAGGTCACAGGGCTCCTCAAACAGAGAAGGAAGATGGGGCAACATCTCTACATCGGCAAAAAATTGCCTGTGGCACTAAGATGTTTGGTTCTCATAATTACTTCCCACTTCCTGAATTCTCAGCTTCCTAAAAAATGAAAACATGATGTGCAGCGCAGTTAAGTGACATCCAAGAGATGTCAGAGAAAAGTGTTGAGAGCTCCTCCCAGACAGATGGAGGATAATGAACCATCAGCAGGAGCCTCCAAACCTAAGGTGGGCAGAGCAGCAGTCTTCAAGCTCAGAGGGATGCACTGATCCCAAAGGGATCTCAGTGTGTGAGTTGCATGGGATGTCCACAAGTGGTGAGGAGAGCATTTTCCGTCAGGGAGCACCTCCATCTCCAAGATGTTGCAGGGAAGCATTGCCCTGGCTCAGACTGTGGTGTGGGGAGCTGGGCATGATTCTCCCCCTTTGCAAAGGTGGCCTTCTGATGCTGAGCACTGCAAAGAGTTAGACTCACCTTGTTGCACCATTCTGGGGGGTTGGTTGTGTCTTTTATTAATGAAAATTTAGGCTCCTGTGCACCAGTGGCCAGGATATGCCTTCTGGAAAATACCATGTTGGAGCAGCTTGCTGACCTGCCCCTGCCATGTGTTGCACACTGTGGTTAGCCCTCATTTAGATTTAGAATTTTCCGTCACATTCATCTGGAAAAAAAGGGTAATTCTTTCTGACTAAAAAAATATGCCTTTCTAGATGAGCTAAGGGTTGAGGGCTCCTATTTGAGGGGGCTGTGAAGGGTAGCACTGCTGCACTGGAGCTGCAAACTGGTTGAGACCCTGTAGGACATTTCCTCAGAACTACAAGAGGCCTTCAGGCCAGGAGTTAGGAAAAAAGTTGAACATTAAAAATGCATGGTGCGCTTAAACACATCAGTGTTCCTGTTCTAGATCCTACAGCTGTCCCCAAAATGGGACTGCATTGGCACATCTGGAATTCTCCTTTTCCACCTCCCCTATTCATCTTCTATTTGCTTCCCCAGAATCTTTTTGGGCCCTAAAAATATGTTCATTTTGGACTGGTGCCAAACTCTTACCAGTCTCTCATTCTTTTAATAGCATTTTTTTCTCTGTAACAACAGCAGGCTTTTTTTTCTTTTTTCCTTTTTGTTTTTGAGTGGGGACTATTTCTGGGCTTACCCCAGTTCTCAGTCCCCAAGTACGTGCCTGTCAGTGGCCAGTAAATGACAATGCTTTGCAGCAGGGGCATTCCAAGCAGGGGCAGCAAGTGCCACGTGAGGTCTGGATCTCTGCAGTGAGCCTGGGCAGAGTCCCGGTGGGGCAGCAGTGCCTGACCCTCCCTGCCTGCCTGTGCAAGGGAAGCACTCACCCTTGCAGAATGCCCTTGCAGGACCAGAGGTGCCTCTGGGCAACTAGGTTACAGGGAATACTGGACTTTGGTTTCCTGCTGAGAAAACAGAGTTATTGCAGAAATATCAGCCTCGTTCTTTGCAGGTTTGTCTTCTTCCAAGAGTGGGCCCGACTCGCTCTCCATGGCAAAAGGGAAATGGTGGAAAATCAGTGTGTTCTCCTCTTTGTGGCACCTACTGCTCTTCTTGTGATGCTTTCAAAAGCTGTCTTTAACACAGATTTTAAAACAAAAATGTAAAAAATATGAGAGAGTCTCACTGTTTCAAATAACTATAATTCTGCAGGGCAAAAGAGAAGCAGGGTAATTGCCTTACCACAGAGAGACGCACTGCAATGCTAGCTTGGGGCAACCAGGAAGTTCAGGGACACAGGAAGCATCTCCTGGAGTGTGATCACCTTTCCCTTTTCCACATCTATAAAATGGAACTGCAACCTCATCTTTATTGCCCTTCATCAGTCATAACTGACATGTTGGTAAAGGGGAGAGTGTGGGCAGGGGCCTCCCTAGTACACTCCAAATCTTGCTTTTGGGCCTGGGAACATCAGTGAAGCAATCCCAGGGAGCTCTCCTGGAGGTGATATATGGTTCCAGTGGTGGATCTGAAGGTCCGGGGCTGACAGGCTGGTTGCTACTTTCTGTGAATCAAATGACATTTTAATTTTGGATTGTGTGCTGGCACTGTGTTCCCTGCTTGCATGGTGGCAGTGTCTGAGGGTCTGTGTTGTTGTCCCTTCAAGTGCTTTCTTTGCAGGAGCTGCTGGCCTTGAGTCCCTATCCTTTCAAAGAGTATCAGGGTGGAGGGGGAGCCCATCAGCAGTGGGTCATGCCTGCAAGCCCATTAGAAGTGGGTCAATCCTGCCTTTCAGCCACTCTCAGCTCACCCTACAGCACCAGCAGGCTAAATTTGGAGGTCCTTGTCACTTGCCAATGAAAATAAACCCTAATGGAATGTGGTGCTTAGCGATGGGAGGGGTGAAGATTTCATCATGCTGTAGGTTTTGAAACAGTGATGCTCTTCCTGCATTGTGCAAGCACTGATGTTTGAAGTGTTAGATGTGCTTTCTGGTTTGAGAGCAGGTTTCTCCTTTCTGTGGGAAAGGAGACAGTCTGGGGAACGATTGCAGCCCACAGTGTAGAAAAGATGCCAGGTGCAAGGAAGAACAGCTGCAGGAGAAGGAGCTCAGTCTGCTGGGAGAGAAAACCCTCCAATCCCAGACAAAGCTCTGCTGAGGCTCCCGGTTTTGCAAGGATAGAAGTAGTGTAAAAATAAGGATGAGAAAGGAGCAAGGTTGATAAGTAAGGGCTTCTCTTTCTTCTGCCAGCAAGTTGCAAGTGTGTTCAAGGTGTCTGAGAAAATCATGGGTTGTGTACAGGATCAGTAACTAAGCTTAAGGGAGGGAGAGTTGGAGGCAGGAGTTGAAATTTGGGAAAGCAGGTGGATGGGAATGATACTCAGAAATTCTTATTAGCTTATTGGGGAGAGCTTATAGTACCAGGACCTGGCAGGCTGAAGGATGACTTTCCTTGAATGACTTAAACTGAGAGTAGGCGAAATTGTAGGTATGATAGGTTAGGAAAAGCCCTGTGGTGGCTTTGAGTTACTTGACTGGGTGGTTTTATTCCACCACAGGGATTTCTTTGATGTTGGGTTATGACCAGGACCTTCCTTCTTGTCTTTCTCTTGTGGCTATTTCTTCACCAGCTTCCTCTGTAATACTGCTGTTCTTGGGAATGACTCCTGCTTTTGAACATGTACCAGAACAACAAAAGGGCATGAGAATTCATGAGAAAGGTCTTAGGAACACCAAAAAGCTCAACATTTGAAAAGTTACTTCTGCATTTGTTTCTTCATGAATTGAATTTCAGAGAATTGGGAAGTGCTGATTTGTGACGGAAGAGGAACATGTGAGCTACATCACTGAATGCTCTATTTTACCCACTGGTCTGACAAGGCTTAAAAATATCTGCCTATGTTTCCATTCTCTATTTACATGCTTTGTGTGATGCAATTCAGTGGTCACAGTGTTTTGATGCATGCAAAAATCTTCCTGTAAGGATTGCTCCTTCTTCCAGGAAGACTTTTCCATGCATCAAAACAATGTCATCACTGAATTGCATCACACTGACAGTGGCCTCTGCTCTTCCAGCTTAAACCTCACCCTGTGCACATACCCAAACTTGCAGGGCAATGAAGGCTTTAGAGGGGTCACCAAAAACACTGATGCTGTGGTCAGTCCTCTGGTCTGTTCCCAGGATGAGCCTGGTCCAGCAGAGAGGACAGGCAAGCTCCTGACAGCAATCACTAGGCAGAGTAAGCTGCTAACTGTGAAACCTCTTGCTCTTAAAACTGAGACAGCACTTGAGGTGTAGGAGGACGTGGCCACAGACCTGTGGCTGCACAAAGCTGCCAGACAGTGTAAGAGAATCTGGTTTGGTGGAAAAAACACTAAGCATATTTGATATGGTGTCAGACCTCGTGTTGTTGAAAGTTAAGAAAATAACTCCAAGAGACAGAGAGAAGCACAGGAATAAGGATGTTGCCCTTCTTGTAGGTTTAGAATTGCTGTGATCTGTACCTCTCCAATGACAGTGGCTCTGCACTGCCTCCGAGCAATCAATTCTCCTTGGAGCAGAGGAGAAAATCAGACCTGTGCTTTCATCCTGTATCAAAGACCCCATCCCTGTGCTCTCCCCCAGCCCCACAGCAGCAGGAGCACAGGACAGCTCCTTGTTTGACATGGCTGTGACAAGAGCATGAGCCCAGGGCTCGGGCTTTGTGTCAGCACAGACATCTGCTGGGTGTGGGAAATGTATTGGTCTGTCAGCGCTGCCGCCGCTCTGGAGTAGCTGGGGAGCTGTAAGAAGCAGAGGAGTGTGAGATCTTTGTGCACGCTGTTCATGCTGTTCAGTCACCTGCTTGCACTGGGACCAGTGCTTGGAAAGTGAAATGTTGCTTATCCTGTCCTCAGTCCCCCAAGCCTTCTCATTTTCTTCCGCTGAGTATCCCTGACATGCCAGCCGCTTTGATGTAACCTGCTCATGCATGGCTTGAGCTGTTTTGGCTGTGATAGTGAAACCTGCGAGGCCACGCTTGGACTGACATTACTGTGTCCAGCCATAAACAAGGCTGGGTGTGAGGAACCCCTCTGAGCCTTGGGCTGTGGCCAGGAGGAAGCAAACCAGAAGAGCGGCTTGCACTCCTTGCTGAAAAGGGTGTGGGTGGTGGTAAAGGGAAATGAGGGGCAACATAATTGCCCCGTTCAGGAACTGGCCTGTGAAAACACAGTCAAGTGGTGAGTCTTTCTACCAGTAGCAAAGGTCATTGCTATCATCAAAAAACTAAGGCTGGAGAGCTGTGTAAGCTGGGATCCCCAAGCAACCAACTAGCTTGACCTCAGTAAATGGGAAATGAGATCAAGTGCAAAATGAGTTTACCAAGGCTATCTCAGGCCTGGCTATCTTAGTAGGTTTATTTTGATAAGATAATTGACTATGTAGACAGTGGACTTCAGCAAGGCAGCACTTAGAGTGCTACAGGCAAAGCCATTAAGCTGGAGAACCAGGGGATTAATGTGAGCATTGTAAGGATTTACCTAAAGAAAGGATGTCAGGAGGTTGTGCCTCAAGGGAAGCAAGCTGGGTGGAAAGGGGTTATTAATGATGCTCCTCAAAGGGGTGATCCTGTTTACTCAGCAGGAAAACAAGCTGTAATCAGATTTGGTCAGATTTGAAGGGCTAAGTCACTGTAAAGATTTCTCAGGCTACAGGAAGAGAAGAACTGATGGCATTGAGGACAGGAATAGGGTAAATGGGGTAAAAAGCAGCAGCACAAAGTGCAAGTTTTATTATGCAGACAGTGACTATCAGATGTTTTGCTCCCAGCTTGTCCTCTGCCATTTGAAAAATACAGAGTAAGAGGAGTTTGAGGATGAGTTCTCACCATAGTGTAGCCGAGAAGAAGAGGAAGGTGAGCGCATCTGCTGAAGAAGCCAAACACAGCACCTGTGCTGTGGAATTGCTTTGTCTCTCCTGGTAGATTTTCATGGGCCCATTTAGAACTCAGGCCTCCCCTCCGTCTTTGCCCTAAGTGGAAGACAAGATACTTTGATGGAGGAGCTGTATTGTCCAGGCAGCCGTACCTGAGCCTCACAGATAGTGGATGTGGTCTCTGAAGAAAGGCAGGCCAAAGGCACCCATGTCCCAGCAGCCTGAGGATTTCCATCCAAAAAATTGTGATACCCATTTAAAAGGGGAAACCCCACAGGTCACACTTACAGAAATTACTCTCTTTATGTTCAAATGGAAAAGAAACAAACCAAAGCTGGACATCACATTTGGGTTTGAGGTTCTGAATGTTTTCAGGTTTGGTTCTTGTTTTAGGTTTTGGGGGCTTTTGCTTTTGTTTGTTTTCTCCTGAACTCCCCCTCCTACCTCCAAATGTCAAGCTGGCAGGTTTCTGGAATTGAGTCCATCTGAGCTTTGCTTCCTGAAAGCCCTGAATTTGCACTTCCCATGTTGCTGTCTGATCTGTGTGTACACTACAGTGAGCTATGTCTGCTGATGCACCAGCAAGGGCAGATACATAGCTGTCTCTAAGAAAGCAAATCTGCCAAGAAATGTTGTGTTTGGCAAGAAAATTGCTCCAACAAGAAGATTGGCCAGTCTATGGGTTGCCAGCACAACCTTGCTGCAGATGGAGGTTTTGGAGGTTTTCTATCCTGATCCCTCTCCTGAGCAGGATTTGCATTTCATGCAAAATGAAACCAGCTAATGTTTCCTAACACACATATGGGCATCATTTTTCAAAGGGTGGGTGTCCTAGGTTACAATATAAAGATGTATTCTATTCCCATCCTCAAGAGCTGTTGAAACCAGGAGGGACATTGTTTTCCTTGTCTCCTGTTGATGGGCCCATCAATGTCTTGACTCAGAGATAACTGAGTTATCTCACTTCTGTGTAATGGACCCACTGCATGGCTCATGGAACAATACCAGCCCATTGTGAGATGCTCTGCCCAGGGGGGAGGAGCTCAGCATCCCCACCTGGATATAATCTGGGCTTTGGGACAGAACAAGCTGCCCTTACCCACTGGTTTCCAGAGGACTAGAGCTACCAATCTTTTCTGTGGGATCACCACTTTGACAAGACCATTTCATCTGGACTGCTACCACCACCCTAACTAGCAGAGTGTTAGGTTGTATTCTGATTCTGTCAGTGGTTTTACTTTTGTACGCATGTATTTTGGGGGGTTTTTTTCCCTTTTCCTAATAAATTGTATTTCTGACTTGGAGTCTCTCACTGATTTTGCTTTCAAACCAGAACAGTTGGAAAAACCAGGGGCCCTGACAATGCTCTTCTGACCACTGAATTTCTTCTTCCAAGACAGAAACAAGCCAGAGACCAATAAGGATATTACAATCACAGCCTCAGCAAAAGGAAAAAAAACCTTTATTTTCTCACTATTAGTGGTAGAAATACATGTTTCTTGTCTTCTTTTTTTTTTTTTTTTTTGTGGATTTTTTAATAGATTTGATGTAAAAAAAGAAAAAAATATTCACCCCAGCAGGTTAAATTTTTTAAATGAAGCCTAACCGCAGCCAAAGCAGACAACAATGTCTAGCAGCGTTGATTAGAGGTAGTGCTTTCAGCTCTGCTTTTAACAGAGCATATAAATCTGCTTCTTGGGCATGATTTCCATTGAAAACAGTGTTTCATTTTTATATCTAAATCTGTGTCAGAATGGCATTCACACTTACAAATATGGTGCTTGTCCATATGGGCAAATTGCAGATAGGAAGCTGGGCTGCAAGATAGCAGCATGCTCATTGGTTCTAATTAATTCCTTGATTACATGGTCTTGTGGGCACCAGGGGTGATTTATTTTGCTTCACTCTTAAAGGCAGAAGAAGTTTGAACACAATGATTTGGGTGAAAATATTTATAACATTTGGAGCTGATTTAATGCTCATTTTTTGTCAACAGTCCCTTCTCTCTTTCTCAGTCTCTCACATCCTGCTGCTGATGCTGGTTTCAGTAAATCAATGCAACTTACAAAGATGGCCAAGAAAAGCAAGTTTGTTTAATTTTTTTCTTTGGAGGGTTAGCATGTTGAACCAAATTCCAAGGGGACACTGAGGGATAAATGTTCAGGGGTGAGATTTGTTCCTGCCTCTGATCAACCGTATGGAAGTAAATCTTGGGATTTTTGTAAGCCTGCATCTTAGAAACCAAGCATCATGGGAATCAACTGTGGATTTCTGAAATCAAAAACAACTTTCTGATGAGCAAAACACACTTACTGTTTGTCTGTCCTAAATCATATTGACAGATTCCTAAGCTGGCAGGAGAAATGCCCAGCAGACCTCACAGAGAAGGCAGATCCAAAATGCTGCTTCTCTAACATGGTACTTCACATCTTGATAAATTCCTTTTGCAGGTGCATTTTCATATCCACGTGTTACTTGCTTGTTTGCACTGTGTCAGTTTCTCATTGTCACTGTGGTTCCATGACTAGGGCAGTGTGAATTTCCATGGATCTCTGCAAAACCCCTAGGACCAAGGTCCAGATTTTGCCTCTGCGTGACACACTTTGAAGCCAACTCGGAACCTTACACATTTTTCCCCAGTGAATGCAAGGGTAACACAGGGAAATACAGTCCTGGATAGGAAACAGCCCAAAAATCACCTTCCCCTTGCTGCAGTCACTTGTGCCAAATAGCAAAATGCCTGATTAGGCAGGCTTTCCAGGGATCTGGCTGTCCTCAGCTGCTCCCCGGCACTGCTGGCTCCCGGAGCAGGGAGCGCAGGTGCCCTGCCTGCAGGGAGAGGCAGGGCTCCAGCAGCCCTCCGAGCTGGGGGAGCAGGGCAGGGAGTGTGCTCTGGATGTACACCCCGTGCAATGCTTGCTCCTGCTTGCAGTTACATTTTTCTGTGTAATAGCACCAAAAAAAAAAAAAAAGAAAAGAAAGTGGTAGTTCAGGATAAGGCCATCTCAGCCACAGAGCTGCCAGCCTAAACTGCTTGTGAAAACAGGATGAAGCCTCACAGCCCCTTATGAGCCAGCAAAGCCTGCAATGCACCCAGAACAAGGAGTAATTTAAGTCACAGCACATCCAGACACAAAGTTTGAGCTGCCCATGTGATGAAATAGTTGGTGGGAATATTAAAACCAATAAAAATCAGCCTGCATCTTCTTCCCAGCCTGGTGCTGCCAAAGACAGTGACTCCCTGGCACAACCATTGCAGGCAGCCCATCCTGCTTTTGTTAGGGAAACCAGTGTGTTTGCAGCTCTGTCATCGCTCACAGGGGTGGAAACCACAGGAGATTGCATCCTCCTTCATGAGCACCTCTGCTGCAAGGGAAGAGCTTGCAGGAGCTGCTCTGGAGGAAAGGTGTGGATGAGGGCAGCTGTGAGTACCAGCCTGCATGCACAGACATGTCACTCTTTCCTGCATGGACCGTGAGCACCGTGGTTGCACAAGCAGGGGTGCCTCACTACAGCAAAGGACAGCAATCCAGTGGCTTCCTTACAGTACTTTGATGTGAGGTAGTTGAGGAAGATTAATCCCTGATTATTAAGGAATTTCATCAAGAAGCCCCGGTGCTTTGTGCAGTAGAAATCAAATATCCACCCACACAGTAATCAGGTGTAATCAAAGTTAAACTTGTCAAACAGTGTTGGGGCATTTTGCATTTGCATTGCTGGGATTATTTCCCACATTTCCCCCCTCTCTGTTTCTGAGTTCAGAAGATTTTTTAAACTTTATTGGTCACTCCTGATTTACCGTGGCACACCAGACATGCTACCTGTGATTTCAAATGTACTATGTCACCAAAGCACACTATCTGTTCATTTTTCTCTTTCCTCCTTTCCTCCTTTCCTCCTTTCTTCTTTTCCTCCTTTCCTCCTTTCCTCCTTTCCTCCTTTCCTCCTTTCCTCCTTTCCTCCCTCTCTTCTTTCCCTGCCTCCTCCCTTTCTTTTTTTTTTTTTTTCAATCTGTAAACACGATGATGCTTGTGCTCCAAACTGTGCTAAGACAAAAACTTTATTTCTTCAAATCTTGCCGGTTTTAGAGTCTGAAGGCTGGGGACAGCTAGGGGGAAAAACAAGAAGTCTCTGAAGCTGTAGGAATTTTGTTATTGTTATGTTCCTTTGTAAGATGAAAGGGATTTTCTGAAACCTGAAACCGTTGGATTTTCTTCTTACTTCACAAAGTTATTTTATTTTGTTATTGATGTTGCATAGGAGACCATCAGTCTTTGTGTGAAAGGCCTAACTTCTCAGGATGCTGGGACCACTTTGCTGAGGTTGCTTTCTGCCCTTCTCTTACAGAAAAGAAAAAAAGAAAAAAAAGTTGTCATATAATTCCACTGAGAAACAGATGAGTATTACCAGCTGAATTCAGTTCATTCTCCACATACCCTGTATTCCATGTGCTGGTGTGAGAGCCATCAAATGCTGACAGGACAAGAGGAAATGGCCTCAAGTGGTGCCAAGGGAGGTTTAGATTCAATATCAGAAAAAAAATCTTCACCAAAAGGGTTTTCCAGCCCTGGAATAGGCGGCCCAGGGTATGAGTCTCCATCCCTGGAGGTATTTAAAGACATGTAGACATGGTTTAGTGGTGGACTAAACCAAGCAATGGTGGGTTAACAGTTGGATTAATTGATCTTACAGGTCTTTCCAACCTAATTCTATGATTTTATGTAAAGAGTATCCCTAAAAATGTTATTCTGCTTTGCAATGGGATCATTTCTCTGACAAAGGTGTTTTTAGGGCATTTGCACAACCATATTTTGATGATGTACATCTCTGGAAACATATCTTGGGTACTTCCCATCCAACCTGGACATTCTGGTATTAAAAGCAGGCAGATGTGCTTTTAGTTCAGATTAACACAGATTGGAATGGCTGTTCACCTTGAAAACAGTGAAAGGTACCCCAGTCCTGTAGGAGGGAATGTGGTTATGAATCCTCAGTGGAGAGTAGGTGCTGTGTTTTGGTTTAGTGTTTACCCAGTTCTGACCTGAGACTTCTCTGAGATGTCAGTGGAGAAAGAAAGGGAGGTTGGGGTTTGTTTGTATGTTCTTGACAATCAATAAATGTTTAAAGTAATGATGTTCAGCTGCCCTGGAAGTGCACTTCTGCAGGGGTGGAAAAAGTTGGTGATGTCAGTGGGTCTACAGGAGAACACTGGCAGCAATATATTTGAAAATACTTCCCTTTGAGTGCAAAGGATTTCTACCACAAGTGCTGATTACTGAAATTAATTTCCCCTACACAGCACACATGCTGCAAAATTTCACATGTCTTTTCTGCTTTTTCCCTAATGGTTTTCTGTGAAAGCAATGGAACAATGTAGTTGTGTGATGCTTTCACATCTTCCTCTTTTCTGAAGTAAATGTTTTTAGCAGAATTTAGCCATCATTTCTTATTAAATCTTAGCTTCTCTTCTGCAATACTTCTACCTATTTAAAGCTGTTTCTGGAGCACATAGAGGTGAAATGCTGAAGGCCTCATCAGGTGCACAAGAAACCTTATTTCTATGGGGATTTTGCTGTGAATTGGTAGGCTTATATTTTTCTCTGCAATGCTCAAAAAAGCACTGCCTTCTCTTCTGTGACTTCAGTTTGTATGAGTCCTTCTACTTTGTTACCATCCTAAAGATGCATAACACCTCTTCCCTTGAACTGATGGATTTAATGAATCAAGGATATGATATGTGCTTAGGGAAGCTTTAAGTGATGGAAAAATTACAACTTCTCACTCTGATCAAAGCAGAGCAAAGCACTTGACTGCTCCTCTCTCTCTGTTTCTTCAGTCTCCTTGCAATCAGGGAAATCTCTGGAGGAGAAGGTACCAAGAACTGTAATACCTAGGAAAAGAGAAGGAGCCCTGAGTGAGAATAACACCCTGGAGTTTAGCTATCTAAAATTTAGGCAGCCTTAGCTGGTCCAGGCTCTTCTGTGTTTAATAAGGGGCTGTGGTACTTCCTTACTACAGCCTGGCAGCTGATGAGCTCAGTTGCTTTCCCTGGGACTGCTCATCCAAAAGCAGGGTTAAGTCCTGAGGAAGCAATGCAGACACAAACGTAACAGGCTGGAGTTTCCTTCTAGTTGTAATATGCTAATGGCAGAAATCTGTATTTAAAAAAGACTTGAATTTAAAAGGAAAGTGAGGTGATGAACTGCACAGCTGTAGCAGGGTTGGCAGTAACTCTGTAATGATCAGGATTCATGATTAGACTAGCAGGAGAAAGTTTATTCCATCTGACTCACAGAGAGGCAGCCCCTGCCTGGGAGCTGGAGCTGTGGCTTGGGGAAGCTCCGTTTGGCTGGCTCTATTAATGATACTTCTTCTCTGAGCACCATGGAAACACTTCTACGTAAACACATGGTGCTACTGTCATCTGCGTTTGCAAACCATGCTGGGGGAAAATGCATGGATGGAGTACAAATGTGCAGGAATTAGATCATAGCCCAAAACACAAACCCTGTGATGGAGAAAGCGCAGTCTGACTCAATAACAGACTCCTCTCAGCCATTTCATGTACAATGATTTTCTCTCTACAGAAATGTTATAACCTGTACTTGATTTCTCTACAGAGTACCATCGTTTTAATTATGTCAAAATAAAAGTCTGATTTGTAATTCAACCCAGTCCATCTAATCTATCTAATTCAAGGAACCTGTACTGAAGAAAAACTAGAGCAATGTAGTGGCAAATCGTTTCTGATAAAAAGGATGCATTTCATTTAAATCAAAATAATTTAAACCAGCAAACCAGAAGTCTGCATCTAAATAAATTATTTTACTCTTGATTTGTATTTGCACTTTTTTTTCCTCCTTGAAGAATACCCGGTTTTCATTGGAGTGCAACCTTCTTGCTGTGATTATTACAGCTAAATAAAACCCCTTACACTGTAACTGCTTACACCATACCAGGGCTTATTTATTTTGCAGGAGGGTGTGCAGTATCTGTGCAAATCTACATCACTTAGCATGCATTTATTCCCTTGGGCTATTATTTGCTAAGTGGTTTGTTTTTCTGCCCAGGATTTGCTCTGGACTGGCTTGGGTTGGTGATGGCTCTGCCCTTCCAGGCTTCAAAGTAGGGATTGTCTACAGGGATTGTCCATGCCTCTCCCCTTGGGACCTTGGGTGAGCCGTGGGTACCTTCTGGGGAAGGCAGGACACAATTCTGGGAAGGCAAGTGCTCTCTTCACTTCCACAGGGCGGTGGATGCTCTCTGGTGACACCACACTTGGCCCTGCTGTCACATCCTACTACGTCTCCAGGTTCTCAGCCATGACATCCATCATGTGCAGCCTGAGCAATCCTTCTTAAATTTTCTTGGGAAAATCCATTCCTTGATGGATTACATCCTGCTGGGCCTGAAATGGTGGTGCAGGCATTGTGTTTAATTTCCACCGTAATTGTATACAACTATTCCCAAAGCAGCATCGGGGTTTCACTCAGCTGCATTTCAACCTCCAAAGCCCCCAGCACTGCCTGACACTTACACTGACAGGCAGGGTCCTTCTGCCTGACCCCCTCCTGGCTGGAGGAACACCCAGAGCATCCCGAGGGATGAAGGCAGCCCTGTGCCCGTGGGGGTGAGGAGGGCAGCGGGTGCCGCATCCTGGCACACGCCCTGTGAGGAAGCCGTGGGCGGTGTGAGGTGACTTATGAAGCTGAGCAGCCTCCCAGCGCCACGACTTCCCCCTGCACCCTGCCAGGGAGTGTTTCAGCAGCCTGTGACAGCAGCCAGGCCCCCATGGCCTGGCACTGAGCCCCCTGCACCCTCCCTGCTCAGGGCTGGCCTCGGTGCTGCTCCACCAGGGAAACGCCAGGTACCGGGGAGCAAAGCGGGGCACGCTGGGCTTGTGCTCGGGGTTTTTGGTGGTGGCAGCAGGCAGGAAGGAGAGGGACACAGAGGAGGGTGCTGTGACTGCTGAGGCTCTGTTCCTCTAACTTTATTCCCCTCTCCTCCCAGCCCAGGAGCTGCAGGAAGATGATGTGCCTGCGCGCCTCCCCACCGGCGCTGGCGTTGAGGATGTGCCTGGGGCTCGGGCTCTTCGTGCTGCTCTGCCTTGGGATAGGTAAGCAGGAGGCAGGATGGGAGTGTGGGAAGGGGCTGGGAACCAGCAGCAGCACTTATGTGATGGTCAACAGAGGATGGTGGCCCTCAGAACATTCCTGGTGCTTTCTGCCAGGGCTGAGCCCAGGGTTTGGGGCAGCTGGCACTTCACTGAGGAGCCCTCAGCTCTCAGCTTCCCAGGCCCATTGCACCAGGCTGCTGGCTCCCAGACTGGCATGATGATCTCTCATTCCAGCCAGGGTGAGAGACATGAGGGTGGTTTTGGTCATCTGATGTCTGTGGGGAGCACATGGCACAGCCCCTTGGGCTTCGGTTTCAGTGGGTGCGTGGTTTCCACAGCTTTTTGGGTGGTTCAAAGTGGGTGTATGGTGGAAAAGATTGGCAAAGGTGGCAGCTCAGGGTGCTCTGCACCTCCTGGTCAGCTCAGCACAGAGCAGAGTTCTTTCTCCAACAGCACAAATCCCCATTGAAATCCTGCCTGGGCTGTCCCCTGTCCTTTTCTGAGGACTTGCCATAAAGCTCACAATGATCGCTCCTCACCTCAAAAGGCTTGGGATGAGTCTTCTCAGATGTGTGAAATGTTAACCTGGAAACCACAAAAAATTCACTTCTGAGTTGGAGTTCGTTGTGGATGCAAAATAAGTTGTGCTTATTGCCATTTTAGTGTTTCATTCCAGCTAAGGATACTTGGGCTGAACTGGGGCTTTCATTAAAAACCAAGTGATGCAAAATTAGGAGCTTTTCATGCTTCTATTGTGAAACTGGGAGGTATTTGATGCCAGGCTTCATTTTGAGTTTCAGTCTCAGAATTTTAAGATAAAACTTGGAGAATTTGGCTGGGAGTGAATTGCAGAGCTCACTTGTAAAGAAAGCAATGACCTCAAATGTCGCTCTGGGATCTGCTCTTCTGTCTTCCCCTCACTCCTTCCCCTACCTCTGTGCTTGCAAAGCACAAATGTATTTTGCTTGTGTTTGCATCAGGCAGACAATCTATCATGAGCAGAACTGTTTCTCTCACAGCACTTTAAGAGCTTGTGGTATGTTAATAATGTAATTACAATAATATGGTAATTTGCCAGTCATGTAATTTCTCTGAAAATTATTCTGGTTCCTTGGCTAAAGGATGTATAGTTGGGTGTATAGTTTGATGCATGCTAATATCCACTGCTAGAAATAGGAGTTTGATGAGAAAACTAAGTGTTCATCTAGTTGTACTTTTGGGGCACAATTTTTAGATGCTTCTCAAGCAACAAGTCAGTGGAAGTCCTGGTGCCTCGGGAGCAGGTGCTTGGCAGACTGATAACAGCAGGACAGCTGATGCACTTATTTTCCTCTCTGTCTGCACTCACACACACTCTGAACCCTTTCTCTCTGAAGATCAGCATTCCTACATCAGTGCTCCTGGAAAATACGTGGTGCAGTACCCACAGAGGACTGGGTTTTAAAAGCTTTGCTGGTGCCTGTGGGTGATGCTTTCTCAAGGCTGTCCACAGGGACCACAAGGACCGAGTTCTGACCTTGTTGTGGCAAAATAGTGGAGCCCTGGGTGACTGCCATCAGCCTGGCAGTGACTTTCCACTCAATACTGAGTGAGTCACCACATTTACAGGATATTTTACAGGACATTACACATTTTACAGGACTGACCCCTCATGGGACTGCTCATGACCACATCAAGGCACAGCCAGGGCTGGCTCCCAGAGCCCGTGCCCTTGGTTTGGCCCAGGTGTCCTGATGCTGGCACACCTTCCTGATGTAGCAAAAGGTCAGGTAGCATTCTAGGGTGGAAACAGGTGCCCTCTGTAAAGCCCATGTGAGTGAAATAGTAACAGAGGGGATGCCAGGCTGAATTTTCATGTCATAGCAGTGGAAGGCATTAATGGGGGGCTTGATTAAAAGGGATTTGGAGGTTGTCTTTAATTGGAAAGGTTGAAAGTTGATCTGAAGTTGTCTTTCATAGGAATTTCATGGATGTGCAAGCTACATAGGTCCATTTATTTTCCTTTGAATTGAATTTTGCTACTCTGATAATCACCTGAGGTCCCCCTCTGAAATGCCAGTGTAATTTAGAGCTGCTTCTGGGATGTCATCTGCTGCTGGAGACACTAATGTCCACGAACAACATCTCCTTGTCTCAGCATAAAATGGCAAAACAACCTTGGTTACAGCACAAACTTTTTTATTTATGATCTGAATGCACTGCTGGTATCCTCACAGGCTTGGTTTTGTCCTGCCATTGCACCTTCACACCTACCTACAAATTGTAGGATGTTTTCAGTCCCAGTTTGTTATCCTATAAAAATATAGCTTGAAGTCCCTCAGTATGACCTTTCCCTGCCCTGTGTAGCAAACAAAGCATAGGCACTGACTTCAGGGACCCAGCAAACCCAACTTTATGTCCATGGAGTATTTTTAAACTTCCCTGGAGTCTTTTCTTCCAGCTGGGGACCACTTAGCTCTTGGTTTCTTCCCAGGAGTGAAATTTTTTTGAGAAGTTTTGAAGAAAATTCCCTCCAGCTTTTCTAAGTTACTGGAAAGTTGGGAAGGGAGGGGGAATATCCACTTCTGTCAGCGAGCAGTGGCTCACAAGTAACCCATTCTGGGAATCCCCTTCCCTCTTGTTACTCCCAGCAAAGAGCTGGGAGTGGAGCTGGGTTTCAGAAGGGGACAGTGAGGGCTGAGAAAGATTCCCTGTTTTGTGGCCACCCCTAGATAGTGAAGTGTGTAGCAATGAGCTGTAGGTGCTTGGTGTCTGATTTCCGTGCCAGCTCTGGTGTGGGCTGTGCTGGGGCAGATTTCACGGTGGAGATGGCAGAAATTTTTCTTTACCTACCGGATTTGCCCACTTGATCAGTGGATGCAAATTGAGTTTCTGACTTATTCCTCTTCATGCCTTCAGCTGTTGTTTTAATTTCTTTTTTCGGATGAGTTTCTGTCTCCTGTTCCAGACATGCGGGAAAAAAAGTCTTTCGAAACCAAGGGCAGTGGGTCTAAGGAACTCCTTTTTCTGTTTGTCTGTCCAGAGTGAAACCTGCTGTAAGAGCTTGTCTGGAGAAACAGAAACCCAGCTAAAGCCTACTGCTCTTTGCTTCTAGAGAGCATTTTGCTTCTTCTGCTGAGTGCTTCTTAGATGAAAGAATTCCTTAGGAAAATAAAACCCACAGAAAATTAGACAAGCTACATTTTTACACACAAAATAGAGGTTAAAGCCTAAATGCCCAGTTTGTAACACTATGGGTCAAATGTTCCTTTCACCCACATCATTTCCTTTTCCAGTTAGATCGGAATGAACCCAGATAGCTGCAGTGACCTCATGCTGCTCTGACTTCAACAGCTTTTTTTGCACTTCTTGGATCACTGAGACATTTCCTTGTTGCTGTGTGCATGTTGGACATTCCTGCATTTAAACATGCAAAGTTTGGAGTGGACACTTTTGTCAATTGTGGTAGATTAGCAGCAGAAGATGCGACCCTTACGCCCTCTCACCTTTCCTGCTCATCACTGCCTTGATTCTGAGTTCCAAGTGTGGTGTAATGGGGGTAATGATTCTGATATAAATGACTGATGTTTCCCTCCGCCTCTCTTGAGGTGAGTTATTTTTTTTCAGAACCAGTTTGCTTTTACATCTATGCTGTGCACCCTGGAGGGGGATGGATGCAGACAGGAGTCACAGTTGAGGGGTACAAACAGGTCATTGCCACCAAGAGATGCAATCCTGCTCCTCTCTGGCTGTGTGATCCTCCTCTCCATTGCACATGTGTGATCCCTGGATTATCTGCTTCACCTTCCAGCTTAGCAGAAAGTTTCCTTTTTTTTTTTTTAGACTGGAATATTAAACCAGACTCTGGAGAGCCCTGCAAGGGGGAACATGTGGGATTGGAAGGGAAAGGGGACCCAGATCCCCTCTGCTTGCATGGGGAAAGCATGAGGTCATTATGAGTTTGTTGTCTGGCTGCATGCCAAGGTCATGCCAGGCTGGGGGAGAATTTTCACATTCAGAGAAATTCTCATGGAATTATAGAGTGTTGGAAAGGATCTTACAGCTTAATTTGTTTTAACCTCCCTGCCACGGACACTTCCACTAGAGCAGGTAGCTCAGAGTCCTACCCAAACTGGCCCTGAACACCTGCAGGGCTGGGACATCCACAACTTCCCTGGGCAACCTGAGCCAGCACCTCAACCCCCTCACAATAAATAATTTCTTCCTAATATCTGATCTAAACCTTCCCTCCCTCAGCTTGAGGCCATTCTCCCTTGTCCTATTGCTACATGCCCTTGTGAAAAGTCCTTCTCCAGCCTTCTTTAAGGTTCCTTTTAAGCACTGGAAGGCTGCTCTAAGGTCTCCCTGGAACCTTCTTTTCTCCAGGCTGAAGGCTTCTCCTTACTTTTAAACATGTGTTTCCCAGCATAAATGCTGTGCACATGTGGATGTGGTGTCTTCCACAGGGAGGCAAGGCAGGTGTGCTGGATGAAGTGAAGTCTGTTCACTTGGCAGAAGGAGGTCAGTTTTGTTTTAAAACAGATTAACTTTATGTTTAATTGTAGCTGTTCTGTCCCCTTTGGAGGGGCACTGCCATTGGGAGTCTCAGGAGTTCATTTGAGAATATGTAAATCTTTCCCAGCTCGGAAATGCCACAGGCTTTGCTTCTGCTTTTTCACTGTTATGCTTTTAAAATATCATTGGTCCCAGGGGACTCCCTGACTGAAAAGAAAGTGCTGACTGATGGCTAATGGTGGCATTTCTACCTACCCTGAGCTAAAGGACATCCACCTTTTGTTGAGCCCCCATTCCTATCTATCCCATAAAAAGTCGCTAGAAAAGGCGATTGAAGGAAGTGTCTCTGCACACCGCTGCTCTTACCTTAGCAGGCACCCTCTGGTGTCCTTCTGAGTGCCCTGCAGACAGGGATTTGATCCCTGTGGAGGTGTCCTTTTAAGTGCCCTGCAGACAGGGATTTGAACCCTGTGGAGGTGTCCTTCTGAGTGCCCTGCAGACAGGGATTTGATCCCTGTGGAAGTGTTTCAGAGAGAGCAGAGCTCGCTGTCAGACACTGGCTCCCAAAAGGAGAGAGCCCTTCCCTGCCCTGCTCTACCCTCAGTGCTCCAGCAGCACCTGCCCAAGGCTCTCCTTCCTCTCCCTCAGCAGCTTCTGGAGCTCCCAGACCCCTCTGGGCTGCTCTGCTCTGGTTTCCTGAGGGTCCCAATAGTTAATGACCTCTCTCCATGCCGAGCTCTTACCTAGGGCTGTGTAATCTCTCTGACTGCTGGGCCAGCCACAGAGCATCCATGAGTCAGTGCCTGAGCACAGACCAGCTTTTCTAACGAGATAATGGCTGGCTGGCCTGCAGCATTGGTATCTGCACTGGTTAGTGCTGCTATGGCTGTCAGCAAGTACTTCAGAAGAAAAAAAATATATATTAAAATTTGTAATTTTTCGACTTTGAAGTGGGTTTATGTGAGAGGTATCATACTTGACATTCCTAATTACTGGCTACTTTCACCTTCGATCAGTTTCAAGAGAGGCCTGGCTGCTTGGGGAGCATGTGAGGCAGAGATTTAGTAAGCACTGAAGAAAACTACAGCCTTAAGCAGTGGGGAGGACCTCAATTTCAGAAACTGCTGTGAGGACAGTAGCATGCATGGCAGTGGTACTGCAGGAATTAGGAAATTATCTGGGAACATCTTCAGCTGGGAGATAAATATAGAGGAAGTACAAAGTGATCATGTCAGCAAGAGACAGAGACTGCAGGGGAAAAAATTAACAAATTTATTTTTGTCTGTCTTTGTGGCAAATCTCCCCTACCAGCCCGACTTACACAAATGCCACATCTAGTTTCTGCTCCCAAACCTGGAAATCAAAAGAGTGCTGAGCAAGATGTAGGAATTTGACCTCTAAAGGAACTAAAATATGCAAATTTTCTGAGGACATCCAGATTTAGGGGCCCTCCCTGCCCTTTTTTATTCTAGCAGGGTCACAAGGGAATGGAGCAAGGGAGAAGGTTCAGAAAGTCTCTTCTTTTGCTCGTTACTCCAAGTCAAAGACGTCCTTCTGTCCCCATGGCCGTGTGTCCCCTGGTTTGCAGGGAACAAAGGGAGCTCTCCATCCTCTCCTCCCACTCTGCAGCGGGGGGAAGGGTCTAAGACACGATCTAGTCCCCATCTCTGAGTAATTCTGGTTCCATATCCAGCTCCTTGCACGGGTCTGACCTCCTGCCTGGTGCCAAGCTGAGAGCATTGCCGGTGATTTGTGCAGAGTCGCGGTTTTACTCATGTGACAAACACAGCAGACTGGACATACCCGGGCAGCTGGCTTGTCCCAGGCTGACTCAGAGAGCTGGAGATTTGTATCTCCACAAGTACTGAAACCTGAGCTGGAGCAGGAGGTGTCAGCTGGAGCCCCTCTGCCAAAGTATTTCAGATTCCCTTTTGTCTTCTCAGATGCTAATGCAGATCACCCTCTGGTTGTCTGAGCCACTTCATGGCTTCAAGGATTTCTTCACTAAAAGTGAAGATGTGCAAACACACACAAAATAAAACAGCACTACAATGGTATGAAGGCTGCTGATGGAGTGGGACACCAAAACACCCTGGGTGTGTTATAAAAATTGCCAAATCAACAGTATGGAGCTGGGCAAACCAGGGTTACTCTTGTTTAGAAGGAATGTGGCAGCATAAAGATGGGAAGTGCATAAAACCATGTATGGGGTACCCCGAGGTTACAGCACAGAAGAAAGCAACAATGAACTTTTAGAAAAACCTGTTCAGAGCATTTCCCTACCTCAGAGCTGCCATGGCATCACTGTGCACTGGGATTAATCCTGCCACTCAACTGCTGCAGACACACTCAAGTAGCGTGAGCAGGTACAGGGAACAGAGGGGAATTACTGTAAACAAAGTCCATCTCTAGTTTTCTTTGGGACCCCTTCTTTTCTGCTCCCCTCTCTAACCACGTTTGGGATGAGTAAGGGAACTTGACCTGAGCAAAGCGTCTGGATTTGCAGCTGCTTTCCTTCACCAAAGCAGCCCGTGGTTTGTGATGAGAGGTTGGGGCTGTGCAGGGGAAAGGGCCTCTCCTCCTTTTCCTGTCTGCCAGGACCTCTCTTTGCATGCCTGAACTTGCTGGAGTGGAGTCTGTGCAGAAGGAGCCTCAGAGGCTTGTCAGGCACTCGTGCCTGGGTTAATCTGCAGTCACAGACTCCGTAAAGAGGACAGGCAGCAGGGCCTTAGAGCACCCACTTTTCTCTGTTTCATCCCTTCTTTCTTAGTGCACGGGGTCTTTTCAATGGAACACAGAGGAAGGCAGTGGTTTTATGCCCTTCTGAACCAATGGCTCCACAGAGAGGTCATCTGGGCACCTAGCAGGGTCTTTCTGTCATCAGTGTGATCACAGAAGTCACTGATTTAAACACAAAGCATTTCATGTGTAGCACAGGACACTTGCTGGCTTTTGGCTCCATGGAAAGCCTGGGGAGGATCTCATTCCTCATTGGTAAAATCACCTGGGATAAAGACAAGATCAAGGGGGAGTGTCTCATCTTTTAGGGATTCAGCTTTTCAAAATGTCTTGATTTTTTGACTCAGTGTCTGTTTTGCTTGGAAATCCCTGTAAAATACTGCATTGCAATCAAAGGATAAATCATGCAAGTTTGGGGTGAATGTGCTATTCACAGAAAATGAGGGGTCTGAGCTGCAGAATTACCTGCAGAGTGGCAATCTCAGGTGCATGGTCCTAGGCAAAGTCAGTGATGCCATTAATTTACGAGTAGAGATACCAGCTGCTGTTGCAAAAATAAATAGGGAACCAGAAGGAAAAAAAAGCAAAGCAAGGCTCAGAAAGGCAGAGAAATGGGAAATGCAGGGGAAAACTAATGGCTTTGGAGCTTCTGTTCACCAGGACTTATCTGGAGGTTTCCAATAGTTTGAGGCTGCTTCTCCAGGGCATTGCTAGGTCTTAAGCTGCCTTTTACTGTCAAATGTCTCTGCAAGACTTCTGTGCCAGAGGAAATCTGCTCTCATGTGCTGTCTGGCTGCATGTGTGGTCAGGATAACAAAACTCTCTGTGGCTGGGGAATTTCTGAGTCAAGGCTTGGGCAACGAGTGCAGGAAATAGGGATACAGGCTCAACAGCTCTCCTGACTCTGGAGCAGACAAGAAGGAACAATTCTCCTCTACCCTCCTTTCTGTTCCAGTTAGCCCTGCTGTATGGGGCATCTCCAGCACAGCATACTTTGAATGAAGCAAGCTTTTCTGCCCAGGGAAGAGAAAGTCAGCCCTTCCATCAGTTCAGCATTGCCACAGGCTTCCGATGATGGAGGGATATGTGTGCACAGCAAGAGAGTGGGTGGGCTTCAGAGGGGTGGGAAGAGGAGGGATCTTTTTCTAGAAGAGTCATTAAAAATGATTTCCATGGTGAAAGCCTTCCCCCCAGCCTGGCTGCAGAGAGCATTCAGCACAGAAACGGCACAAAACTGGATTTTCATTTTTGCTTTGCAGTTCACCTCTAAAGTGAAAGGGGACTTTTGCAGGGCTGAATGACTCTTCATGGACTTAGGTTCCTTCAGGCTTGCAGCACTCAGGTTGCAGTTTCAAGGGTGCAGAGCCTTTTAAGGGTAGTCATGACATCAGCAGGAGTTTCCAGCCCCTGCACATGTACTCCCAAGAAGGTTTTTGTTCTCCTTTTGGTTGCAAAGGAGACTCTGAGGGGCAAGGTAGGGAGAACCTCATGCAACTCATGATGTGATGTCACCCTGACATTTACTCTACACCTACTCTTCCCCTATTGCTGCAAAAGGAAATAGAAAATGATCTTTATCAGTCCCAAACTTTGACTGGATGTTTGGCTGGCTGCTCTTTCGAGTCTCTCCAATAATAGTAAGAGCTGCACTGTGAGAACAAGCGAAGATGTGGTCAAAGATAAAAACACATGTACACACAAACACACACAGAGGTGCAGGAGAAGCAACTTCAACAATCACAGCCTGAGGTGGGCTGCTTTTAAGGTGAACAGAAGGAAATTCTTTCTCACACAGCATGTAATCAAACTGCACAAGTCATTGCCAGAGGATGTTGTGAATGCCAAAAATATATGTGCATTCCTGAAAGGGCATTGCTGAAAAGGCATTCCTGAAAGGGCAAGAACTCTTCCTGCAGGGTAGGTCTAGTAGTAGCAATTTAAATGCTGATGTCAAGAAATCCTGAATTTCAGGCTGCAGAAGTTGGCAAGACAAGGCAGATTTCTCATGTGTGGAAAAATTAGTTTTTCTCCCATTTTGTTACCAGTTGATGGCTGACAGAGGTCAGTCTGCTGAGCAGCTCCTGGCCTGCCCCAGCTTGGTCGATCAGGATCTGCAATGCATTAGAAGGGGAAGTACAGGAAGTGGGGGGAAATAATGAAACTTTCCCTTTGGAAGACCAGTGGAGTGGCTGCATAGAAGGAAACCAGTTAAACAAGAAGTTGCTAATTTAATTACATATTCTATTTTAACTAATATTAGAACACTCCATAGTGTCCCCAGAACCTCCACAGTATTTTTGGTGTGTTTCCTACAGATTTAATGTCAAGTATGCAAGTGGGACAGGGGTGGGTGTGCAGCTGGGGAGGGGAGTGAAATTTATTTCACAGAATCATAGAATTATTTAGGTTGGGAAAGACCTTTAAGATCTTTGAGCCCAACCTTTAACTCAGCCCTGCCAAGTCTATCAACAAACCATGTCCCTAAGTGCCACATCCACAGGTCTGTTAAATGTTCTGTCCCAGGCTTTGTGTCTGGGCTTTACTCCAGCTGTGCTGGGGCACTGGCTGAGCATCCGCTTGTCTCCTTCCAGCACTGGCAGCTGTAGGACTGTGAGCAAGTCACCGGGCTGTGCCACAGGGGTCTTGCTGTGACAGTGGCCCCAGGGTCTGTGAGTCACCCCAGGGTCTGTGAGTCACTGCTAAGCAAATGAGGCCTGGCAGGCAACCAGCTGGTGGCTGCCTTGGACCCGGCTGAATGTGAATGCCGAAGCATCCGGGTCCAGCCTGAGTGCTGCTCTCTGCCTCTGGACAGCAGGGCTGCAGTCGGGCTGGGACTATCAGGAGTGAGCCAGCATCAGCCAGCCTTTGCTGGGGCAGTGGCAGTTGTGAGGCTCAGCTTTGTGCATTGCTCAGCTCACACTTCAGGCTTTGCACATGGGCCCTCCCCTACACTGATGGGTGATGCTGCGCTGTCCCCATCAGCGACATGCAGCCTGCCAGGACTTTCCAGCTTCCTCTCCCAGGTGTGTTTACTGAGGTGTGTTCTGCAGGGTAAGAAGAGGGAATCTGGATCTTTTCTGTCCTGAAGACAGCTATTTCCTTGTTTTTCTGCTCTCAGTCAGTGTAGTGTAACAGACTGATATCCCACTTCCACCACTGGAGATGAGTGCTAGGGCAGCAAGGCCAAGGCAAGCAGGACAGAGAGAGCAACCTGATCTTCTGGACTAACAAAGCCAGGTGCACATCATCCCCAGGCTTGCACTAACTCAGGTGCAGCACAGGGCTGTGTGTCCATGCTGGGTCACCTTTCAGCAGCAGCGGGAACTCCTTGCAGGGCTGCTCCCTCGGATGTGGAAAGAGGAAGGAGTGGGAAAGCAAGGCGGATCATGAGAGTGGGGTGCTTAGCAGGGGAATTATTGCTCACATACTCAAAGTTGTACCTCATTTCACCCTGCAAGGGTCTCAACTTATTGTTGCCAGCACATGGCTGTGCTCCAGGTATGGCACCAGCACAGTCACTGGCCAGGAGTTGGGGAACATCTGTGCTGGTTTCAAGTCATCCCATGAGCTTTCACAAGGATAAATTTGTTCTAGCTAGACTAGGCAAAATTGTTCATTTGCTAATGCTGGAAGGTTGATCATAGTGTGGCTTCAACCTTTGTGTATCATTGTAGGGTTGATTCTATTTTCTGGGATTGTGAATGTTTTGGGGTTTTTTTCCTTTACAAAAAAAATAACTACCAAAAATCCCCCAGCCCCCCTGAACAAATAGTCCACTGTGGCCCTGTTAGGCATGCAGAGAACCCAGTGGAGAGTGACACAGATTTTCCAAACACCAGGCTCTGAAAAGGGAGAGCAGAGGAGATGGCAGTTTGTGCATGTGTGTTTCTATCCCTGTTTTCAAAGGGGCCAGCAAAATTTCTGTTCAGGCAAGCACCTCTTGTGCCTTTGCCTTCAGCAATCCATGGAGTGATCCTTGTGTGCCTGCTGGATCATGATCCTGAGTAGGAGAGGAGCATGATGTAGAAGGCAATGCCCAAGGATGGCTCCCCTCAGTGCAGAGGTGAAGCTGTAAAACAGCTTGGTGGCTAACTGATGAGGGGTGTGAGCAGTCAGAGCCAAAAGGGGTGAGCTTTAGGCAACAGGTCCTGGCACAAGACTGTACCACTCACTGACTCACTGACTCTTGTTTGCCCCTCCCCTGCAGGCCAAGCGCTGGAAAAGAAAGTAGTCAAAAGCAAAGTGGGAGAAAAGGTCAGCCTGCCTTGTTGTCATGAAATTCCCAGGTCAGAAAGCCTGCACAAGTACCGGGTGTACTGGCAGAAGAACATTACAGACGTGGTGCTGGCCTACTCAGAGGGGATCATGATCTCCCAGCACGAGCGCTACCAGAACCGGACAGAGATGGACCCCTGGAACCTCACGCTGTGGATCTCCCCCGTGGAAATCCTGGACAACGGCTCCTACCAGTGCGTGGTTCAGCGCAACTCAGTGCTCGTGTGTAGCGAGTCTGTCATCCTCTTTGTGACGGGTAGGTGCATTGCCTCCTGACACCTGACACCGGACACCTCCTGGCTCTCCAGTGCCAGTTTCTGGCGGTGAAGGATGCTCTTCCAAGCTTATTCATACTATAGCAGATAGGCTTTCACCAGGAAGCTTGAACGAGTGTTAACTACTTCCATTCCAGCAGCCTCCCTTCTTACCTTCCTAAAGCTACCCCAGGTACAGAATTTTTTTTCCCACCACCAACCCAACCTCCTCCCCTTGATGTCTTCCTCTTGTGAAAGGATCCCTCCTGGGGCGCTCCCAAGGTATCACTGATGATGGGTGCCTGAGGCAGCTGTCTTTGGGGCAAAGCAAGACTTAGTCTTGCTTAGTCTTGCCCTTAGCAAGGCCAAGCTGAAAGAGAAATAGGGTGGCCATGGCAGCATCCCAGCCCTGCATCCAAACCCCTGTGGGGCTAGCTGCACTGCAGCTCATACCCTAAGGCTGAATTAATCACAGAGCTTTGAGGCTTTTTACATTAAAGAAACCGAGTTCCTTTGTTCAAAATGAATCTGAATCTTCTCTTAGATTGGTAGGCCACAAAAAGTTCCACTGACATTTTCCATTTCCACCGGTGTTTTTGTGGCAGTTGATCTCAACCAGAGATACTAGTGACATATATAAATATATACAAGCATTTGAATACCTTTAACAGCAGAGAGTTACATGAATCTTCCAGATAAGTCAGGAGATTTAGCAACAAAAAAAAAGACAAGCTCCTGAGGTTTGGCCATTTCCTGCTGGTCTGAGGGCATATGTGCAAGGAGACAAATTTAGTGATCTTTCTGGGAACTGGCATGAAAAAAGGGAAGTATACTGCCAGCACCCTTTTTTAACCGTGAGGGTTGAGGAGTTAACTGCATAAAACCCATAAAACTATGGATCTCTTTTCCTGTCCACAAATATTCCAGTTTCTTTCCAGCCAGAAATCCCCTTGCTGTCTTAACAGGCCAGCTGAAATAATTATGGTAGACTTCTGCTCCCTTTGGTGAAGTGGGATCAAGTTATTGTGGGGATCAGGAGAGGGAAATGCTGGAATCAGGCTGGGACATCTGAAGGGATTTTACAGGCTGGATGGCAGTGTGGTATTGCTCAACAGACAGTGGCCCTGGAAGGAAAACTGTCTCTCCTTGCTTGCCACTGCTCAGCCACACAGTGTTGAGCAAGTTTCCTTCAGTAGTGACTTGTTGCTTGGTATCCATAGGCAGGAAAAACTTCCCATGGTGAATGCCCTTCAGGTGGGGGAGTCTTTGCTTTGACTGTGGGTTTTGGGGGCTGCAGACCTCACTGTGTCCTGACAGAATAGTAACCAAACCATTTGCTTTTGGGGGCTGCAGACCTCGCTGTGGCCTGACAGGATGGTAACCAAACCTCTCTTGCTGCAGCTGACTTCAGCAAGCCCAACATCACGGCAGAAGTGTCTGCCGACTCTTGCGAGTTGACTGAGATGGTGATAACCTGCTCTTCTCATGGAGGTTTCCCCAAGCCCAAAATCTCTGGAGCCCTAAACAACATGTCCGTGGAGTGGAATGCCAGCTGGGTGTCTGAGTCCAGCTTCAGCCCCTACAATGTCACTGGAAAACTGGTGCTCAACGTGACCAAAGACGTCAACATGACTTGCTCCGTTGAATACAGTGGCTTTGCCACGTCCGCCAGTTTGCTTCTGAGTATGTTTTATTCATGCTTTTTGTAACAAAACTATTTTGTTGAATGTGCTGAGTTGCCTCTCTGAGAATGCAGTAGATTTTGTGCAAGTGTTCATGCAAGGATCACCCGATGGTCCCGCCTGTGAACTACACACCAAAATATTTTAGAGGCTGGAAGATAGCCAGGGTGGGAAGGGAGGGTTACAACACTGACTGACAAGCAGAGGCAGGTCTGTCTTCCTGCTGCTCTACTACAGCTGGACTGAGAGCTGAACTGGATCCTGTTGTGATCTGGTAATGTCACATTTGGTGGCTCCCACAGGCTGGGGCTGCCACCATCCTGTGCCACTCCTTACCAGCATGGTTTTGCTGCCCGCTGTGTGATACAGACCTGGTATTTGAACAGAGGGACCAGAGAAATGTGTGTGCTTTAAAAGACACAGGCTGCACTTTAAAAGAATTTCCTCATTTAACAAGCATGTTTGTCCCTGCTTCAGTGAAAGAAACTGTCAGCTGGGGTCTAGACAAAATTCTGTTTTCAAATGTAACATAGGGTTAACTCATACGAAAAGAATTCCATCACTGAGCGTGGCTTAGAAGTGATGGCATAATAGATAAGTCTGTGCTTTGAAAAGCTTGAGGCATAAGTGGAAGCAGCATGAGGGAAGGCAGCACACTACATTCCAGATGTTTTGCAGTAGAAGGGGATTTGCAAGAAAATTCGTAAAGTCAAAAGGATTTTTTTTTTTCACGTTGTTACCAAAAAAGTATTCTGAAATATCTCTGGGCCTGATGTTTTTACTGTGGAGATAAGGGCACCTTCAAGGGAAGACAGAGGAGCAGCATTTTTCCTAGGGAATTGTACCTTATTCATCAAGGTAGCTTATTCATCTATCTTACTAAAATCAAAGGAACTTGTGGGGAGAGGTGCCATTCAGCTTCAGAACAAATGCCAGGAACTAGTGCTTTATGAATATTGGCTATTACTGGATGTAGAGCATAATGTCCCTAATGAAGGGAGAATAAGGTTATGAAAAGCTCACTACATAGAAACAGAGAGCAACAACAAAAAAGAAAAGCATTAATCAGAGGAGGTGCAGTGACACAGCTGCAGCAGTCACAACCCCCCCACTTTTTGACTTTTAGGAGGTGGAACAACTCCCATTTTGGTGTAAATGGTCCTCCAAACAAACCTTTCATGAACACTGAGTTACAGACAGAACAGAGCCTCTGGTAAATGTAGAAGGCAAGCCCTGCAGAGCTGGAGGTTTGCATCCCCTCCTGAGGGGAGGTCTGAACAGCAGATCAGGCTAATTAATGTCTTAGTAGGAGAATGATGCTTACCTGTGCCAGAGCAGATGGTGGAAGAACTGAAGGTCTGTGCACATAGGTCTGCAGGCCTATGGACTGGCAGCAAGTCCTATCCTATACAAGAATGGCCCAGTATCTGCTCTAAATTCTACCCAGTGGTAGAATGGGATTTTCCACCATCTCCCAGTAGTGAAAAGCCAAAGGCTCCAGACACACTGAAACTGAACTCTGCCACAAGACTCTTCCTGCCATGCAGAAAAAAGTCTGTTTTAGATTGTTGAGTGCATTCTGCTTCACCTATGAATCCAAAAGAAAAAAAAATGGGCATAAATCTGCTGAAAACAGTAAGGAAAACTGCAGAGAACCTTTGAGAGCAGAAATTTTCTAGCTGTGAACTCAGACTTTTTCACCAAGCCTAGCTAATTTCCCTGAAACAGCTCATGTGTCTTTAAATATTTCCTGTCTCAGTCCTGTTTTGGACAAAGACCCAGCTTTTTACATTCTGTGAATGTGTTAAAAATTTCTGCCCATAGCAAATGTGGGTAAATGGAAGAAATTTAGGTGGAATTTCAGCTTTGTTTGTTTGTTTATTGAGTAAGTCCATTTTCAGCCTGAATAGCTGAGTTAGAATTTGGCCAGAACCCCTGAAATCCACATACTTGCTCTTACATGAAAATGCCAATATCCTTTAAGGCCGTTTATTTATGTTTTATTTCTCCTGTCTCAGAAAAAACAAACAACTGTGTTGTTCCTCCTGTGCCTCCACCTTATAATGTCATTACTGCTTCAATTATCATCGTTATCACCTTCATTCTGGCTGTCACCCTGGCAGCAAGATACCTCCCAAGGCATGGTAAGTGCAGCTTCTTTTTCAAGAAGGTGTCTCTTAGTGCTGATGAAGTTTCTATGTAGGATACACATTTATAGAAACTTTACTGTCACATCACCAGGTATTTCTGTACCTTCTTCTCATTTTCCTTTTTTTTTTTTTTTTCTTTTTTCCTTTTAGCATCCACTGTCACAAAATCTAAGCCTAGCTCTTGATTTTCCTACATTTTGTGTGCAGGAAACACCTCAGTTCAGGCTTGAGAGTGGAGAGGTGACAGGGAGTTTTGACAGCAGATCAAAATATTTTGAAAATCAGGGATAATGAAGAGGTTCACAAAGGTTCATTTTTATGTATTAAGATGCTTTAGGATGCCAATAATTTTGGTTATCATGATAGATACAACTGAGCACTGAGAGCTTCAAAACTGGATCTCTCTCCACACCCTACATCATCCCTCAGAAAGTTACTGAGCCAAAGTGACAAAAATACCTAGTTTTAGGGCCACAGGAAAAAATTCAGCAGAGCAATGTCCCACTTTTATGAGACACCAACCAGGAGAGTTAGATTTGTGCTCTTTGTACAGCCAAAATTAGCACAGGTAAAGTGTCTGGTCCCATCTTGTGAAGTCTTCAGTAACTCCAGCCAAGTCTCCAAGAGTTTTTCAATGGCAAAGGGGACCTCAGATATCTCAGGGTTAGTGGACAGCTGAGTAATTTACTTTTTTATCTTCAGAAAAATCCTATCTGTTAGCTGTTGCTCCTAATCATGTCTAAGCTGACCTTGCCAGAAAGTCCTTGAAGATGTGGGCAGGCATTTCATAGATTTATGAAGGCAGGTAGGATTGAAAGCCAACAGCAGTGGGTGCCTTGTCCACAGCCTGTCAGCAGCTTTGCAGAGCAGCCCTGGAAAATGACAGCAGGCCTTGCAAATACATGAGGATAAATAACACCCAGCTGAGTTCTGTCAGGTCACTGGGGAAGCCACATCTGGGGACAAGAATCCCACTCTGAGGGCCCTGTGCTCAGGCCACTTACACCACCTGGCCGTGGTATTCCCCCTTGGAAAAGGTCATTTTCTGGGCAGCAAGGGCTCGGCCCACTCACAGACACCTGTAAGTTTGCCATGCTTGTGTCTTCTGGTACCTCTACTTCAATTTCAGACAAATTCACTCCCAAGGCAGATGTGTGGAAGTCTCATTACTATTTTTTTTTCCCCTCCTCATCAACCACATCCCTTCAAAAGCCAATGTGACCACTGAGTCAAGCTGGGCTAATTTCCTTTTAGTGTTTTATCACAAAGAAAGGAAGTTTCTGGAAGGCTGTGACTCTGGGTCACACCTGTGCAGCTCCTCATTTTCCACCCCTGTGCCCTTATGACACCAGTGCTAGTTCTTGTCCCCTGCTGTTCCCTGGGGCTGTGTCAACAGGAAAGCAACAAGCAGGCTGAAACCAAGAAAATCACAGTTGATCACAGCCTGTGCTGTTAGCTGCATGTATAATGAACTTCTAATTATAGGAGAAAATGAACTGGAATCAGAAGATTTGGCTCTCAACAAATATAGGCTGGAAATTAAAAGGTTCCTTACCATTAAATTAGCAAGATCCTGGAGCACACTGAAATAGCCTTTTATATAGGAACTGAGTTGCTTTTAAAGCAGATGTAAAAAGCATACCCATGTGGTAGAATGCAATCACCTGCAAACAGCATGGCTCATGGCCAAATTAACTGGAATTTCCCTTTTAGTCCCACTTCCATAATATGCACAGGGAGTAGATTTGATGAGTCAGGTGGTGCTATTTGGTTTAGCCAATTTCCAGACCGGGCATGGAAGAAACTGTAAAAGAAACTGTAAGAAGTGTAAGAAACTGAAGCCAGAGCTCCCATCCAGCTTTCCAGTTTGTGCTGCTGCAGGTCACCTCTCAAGAGCTCTTGTTGGAGCTCAGAATAGGTCTGAGAGTACCTCTGTTGTTCTGGGCTATGGAAAGCTGAGTCAGGAGTTGGTAAGAGTGGTTTCTGAGCTCGAAAAGCCACGCTTCAAAGAGCTAAAGTGTGGGAGGGAAGAATAGAAAGGCAGAGCAAAACAAAACCGAAAAGTTCTCAGATACGTGATTGTTGTGGTGGCCAGAACAATCAGATGCTTTGTTGAGGTTCACAACTCTGAGGAGCTCACAGACTATTTTGCAGTAATTTTAAAATGAAAACACAAAGCACCAAGATTAGAGGTTACCTAAAGAATAATTTAGGATTCACGTTGCATAATTTGTACTAGCACAATTGCACAAGACTCAACTTGAACTACTAAAATTCAGTCATAGATGGTGAGATATTAAGGGGATCTGCTTAATCTGAGATCCTCTTAAAGCACTGAAAGGGTTTGTTGGTTTTAACACGGGCATTCTTTCACTTAATAGGTAAACTGCAATTAGTGACATGTAACTTCCATCATTATTTCCCTTCTGACCTTATCTCAGCATGTAGCAACCTGTTCTTGTGCCAGGTTGAGGTTCTAGCCCTGTGCTAGCGAGAGCAGTTTTATCCATATGACAGTATATAGATATTTATTTGTAACAGAGCTCTCTATCAGGACCATAGACTAACAAGGGATCTTCTTTTTCAGTTTGTTCTCGCTGTTGCAAGCGCCAGGATTCAGTGGAAGAGGGTGTGAAAGAATACACAAAGGCACCCATGACAGCTGAAACATCATCTGTATGACCAGAGAGCATTTGCAGGTAGTTTTCTTCACTCTTCTCTTGGCAAAACAGTTTCTCAAATACCATTACATGCTTGTGCAATGTTAGCTCAAAACAGCACGGGTCATCCAGCTGTCAGTTCTGCAGTGACATCCCCTGCCATTGCCCCTGTGCTCATTTTATTGGCCTCCCAACTAAGCACTGGGCAGTCTTTTTGGGCTCATGTTGGGCTCATTTGTGAGTTACTCACCCCTACCTCAGATGCCACCCCAGAGGTTCTGGCTGATACCCTGTGAGCCTGATCTGATGCCTCAACATGGGAACATCACTGATGATAGAAATTGAGCATTAACCAAATGCTCCCAACCAGTGGTAAGGGAGTGGGAACAAAAGAACAACTCCAGCTTTCCCAGTATGATCAGACACTCCTGTCCGCTTCTGAGATATATCCATTCCCTTCAGCAGCTGGAAGAACAGAGAAGGAAAAGTTTCTTCCCTCAAGCTTGCCCAGAAAATGCTCATATTTTAAAAGGAGTTACTTTTGATAATGGTGTGTTACAAAAGAAGGGCTGGGGAGGTCTGACTTGCCAAGGTTTTATGATTACAAAGGATTATATTTGCTTTGGCTTGGAAGCTCAGCAGTTTTCAGGACTGTGTCCTCCAAAAAGACACTTATGTGAAGATTAGCAGCTAACTGCTCTTATTCACATCATTATCCAGGTGACTGCATTTCCTGCTCTTACCACAGCATGCAGAATTGCCAGGGTAATGCCCTAGAGCAACAGCTGTGGGGTCCTGGAAGTCACGACTTTGTCAAACTGTGCACTGGAGAATCTAAAAGTTTAATAGTTTGGAAATGGAAAGGAGGGGAAACTCATTCAGGCCACTTATCTCATTTCCAAACCTGACCACCCACTCATGTTTTCCTCTGGGGAAGGCCCTGTCTGGAACAGATACTAGAGCCTTGGTTAGCATGAATTTTGGGGGAGTTTTATGATGTGAGTGGCAGGAGTTCACCTACAGAATAAACCCATTGTCTTTTGTTATAAAAGTTTGCCAGGATTTTCCTGTAGGTGGCTGGTGCTTCCCGACTCCAGCTGTCTGTGGAGTGGGATGGAAGCTGTGCTTCCTTAGTGGCTGACTGCCATGCCGTGATGCACTGAGCCATGTCCTACTGCTGCTTAAACAGGGAAGCACGTTCATTAGTCATCCTCGCTCTGTTCCCAAGGTTTTTGCAGGGAGCGTGAGCCAGGCTGCAGCTCGCTCAGAACCACTCCGAGTTTAGGGACTAGGAGCCCTCTTGTGGAGGGCTCTCGCAGGTGATACCTGTATGTCGGTTCTGCAGCATTACTGGGCTACATTGAAGGGCTGAAAAACAAAAAAAATCAGTGAAATCTTTTCCTCGGGTCCCTCAGGTTCTTCACGCTGTGCACCCCGCACTGCAGACTCCACTGTTGGTTGTACAGCGATGCTTGCTGCGTGGCCCCTTTGGCTCTCTGCAGGGGGGTGGCAGCAGGAGAAAACTCTGCTCACCACGGCTGGAACACGACCTCCTGTGGACGATGCAAACTCCTGCTCACGCCACAGAAGCTGTGCGGTAGCCTCGTTAAAAGGAGGTCGCTGGTGTTCCAGCTGAGAGGACCCTGCGTGTTCCTGCAGCGGAGCAGAAGGATGTCACCAACGCCACACCAGGTCAAGACTTCAGCAGCCTCTGGCTTTGATGCTCCCTGCTCTGATGCAGGGGCCTGCAGTGCCATGCCCACCTACCCCTTCAGTAACACAGAGCTGCCCTTTGGGACACCCCAAATCCTGACATGCAATCTCGTCAGTTTGTGCCTCCACGTTGCGAGTGGGAACAGCCAAAACTTCTTTTATATTCAGCCTCACACAAGTATTTGTTCTTCCTGCTGGAGGACTTTGGATTTGGACTCGCCCATTACAGATACACATCCCTTCTCCCCTAAAGAGGAAATAGTGGACACATTTTTCATGGAAAAAAAGACACCTTGGAAGTGAGTCTACGTGCCTCATGCTTATTTGCAGCACTATGAGACTTTTTAGGGAATGATACACAGTGACAGCACTCCTAAGAGCTAATTAATATTGCTTACCTACTGCAATGGCACAAGTTCTCATAACCTTTCTCTCCTGGAAGGACAGCCTTGCCAACCCAAGCACCGAGGTACAGCTCCTGCATTCAGCTGCTATGTGAGGGCACACCACCTGTGCACACACGTGGCCAAGCTTCCATGAGCATTCCTGCCAAACCACAGCTGTAAAGCCCCGTTGGAACCTGTGTGACAGCCAGTGGTGATCTCGTGTGTATCTGCTGTCATCAAATGTAACTTTGGGCCTTGCTTCATAAACGTGGGTCTGCTTCTGTGTGTACATCTGCCACGGGATACTTGTTAGGGAAAGCTCTGCTGATTTTTGGGAGTTTCTCACAACAATCTGAGGATATTTCCTTTGCACTGAACACTGCTGCTTTCTGCCAGTGTTCTCTCTACCCAGCCAGAACTAGAAGGAATTTCCCTACAGGATGCTAACATTGAAGAGGACTCATCTGATCCAGGTGACATTCTTGCCTACTATGTAGGAAAAAACGGCTTCTCATTTTGAGGGGAAAGGAGGAAAATGCCCCAACCCCGAAAAAGTTTCCTAAGCAACTCTGCCCTGAGTTTGACTGGAATGTTTTTCCCTTTTGCTCTGCAAGCTGTGCCCATTCCCTCACTGTTCTATCCACGTTATCAGGGCAAAGCAAAGTCTGAAAGCACAGTGCCATCCTCTTTGTGGGATATGTTATTACTTGAGCTGCTTATCTTCCTAGGACACAGCAAAGACATAGTCCATCCATTACACTTTTTTTCTAGTTTGTACATATTGAGAAACTGCTGGAGAAAATAGGAGGATTAAAAGTGGTTTATAGGAGACTGAGCTCTGAGATTAAGTAAAAAATAAGACAATGCTCCCTTTCTACTCCTGCAGAGTCATGCTGTGCCATCACCTTTTTACTGCTTTCCCATTGTATCAAGTGTAATGGGAACTTCAGAACATCTTTACAGGAGTTTTTGACAGAGAAAAGAAGGTAAGCTTGGGGTTAAGGAAACAATTGCACTTGTGTGTTCTGAATGCAAACAGAACACAAGTGACAGAAATCAGGGTGTTTTCAAAAGGCAGCCTGACCCTTTTGCAGGACTTGGTATATGAGTGATGTGTCTCACGCTTTTCAGGTTTCCTATTCTTTCAACCTATTCTTGCTCCGGCACAAACCACCAGCTCCTTGCAGGCTGACCAGCCTCTCTTGGCATTCACTTCCAACTTTGCTGATTTCCAACAGTGCTCTTCCCTATTACCACACTGCAGCTGCACATTGCCAGCCACACCACAGCTCTGCCAGTTGTACCAGCATGTTTTCCCTTTCACTATCCCATGCTCTCTTCTTCTGCTCCTGACCAGTGATTGTGCAGCCTCCCAGAAAAGGGTTTGTCTTTTACTCTGTGCCAAACCTTTCTATATCACCACAGACTCCAGTAACACTTCCAGTAACTCCTTCTAAAAGAAACCAAAAATTTCACTGACAAGTATGTCTAGCATCAGGTTATTTGGCTCATTTTTCATTAAGCACTAATACTCTGGATCATGTTTTCTATGGCCTTATGCTGTATTTAGTGAATTGCACACAAATGGTTTCTGTGAGACTTTCTCAGCTTCATATCTGTGTCATTGTAGCAAGTGAGCTGCTCTGTTTACCCTGGATGTTTTGTATATAATGTTGTTTCCTGGGGTTCCTCCTTTAATTGTATTAAAAAATAAATTGTAAACTCAGTTTCCTTTCCTTAGTAATAAAAGATGTCTGTCTAAGCACTGGGTAGAACCTCTGTTATTCATGTTAGCCACCATTTCACAGCATCCAGGTAGGTGATGCAGGTGTTGACAAAGCTGTACCAGGTACAGCTGGCATCAAGCCCCAGCTCTGTCCAGTGTGCTGACAGCAATGACAAAATGACACTCAGGTAACCCAACTTGTGACTTCCACAGCCCTCACATCTCTCAGTTTGCTAGGGGTTAGCTGAGCAGTGTAGGCACAGATCATCCTTCTCCCTCCAAACAGGAGGTTCCCTGCAAAAGCAAAACCCAGTGTAAGGCATTCTCACTGTCCCCCTGCTCCTTGGGTTACCTACTCTGAAAGTGGAGGGTCAATAATTTCAGTGTTGTGCTATGGCTGGAGGTGGAGGAAGTGGGGATGTGAAGAATTCTTTACAGGTATGTAAGAAAAACTCTGAACCAATTCTTCACTCCCCATTTGGGAGTCAAAGAAATAAGGAAGTGCAGGGAACTAAATTCAGCAGGAAACTGAGAAACTGAAATTACTGCTAATTTTGAGTGTAGCTGGAAGTCTCTGCTTCCCCTTAAGCACATGTAGCAGCCCTCCCTTGCACGGAGAGAAAATCCTTATAACTGCTACACCTTGGCTCAGCCTTCCCTCTCATGGAAGAACATCCCTGCATCAATGGTCAGGCACAGGAAAATTAGTATTCTTTAGGCATCACATCAAATACCACCAAACAGGAATAGAGACAGAGCAATGACACAGCTAAATGTCATCAGAGCTGCTGTATAGATAAGAGTGTGGGATATTGGGTGGGGATGTAATAGCAGGAAGAAAGAAGATAAAAAAGAAGAAGATAAGACATCGCTGTGTAGGCACAACGGCAAAAATGTGACTTAGAAAGGCCTCTTTTCTTTTTTGGGGGGGAAAGAACAACACCATTGATGTCACCAACACATACAGCTTAAATCAGGAAGAGGGAAAGATATATCCATACCTCTGCTTATGCAGATCCTTCACTTGCACATAGAAAAGGAAAATCAGAGCTGGCTGATGACAACCCTGAAATACACGTTTCTTCAATGGAAAAATGAGCTACACTGGAGTGTTTAAAAAATTAAATGCTCACTTCAGGAGTCAGAAAACACAGCACCTTCTTGAAAGCAAACTGTACCAAAAATCTGCTTTAGGTGGGTGGATGGAATACACTCTGTGGGATCAACTGTTCATTTTTCAATCAACACTAATTAGCTGGAAAAGCATTCAACCAGAACAGATTATTTTCTTATGAGAAGAACACCCAAAAATCCTGCCTGGATGTAATTCATTTTAGTAGGAGAACAAAGAAAGGGAACAGGAATTCTGACCTCCTGCTTTGGGGGAACAGTGATGGGCCACCTCACCCTTCTGAGTTCAGACAATGGTCTGTAGAGTAACTCCAGCACCACCCACAGGTAACAGCTCTGACTGAACAGTTCATCTCTGGAACAAAATAACAGAGCTGGCACTCTCGTGGCTCTTGCCTTTGTTACTGCCTGGGTAGAGGAATGTTTGGTGGGATCTTCGAGCTCTTCTCAAGGAATATCACTCAAGGATGCTTTTCTAGTACCAACACTGTACAAGCAGAAAGTACCAGCTGTAATGGCATAAAGAGTTTATGGACACAGTCATCACTGCTGGATGGCTTTATTGAGTGTCTTGAACTACATTTCTCCCAAAGGTCATCCCTGATTTCCAAATTGCAAATGAAATTAGAGGCCTTCCTATTGTTAAAGCTGTCCACAGTGCCAAGGCTTCCAAAGTCACCACCAAAAATAAGTCATGTTTCCTGTGGCACCCCCAGGCTTCTATTGAGGAACTCAAAACATGCCTTTTTCAGGATATTTCCATGTAATTCCCAGCTCCTCCACCCTTCTTCCACACTGACTGCAAAATACCCTAAGTACTGTAGGAACCAAGTAAGAAACCCCCATCAGCAAGTTGTTCAGGCACTGTCTGAAGAGCAGCTTTCACCAGGGCATAATTAACTTTTGGATTCAGGGCACCTTTAGCACACAAACCATTCATAGGCTCCTTTACCTCAAGTATTTCTACATCACTGGTGGTTTGGACAATTTCAGCAGTGAAATGGATTCTAGATGGGGCTCTGGAACCCTCACTTCCTCCCAAAGCTACATGACACCTCCTGGTCTGTAAAGTCTGTATTTCCACTTCTCAGTGGAACAGGTTTGGCCCTTCCAAGCTCTTTGTGCAGTGATATCCATCCCCGAAAAATGTTTTCAGCAAAACACTTTTTCACAGGATATATCTGCATTCACAGACAACTTCCATGATCCTCTGACTGAAGGATCAAGCAGGACCAAAATGCTATGTAGCTTCTTACAACAGAGATCTGGGGAAGACTCAGTAGCTCTTCAGTTCTCTTGTGCTCTCCATCTCTGGTCTTCCCTGGGCATTGCTTTCTGTTTGGCCTAAGATTTCAGTCATACTGAGCCTGGATTGCCTAAGGAGAGAAGAGAGAGTGTAAAGTAATTTTATGCCTGTATTCTCCTGATAGAGTCATGACTGCAGAATCCAAGCTTTTGAAAATTTCTTCTAGAACTAGTGGGTAAGTTTCAGTAATTCACATGACCAGTGTCATGGCCTTTTTCACCCCAGGCCTCCAGCTATCCTCCTTCTTTCCTCTCTTTAATAGGGAATGGACAGAAGGCAACAATCAAGGAAAGACTGGGAAGATTAAATCAGCATATCTAAGACTGGTTTGTGAACACCATGAACAAGCCCAGACACCCTGCTAGTCCACAACTGAAGGGGCAGAGCTGTTCCTCACCACTCTGCCAGCTTCTGTTCGTACAGCTCCCTGCGCTCACGACTCCTTTTCTCCTGCAAGGTCTCACCAGCCAAGCCATACATTGCCATTAGGAGGCCTCCTGCAGGAATCCTGAAGGAGGAAGCAGAGAAGTCACCAGTCACCCAGGGAACACAACAGCAATAACTTACTGGCATCAGCAAAAGGAGCATGCAGGGGCCCAAAATTCACAACACACCACAGACTAAGGTACTCCTGTTCTACTGCCACCCACCAACCACAGCCTCTCTTCAGCTGTGACTCACTGGAGCTTCTGTGATAACATATTTTGAATTTACTCATTGACAGGTACACATAGGACAAATGAGTGGAAGGATTTATGGTGCCCAGTGAAGATCCCATTGAACACCTAGACCATATTTCAGACAGTGACACCTCTGCTCAGCTTCCATCTCGCTCTGCAGTGTGTTTTCACTGGTAAAGCTCCCTAGGCTGCTTCCAGAAATGCCCACAGCTGACACCATCCTGAAGGTGCCAAGCAGCACAAATAAAGCTCATTCTCTTTTTCAGATAGGATCCTTAGATTCACTTGTGAGGATATTTACAGGTCAGCACTTTGAGAAGAAATCCCAGTCCTGCTTGAAAAGTCAGATTTCTCCTGAGTTAGAAGTCACTGTCCAGAAGCACAGAGCCTCTGAGATAGAACCATGGGATCGTCCATGCCCCAGGGAACTTTAGGAGATTCATGACTGCAAGACACACACGAAGACATGTGTCACCTTACAGCCCAGCCACGCAGCTATTTCTTCAGGTTTTCCTAATGACTGCCAGTTCACATTCTAGCTTTGGTGGAGCCTGTGTTGCTCCCTCTAATAAGCAAACAGCAAATAAGATTCTCTACTGAGAGCACTGAGCTCTCACCAGCAAAGCACAAAACAAGAAACAAAGAAGAAAAGGAAAACAGTTTAAAGTTTGGAAGAAAAGTGATCATCATGAGGGATACAGAGAATCCCTCAAGGCAAGAGAGGAAGGGAAGCTCCTGTAGCCCCACCTGTGGTTCCAGGCTCGGTGTGTGCAGCAGTCACAACTCACCCAAACGCTGTTCCAAACATGACACCGCCCACCAGGCCCTGCAGGCCCAAGTGCATTCTGAACAGGGCTCCTGTGAAAGCTAAAAAAAGAACAAACCTACTGAAACTAGAAACAGCCCTGCCACAGACATCTCACACCAACACAGGGAATTGCTTTGCTGCATTTCTCTTCTGCATCAGCTGACATCTGCTTTTAACAGAGCAGAAACCAAGTGCCATGGCCAATGGGACAGACCTTCACCATAAAGTCACCATGGTCTCTGCACTGAAACACTGCACAAAGTTCTTTCTGCTTCACAAAAACTGCCAGAGTTTTTGCTCTATCATAGAAGTATCTATGAAAGTAAAACCAAGCTCTCTCTAGGCTGGAGCATGATCTCCCTCACCTTTTTTTCTGTTCAACAACAGCTAATAATAGTAGCTGCCATGTAAGGCATAAAAGATCAGTAAAAAGTATATCCAACTGTAAGGGCAATAAAGCCTGTAAAACTGAACAAGCAGATCACTTACCCAGAGGCCTGTTGCCAAAAGTGGGCATGCAAAACTTAGCATGAAAAGGGCAGCTTATAAACAGTGTGCTGAATTGTTACCAAGAGGGGAAATAAAAAATGCTTTCCCTGTTAAATAGGTGGTTATGAGAACAGGTTATGCACCAAGTGTTGCCTTTACCCCACAGAAGCATTTTTCACCCAAAATACTCCAGCAAGTATCTTGAAGATGACCACAAACTCCCTAATAGTTTCAGCAGTGTATCAGCATCTCTGTTACAAATAAAGGCACACAGCAGGCAAACAACAGAGCAAAGTCAGTGGAATAAGAAACAAAACCCAAGAGCACAGAAGCTGCTCAATCCCAAGGGATGTGGATACTTGCTAATGCTTTTCTGCTACAACCCTTGCTAACAAAGAGAAGCACACAAGGTTACAGCCCTCTTACCTCCTGCTGCAGCAAAATTACTGATGGTGGTTTTATCGCGGTACGCAGACAGGCCCGTGCTCACCACACTGCAAAGGCAAGGCACAGAAGTTAGCAGTTGCACATGGAAAAAGAGGGGTAGCAAAACACAGCCTGAAATAAACCTGGATTTCATTAAACCAGTCCTCAGGTTACCTCTAACTGCCTGGCTGCCCATCTGTTTAGAGTACACACATGCCAGCCATGACTTCTATGACTTTACTGTGGGCAGCTGCACCGACACAGGCCAGGGAATATCAGAGTTCCTGAACTGGATCTGAGACACTCTTTCTTTTTTTAATCAATGATTTTTCTTTCCTATCATACAGAATCATAGAATCAGAATGGTTTAGGTTGGAAGTGATGTTAAAGGTCACCCAGTTCCAAGCCCTCACTGCAGGCAGGGGCACCTTCCACTGGACCAGGCTGCTCAGAGCTCCATTCAGCCTGGCCTTGAACACCCCCAGGGATGGGGCATCCACAGCTTCTCTGAACGACCTGTTCTAGTGCCTAGGAACGTGTAATATAGTCAAGGAGAAAAGAACTTGAGCAGTGAAAAAGTCCTATCAGTCAGCCAGTCCTGATGTAGGATATTTTCCCCAGAAGCTGATCCATGTGTCAGTAAGATCCTGCCTTCTAAACAGTCCCCAGTACAACAGCCTAAGTCACACTCATGACATTGGCAGGTCACCTATTCTTGTGGCATCAGATTTCCCTTTGGGGTAGGTAAACCAACTCCTCCTAAACATCAGCTAAGCCCCAAAACACTGTTCTCAGTTCAGCAGCCACATTCTCTCCAGCCTCCTGCATGACATTGATAAGCCAGCAGCAATCCTCCTATCCTTCCCAACACAGATAAACCCAAACAATTTGGATTTTAATTGTGAAACCCTAAGTTTTCACAACTGTAGGACAGAATTTTCAACTTGGGTTTTACAGAAACAATGTTGAGCAGCAAGCAGTTTCCTTTAGAACCCTTTCCAAGGGCTGCTGAAAAAGGCGCAGATCTGACTGCAGGGGAGACACCTGGTGGAAGATGACGAGGTTACATGATAAATCCAAAAAAATCCAGAAAACCCAAAGAAATCCAAAGATCCAGGAGAGAAAGCAAACAGCACGCTAACTAAGGCTAAAAACAGAGACTAAACTAAAAAGAGCCACAGAAACCAAGAGACAGTGAGGAAGAAATTTAGAAAGGAACAAAAATATTAGGGAGATGGAAATATAAAGTAATGCCAGTCAATACTGTGGGATCTTAAAAGCAGGAGAAGAACTTAAACAGAACATATCTACAGAGAAAGTCAATGCAGGTTTAAATTTATAAATTTACTGGTTTGAACAACAGGGAAGGAGATATTTCTAGTTTAAAAGGGCTTTGCTCAGAAGGCCATGCTTAGTTTGATGTTCTATTGTCAGGAATGCACCAAAGCACCCAAGAAAGAAAACCAGGGAAGCAGAACACTCTCTGCACTGGTTTTGTGTGTGTAGGAAAAATCTGAAGGCCTAAACAGGTACACAGAAGTAACAGGTCTGAGATTCAGCAACTGCTCAAGAACAAGACAATCCCCTGCACGTTTCCGAGGTCAAGAACAAAGAATTGTGAGTAATACCAGTGTACACAAAGTAGGAGTAGTGACAATTGTGAGTACCACCAGCATATACAAACTGGGAGTAATGAGACATAGCAGAAAGGACAGAATTCAATGTGGGTTAGAAAGCACTTCCAGAAACTGCCTCACACTTAAACACTCCCTCAGAGAAAAAGCACAAAAGAGATGAAGGAAAAGCAGAAAGCAGCTGTTGTCACTGTCATATTTTCTGGAAATACCCCCTTGCCCAGGATTCTTCTCCTGGGAAGCTGAGAAGCCTCAGAGAAAAATTAAAACAATAATTATCTGATTTGCTTCTCCTGTGTTTTGCTGCTTTGGAATGTGGTTTGGACATTGTTTACCAACAAGTGATTGTTCATTTGTTTCATGTGAATTGTTTTTACTTATTGGCCAATTATGGGCCAGCTGTGTTGAGGCTCTGGAGAGAGTCACGAGTTTTTCATTAATATCTTTTAGCCTTCTGTCTGTATCCTTTCTGTATTCTTTAGTATAGTTTATCATAGTATTCTTTAATATAATATAGATGATAAAATAACAAATTAGCCTTCTAAGAACATGGAGTCAGATTCATCATTTCCTCCCTATGACAGGGGTCTCAGAAAATACCACAGCTGTCAAGAAAGAACAGCATTCAAGTCAGTAACAGATGTACAAATAGGGCTTTTCCACAATTAGGGTTTGTGTTGATCCATTAGAAGATGAGAATTCCAGGGCAATTCTAAAAGATCAAACCCTCTTCATGCTCCTGCCTGATCAACCAGACTCGGATTAAGGCAACACCAGGAGCCTCAATCAGTCACCAGAGCAGCGGGCACTGCTGGCAAGGACAGGCACAGCACAGGGCAGCTCTGCTCCCCCTGCCAGAGGGAACACTCACTTGAACACGGTGGCGAACGCCGCGACCCTCCAGCTCCAGCGCCAGCCGTAGCGGACGAAGCTGCGGAGACCAGCGCGGTGTGCAGATTGCTGAGGGGACAGAGAGGACATGTCACAGCCCACAGCCCCCTCCTCTTGCCAGCATCCAGCAGGCCAGGTCAGGGGACTGATGGTACCCCAACTCTGATCAAGTCAGCCACCTTCGGAGGAAAAGCTGCTCCCAGACACCAACGGGAAAACCAAGAATCGATTCCAGTTTGGAATGTCAACTGGTCTGTCTAATCCTGCTGCTGAAACGCATCTTGGTGGACTGGGAGGGCTCTTCGAGGAAGGCAGCAGAGGAGAAGGGAGAAAAACTAGAAACTACTTCATTATTATGAGTTCATAAGTATTAATAAATAATAACCATCAATAAATAATAGCAAGTAAATAATAACCATCTGCATTAAATGTTAAGATACCATCAAGCTCTGCTGTTTAACACTAGCACTTAAAATCTGAAGAGCTTTTTTAAAATAAGTGATAAACAGAAGCTTCACAAAAATTAAAAATAACGCAGTTAATGCCATGAAAGTAAATAAATTTTCTCTTCCAGTTGCTGTGGTGTAGGTGCTCAGCCTGGGTTCAGACATACCACAGTCATCAGAGTGAAGCCAGGCAGTGGTAACTTTCAGGTCACCACATCAGAGGCTAAATCTAATGGTAAGTAACACAAAATTTACATCAGGCAGATTTTTAAAGGGTTTTCTTCCTCTTAATCCAGGTAACCAACACTTTGAACAACAAACACCCAGAAGTTCAAATACATCTATAAAATGTCACAGACGTTCTTTGTTGTGCTGTTGTTCTAAAAGAATTTTAAATGGTCTAAAAACGACTCACATTAATAAGACAATAAGAGTACAATCCCAATTTGATACTATGAAGTCTCCTGTCAGCAGACTAAAACTTAGAAGCAGAAAGCCTTTCCGAGACACATCAATCAGAACGGTAAACTTTGTTGCCAACCTTCTCCATAAGGAAGGACACTTTTTTGAAGCTAATCGCGTGCAGCTTGTGTGACGGGATCCGCTAATTCCCGCACAGCTGACCTGCACACACTCACACACTCCCAGCAAACTTTCTGTCCCGGAACCGGGCAAACACACGCGTCCCACAAACGCGAGGCCGCCGGGCCTCCTGCGGGCCCCGGTGTCACCCCAAAGGCGCCTCCAAGGGCAACTTCCACCCCCGGCGCCTTCCCGAGGCCAAGGCCTCCCGGGGCCGCCGCGGGCCCCGGCGGTGCCCGGCGCTCTCCCCGCAGCCCCGGGGCCCGTACCACGGCATCGGCGCGGTTCTGGAAGATCTCGCCGTGGCTGCTCTCGATGAAGGCCTTGCGGGCGCTGACGAAGGCAGGCAGCCCCCCGTAGAGCCAGCCCACGACGCCCGCCGTGAACGCCGACTTGGCGATGTTTACCGTCTCCTCCGGGAACTGCTGCTGCTCGCTGCAAGGCAAGGGCAGCGATGGCCGCGGGTCGGCCGGGGGAGGCACGGCGGGACCACCACCACCCAGCCCCGCACAGCCCCGCCCGGCCCACCCCAGCCCTTCCCACCCGAGCCCGGCTCGGAGCTCACTCTCGCCGCCAGAGCTCGCTGACCCGCTCCCAGCCCGTCTGCGGCAGCGGCGCGGGGCGGCCGAAGCCCGCCTGAGCGCCGGGGGGCTCCGCCATGGCCAGGCCGGCGGAGGCGACGGCACCGACAGCGCCCCCTGCGCTCCGGCGGGGCACGGCCCGGAGCGGAGCGGCTCCGAACCGCTGGGCTCTGCGTTAATTACTGATTAATTACTCCAAATATTTACCCGTTTGTGCAGGGCCAGGTGTGTTCCCCCCGCGAGAGAGGAGCTGAGTTTTGGGGGCTGTGATGCCCGGTTTGCATAGGACAGAGAGAGAGCAGCCGATAAGGCTTTGAAGGCGATAAGAGGCAAATGCTGCACGGCGAGATGGTGCCTCCTCTCATGGGGCTCATTGCCTTCCCTAAAACAACCCCCTCAGTTGTAAATTCCTCCTTTCACTAAAGCAGGGAAAGCTCCGCACCAGGAGAGGTGTCTGGGCCTTCCCACCGAGCCTGTGCATATTTTAACCTATGGGACTGGAATTCCTGGGATTCTTCCCCCACTCCTGCCAAACCATCACTTTGGCCAAGGGCCACCTAAGGTGCAACAATCAAGTCACATCACAAAATCTACGGGTGGAAAAGCTGGGGCTCCACAGATCTCTAATTACTTTTCTGATGAAACAACATGCAGTCAGCAAAACTTCATTTTTGTTTGTTTTATTCCAAAAAGCACTTAGTTACAAATGGTTTTAAAATATCATACAGAGCTGTTCAGTTTCTTGGAGTGCTGTCTCTCCATTGGCTAAAAATAGAAAACCAGAAAAACCTTTCCACTCTGACACAGTTTTCCTGGGAAACCAGGTTCTTTTAATGCCCCATTCTCTTTCCTTTGATGGATGAGATAACCCCAGCCCTGGTCCCAAAACCAAGACACTGCCCCAGCAACCAGCACTTGATCAATAGGGCCAGCTGCTGTCTCCCTATACCAGGGCTGCAAGGCCTCTGTGAGGGCACACATGCACTTAAATATTATTGTTCCATGCAATTTCCTTCTTCCCTGATCCACACTGACTGCAGAGGGGCCTGAGAGCTGTTGCTATCATCCCCTTCCATTATAATGTACTGCTCTCTCAGCCTTGAGGCTGCTTTACCGACAAGGGTGCTCCCCTGGGACGCTCCTGTGTCCCCCCTGCCACCCCACCCTCTTCCTGTCTGGGTGCCAGAGAAGATGCTGCTGCCTCCCAGCCTCTCCCCTCAGGGGGCACAGAGCATTTCAGGAATTGCAGTCCTTCTCAGCCGAGAGGCTGTGGTGGGCATAAACACAGTGAGCACAAGCAGCCTCTGACCAACCCAAATTGGGTAATGTGAGCAGTAGCTGCTACTGTGTGACTGAAGACTTTCCCTCAACCAGCAACCAGGCTGAAGGAGATGAAAAAAGAAGTGGCACAGCTGTGGGGAAGAAAAGCAAGTACTGAAGTGAGCAGATATATTATCCGTCTCAAAAAAAAAAAAAAAAACCCAAAAAACAAAACAAAACAAAAACCCTAAAAAAAACCTCAAACCAAAAATCCCAATATAATCCTGGAAGGATTACAGAAGGGGATCAGAGCAGACTCTGCACTTTTGGAAAAAGGAAGTGCTGAATCTACCTCTGTGAATACTTTCTCTGGGTTCCTAAGGATGACATCCCAGGATGTCTGGCCAGGCAGCTGGTGAGAGATAATTAACAGGGGCTCAGTTAGGGCTGTGCAGGCACCCAGCTCATCTGCTGAGGATGAACCATCTCTGTCTCAGCTGCCAAGCACATCGCTGATGATGGCCCCAGCACCAGCACATGCTGATTCCCCGGTGAGGTAGGTAGGGTAACTCTGCAAGGATCAGTTATCCTTTCAAGGGCATGTCAAAACCTTACCATCAACCTCTAAAACCTGACATAAACTCTAAGCTATCCAGAAATGTAACCCCCAAATCCCAGTACCTGCTTCTGTCAGAGAACACCTAATACCCCAAGTGCTATCACCTAGCTGAGAAAACATTTGCCAAAAAAAGGGGCAAGTATTTACTAGCTGAGTGCAGCTCACAGTCTGTGTCCTTTGCCAAGACCTTTGGTAAAAAGTCCAGTAAGGCTTCTCATCGACTGCATGGGATTAAGGATCATTCCGAGACAGGTAGTAACTAAGTCCTAAATGCTAACATCCCTCCTCTAGGCATGACTGACCACCACATTAAATAGCCTTAATCCAATATGCTGCTTAACCATTCCTGTGGTGACTATATAACCAGGTCGCAGTGCCTAGAAGCAATGTCCAAGTCAGCCTACTGCTGACTTCTCTGTAGTTCTGCTGTGAAAGGTAAGTCTGAGAGAGCAAGAAATAAGTTAATACTGATCTTCAGATTTCCACAGTGATCCGTTTGAGACAAAGTGAAAAACAGAGAAGACTCTACAGTTCTGTTTTCAGCTGTCCAGAAGTGATCTCGCTGTAGCTCTTCCTCCTTTTCACTTTGTAAGTCAAGATTTGGGAATATTCAGACAGCAGATGCTCCCAGTAGCAAGAGATGTCCTCCATCTCCAAGTGCTCAGCGATGAACTGACGTCCCCTAGAGACACACAAGGCACAGTCAGGCCTGTTTCCCAGTTCCTACAAGAGTCATTAGTTTTGGTTTGGATGTATATCAACTTTCACACTTCCTTGTTTCAAATGAGAAACAACTTGCACTGCTCTGTACTGTCTGTTTTAATTTTACAATTTTCATTCATGCTCGCAGCTCTGACGTTGCAGTGCTTTTGCTATCCTCAGGACAGTATTTGCTATCTGGGATAATAAATATCAGATTTCACTTATCACATGCAGCTAGAGCAGCACTGATGCATGCTGTTTCAGACCAGCCTGGATAGATAATGTTTACAGTGCAGCTCCCAGGAGCCAGCTTGTCTCATACTGAGACGAAAGCTCCCAACCTCTGCCAGCTTTCCATGGGGTTCCTGACATGGGTCACATGTGACCCAAAGAGCTAAGCACAGCATCCTGCTCTCTGCTTCCCTCCGCTTGCTATCACTGCTCCAGCCCTCCTGCTGTTACTGCAGAAGATCAGTTATACTGCACCCTACTAATACTGGGTTGTCTTTGATGGGCAACCACTTCAAAAGCAGTGTAAGAAAATGTTTTGGAAGAAGACTGCCTAATAGCCAGAAAGGACATGCTACTTACCTCTCTGAAATTTCTTGTGCTATGGCATCATTTTCCTTTACAAACTGCAAGAGCTCCCTAAAATGAAGACAGACACAAAAAAAAGCTATGAAACAACTGGCTCCGTGGAGAGCATCACCTCTTGGCTAAATTGTTGGGGAGGGTGAGGTTATGAGTCTACAAGTGAGTGAAGGTGCAGCTCACCTCAGAGCACAGAAGAAACTTCTCTTCTTGATTGTTTAACATCAGTTCTGGACAACATCTGAAATCTGGGAGCTAACACATTTTTGGCCCACTGATAAGTTCTTCTTCCCCCTTATCTCTGCTGCCCACTTGCAAATTTAAGTGTCTAGTGCCTGCTGATTTCAGTGAGAGTGAAAGACGGACTCCAGTGAAACTGTACTCCCCAAGTAATATTCAGCAAAGGATTCTTTGGGGGCAGTGATGAAAAGGCCATGAGCTCCAAGAGTCTTTGCCTGATGCCTCAGAGTGGAGGCACTTCATGGCCTAACACAAACCATCCCCCCTTCCCAAAGGCTTCCCCATGGTATGGAATGCTCCAGGGAGCAGCCTCAGGCCCCACACCTGACGTCAGAGAGGTCTGACCGCACTGGGATGTAGTGGACCCAAGGCTTCAGCTGGGGGTAGAAGAACTCCAACCACTCCTCTCCGACATGGAAGACGAGCGAGCCGCACAGGAAAAGGTGCTTCAGGCGGAAACTGGCCGCCACTCCCCGAAAATTAAACAGGTACCTTTAAAAGGGTGAGCAAAGAGAGGGACCTGATTACACATCTTGTGTCAGGAAATGAGCTAAGGTGTGCTGGTCTCCAGGTAGCAGTGAACCTTCCCTGGCAGGCAGCAGCTGAGCAGCACACCGGTCACTAAAACAAAGGAAAGGTATTTATCTGAGGCTGCTCACAGGAAAAGTGAGCTGAAGTTAAGGTGAGTTTCTGCTGTCTGTCAAAACTCAGTGAGAAATTCAAGTTGTGAGGCTTTACCTTTGATAAAGGCACCTGCCTGTGACAAACCAAGGAGACCTCACGGACAATTGCCAGCAAGGTGTGGAAGATCACAACATGGATTCCATGATCCTATGGGGTCACCCAGAGGCTTTGTCAACCACAAGGAAATTTTTCCCTGATTCTCCCTTGCCTTGCAGTGAAGCTTTTCTGCTCATCGTTGTGCTTTGCCACATCTATTTCAGGTTATTTTTCCCTCTGGGATTCTGCTTTAATCTGAATGTAATTGTTTGATATTAACTTGGGAATGTAACCCTAGGAGGTTAAATGGGCCAGCACACAACAGTTGGACTTCGCAGATAACAAAGAATCCACAATTTTGTTTTCAGTATTTTCTGCCAAGTTAGTAAAGTGGGCTTGACTGTGGCAAGGGGATATTTCTCTTAGCAAACTGTATCTCATAGGGATGTTTGTTTGCCTACTTGTTTTCTTTATCAAACCCACATTTCTCCTATTATATAGAAAGCTGTTTGTCCTACGGGTAAACCTCCCCAGAACATAACTGATCTTTGAAGTAAAATATTTTGGGCTGGGGGAAGAGAGTTTTTCCTTTAATGAAGCTATTTTGGGTGAGATGGAGCTTATATATTATATATATATTTTGGACAAGATGGGAATTACAGCTAAACTTAGTTCAGCAGCAAATAACAAGGAGTAAATCTGAAATCACTTTGCATCCTTTGTACTATCTAGGATCTCAAGGCAGGGTCGAGCAGCTCACTGTATAAGGAACTCAGCAAATACATGTAGAGATGTTACAAGAATGACAGTCTGGAAGCAAGGAAATGCCTCTGTCCCATTCCAGACACAGCTCCCACCATCCATGACCTCAGCCAAGCCAGCCTGCTGTAACACCTACACTGAAAGGAGCAGACAAAAGTTCATGTTGACCCTACCACCCTGGGCTACAGCAAAAGTGTGTGAGAAGGTCTCAGCCTACACCATATGATGGGCTGGGGAGAATCAGAGTTGGGCAGTGTATGTGTAACAGAAGGGAGAAATCTGTGCTACAGTCTAGTGAAATACAAAATGAGACAAGTCAATCACATTTACACAAAAACACAGATTCAGCCAAATGACTGAGCTCTTATATCAGCAGATTCTGGCTGGCAGAATCACAACTAGCAGAAGAAAAAGCAAAACATCTGACACACAAGTGCATACACACTAAGAGTTTATATTGCACATAGAAACCTGTGAGAGTGTTACACCAAAAAACCCTCATTAAGTAGTTAAAGAATAAAAACCTTTGTAAATCAAAACCACATTCTCCTAAACAACATAAAAAGTATGAATTAATACTGGGTCTGCTCAATCAGATTTCAGGTTCTCTCTTTTGCTACATACACCCAGTGGCAGCACTTGTCATGCTAATCTCCCAGATTTTCAACTGTCTTATATCAGCTCACAAGCTTTCATATCTGCATGAAGCTGGTTGTTGAATTAGACCTTAAAAATAAAATGAGACCCTACACCATGCTAGGAAATACTAACCCACAGCCCTTGAATAGCTTTACTAATCAAAACTCTTACTTGTATTTGCAGTGATCAACCAGTGGAATTTCCTTTGCAGGAGGCTTTCCTAAGGTGTCCTTAAAATAAAGAGAATTTAAAAGCAAAACAAAACAAAACAGTAAGCTTCAAATGGTGATTTAACTTGTTTTCTTTCTCAGTTAGAAACAAAGGTAAGGTGTCAAAAGCTTTGTTTCCCACTTCTGAGAAAACCTTCTCTGGTGGGCTGTTAGAAGCATTATAAAGAATTCCCAGCCCTTCAAACATGAAAAAAAGCTCAGTAAATTACACACTGCCTGTAAGTGAATGCCAGCACAAACACATTAAATGATAATGTTTTGTTGGCAGCTACAGAGTAGAAAACAGCTTGGGACAATGGACTGTGTGAAGCCAAGTGTAACTGGATTAGCCAAGACTGTCTGGAGAGAGCTGGACTGTAGACTGAGTAAGAAACTAAAAAAGTTATCAGCAACAGTTATCAGCAAGTTATCCACAATAGGATCAAGAAATGGAGCAAACAGAAAAAGGTTTGAAGACTGACAACACTAGAGAGGCAGCTCAGAGACAAGAAGGGGAAGGGTTGGCCAATTTTGTTGTTGTGGGAGAGGAGGAGATTGGCAGAGATTCATTTTCTTATGTGTTCTCCTTTCCTTGAACAACAAGCGTGGAAGGAAGAAAAGTGTTTGGCCTGCCAGGCTCTAGAGACTCCTTCCTTTCATCTGTCAGAGAGGTGCGGCCATCAAGGGAACAACAAACCTCCCCCACTCTAAAGGATCACCCACAACTCTCCAACAAGATGTTTCTCTCCCATCAAAGCCATCTTGCAGTGCCACTCTTTCTGGCCTTCACACTCAGAAGACAGACAAACACCCACACACCTTTTCAGATTTCCAAGCCTGGTTTTTAGTGTACTCAGCGTCAACAAGTTCTGGGTTTTCTCGGGACAGCAGGATGAGGGGATCTCTCTCAGGGCTTGTTCTGAAAAAGAAATGCTGTCACTAACTGCCAATCCCCATGACTCAACACAGCTAACAGACTACAGGACTCGAGGCACTGCTTCTTTCTGAGGCTGACCTCCCTGAGTGCCCCCAAAACATTGTAAGTGTGTACCACAGTGTGTTTCTGTCCAAGGGCATAATAACAGAAGAGAATGAGTAATGGGTACCAAAATTATTTGACTGACCATATATTTAACAGTATTATTTAAACAATTCCCAGGACAAATCCTGCTTCCTTTATCCTGATGAGTGCCAAATGCTTTAACTCCCACCTTAGAGAAAGTTAAAAGATGCTCAGCATCTTCAGCAGTGATCCCTCTGACAGGGCTTTAAAACACTGCTGATAAACAAGGTTATGACATCCCTGAGACACATTCCTTGTCAACTGCTGGGCCTATCTGGAAATCCATTAAATCCTTCCCTATTGGGAAGGGGAAGAAACAAAGTATGGGGTTTCAAACGTTGTTTGAAACTGTCACTGGAGAGAGGCCAAAACAAATCTTCTCTTATCCCCCACCACTCAGGTAACTTAAGGTTAGAATACTTTTCATTCAGTGTGGAGCACTTGCACAGCAAATAAAGCATTCACATTGGCAGGATGCATGAACAGCAATATTAAATCTTTAAACTTGTATCAAGCACCTGCAGTTCCCTTCACAGAACAAAACAAGCGGGCTCCTGAGGTGACAGTTTTAGTCATTAAGAAATAATGTGGCAAATCCATTACAACTTCTGTTTCCAGTATTAGGTGATTATAATAAGCTATTTGCAAATGGCAGTTCTTGTGGAGAATAACTAATAGTGCAATGCTGTACAACATGTCTGACTTTCCTTACTTTTGGAAAATACATTCTGAGGTAGACTTAATTAGGGTTTAGGTCTAGGAGACATGGAAATTTCTACATACAGTGAGCTGTCACAGCCCCTATTGGTAGAATCTTCTGTTGCAGGAGAAAATGCTCACCTGGATCCTCGGAAATATCCCTTAGAGATTTTTTTCTTCCATGGCCATTTTTCTGCAGATCTGAAAATATTTTTTACATGGCAATAAATGATTTAATATAACCATGAAACAACACTCTCATCAGATTTCACAGCATGGTGTCTTTTTCTATTCTTCATTTTTGATGGAAATCACTTTCCTCATTATAGTATAAAAAACTCTCAGCCAGCTCCAATGAAACAGGTTTTCCTGTAAATATTGTGTTTAAGGCAACAAAATATTGGCTAGTTTCTAGAACACCTTTCAGGCAAAACAATGTATTACACACAGCTCCCCACTAAACATTGAAGGGTATTAAAAGTTTACCTAAGCTTTGAATCCACTTTTTGTGCTGTGGCTTTATTTTGCTGTAGTGAATATGGATAGTGAAAAAACTACTAGAGAGTTCCTAATCAATCATTTCCCACTACAAAACAAAACTACCAATCAAGAAACAAAAAACCCACCTAGTGTTTTGCACTTAAAACACAAGAGTTCATTGTTTTTCCTTATCACTTCCATTTTAAACCTAATCAAGTCCTTCAAAATAGCTGTTCACCTGGGGTTTTTTTCTGCCAGTGCAGTCACCTGCCTCACCACTTCTCAGTGGAAGTATGGAGCTCTGCCATACTTTTCTGCTGCACCTGGTGGAACGTGCAGGTCCTGACCCCCAAGCTGATCTACCTATGCAGGTCAAGCTTTGCATCTCCTTATAGTGAAAACACAAGGATGAGAAAATGCTTTGCACTTCCATTACACCACAACACATCAAGTTTCAGCTATGAATAATCACGTGGATCTCCAGATTCTGAAGAGCAAAAGATTCAACTTTGCATTCGGATGTCAATTACATAGAAGTGGTTTTTGCTATTTTGTTTCTGTGTTCACTCATTGTTGTACACTTGGTTTGTGTCACTCTCCATGGGAAGTAGCCCCTTACTCTGCTAGTAAGTCAAAAGATCCTGCCAAAAGGAAGGCTCCCAGCCAGAAATGTCTTCTGTTTAGCTCAGTAATGACTCTTGATTCCTAGGAATGGTTCCAGGTTTTTCTATTGCACAATGACACTCAAGTAAAAGCAGATCTAAAGAAAGCTTTGCTTTAGCCTTCCAGTAGCTTATACAAACACCCTGGATCATCCCTGCACTGAAAAAAACATAACTCCTAGAGAAGTAGTTGAAAAGAAAGAAGAATATTTCTGTATGTCAAGGGAGATTTCTGCAGGCAAAAGATAACTGCTACTTTATTGACAAACCTGCTCTCCCCAAACCTGATAGCAATCTGGCCCTGACAGCATGAAGGATGTGCATAGTTTGTCCTCTGCATTCTTTCCTAAAGGGTTGCAAACAGAGGAACTAATTATAATTTCCAGTGACATCATGCAAGATTTCCATGGAGAATTCCCATACAGCAGTTAGGCTGCAAGTAGTTCATGTGAGGCAGCAGGACAGATCACAGGCCAATAGACTTATGGTCTTAGACATCAACAGTAGCCCAGTGCAAGATGGATTTTTCTCTTCCATGAAACCTCCCCCCACACATAACCATTTCCAAAACATACCTTCTGAGGTCCTCTCTCATGAGGTCCCAGCGCCCCAAACCTGTTGGGTAAATTGGCCAAACAGCTGGTCCTCCTTCCCAAAATGTCCAGGCAGGATACATGATATCATTGTATTCAGATGTCTTGAGAAAAAGGAGAGTAATGCAAGAATGAGAGTAATATCTGCTTTGGTCTACTGACTGAGCCCACAAGTAACAAATGTTCCTTCTAGGAGCTCTGCTGGCTTTCTCCATTATGTGTCCAAAAGAGCTTTGCAGTCACCCAGTCATCTTTGCAGCTGGGCTTACAGAATCACAGAATTACCAGGGTTGGAAGGGACCCCTGGAGATCATCCAGTCCAACCCCCCTGCCATGGCAGGATCACTTAGAGCAGGATACACAGAAACACATCCAGGTGGGTTTGGAATGTTTCCAGAAAGGAAGACTTCACTCCTCCCTGAGCAGGGTTCATATGAAGACAGCTCAATAATGAAATGCTTCAATGATTTTTAAAAGGCCTTGTCACGCTGTGTGATGACACAGGACTTTCATGTAGAAAACAGCAAAAGAGATCCATGGTGCAGTTGATTAGTAAATAACAAAAGACCTGAGCTCAACTCACCTTTCTAAAGACTTGTGCCTATGTGTAGCTACAAATGTTTTCTTCTGATGACAAGTCAAGAGGCATTATTACCTTCTCAGAGATAGAGGCACTTAGAGACACTTTGACATTAAGGTCTCCAACACTTCAGTTCATTCCAGACTTTCTGGAGATCACTTAACAATTCACTGTAATGAATATCCAGATCATGTAAGAATTCCAGTTCCTCACTTCTGTTTGGTTGCTTAAGTCCCCATATATTATCAGAGGGAAGACCAGCACTTAAGACTAAACCCTTCCATGAAACCAGACTATAGTCAAGTTCCTTGCCCTAGTAGTAAACTTCCTACATAATTATCCATCTGTCTGTCACCTGGAGATACTGGAGAGTCCAAGCCCACGAGGTAGTTAGGAGGTTAGTGCACATGACTTATGAGCAGGGGCTGAGGAATGGGTGTGTCCGTGCACAGGAAGAAGAGGCTTGGGGGAATGTAAATGCCATCTCCTAGTGCCTAATGGGAGAGCTCAGGGGGAGGCACTCTGTTTTCTGTAGTGCAGAGCCAGAATGAGTGGCAGCAGGCTTCGATTACAAGAGGAGGAATTCCAGTTAGATAGTGGGAAATATGTTTTCATTCATCTACTCTGTCTGTGAATGCCCTGTCCCCAGAGATGCTCAGATCTGAGCAGGATGCAGCCCAGAGCCGCTCTTACTCTGAGCAAAGGTGCTGGACTGGGTGACCTTCTGAGGTCCCTTCCAACTTGTGCTTCTCTGTCTTCTCAGTCCTGCTACAATTGGGCACTGATAACACAGCATGACAGCTTCATGATCAACTTTCTGAGATGCCAAACAGGACAATACTTCAATCCCTTATACTTTCAGCTTTATAAAGCACATGGGACCAGCACCCTGAAGTCTTCCTAACACTGGCTGCTGAAATGTGAGCTGTGCCTGGGTCACTGGGTTTCAGTTAAGATAAGGCTGAGGTACAGTTCAGATACTGGACAACAGTGAGTGCAGAGCTTAGTTTCTTGCAGGGTCCTGCAGGGCACTCAGGGGCAGAATGATGAACACAGCTGCAAAGATTAAACTCCTGCAACCTGCTTTGCAAAAACTTGAGTTCTGCTGGCTAGATTTAAGGTTGTTCAATGGTCAAGGGGCAAGACAGCTTGGCTTTCCTGCTGCATCCAGCAGCAAACATGGTTATAGCCTGTAGTGAAAATAGAGAGAATTTTAGGATTGCTGTGGAGTAGGCAATAGTTATGGATCATATGGTTCAGATTGCATGAGCTGAAGACTTAGGTTCAGAGTAAGATGCTGCAAGTTAGCAGAAACAGAGTTGGGTTTAAACTAGCAAGACCAAATAGTTCATTGCTTCTTCTTGCATCTTACTGTCTGCTGGACTTCAGCCAAGAATAGGATTTGTCAGCAAAGTGCAGGATTTGGGCATACAGGGCATACACTAAGGCAAAGCAAGATTAGCCAAAGCTTGAGGTGTAAGAGCATTTTGCTGAAAAGGATGAGACACTATACTACAGTCAGGCTTAATAGTGGGAGAGGTAGGAAAACATGCAGGAGGGCTCTTGAGTCTGGGAACAGCGAAGCAAAGATTAGTTGTCTCCATGCATGTGTGCACCTCTGCATATGTGTGCATATTTGCAGGTGGAAGAGGGAATCCAAAACAAATGGGCTCAGAGAAGATGACAAGATTATAGAAACACCCATCTGTGGCACCACAAAAAAAGCACTAAAATATGCACATTAAATGATATTACTGTATGACCACTGACATGACCAAAAATCCTTGATATTGCTGGTAAACTATGGCTACAATTTTAACAGAGGTATTGTAGCAAATGGGAGGAATACTGGCACATATCCCACCCAGGTGTGTATCACTCCACTGCAGCAGAGGTACACTTTTTGACCTGAAAGAGGAGCTAATGAGGGGAAAAGCTGATCTATCAAATCGATCTGCAAGTCTGTCTATCAGAAAACTAAAAGCAAAAGGAAACAAAGGGCAAGAAGGAACAAGCAATTTCAATGCACAGAAAATCTGCAGAGAACCATCCTCAAAAATATGTTCCCAAGAGAAAGAAGAACATGCACATCTTGGAAATGCTCAGCTTTTAAAGGTGTGTTTACCTTGCTGAAGGAGAAGACTGGGATAATGGGTTTCATCCACTTGGGAACCTGGGGGTAGTCTCGCACATTGATCACCATTTCCATGTCAGGGAGGCGGTGGATGATCCCCAGAATGAAGTGTTCAACTCCACTGCATCTGTGGAGAAATGACACATGGCAAAAGAGCTATAAGGAGGCAGACTCCTGCAGGCCTTCCTCTGCATAGAGGCAGAAGAGATGGTGAACCTAAGCCACACCATGATGCAAACTGGGAACTCCTAGAGCAGCCTCCAAGTTCCACTGCAGTATGGACCCCAATAAGGCAGCACATCCTATAAAATCTGGCCTGACCTGAATTTCTCTGGGATCCCACAACCAACCAACCCTTTGTGCACTGAAGTGCAACAGTGACACTTTCTATTGATGCATATAGCCTACCAGTTAGGGGGCTCCTGCTCTGATGAGGAATTTAGACCTCTGAAATATCGTTGTACCCAATAGCTCTTCTGTCCCAGATAGGAAGAGCAGATCCTCTGCACAGCTCTTACCTTGCAGGGAACATGCAGTCTTGCTCACGATACAGTTTGTTTTTAATTATTTGGTAGTGGGTCCCAAGCTTCCGGCTCACCACGTCTGACACTGTCTCCTTGGAAATGCCACCTCGAAAAGGAGCCAGGTCCTGCTTCCAGACACTGAAACAAAACCATCAGCCACTATTATGTACCACAGGGAGGATACTGTGCATTAAATACTGCAGTGTGCAGAACAGGCTTCTAGCTAAAAGAAGCTCCTTGTAGTTTCTAGGAGCTCTGGTGTGAGAATTTAAGTCTTGGAAGTTCCTCAGAGACTTACAGGTCCAAGCTTCACACTTTTACCTATGTGCTGTGTGCCTGAACACAAAGCTCAGCACAGGACAACTCTGGTCACCCTCTCACAGAAGTACCTGACATATCTTAGCATGTTTTGGGTAAAACTCTCCAGCTCACTTCACCCTTGTGCTCTGGCTCTCCATAAATTATGGGGCACACCAAGACAATTCCTCACACAATGTCACGCTGTGTAGACATTAAAAATGTAGGTAACATTTTAATTGCATGAAATACAATAATGACCCAGGAACACTGGGCGAGTGAAAGCTGGCCCTGGAGGACAGGCCTATGCAGCACATGTCCTGTGATTTCAAAACACTACCAGCAAGCTCCAGGAACACAGTATGGAAGCACAAACCTAACGAATATAAGAAAACACAGAAGGATGCAACTTACATAAAATTACTCAAAAAGTACTGTGATCTAGCTGCTTAGAACATGTAATAAAAACTGTCAGATTGTAACAGGAAAGGAAACATTCTTTGCTTTTAGGTAGACATTGCATCAATGTTTCAGTTTAAGAAAACACTGTCAGGGTGATCCCACTGTGTGAGTGGTCAAACCTTGGAAGAGGTTGAAGAGAGAGGCTGTGGAGTTTCTTTGGCATATTAATGTTGAGATATTCAAAACCTGATTGGTCACAGTCCTGGCAACCCCACTTGAATGGAAGGGTTGGACTTGATCTCAAGAGACTGGACTTGATGACCTCAAGAGGTCCCCTCCAATCTCCAGAATTCTGCTATTTCCTAATCAGGTAGAGAGCAGTAAAACTGTGTCAGGAATTGCCACTGTGCAGATAGTCTCAACAGCATGAGCATTCTGGTAGGGATGTAAACGGGATGAGCTTGAGAACAGGAAGAGAGTTGCAGGGCCATGGCATGTTCACAGTCATTCTCACTTCATGTTACTATTGCCTGTCATGATCTACAGCAGATTTTTGGAGGTTATAATCACTTGGGAAGGTGTTTGGCCCAAAGGTGGCCAGGGGTATATGTTTAAAGATTAGGATATGTCTTTAGGCTGTATCTGGATTGGAACTTAGGCAAGACTGGAAAGCTCAGCCAGAAAAGACTTTCCCTCATCAATATTTCAAGAGCAATGAATATCAAAAACTCCAAACAGAGTGTACAAACAGTAGCTCGATATGACTCATCTGATTTTAAAAGCCAATACAGCACTCAAACGCCAAAATGAGGGACCACATCTGATTCTTTTAAATAGGAGATTTGAGTTGGGCATCTGTGTTTCTGCATCTGAAATCCTAATCCTGAAGTCAGAAGAATATGGTAACTCCTAAATTCCTTTGCCTCCTTTAAACAAAAGTGCTGATTAAAGGTATCAAACCCCCCAGCCCTACTGAGTGAGAAGGCAGAAGTGGGCTGTTAAGACAAATGTCACCAGCTATGTGTATGGTTTATTGTGTGGTACATATGAAATGCCAACACACTGTATGTTCGGCTGCAGAGGGTAACAAGGTGTGTGGCCAGCGGCGGTCCCGAAGCTGCAGATGTGACACCTTTGGGCCAAAATATTCCCTTATTGGGCTTATCCCCAATCCACCAGTGCTGCCGAAAGTATTCCCTCCTATGTCCGGAGACCTGCACAGTCGAAAGGAAACCAGTCTCTCACCTTTGGTGGCAGCTGCAATTTTCCTTTACACACGGCTCATAGGCTTCCACAGCTTTCTTAATTTGGCCAGTTATCGCTTTCCACTTGGCATCTAAAGCACACAGGAAGGAAAAGCCAAAGGGTTCGATCCATCCGCCAGCAGAATGAGCGGCGGGCTAGGGAGGCGGGGAACGGCCAGCGGCTCGGGAGCGCCTTCCAGCCCCCGGTCCGCCCGCCGCGGGGTGGTGGGGGAGCCGCCCGCCCGGCCCCCGGACCCGTTCCGCGGCCCCGTCCCGCCGTGCCGCCGCTCACCTGCCGCCAGGGCGGGCTGCAGGCGGCACAGCGCGGCCGCCACGGCCGCCACGGCCCAGAGCGCCAGCGCCGCCCGCCCCGCGGCCATGGCCGCCCCGCCGCCCGGCCCAAGATGGCGGCGACGCTCGCCCCGCGCGGCCATGGGAGCTGTAGTTCCCGCCCCAGCGCTGAGGGGGCGGGCGGACCCTGCCGTGCCGCGACAGAGTCGCCTGTCGGACATGGCCTGTCGCGGCGGGTCGCGATAGATGGGGCCGTGCTGCACAAGCGGCCGCTACCCAGAGGAGCTCTGAGCGTGCAGTTGGGACAGCCACCGCAGGGATCCTCCTAGCTCCGCCCGCAGGAGTCCCGCCAGCTCCGCACGGCTCCGGGCCCCGCACGGCTCCGGGCCCGGCCGGCTGGCCCTCGCTCCCTCCGGGAGATTTTGGGGCAGAACTTCCCCCAGAACGCCTGGATTCATCAAGAACTTGGGCCAGCCTGTCAGAGGCTCTTTCTCCTGGCCCGACCACTCGCTGTTGCCAAGGCTGCTTCAATTTGAACATCTAAAGTCACAAATCTCATCATTACTATATAAAGGTTCAGGCTGATTTGTATAAATTTCTTTGCAACTTCAGGGCTGTGGACTGCAAGGAGTCATTGAATGGTTTGGGTTGAAAGGGACTTCAAGCATTATGTAGTTCCAGCCATGGGCCAGGATGTTTTCCTCTAGACCAGGTTGCTCAGAGCTCCATCCAACCTAGCTTGAACACTTCCAGGGATGGGGCATCCACAACTTTAGGCAGCCTGTTCCACTGCCTCACCACCATCACAGCAAAGAATTTTTTATCTAACATCTAATCTAAACCCATGCTCTTTTGGTTTTAATCCATTCCTCCTTTTCCAATCACTATATGCTCTTGTAAAAAGTCCCTCTCCATCTTCAGGTACTGGAAGGCTGCAATGAGGTCACCCCTAATCCGTATTTTTTCCAGGCTGGACAAACCAAATTTTCTCAGCCTTTCCTTGTAGGAGAGCTCCTCTATCCCCATAGTCATCCCTCCTTTGGACTCATTCCAACAGGTTGATGTCCTCCAAGAATTAGATTATTTTTAAAGATTCCTTCCAACCCGAGCTATTCCATGTCTCTATGAAAGAAGAGAACTGAGAATCGATGTTTGAGCACCATCAACATAACATGTAGGACTTTCACTTTGCAAAATGGTTTGTAAGAATGCAGTATTCAAAGCTACCCTCCACTTACTGTTTGGTAGTTGAGTTTGGGTCAGCTCGGTCATATTTGGCCATCCTTCAAGCAACAGGCTTATCAACTGGGTGCTAGATGTTGATGATGCTGATAAGCACCCAAATGAACATAGGTTAGAGGGGCTGGGAATAAGCAGGTACCATCCAAACATGAATCCAGACCAGTCAACCAATATTTCTTCCTGAGGCTGAATGTGGGAAGGTCTGTCCCAATTTCATAGGGTCTGTATATTCAAATGTGAACACTAAATATTCATTTTCCCTAGCTTGGTGGCTTTGGATTTCCAGAAGAGGAGCTGTGGTTGCTCATTAGTAGGAAGGAGCCACATTTACGCTAAGTTTCTATAGAGTGAATTGATTAGCCACAGCAACCTTCAACTCCACTAGTCATAAAGACATCTTTTGTGTGGAACTGAATTGGTCCTGTAGGTATTTGTAGATTTGGGTGGAGAAACGATTACCAGACAACAGACCAAAGAGGAAGAGCATGTGCTGACAAAGAGCGTGAAGGTTTCCCAAGGACTGCTAAATTCCAGAGACCAGAAGTTCTACTGAATTTGCAAGAGCTGATAAAATCCAGGCACCAAGTCTGCTCACTCTGTGCAAGGCCCCGAGTGAATATTGGGATCAAGCCCTGGCCGTGTGAGCAGAGGGCAGCAGCTCCTACAGGCAGAGTCTGCAGGATCCTGTGTGCACCCATTGAAATAAGTCACTTTGAGGGACTATCTGAACACCTGCTTGGAAGGTGCTAGTGCCAGCACAGCCCTCTACCGGGGTTGTCCCTGGGAGGGAATAAGGGAATCTTTGTGTATTACCTGCTATTAATAGTAACAACTTGCTAGAGTGAAAGCCTTGAGTAGTTCTGGCTGTCTCATCCTAAACCCTTGTTGCATGGCCAAACATTTTTTAAGCAAATCAGGAAAATTAATCCCTTCTTTTCATCTTCTCCTTGAGATCCTCTGTCTTCCTTTTGATTTCTGCATAGGGGTCTGATTTCTTTCTTTTCCTCTACAGTCCTTCTTAGAACTGCAGTGGCCACAGATCCAACTAGAGGCTGGTCTGAAGACACCCCCAAAAGTGTGAACCTTTGTAAGGTAAAAGCAAAAAATTGTCAATACTTTTAAATTTCTATATTTGCCTCCACTGGCCTCACTCAGTCTTAGCCATCACTACATCACTAATCCACCCATTAGTTCTAGAAAACTTTTCTGTCTTCCCTCTCAGGTTCCAGCCCAGATTTTCCTGCTTCTTTCCTGGCTGACTGAATAGAGACATCAGCACACTCTTCCAACACCATTTCTGTTTGTTTCTCACAGCTCTCTGCTCGTCTCCTACTCAGCCAGTAGAGCTGTAGTAGTTCACTCTGTAGCAAAGGTTATTTCGGGTACTTTCTCTGAAGCAAATAGTAGGAGTGGTAGTCAGCATAAATGTTTAATAGGCCCTGAGAGCTAAGACTTTAAGATGAAGCTTCTTTTGAAGCTACATTTACAGCCTCTGCTCTCCCAGGCTTTGTATAATGAAAGCACCCCAGGCCACTGTGGTGTGGTTTTGGCATGTGCTGCAGTTCCCCCCAAGCACCTTGGATGGTTGTAAGCCTCAGAACCCCTTGACTCTCACTTCAAACACAGCCTTTGCCTCACCTTCTCTACCTTCTTAATTTCCTGTAAATCCAGAGTTCTGTGCAGGAGCATCTGGCTCTGATCTTTGATACCCTCCCTCAAACACAGCCCCTCCCTCATTTTTTTTCTCTGCCAAATCAAGCATAAACACCCACAAATTTACTTTCATCCTGTTCCATGTGCCCGGAGTAGAAAATCTCTTGGCTGTAAATCTGGTGTCCTTGCTTTACATATTCAACATAGGTTAGAAGAAGGGTGCTCCAAGTTGCTTTTGAGATTGAGTTGAAGAAAACATGCTTCCTACATGTTGAGTTTCTCTCAGAGCTGTGGTCTGGCTTTTCTTTGCTGCTATCTGCTTGAGCAGGGGTGGCAGTGGGGCTGTTCTCCTTTAATTCATCCTTTTGTGCCAAATGGAAGTCCTAGGCTTCCTGAATTCCTCTAATAACAGGGAATATTTCCTGTGGAGAATGGCCATCTCAGCAGAGGGAAGAAGGAAAATGTACAGGCTGCTGAGCTTCAAAACCTGTGACTGACATTACCAAGGCTTCTGGGGATGGGTCCAGTCTTTCTCATAAGAAGCCACAGAGCTTCTGGAGAGTCAAGATTGTTTCCTGTTGGTGAGATCCTTGTGGAGCTTCTTTTCCCCATGGCTCTGAGCTGTGTCTCATAACATGCAGCCCTGTGGAGGTGTTGGGCTGTGGCTGTCAGGATTCAGGGCTGGCCACAGCTGCAGTACATGGCTTGGGGATGTTTGGTATTGAATATTCAATTATTTTATGCAAACGAGGGGAATTATAAAAGTGTTACAGCAACTGGAGCACTGCAGAGAACTGTAGTGCCAAAACAGGACACCCAGTAAGGGTTGGGGTCATGAAAGAAGGCTCAGACTAAGACTCTGCAGGCTCTGCAGAACCTCGGGTTTGGACTTTGGGCAAAACAATGCTGGAGACCCCAGAGTTCGGTTTTGATGAAATCCCATCAGAGGGTGCCAGTGAAGGAAGTCAGTAACCCAGCCCTCAACCCAGCCTGAGGATTTGTCAAGGCAAAGGAAACAATGGAGCTTCCAAGAAACAGTGGGAAAGGCATCTGTAGCTCAAGCCCAAGGTCAAAGTTTAAGTACTTGTGCATGCTGTGTGAGCAACACAAACCAACTACATCTGGTGCTTGGGAGAAGATGCAAGAACTGCACTGGTTTCATCCCTTGAGGGATTTGTATGTGTCAGAGGATTCCTGTGCTCATGACAGTGTCATAAATTTTTTTTTCATATTGGCAGCCCCAAAGAGGAAGAAGGATACCTATTTAGTGTGAATTGAGTATGTAAATACACTTTTTAAATATTGGGCCAGGTATACATCTAAGGCTTGTTATTTGTACCCCTTAAAAACAATAGAGATAAATCCTTCTTTCTTGGAGGAGTTAAGAAAACCTGCACAGAAGGATGAACTGAGTTCTGGTTCCTCCTAAAGACACAGCACTTGTCACTACCACTGTCATTGCTGCAGCTACTATTTTTCCTGAAGCCACCATCACTGGAGAATTCCTAGATGTCTGTGACTCAAGACATTAAGTCGTTGGAGTTGTTAAATTATCAAAGCATGGAACTGTAATTGTGAGCATCTTGTGAACTGAGGGACTGAAGACACCAGCACCCCTGCACAAACCAAAAACTGGAAAAGGCAAATTTGTAGTGGTGGAGCATGGGGGGGATGTTTGGAAAGTAAAAATCCCTTTTTCTCATCAAGAGGATGTATTCAATATTTGTACCCATTTGTGTTTTGGTTTTGAGTCACAGGACATCACCACAAGCTGAAACTGAGCACATTCCTATAGAAAAAGCATTGGCATTGGGCCATGGCTGTGAAGACTTTTAAAAATCTGTTTGAGAGGCCATGTTAACTAAAACTGATCATAAATCACTTTTTGCCATTGCCATTGGGGATCTGGCAAACACCTTCCTGCAAACAGAACGTCTCTTTCTTTAGCTACAGTTGTATAACTTGCAAATTGAATGCGAACCTGAGAAAGATTTAGTAGTTGCAGGCACACTCTCTAGAGCCTTTGACAAAAATTCTGTGGAACAAAGTCCCAGGCTAGATTATGGATATGTCAATTGGGGAAAACAAAATAGAAAAAACCCAGCCTTGTCGGTTTTCAAATGAAATGCAGAATTTTATTGCTGGTGGTTTGCTGAGGACGAGACACTGCAGGATGTAATTAAGGTTCTACTAGAAAATGATTTGCACAGCTTATTCTGTCCCTGTTTCAGTTTAAAACGATTTAGATACCACTTCTCTGAGGCATGAAGAAAACTGATCCTTGAAGTGTTGCAGGAAAATAAAGACACAGAAAGCCATTTAGAGCCTGAAGGCAGCGTGAGACATCTCTGCCTCCCTCAATAGTCAGAAATACAAGCGTTGTGAAATGGAGGAGTGCATGCTGGTGGAAAACACTCACCCTCTGGAATGAAGTTAGGGAAGCAGGCTGGCATCAGCTTGATGTGGGAATCCTGAGCAGCCATTTTCATATTGCAGGGTAGTCTCTGAGGGAAGACACTACAGCTTTGTGAGGGAGCAGGTCACTGGTATCTCTTAATAGTGGATTTCATATTCATAACAACGTGTCTGTCAATGGACTGCAGGTCAGTGCAGCCTTATGTGTATCCCAGCTAATCCCCAGTGCTTAAACTTACCACAGCAGGGGAAAGCAATGCCGAAACTCTGCCAGGAAGGGGGCAGTGTCAATCTGCTGCACTCCTGGCAGTTCTCAGTTGCAGTGGATTGTCACATCTCTGCTAGCAGAAACTGATATCGCAGTGAGGGTGGGTTTGTTGAGATAAGCAAATGGGAAAAGTGGAACAAAAACGTGGTGTGATTTTGTAGCCTGGGATTGGCAGGATTTCACAAGTGATAGAGATGCACAGAGTGATGTAACAGAGAGACTCAACTGAAGATTGCTCTGTGGAGACATCATCATCACCTGAAGGGGGTTATTATAGGCAGTACATGCTATGGAGGAATAGATTCCCTTTTCCCGAATTCCACAGGCCAGTGGGAGAGTGTAAATTGCTGCCTTCCACGCCGGTGGTGTAGGCTTAGAGTGGCTGTAGTCTAGAAAAGTAAGCAGCTTTTTAGTGGGCTTTTTGCTAACCATGGGATGAGTTCTCCAGAGGACATGGGTTAGAACATGGGACATCTGTGGCAACAGGACATTTCTTAGGTGAACAGACACCTTGTATGTACTTGTGGTGTATTTGAACTGTGTCCCTAGGGAAGTTTTGGGGATCTGTACCTTTCAGAAGCTCTTGGAAGAGGTGCCACTGTGCAGAGGCTTGTGTGAACAGCACTGATCAGAGCTCAGACAATGATCCATGCAGAGCTCCTTGGGGCTCCTGGTTAGGAGGCATTCCTGGACAACATGGAACATGGGAGTTCTCCCATGCTATTTTGTGTTTAGGTACAACGTGCCGAGCACTGAGAGGGCTTTGTCACTGCCACTGGCATTGCTGAAGCTGCTTTTCTTCCTGAGGGCCATCATTGCTGGAGAATTCCTAGATATTTGTGACTCCACAGACATAAAGTCACTGAAGCTGTTAAATCATTGAAGCATGGAACTGTAATTGTGAGCATCTTTGTTACAACTTTTTTTTTGCAGAGCTGCACAAAATTTTGTGCAGCTTTTCTCTGTCCTAGCACTGGTTGAATGTAATAGAATTTCCTTCTGCTAATAAACTGAGGCATTAAGTTTCTAATTTAGGGATGGGATAAAATGAGTTGTGCTGTGATTTCTAATCATGGGAGAACTCTTCTAATGTGCACACATTCAGTGTTTGTTGTATAAAAATGGTTCCTTAACAATGCCCATTGCAGCTAATTTGTAACTGCACAGTGTAAACATTGATTTCTAAAGTTTTTTAATAGATCCCCAAGCTACTTAATTATCACTTACTGACCCTTGTTTTCTAATGGTGATTAGTTTAGTTTCCTCAAACTTTATAAAAGCTGGGTCTCAAGTGGCAGTAATATGGACAATTTCTTATTCTATATTTAATAGGATAGAGGGTCTCCAAACCATTACTAGATCACGTCTTCCCAGAATTAGGCTTTACCCTCACTGTGATAGACCTCTTATCTGGACATTTTGAATGCTCTATCTGGTTCAGCTAAAGCTTGTATTTAAATCAGGGAGAAGCAAATTCAAACCACAACCTTGGGATTTAAAACAAATGTAGTTTAAAAAAAAATCACTAAGTCTTGCTTATAGTAGGTTATTTCAGGTCTGGCACAGTTTTTGGTCTATAAACCTGCTGGATTCTTCAGCACTCATATCTATATGAGTTGAGGAAAGAGACCAGCCTGGTTTCTGAGAACAATTTTCCATGAAGAAAGTGTGTAGGCTAACTTAATCTGTATGAATTGAACAGTTAGCAGAGCTGAACTTCTCTTTTGTTAGTCTTAGTCTTCCACTGCACTCTGCATTCCCTTGCACTCTTTAGCACTCATTGGCTGCAAGGTCAAGAGAAAAGCTGCTTTTGAATCCCTTGAGGTAGAAAATGGGAGAAAGACTTTTGCTGATCAGAGAGCAGAGCTTCTGGAAGAGACTTCCAAAAGCAGAAGCTGGTTTTCTTGTCACTTCCTGTCATCAGAGAACTAGGTCCATTTTAAAAGGGGTCCAGAGACCCACCAGTCCGAAACAAGCAGTGAAACTTTTCTTCTTATCAAATGTAGTATCACTGAAAAGTCAGAAAACAGGACCAAAGGGTGCATTGGGATGTCTTCTAGTCCTGACAGCACGGGTACCTCTGTCTGTCATTCTTGACCAACATTTGCCCTTCTCTTAAAGACATGCAGTGATGGAGCCTGCTCAGACTTGTAGCAGTCTGGGGCTCATTTTGGGCTTGTTCTCCTTGTGAGTTCAAGTCCTGCCTTCCAATGCTGACACCATAACTCCCATGTAGCCAGTCCTGCCCCTGTCTGCTACATTTGAATAGCTGATTTTTCCTAAGCAAGTGTAGAATTTTACATGTCTTTTTTGAATTCCATCCCTTTTTTCTTCCCAGACTTTCTCAGATAACCAAAGATTTTTTGAATACTAAGTCTGTTTTCCAACATATTTGCAGCCTCTCCCAAGAAGGTGTCATCTAAAAGTTTAATAAGCTCAGCCTCTGTTTCTTCATCCTTGTCATTAATGAAAATATTGAATAATACAAGTTCTGGGAGAGTTCTCTACAAAACACTTGCTTGATGCATGTTTCCTGTTTGATGGAGAAGGAGCAGTAACTTCTCTGGATATGAAATTCCCCTCTCCTCCAACTGACTGTCAAGAACAATAATTTTCGCATATTGCGAAACATTCCAAGTTTCAAATCTTTTACTAAGAAGAGTCTCCAAAGGCTGGGCAAGCACAGAATGCCTAACAGCAGAATTTATTCATAGACTGTGGAGAATCTGTGCTTGAGCCATAAAGTCCATAAACATTTAAAAGGAGATGATCTGCTCAAGGAAATTCTTTAAGTATTTATGGTACCCTGCTAGACACCTAGCAGAACAAGGCACCTCCTGGACTTACAGCTGGAGTGTTACAGAAATAGTCTCAGCAGACTGTTGAAGAGAAGGAAAAAAAAAACCAACAACCCACAAAACTGTAGATTCAAGCCTTTTGGAACGAGCATGACCTCTGTAGAATGCTTGGAAATTCCTTTAAGGTTTTATTACTTTCCAAAAAGCCCTCATGGTTTTGTGCTTTTGGCTTTTGGGTTGCCCAGTGATCTGCACGTAGCTAAGTCCTTCTCAGACATACTTCTAAGGGTGCTTAGACATTTAAATGGCCACCAGGAAGGCTTGAAATTTTCAAGATAGTGTGCCTTGTACCTTCCAGATTGAAGCCAGCCTTCAACTGTTTGGTATCAGGGAGACACTCTGTAGAAGGCAGATTATCCCAAATGGTTCTGCTGCAGTTCAAAGGGACCTAAACAGCTTGGAGAAATGGGCCAGTGGGAATGTCTTGAAGTTCTACAAAGTAAAATGCCAATGCTACTGGAACTGGAACTGTTCCAGCAGAGAACCGGGAAAATAGTTACAGGCTTGAAGTTACACTTAGTTACATTTCTTACCTGGGGAAAGGCTGAGAGGGCTGGGACTGTCCAGATTGGAGATGGGTGTGATCTTTTCCATGTGCATAAATAAATGCCTGATGGAAAGAAGACAGAGACAGACTCTCCTCCATGGTATATAATGAAAGGACAACAGGCAACAGGCACAAGGTGAAACACAAGAAGTTTTATCTGAAAAAACTATTTATTTTTTCTTTTTTTTTTTTAACTGTGATGATGGGTTAAATACTGGAACAGGTTGCCCAGAGAGGTTACCAAGTCTCTGCACATGAAGATATTAAAGATCTGACTGGATACAGGCCTAAGCAAGCTGCCTTAATTGAAACATCTTTGATCAGGGTTGAACCAGGCAATTTTCAGAGGACCATTCCCATCCCAATGATTTGGTGTGTCTTGGGGATACTCTTACCTATTCCTCTTGAGCATCCATGTGTGGCATCATCAGGAACAGGGCACTGACTTCAGCTCCAGTTTGCACAGAAGTCCAAAGAAGGGAATTCACATTTTGATGTAAGGGAATGAGAGAAAGGTGTCTGTTCTTTGTGTCTCTCACACTTAGCAGAGACACCTCTGTGTGAGCCAGCTGATGCCAAATTTGCATTTTACACTGAACTGAGTCTGGAAAGGCAAAGGAGGGAGTGAAGAAAGCTCTGTGTGATGTCAGTGCACACCTTTCCATGTCTACAGGTCTGGATCCATGATCAAGAAACCTCTCACTCCATTAGACACTTCATCCTCTATTATCATAGTTAGTGTTTTATTATCATTACGTTTTTAATTACAGGCATAGATGGATATGTAAATCATCCCCCATCTGAACTAATGAAGAAGCAATTTCATTTTCTTTCCCATAGTGGGAGAGGATACTGATGAAGTCACAGCCCTGACACAAGTTACCATGGGTTCAAATGACCTGTTTTGAAACATATGTAACAGGGAGCTGTGGAGCTGCCACCTGCCAGGTCCATGGGAAGATCTGGGAGCATTGCCCAGTGAGGAACAGGAGCTTGTTCCAGAGGCAGACTCGAATTTCTGTACAGGGAAACCACATTCTTTGTGCATTTCTACAGGGTGTAGGGAAATGGGACTGGAACAGAAGACAGAGGCTGTGTATCAAGAAAAGCTTTGCTGCTGCAACTGGTGTCTTCTCCACATGGAAACACCCCAGCAGAGCCTGGAAAGCTGGCCAGTGAGCAAACAGCACACAGGATTTTATGTAAGGTGCATTAACAGTGTGTATTTTTCTCAGCTTCTCAGGTATTTCCCTTTCGGTCTTGTATCTTATTTCAACATTCTTTTCCACGAGTTGTACAGTTTTGGTGTGCACTGCAGTGACACTTCTGTGGATATTCTGTCCAATAGGCCTTGGTTTGCAGCTAATGCTGCTTTCTGAAGGCATCTATAGGATCCTGAGAAAGAAATAATTCTTCAGTGCACAAGTAGGTCAGAGGGCATTATCTATTGCTCAAATATGAGATTTCTCTCCTACTGTGGGCTGCAGAACCTAGTGCTCCTGCTTCAGGTTGTTTTGTGACCAGAGCTGCTTGAGTTACCCTGTAACAAAAGAAGGCAAACACTGTGAAAGAGCCATTTTAATGGTACCTAAAGTCTGATTGGTATTTCCATACCGCTTCTCTATATCCCAGAGCAGTGGTCCAACCTTTCTAGACTGACACAAAAATTCTGGACTGGATTTGAGGGCTGGCCTGGTACTGGAGTGCAACTGGTGCTGTGTGAGGGAGAGCAGCAGAAGAGGCCATTGCATCACTGCATCTGGATGACATCTGGACAGACAGTTCCTGCTGTCAACAGCTGCCTCTGTAACCAGGTGGTTTGGACTGAAGCTACAAATGATGTTGGTATCAGCATGTTCTGGCTGCAGAGGCATTAGCCCCTGAGTGCCACCTTCTGTAGAGCAGACCTGGCTTCCTCTGAGGGCATTTCCAACAGGATCCAAGATGCAGTGAACAACAGCTGTCTGCCATGTGACACACAGCCAGATCTCTGTCGCGTTCTCTCTCCCTGGCACAGCTGGCTGCTCAGCTCTCCAAAGCCCAGCCCTGCCATCCCCATAGGACCTCTGCAGTAAAATAAAATGGCCTGCAGGTCTGGGGTGAGGCTGCTGGAGCTTCTATTATCCCAGATCTGAGACTCCAGGAAGAAGGAAGAATTTCTCCTTCCCAGAACAGTGTTTCTAATTAGTTTTAGTTTCAGGCAAATAATTTTTGGATGAACTGGCATCCTTCAGCAAGATGATAATACTTAAATGCGTTCCTTTTGGGGCCCTATGCACTGTGCATTAGTCTGTCCTGCCTTGAAAAAAGAGATGTCTGTATTTACAGGTTTATCTAGACAACATTGTATCCACATGGAGTAGCATATACTTTAAAATGTGCCAGACTCACTGTTTTTTTGGTTTTTTGGTTTTTTTACCTTTAAGCTGTAGAGTGTTTCTTTACTGTGATTTGTTCTTCACTGTGCCCTCTTTGAAAAGGGGGGGAATGTTGTCTTTCAGCCTTGGGCAAGATGTGGTGTGTTTTCCCTCTCACAAGCTCTGAGGTTCAGTGCCAGCACTGGTGTGCTTTACCTTGCTCTCCCCTCCTGCCCTCTCCTCCCTCCTGAGGAGCAGGGAGGAAATGCTGCCCCTGTCATTAACCTGTATCCATCCAGGAGTCCTGCCTGGGTCTCCAGCAGAAGTGGAAGCAGCCCCTGCTGCTGGAGCATCTTCAGCTGCAGACCTGCTGAGGTGCCCCTCCTGCTGCTGGAGTGTAAATCCCCAGCAGCTCTTTTAACCACCCTTCTCATGCTACTTGAAAAATAACTTTCTCTTGTCATTAACGCTGATCTATAGCCGCATTAATGTGTGAAATCACTGGGTGTGAAAATAGTGTACTAACCACTACTTAATGTAATATTACCACAGTAATGTCTCTAAAAATATCTTGTCCACTTGATTGCTTTCATTGTGAACTAGAGATAATGTACCACTTACAGCTGATGATTAAAATTCATAAAGCTTTGGTTCTTAATTACAGCAACTTGCAATCAAAGTGAAATGTCAGATCCTGAATGTTGTTTATCTGTATACAAATTCTCAAAACCAAGAAAATATAAGGATCGTCTACACAACAAAGCTGAGCTGCTTTGCTTTAAGGGTAAGTAAAATAAATACACATGTGAGTATATACTGAGACAGGCTGGAATCAGTGAGCATGAGATCTTTGACAAGGCAGAACTCACCTCGTGTGAAATGCACATCCTTGGAAAACGTGTTGATGAAGATGGAAATGTAAACTTCATAGAAAACTGTTGTGGATGGATGGAAGTAACTGTTTGATGTGCTGTGAATAGAAATTTTGCAAGTCAGGCTCAAGGTTAAACCAAAGATGCAGATATCTGAAAATGCAGAGATGGATTCCCACTGCCACTGGGAATTACCATGGTGTCTGGCAGGAGAGGGCAGTGTCCTTGGTTTCCAATGTCAAAATGACCTAACTATAATCATCTCTTGGTCAGCAGTGGCACTGCATGACAAAAATCACTTTCTTTTGGGTGCCCTTAGCGCTGCATTTCCAGAGATATGGTAATTTTTTTCAAGTTAATGCTAAGCCCTGAGGGTTTGCAGTGTTCTGAGATGTATCTTACCCTAAATTTACTAACACTCCATGTCAGCATAGCTCCCTCCCCTTTTCCCTCTTTTTTTTTTTTTTTTTTTTTTTTCTTTTGTTCTGGTATGTGAGATACAGGCATAGCTGGGTGTAGGAACTACAGCTCTATTCCATTTATAGTCCTACTGGCGTTCTTCATTTGTTGCATCTGTCCTGTGCCAGTCTGGAAAAATCCAAACCAGAGGGAGCCAATTTGTCATCATCTTCCAACATCATTAAAACAAAATCACATTAAAACAATAGGATCACTTCCTTACCAAATCTGAGTAGCTCCATTTATTTCTTCTGATTCAATGTCAATTTGAAGGAGATCTGAACCCTTATTTGTAAACTTCTTTAGAAAAGCTTTTTTCTTTTTTTTCCCCACAGGGTACTCCCACTGTCTCCACAGTGATTATTTTTTGCCAGCAGATGAAAAAAAAAAAAATCTTTGCATGAATGGGAAATCAAAGCTTGACAATGATATTCATTTTCTGAGGGTTTCCATACCACGTCTCCCTTTGGGTGTTACTCTTCCTGCCTTGGGCATCTTTGCAGCGACACTGATGAGGAAAATGCTGAGTTTCAGAGCTGCCCCAGTGTGCCCAAGTGTTCTTGCCTTGGCAGTTTGTCCCATAGGCGTTTGCTGCTTGCCTCCCTCTGTTCCAGCTGCACCTGCAAAGGTCTTCAAAACACGGGAACCATTCCCTCCACTGGCATCAGGCAGCTCTGATTCACTGGGACTCACCCTGGCACAGAGTGGTCCTGCTGGCTCTCATGGCTTGTGGTGGTTTGGTAGCTGTCTGCTGGTGTTTACAGCACTTGCACATCTTGAACAGCACAGTGAGTTTGCAGTGGGGAAGGATTTGTCTGGCTGTGTGGCCCGGTGAGCTCTCTGGTACGTGCTCTCTAACACCAGGCTTAGCAATTCCTGGCAGCTCCACACTTCTGCCACTGCTGCTGGAGCTCTCCTGCTCAGACAGCTTTTCTCCACATGGATCCTGCTTTAGTGGAAGTGAGCCTGTTCCTGGTTGCCCTTCTGTACCTGTTTCATGGTGCCATCCAGAAGACATGCCCAGCCACAAATTAAACAGAAGCCTCTGAGTAAGCAGAGGCAAAGTAAATCACCTTTGCTCCCCAGTTCTGCCCCTTCCCAACTTCAGGATAGCCCCTTTCTTGTCTTACAGGGTCCTGCTTGAAGCTTTCCTCTCCTTACCACCTGATCCTTGTTCCAGCATGTAAGGTGCATGTGGCACTGTCCAGGCCAAAAATGAACATTCTCATAATTAAAAAATACTGTGTCATTCCTGCTCTTGACAGTCCAGAGAGAAAACAAGCAAGAAATTTGATGCAAAGGTCCTGTTCATATTTTGTGTTGCAGATAACTTGGCCCCTCACATCTCAAGCAACAAGTTTGCAATATATTATTTTCTGCAAAATCTGTAAGACCCATACTTTCTACTGCCGGTGTCTAGTGGTTTATGTCAAGTAGTTTGCAGCTGCATGTACATTTTAGTCAGCTCCCAGAGCTCCTAGTCTTCCAGAGCCTCCACAAGCTCATTTGCAGGTATCTCAGGTATCCCTTCTGTGGCGCTGTATTCCTCTCAGCTTACTTTCCAGTCCCACTCTTGGGACTGCTCATGGTCCCTGTGAGATTTAGGTGCTTCTCTTGGGAGCTCACAGTGAAAGGAGATGTCCTTAGCTAAACTCTATATGTGGAGCACAGAGGTTCAGATAAATGCCCTAATTTTCACGGTACAGTTGCAGCAGGCAGAATGTGGCACAGCAGTGCAGACAGGTAGCCAGGAGCTGCCTGGCTTGGGGGAGGAATCCAGGATTTTCTGAGCAGTCCAAGCCCACTGAGGAAGGTGTCCTCTAGAGGCAATGTCTGACAGTTATCCCACTCGCACAAAACACCACATGTTGAGAAATTTAATGTGAGCACAGTGGGCTAGGTTTGCATTTCGCCCATTGCCTCCTCACACCTCCCAAATGATTCAGAAAGGTCCAGGCATCAGAGGGAAGGCAGCCCCTGGCAGTCATGCTCCGTGCCACTGGAAATCCTGCAGGTTCCTGCTGCCATATGCTGCAGGTTGCTCGGGGAGGGAAGGCTCTCTTGTGCCTCTCAGGTTAGCCTTTTATTCCTCGTAACAAGTTCGGGACTGGTGATGACAGCTTTGCTCCTGAGGGTGAGACAGTTAATTTAGATCGGGCACCTGTTGCTTCCCAGTCCTCTCTGGCTGAGGATACATCTCCTTTAAATACTGTATCCGCTAACCACCCCGTGAACAAGAAATCAGACTGTGCAAAGGAGGTGAAGAGGTACAACATGTAAAAAACATGTCCTCCCACTCTCCCTTTTCCACAGGATAGGCGATGTTTGACTTCACACTCCAGGGAGCAGCTGAGAAATCCTTCAGATGGTTAAACATTTCAAATGGTTGGGATGGCTAAATGTCCTAGATTTTTAAAATTTCACAGAAGTACTTGAGGTACAAAGTGGACCATGAAATGTTTATGGAGATGTTCTTACCCTCCCAGTACTGACATCAGAACAAATAACGGAGTAAGGAACAGGAGGTGGGAATTTTAGGGTAACAGGATAGTAAATGAGTGATGCTATGTTTCAAAATTAATTTCTTATCCTTATATAGGAAAGGCTACACTTGTCCACTTTTAGTTTTCCTTGTTTCAGAGAATATTTAATTTCTGTGAAAAATTGTCCTTTTGATTTAATAGCGTTTATATTTCAAGTGAAGGTTTCTCTCTTAGAGGGCTGAGGTTTGGGTGACCCTGGGCTGAGGCTTGGACTAATCAACGGTCACCAGGGGATCCAAAAGGGAATATTGCCAGTGCTGATAAATTCCCATTTACTAAGAGGCAAATGTGTATTCTGGAAATAGAGCCTCTCATTCAGCAGCATGAAGTGAGCGATTTTTCTTTCACTCTGCAGTGAATATGATGCTGGTGAAAGGTCCTGGCCTGAGCACCCTGGGAATTGAGCCCTGTGTAAGCCCTCAGCAGAGAGGCAAAGGATCCTGGCTACAGGCTGCTCTTCTCATCCGGTTTCAATGATGGAAGAGGAAACTGAGTTTATACAAAACCTAGCCCAACCCCCAGAAACATCTCGCTTTGTTTATGTTCAGAGCTAAGCCTGCGACTCTCACTGTTTGGAAGAGCTATCCAGACATTTCTCCATCTGACTGACTTCACATCTATTCCTTGATCTCATCGAGAGATCTGGCTTTTAGCTCCCGCTCATGACGTCCCACTTTTCTCTCTCTCTCTCTCTCTCTGCTCTCCAGAGTCTGAAAGATCCCTGTATAACGTGATTATGCAACCATGCAAATGGACACGGTTCTTTTCATTAACTACAAACCCTGCTCCGTGTCTCCCGTTAGGAAAATAAAATCCTCTGTGAGAGACACGCCTAGAAGGTAGCAGGAAGGGAGTTCTGTGTGTCTGGGTCTGAATGCTTGAAGGTGGTATTAGAGATGGAAACAGACTATTTGAAGCAAACCGGTGTGCCACCATCTCTCCACAGGAACCAGCATCAGTTAATAGACTCAGACAGCTCTCCTCTGAATCCTTTCCCCCTAGGAAATGGCAGATACTCGCCTTCCTGGTTGTTTTCCTCAGCTGGAGGTCTCCCCCCCGCTCCCGCCCGAGCCGAGCTGCAGGGAAATGCGCGCTGCGGCTCTCCCCGAAGGCCAATTTGCACCCTCCCACTGTAAACAGGCAGCTGCTTCTCCACTTTGCGCCCAGCCGGGAGGGCCTCGGGGGGCACTTAAACACTCCCCGCTGCTGCTGCGCCCGGCGCTCGGCCAAGGGATCCCAGCACCCGGCCGAGGCTGACGGAGGGCGAGGAGGAATGTAGCAGTTCCTTACAGGCGGAGGGAAGGAAAAAACGCCCAAAGTTGTTCTACTTGGTTAAAGATCCGAGACACCTCCATGGCCACCCCGTGTAACCCTCAGAAGTGAGGACGTCCCTCTCCACTGCGGTAGGAGTACGAGCTCTTCAGGTCTGGTGGCCTTTCTCAGCACAGTGATGAGATGTCCCCTGTCACCCCAGTCCCTTTGCCAGGGTTTTGTGAGCGTTATCCCACGGGAGGGACGATCCCATGGGTTGTCCTTGGATTACATGTGCTAAGAGCAAAGGTACGAGGCAGGCTGAGGTCTGCCACTGCTGTGGGCTGCAAGCTTGTGCCGTCTTCCTCCGGCAGCATCTTCCTCACTGCCCGGCGGTGGTGAAGGGACATATCAGCTCTCTCCGAGCCTCTCCATCTCACTGCCACTTGAGGAGGGTCTCATCCACCCAGAAAGCTCCTCTTAGGGAGGAGACAGGGCTCGCTCGCAGATTGGGGAAGCAGCTAGCAGCTACAGCGTTCTGACAAGGGCGGGAGGGAGGGAGGAAGGAAGGGCTGCACAAGCGGGGCCGCCAGGCTCAGAGAAGGCACTGAGCAGGGGTCCCCGCCAGGGCGGGGCGCTCGGAGGGCCCGCCGATGGGGGGTTCAGGGCGAGTTCGGAGGCACCCCCGGGATGGGGCGAGTTCGGAGGCACCCCCGGGATGGGGCGAGTTCGGAGGCACCCCCGGGATGGGGGCTCTCGGCGGTGCCGCCCTGCAGGGGGAGCCCCGTCCGCAGTTCCGCGCCCGGCCCGCAGGGGGCGATGGCGGGCAGGGGCTCCCGCGGCGCCCGGGCGCGCATCCCTCGCCCTCCCTTCCCTCTCTTCCCTTCCCTCCCTCCCTGCTCCTACCTTTTTCCGCCTTTTCCCCTTTATTTTCATTCCAGTTACACACACCGGCTCCCCAGCCCCCTCCCGCCTTTTTTTCTTCCTTTCCTTCAGGGGTGCGTGCTGTTGCTGCTGTCTCTCCCCTCGAGTTGCACGCGTCTCTCGCTGCCCTGTTCTCCCTCTCGTCCTGCTCCCTCTGTCAGCTCTGTGTAGCCTGGCGTGTTTCTCTGTTCCTCTTCCCGGCACTCAGCCCTCCCCCTGTGCAGCTCTCTTCATGAAATGGAGCTGAACAATTGCACCGGAGCAGCTTTTTCTGTTCCTGCCATATGTCCGTGTGCCGAGGCACCATTGCTCTTGTGGTATTTTGGAAGCATTCGTGCTGGAAATACTAGGACAATAACAAAACTGTGAATTTTTGCCTGCGCCTTTTTGGATCATAATGAGATTTGAAATCCAGCGTGAATGAGATGTGATGGATGGCTGTACTGATATTTTGAGCCGGTTTAGTTCAGAGTCATCTGAGATGCTCAGGCTGGATAAAGAGGAGCATGGCCCTGGAGGTTATCTGCCATCCAAGCACCAATAGGACAAACCAAGTTGCTGAAGTGACATTATCCTTTCTCTTTTTTTTTTTCCTTTCCCTTTCAGAGATAAATATGGTTCTGTCATATTTATCAAAGAACCTCTAGTAATTGCCCAATTCCCTAAGTATTAAAAGATGATGCCTGAAATGACAGTGTCTGCCATCAGTGCACACTGCCCCGTTCACCTGAATATGGTGTTAGCTGAGGCTGCCTCTGCAGCACCAGACTGTCTCCCCTTGTGCCCTGATCTTCCCCCTTGAAATCCTTCCTGGAGCACCTCATAGTTCTGACCCCTCTCACACACTGAGAAGAACAGCCTTGGTTCCTTCTTCTGTTAAAAAAAGCAGCTTTGAGGCTGGGAGCTGTGCTGCCCTGTAATTAATGTACACTCAGCCTCAAATATGCAGTGACAACAACTTAAATGTCAACATTCCTAGTTAATCCCTTGCTAACAAAATGTGCCTGGAAAGAGATGGTTCTGCATAATCTCCACTGAACAAGATCTTATTTTAGCAGTACAAGCACTTGGGAGATTTCCCCAGTTTGACCAATGAGACCAAAAGATTGGCTTTGATAATCACAGCTGTAAACGATGTGTTTGATCCTCTCAAGGCTGGGAAGGGCTTCGTGTGGCAGAGCATACAAACGCAGCTCTGCCAGAGCCCTCCTCCAGAGCAGCAGCAGCCTGGCCTTCCTGGGTGGTGTCTGTATGACAAGGGATGTGATTTCTGTTCTCTGATGTTCACTGCTCTCCCCTTATGTTCAGGGAGATGTCCACAGCCTCTTCCTGAGTCATGTTTTCCAGGCTGAACAGCCAGCAGTGTTAAAAGGGAAGCTACACGGAAAATCTTATTTTAATACATAAAATGCTCCTTGTAAGAGCATCGAAGCAGGGACCACCACCACAGATACGGTGTTTGGATTCCTCTCTGTGTGCTGAGACCAGCCTGATGTTTGTCCTGGGGAGCCAAGGCAGACCCTGAGAGTGTTGGTGATGTCTCCCTGTGGCTATTTTAAGTCTTCAGTGTAGGCAAAAGGCAGAGCCCCCAAGGTGAGGAGATGAACCTCCTTATTGTTCAAAGCAGCCTGATGTTTTCAGCACCCTGGCTCCCTGCAGGCAGGATTCCTGTGCATCCAAGGCTGGCATCCCCAGACACAGATCAGTAGGTTCCTCAGCAGCAGGCTGTGGAAGCAGGGGGGCACTGACACAGGATTTCTTTCCTTGGGTGGACTGCTGCCTGAGCTTTAGGCCCAGCCCAGAAACACAGTAGGAAAGGTGGAGGGCCATTCTTCTGGGTGTCACCCCAATTTAACAGGCAGTCTTTGCATCCCCAGGTTATTTGTGCCTGTGGTGCACATGTAGAGGAATTTACCATTCTGCCAGTGCTTTTCAATCACTGGTTCCTGCACACCAGCATCACCTCATGCTCAGTGATAAAATACTCATGTCTTCCCTTTGCATTTTATGGGTTTTGTTTTTCCTTTTTCACTTTGTCACTTCCTTTCTGAAGGATGTCTGAGGGGTGCTCGCCCCACCATTATTTCATTCTCTCATTTCAGCCTGACTGTGTTCACGCTCTCTTCCTTACACCGCCTCTCTTTTATTCTGCTTTGTTCTTCCACCACCACCTGTCACCAAAGCCTCTTCCTTCCCTAGTGTGTTATCTTCTAGAGACCTAACCATTCCCTCTTGCTCCATTCCTCATCAATCCCCTCCATTCTTTTCTAAAGTATCTCCTTTGTCTCCCTCTTTTCCACTGCCTGGCACTTGCCTGTGCCTTCGCCACCCCTCCCCAGCTCCCCACCCTGGAAATGCTGCTCACCAAAATCACAGTTCCCCTGTGCCTGTTGTACACCACAACTGTGCAGCAGCAGCACTGCCTTCCACAGCCCTGCTCCTGCCCACTTGGTCCTCTGTGTTGGCAGGCTGTGCACCCACTGCCACCCCTGTGCTGGCAAGCTCAGCTCAGGATAGGAGGATTGTCCCTGGAAACACTGCTCTTGTCCCCCAGCATCTCCTCCCATGGCACTTGGAGACAGGTTAGAGGGCTACCCAGAGCTCTGAACTGGCCCAGCACAGCTGTGTTTATGTGTGCAGCTGCCCTCTTTTCTGAGTGCCCCTCCTGCAACGCCTCTTTCCCTGAAAGGAATCCTTCCGTATGGATATATGTGCCCCTGTGTTCCTCATCACCCCTGCAGAGGGGCTCTGGGGGCTGCAGTTGTTGCCCCTGCCCGAAGCTCTCCCTCTGCCTTGTCTGCTCCTCACCTCCTGCTAAGGCCACCCCACTGCTGGTCCCTCTGATCCCAGTGGGATGGAAATGCAAGGGCCTCGTTCAGCTTCAGCCAATGCGGCAAGATGTGACTTCTGGGCTAGGATGGGCTCCTTAATTATTGAGTAATGAGTCTAAGGTGTTTGAGTCCCAGTAACTGTTAGAGATGGCTTTGTGTAGCCCTGAGCCACCCTCTTTCCCACCTTGCTGAAACAAGTGTGCTGCAGGCAGATTCTGGAGATAACTGGACATTTTCGAAACCTCCATTCTTCTGCAGAACTTGTAGTGCTTCCATCTTTCCCTGCCCTTGCCTTATTCCTGTCTCTTTCCATCTACTGTGACTGTTTTCTATTTTTACTCTTGACAAAGGGTTGTGGGCTTAGAGGCTGCTCTTGTAGCTGTAGATGTAAAATGCCTGCTGTGTGGTGTTTGTCATGAAAGAACTGCTCCTGGAAATTAACTAATTCACAGACCTAACTCATTAACTCTGCAGCGGTGGAGCTGTGGAGGAGCGTCTGTGGTTTCTGTGCTGAGGGCACTGGGCTGGGGGAGAGGGACAGAAGGAAGCTGGAGAGACCCATGTCTGTGATCCCAGCTCTTCTCCCAGCCCGTGCATGTTGGGAAGTAATTTCCCACCTCTGTCCCCCTCTCCTGTGCCCTTGATCTCTGCTGCAGTTCAGCTGATCGGGGCAGGAGCTGTTTCTCATTGCGCCTGTTCGGTGCCTCGTGCAGGGAGGCCGTGACCTTGGTGGGGGCACTAATCACTCCTGTTGTGGAAACAATAAGTACTGGAGAGACAGAGAGTTATGGAGGCAGATAGCTCCAGATGCCAGTTTGTTCCTGTCTGGATGTGCTCCCTTTATGACCCCTGCCTCCAGGAGGACAGCTGCATGGCTTTGAGAAGTACAGGTTGATTCCTCCTCTATCTCTTCTCCTTCCCTCAGTTCCACCTGGAGCCAGTGGCAATATTCCTAGCAGAAACACACTGGAAGGTTTTCCCAGCCTAAGCAGCATAGCTTTGACATCAACCCACATGCTTGGAGTACACTGGGAGCCAGATGAAGTCACTCAGACTATTTCAAGGCTAGATGTTTGATAGGAGAGTTTTCCCTCTGTGCAAGATCCCACACTGCCTGCCCTGGCTCACTCGTCCCTCCATTCCCTCCATGCATGTCACTGGAGCACCCTGGGGAGCTCTGCTGGCCATCTCTGCACCTGAGGATGGAATGAGTCCTGTGCCCAGGGGCCTGCTGAGAGTGCCAGGAGCTTCCCTGAGCCGCAGGAGGGTCACCCCTCCTTCTGCCAACAGCCTGTCCCCAAGCAGGCAGCACAGTGACCACGGCTTCTCCTTGTTGGGATGGTGGTTTGGACTGGGGCTCGCTGAGTAATGCACAGCCCGGGTGGGTTTCTGAGGCTTGGGGCTGGCAGAATGTGCACACTAGAAAAACCCCATTCTGCGGAGTCCCAGAGGGGTTGAGGTGGCGACAGCTGGTGCTGTTTGGGATCAGGGATCATGCCTGATGTTGTGGCTGCGTGTGCTCCCGGCTGACACTCAGGGCTGAGCGCTGCTGGGAGCGCATCCAGCGTGCGCCGAGGCAGAGGCACTCAGGCTGGGCACCTAGAATGAGGAAAGCAAGCAGAATAATTGCTGGATGAGGAAGGAGATACATTCAGCTCCTCTATTTAAGGATTGCTGGGCTCTGCTTGCCAAATGTGAGCTCTGGCCACCAAGGACAAGAGAGAGGGAACTTTTCTGGCACTTGATGGAAACTGGAGGAGAAGGCTCTGAGGCAGGCAGTGCCCACTGAGAGGAGGGTGATGATGGCTGCTGGGCTGGGGTTATGGGTGTGTGTGTGCTGAGGCACACCTGGCACTGGGGCAGGTGACAAAGCACGCCTGAGAGCACCTTGAGATGAACTCTCTGGATTCCCCAGCCAGAGGCAAATCTCCTGATGTCACACATTCCTTCTTTTGCTCCCCCTGGATACTGCAAGCATCTTCACACAGCAAAAGGTGCTGCAAGGATGTCCTGCCAGTGAAGACCCAAGCCACTGTGCCCGTGCAGCACCAGAGAGCCCTGCAGACTTCAAAGCCTTGATCCCATGAAGTCATGGCACCTTTTTGGAGCCACTCACAAAGTAATAAGGGCAAGGCTTGCTGCAGAAAGCACACTGCTGAACCGAGGAAGCAGGACTAGTCCTGGACCCTGGCCAGCTCATGTCCCATGAGCTCTGCTATGCCTGCATGCTCTAGTACAGATTTAGCAGCAGCAGAACCCTGTGCTCTGCACTGCATAGGTGTCAGGGTCACCAAGGTGGCAAACACTGTGGGACCATGCAGACTGGCTCTGCAGGGCAGTGGCTGACCTGCCAGATGCATGAGGTGCTTTCATAAGGGCAGCCTTGTTGCCAGGAGTCATCCCCATCACTGCAGAGGTGTATCCAACTGGGATTCCCAAGCACCTTCAGATCTGCCCCTGCTTTTGGCAACCCTGCCTTGTTTCATAATGATCACTCTGCTTATTGCTGTAGTTGGTGACTGTGAACCTGTAGAGAACCCAAAGTCAAATGAAAGTTATTGGAGTGTTGAAAATCTCCTCTTTGTAACTTCATCCTGCAAGAATTTAGGGTTCTGTCAGAGCAGATGGTCAGATGTCAACTGTGACGGCAGAGCCAGAGATGAGAAGATGTGAGGATTAACCTGGCAAAACCACTATCTGTGGTTCAAGACTTGTGCTTTCAAGTCCTGCCAGGCTACCAAGGCTGGAGGAGATGTCTGTCTCCTGTACGTGGCTGGCACGTGACCTGGAGGCTGCACTCCTCTGCACACCGGATCTGCCAGAGCTCTGGAGAACCAGCCGTGCTCTGGTCCTTCCCATGCCCACTCAGGCAAGCTCCTTCTTTTGTCCAGTGCTCAGAACTGCACATTATGCCAGTCTGAGCTTGCCCCACGGCACCTCTGCAGTCACCCAGATGGTCTGGATACAGCTCATGCTCAGTCTGGAGCAGGGAGTTCAGAAGCACAGCAGCAAAGAGCCTTTACTGCAGCAGAGGGTTTTTTTCCAGCAACTGCAGTTGTTAATTTGCCTGATACTTGGGCAGGAAAAAGTCAACAATCAAACACCAATTAGTGGGAAAACCATAGATATAACCTTTTTGGACTTCAACATAGCTTCTGATAGTGCTTCTCACAGTCTCCTTCTGGACAAAGTGTCTGGCACACAGATGGATAACAGCATTACACACTGGGTGAGCAACTGGCTCACAGGTCAGGCATAAGTTATAGAGAATGGGGGGACATCAGGCTGGTTCCATCCTGGGACCAGCAATCCTCAATATTGTCATTAACAACTTGGACACAGGACTGGCAGGAACACCGAGTAAATTCACTGACAAGACTAAATTGGGAGGAGCTGTTGACTCCCTCAAGTGTATACAGGGCCTGCAGAGAGACCTTGAGAAATCAGGGACGAGAGAGACCTTGAGAAATCAGGGACGAGTGATCCCCAGCTGTATGAAGATTTACAAGGGCAAGTGCCAGACTGAGCACCTGGGACAGGACAGCCCTTGTTGTGTGTATAGCCTGGGGAGTGAGAGGCTGGAGAGCAGAGCCATGGAAAGGGCCCTGGGGGTCCTGGTTGATGCTAAACCTGAGTCAGCAGTGCTCTGGCAGCCAGGAGGGACATCTGTCCTGGGGGGCACCAGGCCCAGCATCACCAGCTGGGCAAGGGAGGGGATTGTCCTGCTCTGCTCTGGGCTGGGGCAGCCTCACCTCCAGTCCTGGGGGAGATTTGGGTGCCACAACATAAAAAAGACATGAAGGTGCTGGACAGTGTCCAAAGGAGGCCATGAGGATGGTGAGGGGACTGAAGGGGAAGCCTTCTGACAAATGGCTGAGGTCACTTGGTCTGTTCAGCCTAGAGGAGACTCAGGGGAGACCTCATTGGGGTCTTCAACACCCTCATGACAGAAGAGAAGGGGCAGGCACTGCTCTCTTCACTCTGACAGGACCCAAGGGAATGACAGGAAGATGAATCAGGGGAGGTTTAGGTGGGATATCAGGAAAATGTTCTTCACCCAGGTGGTTGGACACTAAACAGGCTCCCCAGGGCAGTGGTCACAGCACCAGGCCTGACAGAGTTCAAAAAGTGTTTAGACACTGCTCTCAGGCACGTGGTGTGACTCCTGGGGTGTCCTGTGCAGGGCCAAGAGTTAGACTCGATGAGCCTGATGGGTCCCTTCCAACCCAGCATTTTCTGTGGTTCTTTGGTTCTACAACTCCATGAAGTTTCAATTCCCACACTGTCCTCACATGTGGCATCCAGCCTCTGTGTCCTCTGACTCTGGGTTCTGTCTGAATGCCCCATCTTTGCTAGGTTTCTTTGGACCAACACACACAGGTACACCCCATTCCTCCCCCTCATCCCAGTGGCTGACCTGTCTTGCTGGCTTGATGTGTGCCCTTGAGCTTGGCCTGCAGCACTGCAGCTTCTTGGGCGCTTCTGTGTGAAATGTGGGGCTGGGGGAGGACACGAGGGACCCTCCTGCAGCACAAAGCATTCACTCACAGGTGGCTTTGGGGCACTCTGCCCCTGGCACTCAGAGGTCTCTGTGGTCAGGATAACCCTGGGATGTATTAGAGTCTCTATTCCCAGCCCAGCAGCCGAAGAAGGAGTCAGGATTCTTCTGTTCTGGTTTTCAAGGTTGTTTATTTGCTGTTATCTATAACATTCTTTTCCTGACCTGCTGAGGTCCATTCAGCAGGTCTGACTGTGGCACACTGACCAGCCTCAGAGGCAGTGTTATCTTTTTATACTAAAAACTATGTGTATATTATTAACAATAATTTTCTACCTATGCTAGACAGTCCATCTCTACCCTAAACCAATCCAAAAGTGCCACCATCACCCAGAAGATGGAGGTTAGGAAGAAGGAGAAAGAAGGACAGGGCATGCCCAGATTCCTCCATCTTGGGATCCCAAGCCCCCATTCTAAAAACCCCAAAATTCTACTTTTCACCCTCTGACAAACTTAAAGTACTTAAACTTTTGTGGCTTGCAAATCCTCATATAAAGGTTGGTAATTTTTGCCATGGGTCAAGATCAAAGGCACAGGGGTCTTGAGCTCTGTGCCAAGGTCTCTGAGCTCCCTGGCAAGGGCTTGAGCCATCCAGGGCAGCCAGAGAGATGTCCTGTGTTCCAACAACTGGCTTAGCACTTGAGCGTGACTGCTGCAAAAACAGTCTCTCTCTGCTCACCAGGTGTAATCGAGGTTCACCCACCTGAACCCAAGGAAAAGGCTGCTGCTGTGCAGGACGAGCAGCTGGCACGCCGCAGGAGCCTGGGCACTGCACCGACACCCCGGGCTGTGTCCGGGCTGGGTGCGGGCAGGGAAGGCTGTGTCCCTGGAGATGAGGGCTGGGAGCCGCAGCTCGATCAGCTCCAGCCCCGGCTCCACCGGCAGCGAGAGGGGTGTGTGTGTGTGTGTGTGTGTGTGTGTGTGCAGCTGCAGCATTGGGCAAGAGATGCTAATGGGAAACAGAAACAATTCAAACTGCCTGGTGGTGGGAGAAACACTAACAACATTATGGCTTGGAGCTTGTAACAGTCCTGCTGGTGAAACAACTGCCGGTGAAATTACGGTTTTTTTCCTTTTCTTTTTTTCATTAGGACACAGAAGTTTTCCAGCTCGTTATACCAGGGCCAGCAATATTCTTCAGTGTCAACAGGGGCTCGGGTGAGCCAACATTTTTTCTGCTAAGGAAGAGGAGCAGAACGTTGTATCCCTTCCCAGTGTGCTAGTCCCTAGGAGCACTTCATGTCTCCTCAGGCCATGGGCAGGCAGAGGTGCAGGGGCGTCCCTGGCAGGGCACCAGAGGCTCCCAGGGGTGTGCTGTCCCCCTCTCCCAGCAGATGCCTGCAAGGCAAGCACACTGCAAATGTCACCCTTTGGAGAGAGAGGCTGTGAGGGCTGGGGCGAGTCCTTTTTTTTCCTCTGGGAGGTGGCAGAGCACATTCTGGATAATCACTTCATGCTGCTTGGGAGTGGTGCATAGTCTGGTTTCCCTTTGGTTGTGTTAATTGTGTGGTAAGGTGCCTAGAGCCTTCTATTGGCATCTTTATTTATTTAAATACAAATGAAGAAGGCATTGAATCAATTGTTCTTTTTTCTTCCCTCTCTCTTGCCTTATCATTGTTTCTATCACGTACTCTTAGCTGTACTAGGCTTTTGCTTTTTCAGCTGAATCAGTGAGATCATTAAGTGAGAGTCCCGGGCTGACTTTCCTGCAGACTCAGGGAGGCTGCCCTGAGGAAGCACACCTTGCATCCCTGGCTTTTCCCTACTGCTATTTCACCCACATTACAGGGCACTGCCTAACTTTACTTGCTGGCCAAGGCTTCATTCTGTGGCCCCTTTAAAGCCCTAACCATCCTGCAATGCAAAAATAAAGAAAAAAGTTGCACAGTATGGCAACAATTGAGACCAGAATACATTTCTCTTATTCCTTCAGCTACTCTGCCTTTCATCTGGATGGGCCAAATTAAAATTACATTACTGAATTGACCTCTTTACTGTTTTATCTCTAGCTTCTATAGCTAGGAGCAGAACCCAGTATTCCTGGATTTGATCATTCTCCTGCTATTTAGCAAGTAGTTTGTAACCAAATGGTAAACTATGAGTTGAGGCCCTCTCTTCTAGCCAAACTCCATAAAATTTAATTACTCCTGGAGTTCAAGTGGTGGCATGTTTTGGGAGAGATCTGGAGGCCTAGTATGCAGCTTTCAGATAGACATTGGAATTGAGTTTCTGATGTTTTCCCCTCCTTTTTTTATTCCCTACAATTTATTAAATTCACATATTGCAACCTTGCTGGAAAACTGTTGTGTATGTCAGCAATCTGCTCATCGTGGTCTGCCAGAGATCAAAATACCTGTATGCTGATTTCAGGGCATTTGCTATGAGTATGGACTGGTGAAACCAGAAGTGTGGGGTCCTGCCTCTCTGGTTACATCTGGAGCAGGATGAAGGTAACCTTGGTCCTTCCCAAAAATCCAATTCAGCCTGCATCATGCAGAGGTCAGAGCAAGCGAGGCTCTTCATTAAGGACTGAGCTCCCTCTGCTTGGAGTCTTGTTTGCTTTTAAACTTTGACTCTTCTTTGTCTCTGGCCAAATCTACTGCAGAGGGATGCTGGCCTCATTGCTTGCCCTAAATTCTATTGTACTTACCTCATTACTCTCCTAATGACAAGCTGACAAATGCCTTTGCTTGATTTACTGGCAGTGTTACAGGTGTGTGGAACACTTGTCAGTACCTTGCTACTACATGCCTAATTTTTCAAACGGCTGGGTGTGCTAGCTTCTTTGCAAGCTGTCTCTGCACACTTACCTGGTCTAATTCCCCTGCCATGGCTTTATCACATCCCTGCACCCAAAGCTTACAGAGCTATGCCCTAAGATTTCACAAAATGGTTTGGGTTGGAAGAGAACTTAAAGATCATCCATTTCCAAACCCTCCTGCCATGGTTCCAAACCCTCCTTTCCACTAGACCAGATTGCTCAAAGCCCCATCCAACCTGGCCTTGAACACTTCCAGGGATGAGATATCCACAGCTGCTTTGGACAATTTGTTTCAGTGCCTCACCAGCCTCGCTTCACACGTCCAAGAAAATAAATCAGAACTTACCTGCAGGTTTTGATGTAAGAAATGAACAGTGAAATGGCACAGTGCAGCAGCCCTCCAGCTGCTTGTGGGTATTTCTGGGTGTGCTGGGTCAAGGAGAGTCCAGCACCCACCCTGGGACAGGCAGCAGGGCAGAGGTGTCCCTGCTCAAGCTGTTCCCGGGAGCTCCCAGCTGCGGCAGCCCAAGGGGGCAGGATTGCACCCCACCTTTTCACCCTCATCTCCTGCTCGTTTTCAACCAGGCAAGGACATTTTCACTGATGGAAGCCCAGGGAACAGAGCTGGCCACCACCTGCAGGAGACCAAACCGAGGTTTTGGAGCGCGGCAGGTGAGAGGGCTCCCGGCCCCGCGCAGCCATGGAAGGGAACAACACCAACATTTCGCACACACATTTCTCCACCAGTTGGGCAGAGCTCTCCTGCTCTTCTCCTGGCTGCGTTGCTAGGAGAGGAGCGCTCTGCCCTCCTCATGGCTATGAATAGCTCTCGCTTGTTTATTCAGCCCAGCTCCGCCTGCTGGTTACAACCACAGCCGGCACCACCTCACGGCATGACACCACCGGGAAACAATGCACCGCCAGGGAACGGCCCCCTCCGGCCCGGGACGCTTCGGGATACCTCTGCTGCAGCCGCCCTCTCCTCCTCTCACCGCACTCCTCGGAGCATCCTCTGCCTCCAGCAGAACGGGCTACACCCGGCCCAGCCGCGCAGTGTCACCCCCAGAGAGCAACGCTGAGAGCCAGGACCTGAAAACCAGGGCATCGGCTCAGAAATCTGGCTCGAGAACATGCACACACATTCACCATCACTTCAGGGTCCCTTTCTGCCATTCCAGCGTCAGAGCCTTTCACGAGTTACAAAAGTTACTTTTCCTTTTTTTTAGTGAAGGCTGTTCTTCTTGCATAAGCCCATGAACTGAAGACCAGGGACTTCAAGAAAAGTAACAGATGGCTTGAAGATTGGTAATAATGGGATTCCTGAGATTTTCTTGAGAATGTTTTGTCTGAGGTGTGACCAGGAATGAAACATCTCTAGCAGTGATATTAGACGGTCTGTATTGACACGGGGAAATACTGATGGGGTTGAGAGAAAGACTCTCTGGAGCGCTGCAAAATGTCACTTCAGGACAAGGGACTGAGGGACAGGAGCAAATATGAGCAGTCTACACATTATGAGACAGGATATGCGTGCACAGGCATCCACAGAAAGCTGTGCAAGTTCAGGACAGCAGAGCAGACCCAAAACTGCAGCTTTTGGAACAGCCTGAGAACTCAATGAGAAGAAAAGTGCTGGGCAAGGCAGAGCAGCATAGATCAGAAGAGATATGGATGGCTGCTGCACAGGTACAGGTGAACCAACCCTTCTTTTTCAGCATTGTGAGCTTCCACATGCACCTATTTCCTTGGACATCTCATCTTTCTCCACCTGGAAATTTGCTTGGGATGAAATCTCAATACTGCATATGCTCATCCAGAATTTCCACATGCCCATCAGGCCTTTCAGATACTTGGACTGCTGAACATCCAGAAATTCAGGATAGGTTGACTGCACACTGGAGAGGTGAACTGTATAGCATTCACACACTATGTCTAATGAATCCAAAAATTGTCAGACCTGCTGTGCAGATGATCTGCATATGTACAGTTTGCCCAGTGTGCTCTGAAGGTGTCTGTTCTACCCTGTACTCACAGAACATCTATATGGTGCAGGTGTATGTACTCCTGCTTGGAAAACAGGACAAACAGAGGGGTTTTTTGCACATCCTTGATGTATTTGTAGATGAGGGAACAGCTTCAGTGTAGCAGGCAAGGAAACTTCGGTATTTTCTCTGTCTGTGGGGGTCAGACTCTCCTATGCCATGCTGCTTGTTTTTCAGCAGTCACCTCTACAGAGCTGGGGTTGGGGTCCTGTTATTTAAGACATTGCATGTACACATAGTGAAAAGAGGTTATTTTTCCTGCTGCCCCCCAAATCTTCCACCATGATCTAAACCTATAGATGTGCAAGAAAGGGGCATCACAATTCTTACTTGAGAGATGAGCCAAATAAAGGGAAGCTCCTAGTTGCCTAAAGCAGGACCCAGGAGGAGTTTAGACACCTCAGTGCAGAATGTGATCCTGTAAATCCTTGTTTAGCTCATGCCATGTGCTGGGGATGCCCAGACCCCTCACACCAACCAGATTTGACCATGAGGTCCCATGGCTCTGCTCTGCACCTATCTGGCAAAGGCTCCCACCTGACAAGGCTAAGCACAACAGCAGCAGTAGGAAACGGCCAGACATGAAATTCCTCCTTGCCTAGGGGACCATAACTCCAGGAGGGGCTCTCTGTGAGCCCCCAGAGAGGCTGACCCTTCTTTTTAAGGTGCAGTGTCCAAAGGGATTAAAGCCCCCATGGAGGATATATGGAAGACCCAGCCCACTCTTTCCTCTCTCCTGCAGGGCTTTCCTGTCTGCATGTCCCATGGATGTGCTCCAGCTCCCAAGGTACTGGCTGTTCTGGAGAGGGCATGCTCACCTCTTCTGCCACAGGCATTATGATTTTCCTAAAAGCGTTGTGGCTTCCCTGGGCACACACACACCTGGGAGAGGAAGCACCCACAGGAATCAACAGCCTGGTTGTTTGAGCTTTTGGCAGAGAGGAGGGGGAAGACCATGCTCCAGTCCACCCTTGGGTGACCACTTCCAACTTTCTACCTCATGTCTCTTTAACAAAAAATTAATAAGCAGGAGCTGGGCAAAGGGACCCACGTTTCCCTTCGTACATGGAGTGCCACGAGATCAGTGAGATTAAACATGTGCTTACATGCTGTCCTGAACTGTGGCCATGGGGAGAGCAATGGGAAAGTAAACAGAAGGGAAACGTTATGGAAATGAAGGAAGAGGGAAAATCCACCCTGCCAAGAGCAGCAGCTCTCAGCAGTTACTAGAAGATATGGCCTCACCCAGAGCTGATTAGGCATTAGGAAGTCCAGGGACTGAAAGGAAGACCAAGTCATTTTCATTACGGTTGAAAAGCAACTAAAAAGAGTGAGATTTGGAGCATCGGAGAAAGGCTATCTGGGTTTTCACTGGGTGAAAACATTCCCAGAGAAGGTAAACTTAACTGGTTTCACTCGATTAGCAGAATGTGGATACTTAAAACCATCAGGCTTCAACCTGTGACAATACAGGGAAGCTTTTTTCCCCCTAAAGACTCTAAAACCTGGAGATGAATGTCAGGCTCTGCAGAACTGTCTGTACCAGAAGGCACAGATGCTGCCCTGTGTCCTGCTGTGGAGACTGGGAGATGAAGCTGGACATGATGACTACTCTGTTCCATCCTCTGGCTTTGTTTCCAACAGGCTGAGAGTGGCAGTCATCCTCTCTGGAGGACCAGCTCCCAGCGTCTGCCAAGGCGAGGGTGCTTGAGCAGCCTGTTTGGGGCTGACACCTTGGCCAAGGCTTTGGTGTGAGTGCACCCTACCAACTCTCAAATGCCCGCCTGCAAGGGGTTGATTTGGTTTTCCTGTAGGTTGAATTCCAGACTCTGCATTCTTATATCTTTTTATATTCTTCACATAGTCTTTGAACATTTCACCCAGATCTATTGGAGCTATCCTGCTCTTCCAGCAGGGAAATTTGTAGGTGTGCCTCTGATTTTCCAGCCTTCTCTCCTGGCTTTGTTCTTCCTCTTCTCCTTTCTCCACAGTCAACCTTGGTTGTAGTCTTCCTTCACCATTTGACCTCTATATCTCTTTCCTGGGGAGAACCTCGTCTGCATCTGCCCTAGTATCCAAGCTACAAATTAGACCTGGTTAAAATTTCTTTCAGCAAAACTGAGACTTGAATAAAACTTTTCTGAGTTTTGGGGGAATTGTAGGAGCTCTGTTTTTGGGAAGTGGCTTTTCTGTTGAGCACTTGAGTTCAAAAATGTGCATTTTCCCTTCTGTTACAGGTTCAGAAGGTGACCTTGAGTAGGTCACTTCATCTGCCCAAATGTCTTACCACTTGTTAAATTTAGATAAAAATACTTGTCTGGGTTAGTAAAATGTCTTTGAGATCATTGGACAACAAAAGCCATCCAACCGGTGATTATTATGATTATCATAATTACTTTTATTAAATGAAACCAGCTGATTCTTGTGCAACACTCTTTTGGGCTCCACCAGACCTTTACTGGTGAGACTCAGAGAAAAAAAAAAATCCTTTGTTATCCCTGGACAGGGATGTGTTTTTTGAGATTGAGTTTTGTGGTTTTGTTACGAAACTTATGACAGTCGGTCATGTGGTTTGCTTTCTGGGCCGACTGAACCCTGCTGAACCCGTACGCAAGGCAGCAGAGTTTAATGATTCACAGGGGCTATGTTTTGGGTTGGCTTCTGCTGGATGGAGGCCGTGCAAACCTGCATGGCCAGGGAACCCTGTCAGCTGAAGTCACTGAAAAAACTTAGCTCAAATCTCTGCAAGCCTGGACCCAACACGGCCCCGCTGCTGGGCCAGGCCTATTTTGGGTGTCTTGAGTTCCAAGAGCTGGCCATGCACACCTAGACTTTCTCCCTGAACAACTGGGCTTTCCCTCTATTTACAGTAATGGTCGGCTGCAAAATTTTTTTGGGAGTCCAAGAGGGCTTTTTTTTTTTTTTTTTGTGATTTCACTCTTGCCTTTCCCCCTTGCCTCCCACCGCCGCGTTGCTGCGGGATGAAACTGACCCCGAGGCCCTTGGCGCTGGGTCTCCGCCGTTTGGTGTGCCCGGTTATTTGCACGACCTTGGGAGGGGGGAAGCGGGGCGAATTCCTGGCCGGCTCCTCGGCAGATCCTCGAGGAGCCGGAGCGCTGGGAGCCATGGTTCGTGGCGGCGCTGCCGAGGGTGGGACGCGGCGGACCTGTGCTCTTTACTCGGCGGGTTTAGCGCTGCCTTTGCTGCCGGAGGGAGCCTGGAATGCCCCGATCCCTCCCGGCCAGGGGGAAAAGCGGGCTCCTGCCGCGTTCGCGGGGAGGCGGCGGGCGCCCTTCTCCGTGCCCCGCTCCTGTCACCGGAGTTGGAGTTCGCATGGAGGAGGCCGGCGGAGGAGGAGGAGGGAGGCGGGAGGCGGGAGGAGGAGGAGGAGGGAGGGGGCCGCCTTGTTTGTGGCTTGTCAGCAGCCGCTGGAGACAAGCCTCCATGTGTGAAAGCCGCTTGGCATGAATGCCTGGGCCGTACCAAGCGCCGCGGCGCCCGCGGGGGGAGGCGGCCCCGCCGCCCCGCCGCCCCGCGCAGACAAAAGGCCCGGCACGGCTTCCCCGTGAGTTGCCCCGGTGCTACCGTAGCGCCCGCCCGGCACAGCAGCGCCCGCTCCCCGCCGCCCCCGCCATGCCGCCCCGCGCCCTGGCCGCCTGAGACAGGTAAGCGCCGGCCGCGGGCGGGGGTTCCGAGCCGGCGCCGCCGCCCCCGGGGCCGCTCCCCGCCCGCCGTCGCTCCCCCGGCTCGGCCGCCGGCGGCGCGGAGCGGCCGCGTGTGCCGCAGTCAGCCCCGGGCCGCTGCCCGACGGCCCCGGCTCGGCGGAGGAAAGTTTTGCGGCGGCCGCGGCGCCGTGCCTCAGTTTCCCCCCCGGCTCGGTTTGCCCCCGTCGGCGGGGCGCGGGGAGGGACCGCGCCGGCCGGGGGGATCCCGGGACCGGGCGCGGGAGGGACAAAAAGCGCCTTCCACCTGTTGGCTTCTGTTCCGGCGGCTTTTATGGGGGCGGCGAGCCGAGGAAGGGCCGGGGGGAGAGCCCGGGGCGGCCGCCGACCCCGCTGCCCCGCGGCGGGGAGAAGCCCCGCGGGGGAGGGTGGAAAGCCGGGGTCTTTTGTCAGCCCTCCATCCCGCTGCCTCCGGAGCCAGGCAGATCGCCGCGGGGATGGGAGATGTTTTTTCCCTCCTGGATGTCGGGAGATTAGACGAGATGTATTTACAGTTGCCGTTTATCAGCAAGTAAATATCGAGCTCGGCGTGAGAGCAGCAACGTGAAGCCTGCTTGCTTGCTCTCTTGCCGGAGGTTTTGTAGCTGTTATCCTACTGTTGGTGAGGTGATAATGTACAAGAGCCAAAAAAAAAAAAAAAAAAAGAGCAAAGGGGAGAAAATTCCTGCTACTCACACCCGGGCTTATCACAGTATCGGTACTGGCTTTGGTTAAATTTGAAGGGATATTTTTTTCCTTGTGTTATGAGACACAGAAAGCCTCCCGAAATGCTAGGTGCATCCTCACGAGGTCTTTTAAGTTTGTCGTGTGCCATCGTTCAGGTTTCATTGATTCTAGCTGTTTTGTTAAAAAATAACCTACAAGATTCTGAGCTGCACAAATGTTCGTCATCCTAATGTCCTGGCACAACCTATGCGAGGCAGGAGCTGGAAGAGGGGGAGAGAGTGAGGATATGTGCTTTCCCAGTCAACGCTGGGAGGAGAGCATCATGTGTTGAAGAATATGAGCAGGAATGGGAGATGGGGGAGGGAGTCTAAATTGTCCTGAGACCCTATTCAATCCAGCAAGGAAGATGGAGGATCTTGCTGCTGCAAAAAAAATGCACGGCAGAAATCTCAGCCAGCTTCTCTCTGACTTGTTACCTCCCTTCAAAAAATAAATAAATAAATAAGCAGGAAAAGAATCAAAGCAAACCCCTGTGATTTGCTGTAACGTTTTCCATGATACCTTTATCCCACATGCCTTACAGTCAGTCCAGTGATGGAGGTATGTGAGAAGCAGGGAGGGAGACTCTGAGACTTATCATCACAGGAGGGGGAGAAGTATCAGATCATGTTTGAAAGGAGACTTGTCAGGCAATGAGGTAGGGAGGAAAAATGCCTGTTCTAGGCAGCTGGACCTGGGGAGAAGAAGGAGGTTGCTCCAGGACCTATGGTTCTGAAACTGGGTAGAAAATCCGTGGAGAGGGGATGTAGACAGATGGGGGAGCAGGGAGGAAGGATATCTAAGGAAGACCTTGGACTGTCTCCTTGGAGGGCTTTGAAAAAAGGGGAAATCCTTAACTGAATCAGGGCACGGGCAAGGCTAAAGCACAGCTAAGCTAAGTGTGATGTAGCAGGACTTTCCAGTATGGAAGAACACAGAGGTTGAGTTTTCTAACTTAGTGGAGTTTGGGGCATTTGGTGAGGGGAAGAGATTTCTGTAGCTGGAGTAATTGTGACTTGGGCAAGAATTGCATTTGGGAGGATGAGGAGAGAGCATATGGCTTGCCTTTTCCATAGGTGGCTTCTATGGTAGAGGGGTTAGAGGGGCCTTCTGTTAAAATATCTTTGTAAATTTCTGTTTATTTTGCTGGATTCTAACAATAGCAAGGAGAAAGTCATCTGTCCCTTGTGAAGTGTGGGGATGAAATAAACCTTTATTGCCTTATTGATGTTTCCACGCACCCAACACCTCCACAGACATGGAAACAGCAAGTTTGTGCAAACACACCTGCTTGAGTTGCACATCCTTGCTCTTGAGGGGTAATGTGCACATGTTGTGAGCATGGTTCCTGCACAGACATGGCCCAACTCTCGTTGTTTTCCTCAGTTTACAGGATAGTTTGTTCCCTCAGCCTGGTAGCAGTAGTATATGGCAGCCAACTTTGTGATAGCACCAACTGCACGTGAGGTGGCTGAGACTTAAAACCAGTATTTGACGTGTTTTAGCTTTTCCATTCATGGCAGCATTCCCATGATGGAGCAGGGACATACCACAGGTATCTCAGAGGCAAAAATTCAGTGTTACATGCACATGCAGAGGGCAGATCTCAGGTCTAATGTAACCCAAGTCACTCTCTTTGAGAGGAAGCTGAAGCAGCACCAGCTCATTGCAGGCAGAGCTCACACGCTGTTCCCACACATGCAGATCGCACGTGTGCACACTCTACCTTTATCCAGGATCACCTGTTTGAATTCCAGCTGGGCAGCACAGGGAAGTTTTGCACCCTCCTGGATGGGGATTTGATGGCCTTTCTGTTCCAGCTTGGCACTGGACGGGCTTGAGCCACAAAGGCTTAACAACAGGGAACACTAATGAGCCCCTGCTTGGCATGCTGAGAAGAAAGGCCAAGGGCTGAGTGGGCATAAAAACAGTGGCATGGAGCCCCTTGGCCAGAGTCTGAGCCTCGGCACGAAGGCTGGGGAGGGAGCAGAGTCTCTGGAGTCGGGAACAAGCCAGCAGCGCTGCAGCAAAGGCAGGAGAGGAGACCATGTTGGGGGGAGGAGAGCAGGCTGCTGTTTCCACATCATCTGAAAACTCAACCTGCTGTCAGGACAGAAGGAAGGCTTGTGCATATTTTATGTCACTTTTCTCCTTCTAGGACAAGCTGCTGATCTGATCAGCTATGCACTTTAAAATCCTTGACGCGCCAATCAGCAAGTATGACTCGAGGCCAATAACCAGCCTTGGCCTCCTGCCTCCGCTCCTTTGTGGACATCCCATGCCGCCCTTCCCCGGAGAACGTGTGCACAATTAAACCCTGCACGGCGTTCCTCAACTGCGGCATGGGATGTGACGAGCTGCATGGAGACGGGGACAGAAAATGGCAACGTGTCAGGGCTGGGGGGGGGGTGGAGGCGGGGAGGGGAGTTGGCCATTTCTTATGCTGTTTGCTGATGTCTGGAAGGAGACTAAATGGGTAAATCGGTTTTCCTTTGAACTGGTGCTGTGCTGTTCCAGTCAGCTGCTCTTGCTTCAGAGGTCTTCAGTGCCAGCTCAGGAGTTGGTGGGGCTGGCAGTAAACAAAATGTATTTCACTCCTTCAGCCTGAATTTTGTTGGGGGCTGTCAGACAACAGATTTCTCCTCAGCAGTTAGTTATTCAATGCTGCTTCTGCATGGCAGAGCCACTTGAGCCACTGCAGATGGGAGCACCACTGGTGCTCCCTGCCCTGTGCCTAAGGGTGCAGACAGCCCAGGCACCCTAGTTTTGACAGCAGTCTCTCACACACAAACATGTAACTCCTGTGTCCCATAAGCCAACTCACTGCCCTAAACACCATTTTGGGACATGTGGGGAAGCGAATATTTTTTCTATATGATGCAGATCTGTGACCCTAACTGAGGCTCTGCTTTATCCTTCACTTGTCCCATGTGAGAAATGGCCATCACACGTGGAGGTCGCACAGAACTTGAGGTCCTGGTACTGATCTGATGGGCAGCCTTAGGCAAATTGCCTTAAAGCTGGTGTGGAGCTTCCTGCTGCAGTCTGTGAGATGGGGTGATGCTTGCCCAGCACCCCAAAGGGCTGTGTGTGTGTGTGTGTCTGTGTGTGTGTGTGTGTGTGTGTGTGTGTGTGCAGACACCACAGTGGCTCGCACACCAGCCCACAGACAAAGCGTGTGGTTTTGCACCGAGCGTGACTCACGCGACGGTAACTTCTGCTCGAAGTATGCGCGCACTGGGCACTCTGTTGGACCATGAATTCTGTTTTGTCCTTCCAGCAGAAAACAGCACAACTTGCCAGTGACATGGACTGGACATGTATTCCCATAACAACAATATTATAAACATATGGTAAACCTGGTGGAACCACTGCTGTCCGTGTCTCCACGCAAAACAAGGAGCCAGTTAACAGAATCTTGAGGCTGTCTGAGGCTGTATCTCCCCAGACTGTGATCTCATCAGCTTTCCCAAGCTAACCTCAACCTGGTCACTGCTTGGATTGTAAACTTGGGCTGGGTGGGGGGGTGGGAGCAGTTAGCAGGAATGGCTTTTTGTGATTCAGTCCACTTCCCTGTGACTCAGAACTGAACCATCCCTGGGTAGAGTATTTGGGGATAGTACTCTTCAGATGTCGAACATCAGTCTAGTTCTTAGAAGTTCTGCAGTACGCTTGCTTGCTTGCTTGCTTGCTTGCTTGCAACTGGGTTTTTCTCAGCATCTTTTGTGAAAACAAAACCCTAAAAACTACTTCTGACTATTAAAGACGCCATGGTAATTTTTGCCAAAAGAAGAAGGGGGAGTGGTCTTAGCCCTGGGCACTTTGCCAGATTTGAGCTCAGGAAATTGCAGTCTATCTAGGTAAAACTCCCTATAGTTTAAATGAAAAAAAGTATTCATCTCTTACTGTCTTAAAGGGTAAGCACTGTGTTCTCTGGAGCCTTAAACAGACAGTACATTCTGGCTGGAGAGGTGGTTACAGTTGCTTGCTGGGAGAAGAATTTTTTTATGCAAAAACTGGGGCCTTTTTTGCATTTTTGGGATGCTTCTAATTGCAAAATGCTGTATGCATTTGAGGTTATTGCAAAGCTTGAATGAATATGTGGCTCAACATACAAATGCAAGGAAATATGCTGGTGTGCTGTTTGCACAGGGAGCAGGCACAGCCAGCAAGTATACATCTTTTCTGTGGCAGAAAAATAAGGACCAGTTTTTTAGTCTTGCGCGTGTGCATCTGGGGGCTGGATTTTGTATGTTTAGCAGCAATTGCTTTTGTAAGCTGCTGCTAGGGCACGTAACTGGCTGTGTGCAATTGCAGTAATGGAATGTGAAAATGCAACTACACACAGACCTGTAATCTTGCATGCAAAATACTGCTGGTCTAGTTCTCCAGGTACCAAAAAATGGTCTGAGATTGTACTTGCCTTTGTATTTAACTGTGTTCACCTGCATTTTTCAGGTGACAGCTGTGTGTGTGGAGTGCTGAATGATTATCCTTTCTATTTTTGCTCCAAGAAGAAGGAAATTAAATCTTTTACTAGTGATGATGGCAGTGCATGTGTTGTGATAAGTCCAGGATGGAGGTGGCTGGGGGGTTGCAATGAAAATTCCATAACGCTTTGAAATCCTGGGGAAATGCATGGGTGAAGGAGAGCAGAGTGGGCTCTTGCTCCCCTTACAGATGAGGAGTACTGAACTGTCTATGTCAGTGCTGTCAGGATCTGACCTTACCTTCTGCCAAATCCAGTACTTTCAGGCCCCCCCAAAACAGAATGTGCATTCGGGCACAGATGAATGCAAGGCTAAATATCCATGCTGGGAAGGGTGTCCTTGGATATTCCAGCCCAGGACTCCCAAAGTGTGAAGCAGATCTCCTCCTCCTCACTCAGTGATGTGCCTCAGCCCTGCCTCAGCAAGATGCAGGCAGCTGGGGGGGACGACACAGGAGAACAGCTCACTTTCTCTGCACTTCACTCTCCAGCTTCTCTGGTGACAGTGATAACAAAGGGCTGCTCAGCATTGGGTGATATGGATCTCTCTCAGCCCACTAAACTTGAGTCCTGCAGGCTTCTCACTAGCCCTCGGGGCTTGGGTGTCACTGCACCCTCCCAGCCTGGAGTGGCCTGGGACAGTACCCTTGGGGACTGACAGCTGAACTTTCTCCAGGAGTTCTGGAAGCATGGATTTCCTCTTACTGAAACCCGTGATTTTATTTTGAGGTTATTTCTTGCCATCCTGGGTCCTTGACTGCAATCACTTCCATTTTGCATGCTGCTCTTTGTAATTGAATCTATCGATGTATATTTAATCCACTTGGCACCGTGGTTGGTAACTAGGCACTGCTTTCCAGCCTTCTGTCACTTGTTTTCACAATTACTGTCTGAAGTTGGGGTGGGTGCCTGTCGCTCAGCTCTTTGCCCAATTGCTAGACTGCCTGGGAAGACCTGTGCTTGACAGTCAGTCCACAGCTGGTACAATGCCTGTCCTTCCATCTGGACTTCAGCCAGGTGTGTAGGACTTGGGTCATGGAAGCTAAGCCTGTTGGGTTTAATTCTCTTCTCTGCCTCTGATTTGCTTTGTGTGATCATGGGCAAGTCCTTTAACCTCAGATGGCCTCCACTGGGTTATCTACTTCAGAAAGGTGTTGTAATGCTAATTATTGCCAGCTCTTCAGAAACCCCTGGTGGGAAAAAAATGCATTTTATTCAGAAATATCACTGACCTCCCTGGCCTTTCTAAGCCACCTTGATGGTGCTAAGAGATATTATTTTTCCAACCTCAGTAATGTTTCTTCAATTTTTCATCTGTACGTTCAGCCACTCTCTCAGCTGCCTGTAAAAATGCCAAGCTGTCTGAAGCCATGGAAATATTTTTATAAACTTGACAGCACAGCAAACATTCCTCCTTGGCAATAAACAAACAAGGTACACAACCTGCCGTTAACTTCAATTTATAGCAGAGAGACCTTCGTCACTCATTGATGAGGGAATCCTAGACAATTCTTGTGCTAGCAAGCCATAAAGTAGTGTTGTCTGAGATTAGGAAAATGCTGGATCCTTTGGGTTCCTGTGTGCTGGGAGTAATTGGGAAGCTCTGTTTGCCCAAGTGCATGTGGGAGTTCAAGCAGGCACCAGGTATTTGGTTTATTCAGGGCTCTTACAAACTATGTTTGGTTCGGGTGTACGTGTGCTTGGGGGCTTGGTGTCTGTTTGTAGGCACAAAAAGCCTGTTTTCCATAGTGGAAGCTGAAACACAAAGGTGGTACAAATTAAGGATAAATTTTAGACACCTAAAAACAAAAGCTGCAAACAAAAGATATCAGTCAGCATTGCAGGAGCAGAGCCCTCGACATGCAGCCTCCTCTGCACCCTCCTTCCATTTTCCTTGCAGCTGGCTGTGGGCTCGGAGGGTTGGCAAGCACCTGAACCCACACTGCAACATCTCCTTGTGGGCAGCACCCCACGTAAGCACTCAGACAGTGCTCATTTTGGTGTGTTCTAGGTTAATTTACCCTGAATACATCTAAACACAGAGAGGTCTTCAGAGACCTAGGTGGTGCTGGCAAAATACAAAAGGAGGTACCCCTCTTTTTCTCTCATTACTTTGGGTTATCTCTTACTTTTGTAGCAGGCTCTCTTCCTGCCATCTTTGAGTAGTGGATTCTCTGTGGTGTGCTCAGGAAAAGAAAGTCTAGACTGTTCTTCACCCGTGTCTTTGATGGAAGACTCAAAGTAGGGAGCCAAGCTTCTTTCTACCACCTCACTCATTCACTGCCTCTCTGTCTCTGTGCTGTAGTTCCTCCTTTCTTCAAATGGGGATGACAAGTTTTCACTCTGCTTCCATAAAACCTTTGAAAACTAAGGAGAAAAACATGCAGGGCATTTGTCTTCCCTCTCCAGGAAATCATAAATCCCTCCCCTCTCCCCTCACCCCTCTCCCTTCTCCTCTCTACCTTTTTTCCTCTCTCCTCTCCTCTCTCCCCTTTTCCTCTCATTTTAAGAGTTGTTATTATTATATTCTGTCCCTTTAGGTCTCCTCTACTTCCACCGCTCTTGCAATCTGTCTCTCTCTGCTGTTTCCATATCCCCTTCTATTTGCAGCTCTCTTCCTTCTGTTCATGTCATTTTCTTCTCTCACCCTGTATCTTCTACCCTCCCCCACTATTCATGCGCCGCACACTCCTATCGCTTCGCTCTAGTTTATCCTCCAAATTCCTCCCTTATGTGTGTCTGCACCGTGGACCCCTTTTTGTTGCTGCCGGCTGCGTGTCCCTGGGAGCTGCTGGCAGGGTTGGCTGTCCGGGCCTGAGGGAGAAGGACAGGGTGTGGGATCAGCTGGACAGCCCCCTGTTGCAGTAGGGTGGGGGTTGCCCTCTGAGGGAGCAAGGTGAGACTCCCTCCATGTGTGTGCTGCTGGCTCTGGATGGAGCTGCCTCGAGTCCTGTTCTGAGCTGCAGCACGGTTGTCACTTTAATGTATGAGCACTTTGTTTCTGCCTGGAAGCTTGATGAAGTCTGTAGTCTCAAATGTTGTCTCCTGATTCACCTTACCTCCTTGGACATGACCTTGTGACTTTCTCTGGTCCCATTGTCCTGTTGCCATTCCCCTGACTTCCCCCTGGCTCTAGACACTCTGTCCTGAAAACATGGATTGTGTTGTGCCTGGCTGCTTGTTGACATCTGTGGTTGTTGAGAGGATGACTGTCCCATGTGTCACTTCCAACTGAGTTCTGAGCCCTATGCTCTGCCAGGGAAAGCCATGATGGAGGAGGGAGAGGCTGAGCACCAAAGGTCTGGGAAGCCCTGTGCATCTTGATGGAGAGCTGCACTGAGCCCACAAGCCAGTGCCCAGCAGGTCAAGACAACTGTTCAGTGTTCCTGGGAGACCTGTGCTTAGCGTCCTGCTGTTGTAACAGGACAGGAACAACAGGGTCACTGCCTTAGGGAGAACCCCTCCCATCTGCCTGAGAGAGCCACTTGATCCCACTATCTGATGTGGGATAGAGTTTCCTCCAAGTCAGCCAGGGTGGTTGCCGTGTATTTAACCACCTCTCTTCAGGGACAGGATTTTGGATGCAAGGATCAAGCCCAGTGGCAGCAATTAAAAAATAGTGGGTTTCTTTATATCCCTTCATGGACTCTCTTTTCTTCACACATAGGGGACATATGGCATGGAGAAGTCTCTTTCTCAGGGTAGGAGGAGAGGTGGCTGCATCTAGGCTGATGGGAGAACAGCCAAATCAGGGCTCATGAGGTGTTCCTGACAGCAAGGCACCAAGAGGTCAAGGAGATGGCCATGTGCTGAAGTTCATCCAGTGTCCTACAGAGCAGGGCATGGTGACTTTTTGGCCTCCAGTGGAGTTTAGCTGTACTCCTGGGTAGCACATTTCCCCCTGCCAGGTGTCAGTCAGTCCCAGACTCAGTAAAGTCATGAGCCTCAGTTCCCCTGACCAGACAGTTCCTGATTTCTCTCTTCTGTCTCTGCAACACTCCAACCCTTCCTTAGCGTGCTGGATGATTTCCCTCGTGCTTCATGTGAGGTGCTGTGCACCTTTTCCCATTTTTCCCACAGCCATTTTTATCCCTCTCCATACCTGCTTCACCTGTTTTACCTGCTTTTTCCCTCCTGCTCTGCCTCTGGGCTAGGTCTCTCTCCAGACTCTGTCTAAAACCCTCTGCCTCATTTGCCTTCCCATCTGGCTTCCTTGTCTCCGTGGTCATGCCCTGAGCTGTCAGAAGCCAGGGGAGGAGGACCATTGCAAGAGCAGAGCACAGACTGGAGGGTGTGAGGGAGAGCAGAGAAGGAAAGCAGATTCCTGAACCAGGCTCCATCATTTGCTGGTCTCTGGCCTCTCCCAGGTATGTGCTCTTAGCTACACCGCAGAAGTCCCCTTTTCCCAGAAGTGTGATTTTCCCATTGCTTCTACTTCACTATTGGCAAGCTCCTGAAAGGTTAATGAAGTCATTCACTGCAAAAGGAAAAAGCACATCTTCCCATGTTTTGCATAAATTAATCTTGGAGATTATGGAGCAGCCAGTGCACAGGCCACAGGATATGCAGCTATGTCCTTGAATCTTGTCACCCAAAATGCAGCTCTGGGAGTATCACGTAGGTGATAATGTGCTCTCCAGTCCTTGATATCAGCTGAGGCTAAAATGTAGGTAAAAAGCTGTGGCCTCCTCAGTCATCTTTATTCATGTTTCATTGTGTGTAACAGAGACTGGGGAGGAGGTACCCAGGAATGCCCACAAGCCCTTCCTCCCATTGCGGTGGATCCTTGTTTCCCACAGATCCTCTTTAGAAAATGCCCTGTATCAGGTTTCATTCCCCCTGGATTTTTTTTTTCTGCCTGAGAAGTATGCAGAAAATCATTCAATTGGTTTTGAACCACATGAGTGGGAGCAGGAACCAACCCAGAAGATAAGTGTTCTGACCTTTACCGCACTCAGATAACTGAAAATAATAACAAATAAATACATCTTGTTTCTAAACCTCAGACTTAGGTATGTGTCCCTGCCTTACTCAACAAGAACCTGAGCTCCTGGGAGGGCTGAGGTTATGAACCTGGTAGCTGCCTGCAGTAAGCAGCAGCCCCTTTGCTTTCCTTTTGTAAAAGGATCTGGGACCAGTCCAGATATTCAGGATGTGAGGGGACAGGGCCAACATCCCCACACTCCTACCATTTTGCTGCTAGGACACTGCATGTTTTCCCATGGCTGGTGTGCTGGGAGAATGAGAATTTGTTTATTTCTTGCCTGCATGTGTTTCTTTGTGCTTTTTGCCTCTTGTTTTCAAATACAGGGTTGACCATTTAGGGCCATGCAGGGCTGTCTACCAACTCTGCATGTATGCAGACTCTGGATAAGGTTATGGGATTTGCTCAGAAGAGAAAAGTGCTAAAACCTCCAAACCAGTGAGTGTTTGGAAAAAAAAGGGAACCTGTCTAGAAGGAGGACATGCTGAACTGTTACTTGCAGCGAGCTCCCCAGGTCTGGGTCTTAGGTCAATGACTCAGACTTCCATCATCTCTGCAGATGCCCCTGGGGAGGTCCATCTGAGACAGCCTCTTTCTGCAGGCTGCTGGTGACAGTAAATATTTGTATACTGCACGCTGAAGTGCTGATATGGGGCTGGAGTCCCATTGTGCAGTGTGCTGTTCAGAGCCTGGAAAGAGACAGTGCCTGTCCTGAAGGATTTACTGCAATCCCAAATTAGAGCTGGAAAACAGGCTTTTTGTGCCTACAGACACCAAGCACCAAATTCATGGTGCTTTCTGTCATGGCTGTGGCTTGATGTTCCTTCAGCAGGATGTTGCTTCCCTTCCCTCCTCTGTGACATGGGGAGATTGTTTGCTTGGTTTCTGCCATCCAAACCACCAGCCACTGTAGAGATGCCTGTATGCAGACTGTGGGGAGGATGTTGGGAGGTTTCTGGCACTCAGTCAGTGTAAAGCACCTTATTTATTAGAGTCTAATGCCCGTTTGGGATGTACTTCTGATCTAAAGCTCCTGAATTCCTCCCTTTTAACGCTAAAGAAGCCATTCAGAGGCCCCCTGGGCCCAATGTGTGCTTCTGCTGAAGACTGCCCTGATCATATATCTACCACTGCCCAGACTTCGGGTTCAGTGATTTTGTTTTCATTAGAAGATCTCCTCCAACTCACCTCTTCCTTCAGGGGTTCCAGCAGATACCCAAATAAATATGATATTCAGTGGGCTGTGCACGTGTTTCCATACGCTACTGCAGTGTATGGAAACGTGCATTTTCAGCATGCAACCTGAGACATGCCTGGATGTTTGCATTTGTGTTGTGTGGATGCCTGCATTCATGTCTGCCAGTGTATTTGGGCTGGAAGAGGTAGCAGCGAAGCCTCTGGCAGCTGGGAAGAAAGGAATGACAGGCTTGCTAGGGGAGGGAGGAGAGAGTTTGGTAGCTAAGATGAGGATTGGGTAACAACTGGAGAGGGAGATCAGATTTAGGATCCATGTTGCTCACTTAAGAAAATAGGAGAAGCAGTACATTGTTTATTGGGGATTGTGTTATTCCTGTGCATTATTTATTAGACTTCTGCTAATGGTGCTGCATAAAGAAGTGGCACTTCTACAAAAATTTCACAGACAGCTGGAGGATCAGTTCCAGGAGGTATTGTAACCAGGTCAGGTTGGTGTAGGGAATCCTGCTGGGCTCAGTTTTGACAGGCTTTGGAAAAGAGAAGATTGTTCAGGAGGCATTTGGAGGGTAGAAAGGGGGGGGGGGGTGTCTGTGACTCACCAGGGAACAATGATTGCTGTGAGGATAAAGGGGCAGGCTGGAAGAAGACCTGGAGACAATGGTGAATTCCTGGGATCAGCAGCTTCAGGATTCCAGCCTGAGGTACAAGAAAGCCTGAGAAAATGATGTGTTTAGGAGGAAGCTTTAGGAGTAATAAAGGCAGCTGGTGAGAAAAAGCCAAAAGTAAGGAGGAAGCAATGCTGCACCTTGAAGTGGGTCCTTTAAAGCTCGATTTTGAGGCAGGCTTTGGAAGAATGGATGTGCAGTGACTGTAACTGAACCCTTCCTGAGTTACCTGTAGTGTCTGTTAACACAGACCTGCTGGTCTGCAGCCTCTCCTCTACAGATGCAACAGGCAAAGCAGAGGTGTTGAGGTACCCAGGGAGAGGAGACCATGTAGGTTTGTGAAGTTCATAGTGCAGGCAGATGGGTACCAGGATATGTGCCCCCAGCTAGTTCTTGGATACTGGTCCTTTTTTTCATTTGCAAGATGTCCGGTCACTTAGAGAGGTGGGACTGCTCAGTTCTGGTAGGTGGCATTCTTCTTTCACTCAGCCATGAATCTGAAATCAGCCAATATTGGAGGAGGAAATCATGCCATTGGTGCAAACTGTCTTTGGGTGAGAAGCTAACTCATAGTCACCAAAATACCCCCCAAAATGTAAAGGTTTTATTTTTAAGGTTTGTTTTACCCCACCAGGTTCAACCATTTGGCGGGGAACACCCTCCTTACTGCTTGTGACTTGTTTCCATGAGCCAAGAGCAGGTCTAAATGGAAGTTGCCTTGGTGACACTTCAACCTGAGAATCTCTGTGCTGAGCTGGTGCAGAATTTTGGGGCTGGAAGGGAGGAGGAGAAACTACAACATAAGCACAGCTTCATGGGCTGACCTTTATTTTTCTGACTGCATTATGAAGCCTACTGTGTTAGATGGAGTCACACTGTGAACATGGGAAGTCCTGTAGCACAAACAGTAACTCCATTAGCCAGAGTCAGCTCCTGCCCTCAGTCATCACTTACAGCACAGCTGAGCTACCATTACTGAGTGGTATTTTATCTAATTTTGAGCAGAATTGGTGCAAATCATTCAACAAGTACCTGTGACTCTCAGTGTGTTTAAGAGTTGTTTTGGGTTTTATTTTTCAGTTATTGTCTGAGCAGTGTATTACACCCTACAGCAAACCTTATTGTGTGCAGCTATCCTGGGGTGTAGATAGGGCTAAGTGCACTGAGGACTGTAACAATAATTCTGTGAGTGGCCTGGAGGTTTGGAATTAACCAGGCCCTGATGGGACACGATTCTGTTAATCCACTGTGTCATTTAGAATAGAAAGTGACTTGGGCCAACCAGCTGAAATGCCTTCAGAGTGTTTCTCCACCTTGAGAGAATGTGTGATCATCTGAGATCTGAGACTTGAGTTCTAGCAGGGATTATCCATTGGGAAAGGACAGTCCATTTTGAAAGTGAAGTGCTGATGGGTCCAGGAATGATAAAATCACCCTTGGACTTTTTTTGTGTGTGCGTGAACTCCTAGAAGTCATCTATGTTGGTATAAATGAGATCATTTGGCCTAATTAGTTCCAAGCTTAATTAGCAGTAATTATCCCAACATGGGAGTAATACTCGAGTAGGAAGTACTGAGTCCTCGATTAGATAGATCTCTAATTGGTGTTACAATATTGTAATTAAAGCATGCTTGTACGCCTCTGCCTCTGCAAGTGATTTGTTTTATGTCTGATTAAGCAGGGAGTCCGGCAGCCTCAAGGAGGCCAGGACATCACCACTGATTGAAACAGTGTATTATTCTTTGTTATAGGAAAGAAATGATGAATCACATGTACTAGGAAACACTGTGGGCCAAATTAGTCCTTTGAGTAATTGCTACTGGAGTTAGGGAAATTACAAGAGGGGTAAATTTGGCCTCAAGTGTATCAGCTCTATCTGTGTATCACACAGTTAAACAAATACTCATTTGAATGTGCAGTCTGGCAATTACACCATCAGACAAATGCAAGTGAGTTAATCTGCATTTGCGATCACTGGATTGCAGGGGTGAGTTTGGCTGCTGGGTGATGGTTATTAGGTTGCACATTCTGCTCAGATTTTGTGGGAGGTGGTGCCATACGTCCCAGGATGCAGCTGGCACAGTTTCAGATGGCCGCTGCCGGCTGCAGTGTCCTCTCCTTGTTGAGGTGGGACATGGAAGGTACCGCTAGGGCCACCAGGAGCACCTGGCAACTGAAGGAGATGGACAGAGTCCTCTTACAGTAGTATTACCTTCAGTCTGGCTGGTCTGATCTTTCCTAGCAGAGGACCCCTCAGAATATCAGGTAAACATTTTTTTTGAAGAAGTTTGAAATGAAGAGAGTGATAATGGGAACTTTCTGAAATTAGTCAGCATCAAAACACGAAAGCTTCCTATGTCTTTTTAAGAAACCACCTCCTTAGGAGTTGGCAAGTGTGCTGCTTTATTACTTATCTGTTCGCTACATGAGTGGGCGACTGTACTTCCTGATTTGGTTCTCCAACATAGAGAGATCATCAGCATAGGTCTGTAGAGGACAGTAACTCCTCGCCTACAGAAAGTAACAAATAGGAATGCATGTATCCTCTGGCTGTCACAAAGGATTTCTAAGCACATTCGAGTCACATCCGAAGTAACACGTCATCTTATTTCCATTCTACAGCTGCAGAAACTGAGGCACAGATCAGTTACTTCTCTTGCTGCAGCTCATGGAGCTGGTGTATGTGGCAGCACCAGGAATGCAGTGCAGGTCTCATCACCTTCTGCTTCACCCACAAAAACATCTTTCTTTTCCAGGAGGGAGAGTCCTCCCAGAAGGAAGGAGATGACTTGAGCAAATAAAGTACACAGAATTCTGTTAAAGCAATATTAGGGATAAGAATTTAAACACCCCATACACGGGAATTCAAAGCAAGGGTTTCCATAGCAGCGTTGCTTGGCCATATTGTATATACACTGTTTTGCATTGTGCTGGTGATGTCAAAGGCATATTCTAATATCTGTGTGTGCAATATGTCTGAATCAGAGTTGCTATGAAACTTAAGGGAGAATTACACCGTGGAGGCATATTCTTGTGTGGTGTTGGGAAGAAATAACAGAACTAGGTTTTGCTAGGATTTTTCTCCAGAGATAATTTTTCTTAGAAAATTGCTGATTTGCCAGAATTGTTGCTATTTTCAGGAAAAGTTGACTCCAGTTTTGTTTTTCATCTTGGAAAAAAAAATGGAGAGAAATTTTAAAGCTGTCAAAATGAAACATTTCAAGAAGGTAAAATGAAACATTGCATTTAATTCATTTAGTCAGTTTCTAGGTAGAAATTTTGAAAACTACTTTTTCGTTTTGTGTTTTTTTTTTTTTTTAACCTGATCAGATATAGAACAGTTATTTAAAATTTCTGAAAATCTTGAAGGAATAAAAAGCTTGTTCTTTCACACCACGTAGTCCTGAACTGTCCTGGGAGTGGCAGGTGGCGAGGGAGTGACCGCATCACCCAGCACCGTGTGCCTGCCCGGTCCTGTGTTGCAATGGGAGCTGTGGGAGAGGTTTCCCACTGAATACCTCTCTAACTACCTGGTAAAGGCACGTAGCAAAAAATGCCTGCTCCAAAAACTGCTCAAGTCTTTCACAAGGCTCAGCTGTCTCTAAAAAGCTCGGTATCACCTGGATATCATGAGGTTAAGCCTCTGGACCGGGAGTGTTTTGGGTGGGAGCCACTGTTTGTCACATCGTTAAACCTCGATTCAGCAGATGATGGGATCTCCGAGGGGGAGCTGCAGCCTCCCCTGCCCCACACTGGGTATCATGGGGCCTCTTCTCACCTCCCTATGCATGGACAAAGAGAGGGCCTCCCGAGTGGCACCACAGCTCTTCCCTGTGCTCATCCCTCTCTGCCCTTCGCTTCCAGCACCTCATCCATGCTCTGAAGCTCTCCTGGGTAGCAGGAGGGATGTTGCACCCTGGGCTGGGAAAGAGTGCTTGCACTCATGGAAAAGCCCTGTGAGTTATTTTGGCACCACTCTTCCTGCTGGCAGCAATGTTTCTTCACTGCCAGCATTCCCAAATGTTGGTGTAGCCTGTATGCCAACGTCTCCTTTCTCCCTGCCCCCTCATGTTGCAATTGCTAATTTCTGTGCCTGTGCCTGAAGAGCTGTAGTTTAGACTTGCTTTCCCATGCATTGAAGCCATTCTTGTTTAGGGAAGAAACTGTAAAAGGGGTGTGGGAGAGAGAAAAAAAGAAGAGAGCTGGGTTTTTTTTCCTTATGTGGCAGTGACGAATGCTGGATATTAGAGAGACAAGCTGACAAACATCTGAATGAGTGGAAGAGACTTCTAACCCAAAGGGAGGAGTTGTGGTTTAGGTTAAAGCCACAAAGGAAGTGAAGGAGGTTACCACTTTCCTGTCTGTGGGCAGGAGGTTCTCCTTGTGCTCGATTGAAGGCTCAGCTGTAGCTTGTTCTTCCCTAGGAACATGCTCATCTGTGTACTTCTTGAAAGGCATTCGAGCTGGCGTCTGATCTTGGGAGTGACAAACATCCCCTTTATACTCAGAAATCAGCAGGAGCTTGGTGCTAAAGATCTGGGAATCACAGTCTAATTTATGGAGCCAGATATTCTAAAGCGTCTTGTTAGGCCATGTGTCTTGGTTGGTGCTAGTTCATGTAGTGTTTTTCTCTGTGCTTCTTCCTCTTGCTGATTCCATTTGGTTTTTTTGTTGTAAATATCTGTATGTACCTCTGGGGCTTGTTGGCTCCCCACAGGCCTCACTTCTCTCATGTTCCTGAATGATTGGCAAATTGTGTCTCCATCCTGCCTGGATCCAGCAGTCTAGCATGCTGATACAGGACAGATTCTGAATGTCATTGGGTTCCTACCAGCATGGCCTGTGATCAGGATTTTCCTTGATTTTCTGTGCTTACTTTTCTTTTAACGGTGCAAAGGCTTTAGCTGTATGTGGTTGCAAAGTTTGTTGTCTCAGCTCTGCAGCTTCACTCTTCATCTGAGAGAAGAGGGTGAGTGGTTAACCCTGGTGTGCTGCAGAAGGCATGCCAGGAGGGAGATGAAAGAATACAGGATTGCTCTTACAAGAACATGAGCCTTCTCCTGAGTCAGAGGAGCATGGGCATGCGAGCTGGCTGGCTAGCTTAATCCAAGCTATCAACTGGTGACTGCACAGTTAGAACCACTGTCAGGGACAGGGACTTCAGTGTGTGGTGCCACTGCCTTCTGATTACTGTGTACTGCTGTACATGAAAAGAGCATCTGAAAGGTGCTCCCTGAAGGGTTGTTTTGTGGTCTCTAACCTTCCATTAACAGCTCACCTTAGACCCTAACCCTGGCCTTGGGATGAAGCAGAGTTATTTCATTTACCAGGTGTGAAAATCATATTTTGCCATGTGAGGATGTTTGCTCTCTCAGGTGTATTACAGCAACTGGGGTTTCTTATTTTTGTTTGTTTGGGTTTTAATGCTTTGTTAAAACTACAAGATATCATTAAAGATTCATATGTGGCAAGTGTGTCCTTTTTTGCAGAGTGTTTCCTTTTAGAGACCTTCACAGTATTGATTTCAAGTAGATTTTCCTCCTCCTTTAAAATGTTTCTTTTGCCTATGGATTTTCAGCATTACTCACTGGAGCTGTGGGCAGTACATTCCCCAGACTATACTATCAAGCCAGAGTCCCTTACTGCTGCTCTTTAGGGACCACTTCTGAAGCTGGAAAGACCATTCATTTGCTGTGTTCACTCAGTCCTGCACAACTATCCTGCATAACATCCTCATTACTCCAGGATGTGCATTGTCATCTAACTGAGCCATGGGTCTGCTTTCACTGTGTGCCAGTGGATCCCACATAATCTGGCAGGAGCCTTGAGTCCAAGCCTCCTTGGACTGAGTGGCATTTGTTGGGATATTTTAGATGTAAAGGGAAAACAAGCTCTACGGTGGGGAGATGAAGAGACCGGAGTGATAAGCAGCTGATGTTGTAAGGTCATTTGGTTTTGGATTTCATTTCTCAAACTCAACCTTGTGGCCACTAGAGTGGGGAACAGGGATTTCTTTTTGGAGAGGGCAGAGGACTCAGCAGAAAGGCTGGGAGTGCTGGCCCAGCACAGATCCCAGAGGACTGAGGTACCACTGCCCTTTCAAGGAGGGGGGTGGTGTCCAGCAGCCATTTCTGTGCCCCAGGATGAGGCCCTGGGGTCCGTGTTCTCCTGGTGGCTGAAACACCTCAGTGAGAGCGAGCTGATGGTGTGGGTTCAGCCATCTTTTGGTGGATCGTATCTGTAAGATGTTGAAGACTTGGATTCAGACCTTAAAGCATCTGGCTTATGGAATTTGGCTTTGTTTACTGTAGTGTTATAGCCTTAGGGCCACAGAAAGTGCAGCTTTATTGAAATCATTGGAGTTGTGCTTGCTTATGGCAGCAGGGAGCTGGGGACGTGGTTTTTTGGAACACGTTGCCAGGAACATAAACCCTTTTCTTTGGGAGATGCTTTGTAAGGATGACTCAAGTAAATGCCTGGGAAACTTTGTCCTAATGGAAACAATTGGAGTGATCAGGTCTTAGAACAACTCTTATTTCTTCCTCTCATCTGTGACTTTCAGAAGCCACCATCCTAAGGCTCAGTTCTTCTCTCCTTCCTCATTATCATCTTAGTTTTGAACATCATATACACCACCATGAGCAGGAACACCCAGGGGACACTTCACTCTCTGCACATGGGGGAAATAAGGACTTGGAAGAGGAAGCCAGCTGACTTGCGTGGGATCCCGGCAGGGTGAAGTTGTGTCACTGGACAGAGTAGCAGCAATCTGTTATCGGATTCTGAAGTGGAAGGTATTTGTGCTTCAGCGTTTAAATATTTATGGGAGATTCTTGCTACACTCTTTGATGCTGGATGCTCAGATAAAAGCAATTACCAAAAATGCAAGTGATTTCTAAGGACAATGCACACAGAGTTACCTGAATTTCTTGCATGCTGGATGGACTGCTGGCATTAATTTTGTGTTGGTTTGACAGAGAGGGTGGGCAAAAATTGCAGGTTGTGTGTAGGAACAGCCCATGTTGTAAGCAAGTCAAGGCACAGGGAGTGTCCCATCAGAGTTCCGTTACCAAGGCTGGTCCCTTGTGCAGCACCAGCTGGCTTGTTAAATGGATGCTCTGAAATAAAAGGGTATAGATGGAAAGAAGCATGCTGTCCTAGGTGTCTCTCAGGACCTACAAGGCAGGTATTGTCAGCAGATGTATTCCTGCTGGGGAATAGCCCAGTAGTATTTAAAATAAGCTGGCAGATTTTGTGCTCAGATGGACCAGGAACATTCATGCAGTCTGTTATTGCAGTTCAGCTGTGAGAGGCCAGCACCACTAACAGAGAGGGACTAGCAAAATGTTTGGGCAGAAGTATGTCCAGTCATGACATCTGTTGCTAAAGTGGTCCACAGTTTGCACCATAAAAGTGCATAAGTAAAAATGGAAAAGAACAAGAGTGAAGCGTTTATATAGCTAAGCCAAAACTCTCAAGTGCTCTCTAATAATGAGGAGTCCTGGGTTTGTTGGTGTTGTCCTCTATCATCTAAGACCTTGCAGATCTGAAAACTGGTGATTAGTGCAGGAGAAAGTCAGCATCACACTGATGATAAGCCAATGTCTAATCTAAAGAGCAAGGGGGGAAATCTGCATGTTTTCTTTGGAGGCATCTCTCTGTTTTATGTAATTTTGGTACAACACCTGAAAATCAGTGGCTGGTACTTTTGAAGTGTATCTCTTTCATCAAAAGCTGTTTGAAACAACAGATTGCACCTAACCATTCAGTCTAAGCTCCCTTGACATTTTTAAATGACAGATAATGAAAACTGTCTTCATTATAACTCACGCAATTTCATCAGACTGTCACCAGCAAACAATGGCAAACTAAAGACTGAACAACCCTCAACTCTACTCTCCTAGGTACCTCTGCTAGAGTACCTGGTGTCTTTTCAGCTTCTAGGAAATATAAGAGGTGATATGTCTGCTGGGGAGGGTTCTGCATTGTGAGGCATTAGAGGTCAACAGGAACATGTTAAAATCTGTCTGGGAGCCAGCGGTCAGATGGCATTAAAATGGAGCACAAATGTGAGAATGATCGTGGGTGAGAGACATGGCTTATCTAGCTGAGCGCTGAATTCTGCACTGTCTTCAGTTTATGAATGGATTTAAAGCATGGTGCCAAACAGACCATATTGCAGTTGTCTAATCCTTAGGTGACAGAGGCAGGCATGATTGTAGGCAGAGCTGTATCCAAGAGGGCTCATCAGAACAGCCCAGTCAGCCTGGCATTATTGCTACCTGATCTGTGGGAATCGGTCCAGGCCCTGGGTCTGAACTGCCGCAGGGAAACCTGGTTGAAGGAGCAGCTGTTGAGGTATGGTACTGGCTTATCTTCCCCTGCCTGTCTCTCCCCAGCCAACATTGCTGCAGGCTTGCCTGGGCTGAGCATCAGTCACCCTGGTCCTTCCCTCCTTACCCAGCCCCCCACTCCCCAGATTTATAGATTTCACCAAGCTACCCCCCAGAGTTAGATTAGAAGGAGAGTGAGAGCAGTAGGGGCATTTCACAATAAAACATAATTTCTACACGATGGCCACAGTATGGGAGAGGCTAGCACTAGGGAGTGAATTACAGGGGTCCGGAGAAGAGAGAGGCTGTGGGAGAAAGAGAGTTGTTATTGGAGGACACAGGGAGGAAAATGACGGAGATAGAGGGTGTAGATAAATAGTTAGAAATGACTGCAGCAGTGTGATTTGGAAGGAAAATCAGTCACTACTTCAGTCACCAGTGGTGATCAGTTTAGGGAGCTGAGTGGTAAATTACAGGCAGGTTAGGACTCCAAGAACACCCGTGACCCTGTGAAATGCTGGAAAGAGAAAAGTTGCAGTAACAGTAAGACTCAGATCTCATCTAACTGAGCATGAGTATCTCAAGGTGAAATAGCAGAAGGAGAGGAGGCGGGAATATTGATTTCTGCCTTGCAAAACAGACAACAACGCCTACTTTTTCATAGCAAGAATTTAACCATTCGCTTTAATGGGCCAGTCTGTGGTACAGTGGGGGCTTGGTTTCTTTGTGCACAGTCTAGAGGGGAATTCATGCTGAAGTTGTTTTTATTTTTTTGTAACCTTGAAAGAGAGCCATTAGCAAAATTTTACCCCCAAACAACTCCATGCTGCTTGTAGGGGCAGCATGAGTGGAATCTGTCCATGTTGCTGGCCTGTTGTGCAGCAGGCGGGTACCCTGAGCAGCTGGATGCTGGAGGAGCACTGCTGGAAGGCACAAAAAGCCCGTTATGTCAGGGGAGCTGCTGTATGTGTTGGCGACAGATGACTTCTTCTGTCTGTCTGAGGGCAGACTTAGCCTCCTATTTATCCTATGAGAAGGATGCTTCTAATGAGAGGTGCTTTCTTCATCTGGTCATGGCTTTCTCAGAAATGTTGCTTTGGGAATGAAATTTTGTTTGCTTGGTTTTACACCATGGAGGTGCACATGTGTGCCCTGGCTCTGTGGGCAGGCAGCACAGAGAACGTGGCTGTGTGGCTGTGTAAGGGGGCTTGGTGGCTTGTACCAGGCTCAGCAGGTGGCTGAAAGGAAGCAGGAGGTGAGTTTGGCAATTTTGTGAGTTGCTGTCATGTCTGTTCTCATTGATGTCAAAGATGGCCATACACATACAAAGGGAGTGTAAAGACATGGCTGAGAATCTTAAAAGGCTCAAGGGTCAGGCAATTCCAAAGACAAATTTTCCTGGCAGGACCACAGCATTCAGTGTGTTAGCAGTTCCCTGTAAAGCATGGGGACTGTGTGGTGGAAGCAGTATTCCTGTGCAATCATTGGTTCTGAAGTCTTCTCTGTGCCAAAATTTCCCACCTTTGTTTGGTATGAATTCATATTTTTCATGTGTTGCATGAGCATATGCTTCCCCAGATTCTGTTTACCTGATTTCCCTTCTGAATCAGTATCTGTTCTCTCCCTCTTTTTCTTCTCCCTGTTTTTTTTTTTTTTAATCATAGGAGATAGAGCTGAGCATTTATCTCTATGGCTGCATGATACTTGCCTCATACCTGCTTATTGACTTGAGGAAAGACTTTCTAAACAGGGTAAGAGCATCCTGCAACTGGAATCTTTTAATACACGGGATTTGTTCATCGCATTAGAGTTTTTGATGGGAGATAATGTCTTCAAGTGGGCAGATCAACTATAAGTCTCTGTGGATGTCCAGAAGAATATTTTAACCACAGGCACAGTCCCCAGCCCAAACCTGATTAAGGCTCAGATTGTTTGGGTGCTCTTATGAACAGGAAAACACAACTGTTTTTCTCTTTTCAGTGCAGACAGGAAAGCGAGAGCAGGGCCTTACTTGCCCAGGTGAATTTGCCATCATCTGCACACTGTTGCCTTGGGGTGATGTGCAGCCAGTGCTGGTCAGATCTGTCAGCCAGTCTCATTCCCAGCACATCTCCATGTCTTGTGCAGCCAGCTGGAGAGTAGTCGTTGCTGAAGGTGATTTACAGGTAGTTTTTTTCACCAGCAGTGGGGACAGAAGTGGGGTTTGCATATGTGTGTGTTTTGGGGGATGTGTGTGACTTTATGTGGAAATTGATGTTGGTGTGAGTAGAGAGGCATTTCCCTCCTCTGGGAGGCTGTGAAGTCCAACCCCCAATGGGATGCAGAGGGACTGTTCACACAAAGTATGTTAAAAATATTCTCTGCTGGTTTGCAGGATGAAGGCTCAGCAAAACTGAGGAGACTCGGGTTAATGTCTAATACTAAAAGAAACTGAACAAGAAAGAAAGCCACAACAATCTCTCCCCCTCCCCCAGGCCTGATTTCCTAATCTTTTAGGAATGATTTACAATAAATAAAAGATTTTCTGAAAGAAGGTTTTTTTTCCAAGTTAACAATAGAAGTTAAAATACCCCTCCCTGTGGTCCTTTCCCATTTCTTTCACACTGTCCAGCTTTAGACTTCATCCTGCAGCAGGATTCATGAAGGCAACTCCCCTGTGCCCATGCAGAGAGATCAGGCGGTATGCAAACCATAATCACCTGGATTCCTTACAGAAATGGGTTGTTTCCTTTCGAGAAGGCTCATTAGAGCATGCAGCAGTGTAAACCTGAAAGCTTGTAAGAAAATGGTTTCATAGAGACTGATCTCTCTTGTCCCACAGCTCCTCTGATCATTTACACGGGAGCACAAAAGAGGGCAAAAAACTGCCAAACCTAAAGCAAACAAACAAAGCAAAACATCCTCCTAATGGTGTGTGTTCTTAATTTCCAACAGTGATGGTGTTTTACACCCACTTTGTGCAGGTGTACACAAATGCAGGTCGGGAAGCAGTGTAGAGAGCAAAGCTCTTAAGGAGTTAGTGGAGCTTCCCTGCTGGAAGGTTATAATTGCACTGAAAGAGGGAAATCTTGCCTCGGCAGACAGGAAATCTGTGATGCAATTTCAGCACAGCATTGCTAGAGATAGAATAGCCCATAAACTAAAAAAAAAAATTGTAGGGAACACCTTGCATGGCCCAAATGTGCCATGTCAAAGCTAATAGCAAGGGATCCCATGGCTGCAGAAGCAGTAGTGAGGGGCTACATGGTGTACGGTGTTGACATCCTTTACCTGTGAGGAGACATGCCCGTCCGTGATCCTGGGTATAGGGCCTGTTGGGAGATTCTTCTTACTGCTGACAGCTTTCCTTGAGGCAAGGTTTTTAAAAACATTATTGATTGAAAAGGCCCAAACTCCTGTTATATTTGAGGTGGAAGCATTTCATGTGGAATGACCGTGTGTGTGGTTCAAGAAGGCTCCACTTCAGGCAGTCCATGGTCAGGAGCAGGGTGTGACTTCAAAAAAGGGTACTGAGGATCCATGTCTCCATTTCACCTTCCCTCAGTCCCCGTCTTCAAAAGTTCCTGTTCCTCAGATGTTTCCACCTCCTCCAGTTGTGCCAGTTCAGCTGCTTGGGGGGATGAAATCGACATCAGGGCTTGTCTGGTGTTAAGGTTTTGTTCTCTTTAGTAGGGCTTTTAAAAAAAAGTTGGATCGTTTAAACAGCTCACCTATGCATGTAGCTACATAAATAGTTTAACTGGCACAAGTGAGCGGCAATAACTGAGAGAGCATGGCAGGATCCTCTAAAACTGGGTCTGCTGCAGATGGAACAGTGAAACAGAGCCACAGCCCTACACGCTCTCAATGTTATTTGCATGAGTAGCTCCATTGTGCTTCAGTGGGACTCTACTTACACATGTAAAATTAAGTGTTTGCAGGGCCAGGCCCTTGAAGAGAATAAAAGCCACGATCGGGGTGTGCCATGCTCTGAACCATGTACAGAAAGTGTCATGCAAATGTATTTTGCTGGCTGGGCTATCTTGTTTGATCTGTCTGCTCCGAAGAACCAGAGCTCCTGTGGCAACTTTCCTTAGGCTTGGGTTGCTCTAATGGAAGAGGGCCCTGATTTTGAATAGACGGGCTGATCTCCTGCCCTCGCTGCAGACAGGGAGTTGTGAGGAGAGCATACGCAGTCTGGTGAGAGCTGTAATGCTTCCAAGATGTTCTTGGATTTGCCGGAGTGCTCTGAAGAGTCGGGACAGCTGGTTTCTCTGGGACAGCTTTTATGAGCTTGGCCAAGGGAGGGCAAGGTCCCAATACAGGGGGCTGCTCTCGAGGCTGGTGGGGACAGTCCCAACATCTGGGGCTCTGCTACCTGAAATCCCGACTTACAACCAGTTAGGATCGTTTTGGAGCCTGTTGTTGTCATTTCCCATGGTAAAACCCTTCAAGGACAGCCTTGGGAATTCACTGCTGTGGCGGATTCCCAAAGGTGGTGGGTGAAGCAGCAACTTAACTCTTGAGAGTGAAGCAAACCACCTTGATTGCTGCTCTCCGGAGCCCCAAAGAGAGGAAGGAAGAGACTTAAAGCCGTTGGAGGGGAGAGGCTTGGTGTGGTTATTTGAGACCGCTGCCTGCAGAGTTGCACAGTCATTTATAACTGTTTGAAATGTAGGGGGATGGGGTCGGGGGGATGGGAGGGGAGTCGAAGGAACCACAGCATCTGCAAACTAGTAGCATTTTGTGCTCGTTTTCCCCGTCTGACTCCTAAAGGGACCAGGCAGGGAAGTACTGGGTTGGAGGAGGGAGGAGAACAAAAAAGGCAGTTCGCTAACTCCTTGTATTTTATCACTGCTGTTCCATGTGTCGGGATCGAGGCACGAGTAGGATTTTCAAAGGTACCTTTGGAAAATGGAAGTTGGGTGCCTGGCTTCCTTAGGCTCCTTAGAAAAATCCCAGCCTCTACTGCCCAAGGGCAAACAACTTCCTTTTAAGCAAACCACGATGGGGTTCCTGGTGGCAGTGAGAGTGGGACTGTATCTTCTGTGGGAAGCACTGTGAGGTACATTCTCTTCCTTGCACCATGTTGGACTGTCTGGCCAGCATGGTGGGATGCGTGAAGGACAGGAGGAATTGCAGGTGTAGCATTAAGAGATCCATATCAATGTAGAAATGGGCAAGGTTTAAACATCGTGTAGAGGAGAGTGTGGAACCGATGGCAGCAAAGGTGGTGGTTCCAGTTTCACCGACACTTCAGCTATAAAAGGTGCTGGCCGCGATCACTGGAAAGATGCAGGTGGGGCTGGCGTCAGTGGGTGGAAAGACTTGTCAGAGACCAAAGATTTCCACCTTCGGGTCGTGGATCCTGGGAACTTGTAGCCCCAGGGACTTGTCTAGAAACGGTGTTAGTAGGCTGGAAGTCTGTCCAGCGGAAAATGCTTCGGGTCTCTGTTCTGTAAACCAGAAGGCACTGAAACCCCACCGTTAAGAAGTGTGTCCCTGAAGAAAGAGTATCTATCTGGGGTAAGAGGTGATAATTAGCAACTGTTGCAGTGCTCAGGAAGCTGTAGAGTTCTTTAACAGTGTTTGCAAGTGGTCAGGGACAAGGGGAGGAGAAGAGAGGGACAAAAAGAGAAAAAGGGATTGAGGGCTGAGCAAAGAGAGGAGGTGGTTTTATCTGCCAAGAGCAACGCCCAGCGTGAATGTTGCGCTAAAAGGGTCTTCTTCCAAAGACTTGAGTTACTTAAAAGTGGGAGTTGGACAAAGAATGGGTCGTTTGAGGATAAAGGGGGAGGGAGGACACTGCATTTCTGTTCACTGATGTTGTATTGGCTAAACAGGTTATTCAGGCAGCACGGATAAGCAAAACTGATCCGCTGACTTTCTCTGTTCGGCTGCATCGGTGTGCCACCGGTGGCTTGGAAACCTCTTCCTTACAGCCACGAGATCGCCCATTTTAAGAACATTTTGTGGAGGTGAAGGAGAAGGATTAGTGGATGTTGAAAGCCGTCTTTTCACAGAGTAAGTCTCAGGCTGAAAAGGGCGGGGTATTGCTGCAAATCTTCAAAACTCTTCACTGCCAGTTTGAAACCAAACTACATTGATGTCTAATCCCCCAAACACGGAGCATTTGTCCAGGATGGGGCCCTTGAGCATTTTTAGGAGTTGATAGGTTGTGTCTGTTTGCCATTACTGCCTGGTCCCTCCCTGTTCAGTTCCAAGCTGCTGCTTATCCTGGCGCTTTCTCTCCTCAGAAGAAAGCCCTCAGGTCGCTCGGCGGGTGGGCAGTCGGGGTGCTCAGCCCCCGGGGAGGAGGGACGCGCTTCTCCTCCACTAATTCCCCCCCCCTCATCCCGCGTTCCTCGGAAACATGTAGAAGGAAGGGACATGTGCCAGCAGCCCGGGCCGCTACACGACGGTCCAGCGGCTTCCCCGGGCCGTGCCATCGGGCTGGCGGCGATTCCCGGTGGCCGCCTCGGGTCCCCAGGGCGCGTGGAATTCCCCTCGCGGGGGGGGTAGCGAGGCTGAGGCGGGGGTACCACGGCAGCGGAGTGGGCCTGGGCGGCCGGTGCCGAGAAGGGCGGGCAGGGCAGCAGCTTGGGGCCGGGCGGCGCCATCCCGTATCCCGCATCCCGCGGCCCCTCAGGGGCCCCGCGCGCCGTTTCCGTTAAGGGGGTACCGCCGTGGGGGGGGGGGGGGGGGCGCAGGGTGGGGGCGGGCCCCCCGCGAGCGCCGCCTCAGGGGAAGCGCGAGGGCCCCTCCCCGGCCCCACCGGGGGCGCCTTCCCTGCGGTACCTGGCGGGCACCGGGAGCGCGGGGAGCGCCCTTCCCGCCGCCCGGGGAACCGGGGGAATGGGGGCGACTCTCGGCGCCCGACTCGGCGGAGGGGAGTTTGGGGTGGAGGGGGGAAGGGTGGCAGGGGAGGCGGCCCCTTTAAGAAGAGCCCCGGGCGCGTGGTGTCTTTAAAAGAGGAGGAGGGGGCGTGGCCGCCGCGGGGCGGAGGCCGAGTTATGTTAATGAAGGGGCGTGGCCGCGAGGCCGAGGGTAGCCTGTCTCTTTAAGAGCCCGGCTGGTACCACCGTGCGGAGAAGGGGGAAGGGCCGCAGTCCCCGCCCTCTGGCCGGGGAGAGGCGGGGCGGGGGGGCCGGGCGAGACCACTGCGCGGCGCGGGGAGCGAGAGGCGGTCCCGCCGCCGGCCGAGTGAGTAGCGGACGGTACCATTGCCGGGGCGGGGCGCGCGCGACGGGCGGTACCATTCCTCTCTCCGCGGGTTGCGGGACGCGGCGGGAGGGGGGCGCGGGGGGGGGGAGGAAAGAACCGGTGTGGGGAGAAGGCGGGGGGGGTAGCGGGCGGGGGGAGCGGGAGCGAGGGGCTGCGCTGGGCGGTACCATGTGCGCGGGGAGCGGGGGGGGGAGGCGCCGGCGGACAATGGAGCCTGTGTGTGTGTGCGGGAGGGGGACGGAGCCGCCGCGCCGCCCCCGCCGGCCCCGGGCTGAGCGCGGTGAGTGCGGGGCGGGCACCGGGCACCGGCACCCGCACCGCCCGCCCCAAGTTCGGGAGTTGGGGGGGTCCCGGGGGCGCTCCAAAGGAGGCGGCGAGGGGAGCCCAGGGGTTGCATGGGGTGCCTGGGGGGCTGTGATCCATGGGGGGATGTGTGGGGAGCAGGGGGTGCTCTGGGAACTCTGCTCCTTGGAGGGATGTGCAGGGAGCAGGGGATGTGCTCCGTGTAGGGATGTGTGGGGAGCAGGGGATACCTGGGGGATGTGCTCCATGGAGGGATGTGTGGGGAGCACGGGATGCTCCGGGAGCCGTGCTCCGTAGGATGTGTGGGGAGCAGGGGATACCGGGGGGATATGCTCCATGGAGGGTCGTGTTGGGAGCAGGGGATGCTGCGGGAGCTGTGCTCCGTGGAGGGGTGTGTGGGGTATGGGAGGTATTCTGGAAGATGTGCTCTGTGGGGAGCAGGGGATGCCTGGAGGATGTGCTCCATGGAGGGACGCGTTGGGAGCAGGGGATGCTGCGGGAGCTGTGCTCCATTGAAGGAGGTGGGGGGCATAGGGAATACTCTGGGAGGTGTGCTCCTTGGGATGTGTGGGGTGCTTTGGGGTGCACTGGGAGCCCTGGAGGTTGTGCTGTGTGGAGCGGCACATGGAATGCAGTGCCTCGCGTTGTGGTGCAGGGGATGCCCCGGGGGCTGTGATGTATGGAGGAATGTATGGGATGCCGTAGGAGATGTGCTGGGAGGAGGCATGTGTGGGCTGTCCTGGGTCGCGGTGTGGTGCATTGGATGCTCCAAGAGCTGTGCTCTGTGGAGGGATGTGTGGGATGCTCGGTGATGCGGGGGATGCGCTGGGGCTCTCTGCTGTGTGGAGAGGTGTGTAGGGCACTGGGGCTGTGCTCTGTGGGTGCAGCACGGTGGTGATCTGTGCTGTCCCGAGGTGTGTGGGGCACTGGGGCTGTGCTCTGTGGGGCTGTGGGGGCAGCACGGCGGTGATCTGTGCTGTCCCGAGGTGTGTGGGGCACTGGGGCTGTGCTCTGTGGGGCTGTGGGGGCAGCACGGCGGTGATCTGTGCTGTCCCGAGGTGTGGGGGGCACTGGGGCTGTGCTCTGTGGGGCTGTGGGGGCAGCACGGCGGTGATCTGTGCTGTCCCGAGGTGTGTGGGGCACTGGGGCTGTGCTCTGTGGGGCTGTGGGTGAAGCACGGCGGTGATCTGTGCTGTCCCGAGGTGTGGGGGGCACTGGGGCTGTGCTCTGTGGGGCTGCGGGGGCAGCACGGCGGTGATCTGTGCTGTCCCGAGGTGTGGGGGGCACTGGGGCTGTGCTCTGTGGGGCTGTGGGTGCAGCACAGCGGTGATCTGTGCTGTCCCGAGGTGTGGGGGGCACTGGGGCTGTGCTCTGTGGGGCTGTGGGGGCAGCACGGCGGTGATCTGTGCTGTCCCGAGGTGTGTGGAAGTGCCTTCGGGCCGAGCTGTGGAAGGGGACAGTGTTGGGTGGACTAGAGAGGTGGTTGTGAGATTCCAATCTCAGTGAGGGGCTGGGACATCGGATGGGAGGGGCTGTTGGATTGGGAGTGAAGACTGGCCTAGGAGAAAGAAGCTGGTGTAAAAGTGGGGCGGGAGCTGTGTGTGTAAACTCTGTGGTTGGGCTGAAGTGAGGGGCTGGGGCACAGGGATGTAGGTAGTGGGATACACTCCCTACATGCAGTGAGAGGGTGGGAGATAGTGTGTGGGACATTAGATCACCTGGGACATGCTGTGAGGAAGGGATGGGGGCTGTGGTGCAGGAAGTACTGAGCTATGGGCATCTGTAGGAAAAAAATGTGGAGAGCTGGGTGAAGAAATGAGTATGAGGTTGCTGGGGAGAGTGGGGAAGCATGTGAGGAGTTGTGATTTTAGTCATTGTAAGAAAGAGATATGGGAGTGGGATTGGGGCAGCACTGGGTGCCAGAATATGAGCTAGGAAGTGCTTTCAGCAGGAGGGAGGTGGTGCGCATGGTCATGAGGGAAATTGTAGGGCTCCAGAGCTGGGAAGCAGTGTGGATGGATCAGGGGAGCAGGAATCCAGGGAAGCTAAGCCTGTAGTATCAAACTAGTAGGTGGGATACCAAGTGTGGGAGGGATCTTGTATATGGGGATTGTGGGGAAGAGCAATATCTGTCAAGGCAGGGGAAATGTGTTTATTTGGAAGGATTCCTACTAGGTATAGAGGAGAGGCTCTGTGTCTGTATGAGAGAGAGTCTGTGCTCTGGCTGGCTGCAAAGGGGGAAGAGAGACTAAATCTGAAGTTCCATGAGGTTAAGGGTTAGATTATGAGAAAAAAAAAATAATAGTAGAGACCCCAAAAGCTTAGGGAAATGGTGGGACAGGTGGATGCATGCAGGCAGCAAGGCTCCACTTCTTGGATGAGAACCCTGTATTTCTGTGTTGTCCAGCTGCCTGTCCCCAGGTTCTCTGTGTAGCTGATGGGTCTAAAAAGGCCTCTGAAGATGGAATGTTTGGGATTTGGAAGGTGGATTTTACTCAGGGAGGGTAGACAAAGCATGAGGAGACAGATGGGTAGAATCTGATGTGACAGTCAATTGTGGGTTGCTATTTGGGTGTAAAATATTAAGGTGGGATGATTACATGATTAGTGCTTTAATAGTAAACTACATGAGAAATCAGAAAATTGTCATGCAGCAAAGAAAGAATGAAATAAGTGTCAGATGGGAGCTGGTTGTGGAGTGATTCAAATCCCGCCAAGGTGAAAGGAAAGATGCATATATTCTTCAGATGCTAGACCCAGCATGGACTCTGAAGCTGGTCTGGAAATAGCCATGAACCTCACTTTTGGGAGAGAAACATCAAGTCTTGTAGCCCTTACCTGGTAAAGTAACACCTTCTCCTTGGTCTGGGCAGAGAAGAAAGGGTTGTGCCACGTCAAGTTTGTCTCCTTAAACCTCCTTGTTGGTGACAGGATGATTTTTCTGTCAAAACACAGTTGGAGGAAGCGGGGGAGACAGCTCTCTCTGTTTTTAGGGGTTCCAGTAACATTTTTATTTTCCTTGAAAGTATTTTGTCCTCGGTATCTCTGTGAAAAGCCCACACAGACATTGGATGCTCTGAAGGATCCTTAAATGTTTTTCCTCAGGCTTTAAAAGCATGAGGAAAAAAAGTGATGCAGATTTTTTTTTTCTGTTTTGTTGGATTACTTGATCAGTGATTGCTCGAGATATTACAATAACAACCATTGGAAAGCTAGGCAAGGCATTATATGAAATCAAATGGAAGAATTAACATACTTAAAACAGCTTTATTCCCACTTCTTTTTGTTTACCTCTCCTGCTTTCTCTGAGGTCTGCCATGGCCAGTCTCTGGCTGAGGTGGGGTGTTACAGGTGTGGAACCGGGAAGTTGATCGGGGCACACACGCACAGTCGTTTTGTGTCCATCCCGCAGATGGACAGAGGAGCTGTGCTTGCAGGAATGCACACTCTTGCATCCCATGGCACAGGGATCTGCTTTCTTGCCTGAACTACAGGGGTTGTTTTCCCGAGGTTTTATAGCCATTTTGGACAAGTTGGCATGATGGCTCTGTTATGCAGTGTGGATTTTTTTTCTTCTAACAGTGATCTCCAAAGAGATTATATTTAATGAATGTGTCCTTTTTTTCTTACTCAGTGCATAAAAATGGCTCAAGGGCTCATATTCTTTCCCTGTCTCCCTTGCTGGCCTCTCCTCAAACAACAAAAGAAAGGCATCTTTCTTTTTTTGACTTGGAGATTTAGCAACGATGTTAGTTTTGGGATTTTGGAATTTTCTCAGTGGGGCAAGTGCGTTTTTGTTTTGTTTTGTTTTTTTTAATCTGTTTTTTTCTTTTGGGTCGGGATTTTATTGTGGAGAGGGGTCTGGGGATCTTGGGTCTCACTGCACTTGTGTGAACTCTTAACACCTTAATTGAAGGGGTGGAGATGCTGAATCACTAACAAAGACCTCCTTTATCCAAAATGTTAATCAATCATTGACGTTAAATAAGTGTGAACAAAACCAAGCAAAAAAAACCCCCACCCTAAACAAGTTTTTGTGTAAGTCCCCCTCCCATTCAGCTGCTCATCTTTGGTCAGGTTAACGTGATAAATTCTTTTGGGAATGTATTTTGCCTGTGCGCTTGATTTTTGCAGTGTTTAGTAAAAGTTCTGTTTATGACTACCCAGTGTAGTTTTCCCAATACAGATTGTTTAGCTCCTAGATGTCTAAAGAGGTTCTGGGAAAAATTGTGATTTGCTCTGGTGTGGGGGAGTAGCTGGACTATGATAGTAGTGTTGTGACCATCTTTTTGTACACTATTTTTTTTCTTGTTTGTTTTGGGGAGTTATTTTGCTTTTCTCTCTTGTGATGACTTAATTTGTTTATTGGTCAACACAATCTTCTAAGCTAGGCAGGACCTGAATTTTAATGTGAAAGAAAATAAATAGCTTTCTGGTCATACAACCAGAAACTTTGTAGATATCTTCTGGATATTATGAATACAAAGGATGTGGACTCTTTCTTCCCTGTGCTTTCCCCTTCCTCCAACCCCCCCCCCCCTTACATTTCATCTTTACAGTTCATGTGCTTGGATTGTTTTCAGTTAGGGTTAGTCCACAGCCAAACTGCGTTTGTCACCAAATATCCAAATATAGAAACTGAGGCGACTGTAAGCCACAAGGCTAAAATATTCATATACTACAGCTTTTCTGAGCAGTTTATATGTTTGATGTGGATAAGAATGGAGTACCTTTGATCCATATTTCCCAGCTATTCAAAGGCTTGCTACTCTGCAGCACATTGACTTCCCATACCTTTTTCTACATGTTTCTTTCTAGATGTTGTTTTTTCCTCTGAATTCTTGACGTGGTGTGTCAATTCTCTTGCCTCACAAACTGTGCCTATGGCTTAGGAATTTTGCTGGTCTTTTATAAATTCAATAGGAAAAAACCCCAACCCCAAACAGTAACAAAAACTTTATCCTGAGAAGCAATTACACTCAAATGAGTATTCAAACTAATTTTATCTTAAATGTGAGCTGTGCTACCTTGCAGGGCTTTTTCTCTTCTGCTTTGTAGAAGTTTGTCAGAATTTCTTCATAGCAATACAAGCAGCCTTCATAAAATCCTTCTAACTCGTTTGTGTGGCCTTGGACTTCACAGAAATCTCTGTGCCTCCCTAAGGTCTGTGGTCTGTTTACACAGATATGAAGTCCTTTAACCCAGCAAGTTTTGCTGTGGGCTTGGATTTCCTGCTTACAAGCTCTGCTGGAGTCCCTCTAGTCTTCCTGCTGGCAAAATAAAGGTGTTAACTCAGTTTTTCAGAGCAATTTGTGAATGGAAGGAGATTTCATTGCCGAATTTTTGTTCAAGCACTGCTCTGCCTATTGAATTTAAAAGAACTTTCCCCCTTACTTGTCTGTTAGGTTTTTTTTTTTACTGCTTTAAAAGTTTAATTGTTTTGGAGCTTGACCTCCTTTGTAGTAGGCACTATAGAAGTCCAGAAGAACAGGAACTTTATTCATAATTAGGAAGTCCAGATAATCTTGAAGAACTTGAACAAAGAAAATCGATCTGTTGGGAAATTTCTGAAGGGTTGCCTTTAAGAACATGCAGGCTCATAAACGCTGTTTAGCAACAATAGGTGACATTTAACGTGCTGAATCCAAGTGAACTGTTCCAGTGTTAACTTTTGATTTATATTTTTGAAGAAGCAGGGGTGTGCGTTGTGCTGCACCCTTACCTGTGGGCTGAGCTGCCCTCTGTTCCTATTCCTGTGAGCTCTTCCTTCAGTGCTAGAGCTGGGTTTTGAGGAGTCCGTGGTGCTCATCTGTTTTGACTCTGCACCACCCTGCTGTGTGTGCTGGTGCTGCTGTTTTGGAGCAGCTGGATGCTGGAACAGATCAGGGAGCTGATCTGGATTAGAAGTAGTCTGGCAAAGAAATGATGATACTTAGCCTGCATCAGTTTGCCAGACTGGTTTGCTGTTTGGCCATGGGCACATCAGACAGTGTGGTGCAGGGTGGGAGTAAATATTGGTACCAGCAGTTCTCTAAGTTGGCAATGCTGCCAAAAGGAATGCTCATCTAAGTGTATAACTGAGAGTCTGCTAAACTTGCTAAATGTTTTTTACACCTGTTTGTTACAGCTTCCCTTGCCTGAGAACAGTTCCTCCAGCTTACCTTGTTCTTTTTGCCAAAAATCATCTCTGAACGTATATGCAAGGGATCAGAAGAGAAGCCCTCTTTAAGAAGCTTTAAGCAGGGCCAACAGAAGAGTGTGGTGGCTTTGCTATGGAAGAGTTTCTGCTGCCTCAAGACTTTCTAATGATACAGAACATGTACTGTAAATTGATGATAGACTATTTAGTATGGTTGCAATTAAGCAGTGAAACTCATGCTGTGAGAATCTTGCTGAGGAGCAAGAATTCAACAAGAGTTAAAAAGCATCAGATGTCTTTAAGAATATGAAGAATATTCAATTATCGTAATCAGTGGCAGTAGAAATTTTGGAAGAGGTATTAAGCTTGTGGTCTAAACCTTCTTTTTTATTCTGCTCTAGCAGTTGTGCTTCTATATCTGGAAAGGGAGGGGTGGAATAGCCTGTTGTGCCTTGGGTTTGCTGCATGGTTCTCACACCTCTCTGGAAACTTGATTGAGAACCAGTGTATGAGATGTGCCATAGACTTCTGGTTGGATCCTGGTGAACCATCCTGAAATCTGGTCTGAGTTACTAAACTGTGGCTATCGTGAAGTGAACTGCTGCCTCACAGCAGTTTATTCCCACTTTATTCCTACTTCTGTGGGCTGTTGTTACATATTCTTTTGCAGAGTTGAATCTGAGCACTCTGGTTTTGATCTTCTTTGACAATACTAATTGAATTTATTTTAAATACTGTTATGAAATTGCAGTTAACTATATCTGAAGAATGAATGTTCTCTTTAGAGAGATCCGTTTTTTTCAGACAGACTTAAAAGCAGAAGTGGGATTTTCCATGTTTGGCCTTCAAGAAGATGCTTGTGGAATAGGGAAAGGAGATCAACAGTGGACCTATAAGGTGGTTGGCCTGTTTGTTTTTTAAAGCCTAGGCAGAATCAATGAAATCCTTTTGAAGGAAGGAAAAAGTGCCTTTTACCACTGACGCAATTTCTTTCAACAAAGAAAGATGGAGCAATGTCCTCTGAGATTTCACTGAAAATTGGGTGCTGTAGTCTTGAAAACAGTGCTGGTTTTACGTGCTCCTTAGTGGTACAGTCATTGGCATAAAGAGTGGATGAGATACACAATAATTTAGCTGCATATGGAATCGAGGGAGAGCTTGCTGTTACTGTATTGAGTTCAGAGCAGTTGTTGTTCAGGCTCAGATAGCCATGCAGCTGCCTGTTCAGCTCCTAGCACTGGCAATTACTCTGAGCTGGGTGTCTTGTTTTCATGGCTGTTTGGCCTCTTAAGAAAGCAGCGCTGGTGTGTTTTTTCCTCCTTGGCTTTCTGGTGAGGCTTTGTCTGCATACCAGCAGAGCAAGAGAGCTTCAAATCACTGACCCACCTTGTCACTGATGGTCTTCGTGTGCCTGTGGTTGTCCTCTGTGCCTTCTGAACAAAAGGTGCAGATATCTGTTTTACCTTATCAGTGGGGTGGCTGGGGCCCATGGGCTCTTTTAAAGCCTGGGTTACTTGGATTTGGTGGCAAACTTGGGAACAGAGCTTGGCTCTTAACGTGCCTGTGGTTTATCTACTTGACCATGTTACTTACGCTCTACAAATTGCTTTAAGTCTGTGAGTCTGCCTGTGTATGTTGTGTCAAGCTATCTTTGCCACCTTTGCAGTGTGTGCAGAGTTGTGAAGACCTGAACAAAAATTCTGGTTTAGTGGTTCACTGATAAAAACACTGGGTAAGATCAAGCAGTGCAGACCATTTTTCAGGTTGCTCAGAGCTCTGCTTTCTGCATTTTACTAAACTGACTTCTTCAGGTGTCTTGATATCACTGTTCCACTGCCTGTGAAATGGCAGTGTTCTATCTATGTACCAATCTGGATTCGTTTGAGGATTGATTGGAAATGTATTTGCTGTGTAATATAAAACCAAGTTGTAGCCTGTTGAGGTGAGCAGCCACAGCCTCAACAGGGACAGCTGGTACAATGGACAGTTGAGGCAGTCCTATGTATGGAGAAACTCTTTTCAGAACTTCTGATGGTGGAGTGGAAGTTTTCCACCACATTTTATATGTATGTATGAGAAAAAAAAAAAAGTTAAAAAACTTCAGGTCAAAATGATTTGACAGCTTGTTAACAAGAAAACACTTTCTTCTGCCTCTTGAAAATAATAATAATTATATATATATATATATATATGCATATATACAAAAAAAATTAACCTTCTTGTGGCTGGGGGATAGAAGGTTGAAACTGTCAGGCAAATAGCCACCATCCAGCAGAAATGCTTCTGAATGCTTTAGTGAAAGGCAGCTTTGATTTGACAGTTATGAGGCTTTGAAAATAGCGCTGTGTTTATACAGCTCAGTAAATACTTTGAAGTGCGTTAGGCTGTGCTGTACATGCGTGGCTAACTAGAGGAATATTAAATGCCTACATCTTGTGTTGAGTGAGGGAGGATCCTGCAGCAATTGGAATTGCATGCTCCTCATACTTTTATAAGATCATGTCAAAGCAGTAGATTTGATAATAGACCTGATTATACAATTGCTTAATTTCTTGTCAAAATAACATTTTTACATGCAGTGTTCTGAGATCTTTGAGGTGACCTCATGTTATTTATCAAATGTCAGTTTTTCATCCCAGCAGCTTTGATATAATCATGTAGCATCGTGGAGTACTGTGTACATGCAGTTTTTGCTTGCTGGAGTTCTTTGAAGTGCCTTACTCCTTAGAAGAGTCATTGCTGTTTGGAAGATCCTGCATTTAATAACTGGGGAGCCAGTATGGAATCACTGCACTGTGTCACTGAGGGTCGTGCTCCCTCTCACATGCCTAATGTGGATCTGAAAGCAACGGAATGAGAGGTTCGGTGCACCAGGGACAAGCACACCCTGGCACACATTTTACCCAGCAGAAAGCTGCAGGGGATGTAGTAACTCTTCAGCTCTGCTCCCATGGGAATGTTGGCTTTGTGGTGTTGAGCTCCCCAGATGCCTGAGAACAGCAGGAGGGCTCCTGCAGAGGAGCAGAGTGGAGGGATGACTGGTGGTGACAGTCCTGAACGAAAACTGGTCTGGCAGGCACTGCTGGAAGGTAGTGGTGCTCAGGGGGGCCTTGGAAAAGTGCTCATTTGGGAGGAGAGAGAGCAGAGAGCTGTAAAGGTGAAGGTTAACATGAAGGAAGGTGTATGGTTTGCCCCCAGCAATTCCGACTGGTGTCATGTGTCATGTCCCCTTGCAGCAGAGTGGGGAATTACTGCTTGCTGTAGCCCTGGGTTTTTCTCAGAGAGCTCTGTCCTGTACTGACCCATCTCAGCCCCACTTAGCTTATGAAAACTGACAAGATTGCAGCCCAAGGAGTTGCGCCTGAGGTTTGCTTCTTATCTTTCATTCTGGAAGCCTGTTGAAGGGATGCTGAAAGGGAAGGAAAAAGCACTTGGGTTTTTTCTGTGCTGAACTGATTAGAGACTTGTTTCTCCCAAGTCTTTTGTTTAAGCAGTGTGGTGTTAATACTGCTAGAAGAGCAAACTGCTGTCTCCCTATTCAGTATTTCAGCATATTTTCCCCAGCCCCTTTCAAAAGATTAGTTTCTGTAGAATGGCCTGCTGGCAAGTTTGACACAGGTGTCTTTTACCTGTGGTTGTTCATGCTGATGTCCCTATTTAAAATTTTCAAAAAATAAACCCAGAGAAGTAAGAGGAAGGAGATTGCCTGTGGCTTCTCCTGACTCCTGAAAAGTAAATGAAGTTTTGACAGAAGCCAAAGCTATGAAAGCAGGACATGGAACTCTCATTACCCACTGGACTCCTGCATGCAATGCTGACTGATGCTAAGGCTATTAACTGCTAACATGACATGGAAAGCTGCAGAAGCCTGTCATATGTTAGGGAAATACTGTTAAAATGTTTCTTGAAAAATCGCTTATTGCTCGAGCTTTTGATCTTTATCGGTGTTTACAATAGCTGGGACTCCATGGCAGCCCAGCTGCTGCTCAGGTAGGCGACGCTCCATGTAGGGAGCTCCAAACTCCACTTGTAAAGTACATAGACTGCTCCCAGCACTGCTAACAGAGGTGGAGCTGAAGTGATGTTGGCAGCTGCGCTGGAGTGAGCCAGGGCTGAGCTGAGGTCAGCATGATGTCGTGACAGGGAGCGCAACGTCGTCCCCGACGCCCCAGCTGACCCGCACCTGCCAGTGCCACTGTTGCTGCTGAAGCTGAAATGGCAGGAACACTGAGGGGAAGTGTTCATAATGTTCCTGTAGAGAAGCAGATAGCTGTAGCTTAGGCTTTGAGGGTTTTTTTTAAATAATTTTTCTTTTGGCTTTTTCCCCAGACTGATTTCTGGAACTGTGTCAGAATCTGCCAAGAGCTTGTTCCAGTCCCAAGTGAACCAAGTAGTTCAAGTGTTTTTTACATAATAGCAGATGGGAAATTGAAAAGCTCTCAGTGTTTGTCTGTATACACCTTGAATTTGATCACCAGTATCCGTAAGTGTCTGTCTTCTCCTCTACTTTGGAGAAGGAATTTTACAGAGTCAGAAGCTGTCTAGGACAGCCATGCATCCCCACTGAATTATGCGCTGAAGTGTTGTTAAATACATTAAAAATAAAGTTTAATGGACATACAGTTGTCTGTTTGACAAGAAGTGTTAGTGTTATTCACAACTCTGAAAGTTATGCTTGTGAGAGTAGCGGGCAGCATGTCTGTTGCAAAAGTCTGTTTCAAAATGATTTTTTTGAAGTACCTAAAAAGAGTGATTACTTATACAGCCTTTATATCATGGCTACTGTTAGTTATCCATGTACTTATCAGAAGGAAGAGAATAGTTGCTAGAGATACCAGTTTCTCAGAAAAGGGGATAGTGACATGAGAAACTCATAAAACACTTAATTCTCTGAGCCTTTGAGTTTGTATTGTGCTTTGTCAGCAATTGTCTTCACTGCACATTTTAAAGATGTAGAGCAAAAGATTGGATTTTCTGTGCCCTTTGCTGTTTTGAATAGACTTCAGGAGAGATTTGTTCTTTGGGAAAGGTCCCCATCTGTGGTGATAGGGGCTGGGATGAAGTATGGGAGGAAGGGTGTCTGCACTGTCTTATTTGAGAGGTGTGGATGGGCAGGCAAAGGTAGGCTCAGCAGAGCTACATTGTGTGACCACATGTACTGCATTACTGCATTTGCATGGGCCTGATGAAATATTCTTACAGTTTCTGGGAGGCTTATCCTGTGGTCCTAAATTCTTATATTTAATGGAACAACTCAAGGGAACTTCTCTCCATTTAATGGCATAGAATCTTGCATGCCCTTTTCCTGTCTGTGTCTGTTGCTCTTCAGTGTGCTAATTTTAGGTGAATCTGTCTTTGCTCAACCCCATTCTCTGTGCTTCAGAGCTTGATCTTGTTGTGGACAATAACCTACTCATTTAGAATTCAACAGAAATGCTTACAAACCACCACAGGAGAAGGTATTTTCCCTGTGGAGGTTGCAATGCTGCCTGGTGGAGATTGTGTAGCCCCCACATTCTTGTCACTAAACTTATTTTGCTACAAGTTCTTTATTATTTTGTTTATTCTGGTATAAAACTGTGAACATAGAGATAATCCTGTGCAGACTTTGGAATAGCAGTGATTTCTCTGATGTGGTAAGATGGAATTCTCTGGGAGACTGTGAGAACTTTGTGCATAATTTTTTATTGTTATGGCATGAACACAGGAAAGTCCATATTGTTTCAGGGTAAGTTAGGACCATCTAGAAACTGATGACTGGCTGGGAGTTGCTATCTAATCACCTTAGATGAACAGCTTATCACTACCTACCCTTAGGTATCCAAGTTACTATCTGAAGGTACCTGATGTATTTTCTGCCCTTGTTTACGAAAAAGGGCAGAGTGACCTGGCAGAAGACGGGCACAAATATGTTTCAATAAGCATAAGTATATCCATGCCTTTGCCATCAGTCAGCACTGCCTCCTTTGTGCCAGTACCAGTGAGCACATGGACACCTTGTGGGATGAAACAGGAAAGCTGTCTCCTGAATATTATTTATATCTTCACAAGTGCTGGAAGGGATAGAGTTGAATTGGCTTAGGCTGGTTGAAGTTGCTTTCCTGGGTCCAGTACAGAGCTGGTGTGCAGAAGGTAAGGTTGCATTTTGGACAGACCTATTTGAATGATGATAGATTCAATCCTAGTAGTGCGACAGGCACGTGCTTTATCCATCCCTGGGAAAGGATGAGGAGGACAGCTTTTGCTAGAGAGACAGATTTAAAGGTGTATTTAATAGCCCTTGGTAGGGAGCCCTGTCTAAAAATTAGGACTGCTTTAAAGGATTGAAGTGTCTTGTGTCCCTCTATCCTCAAGTGCCACAGGGAGATGTATGGAGTGTAGAATATTCATGTCATTTTATCTATTTGCTTTTACATGATCTTAAGGAAGTTGGACAGCTCAATAAAAGCTTTGAATAACACTTCCTGTGTCCTCCTTGTTTGCCAGTCGCTCTCCTTATCAATGAAGTGTGTAATCAAGTACTTTATTAAAACAGCAGCTTATTAAAAACTAATGTGCAGCTCAGCTGCAAGTGTGTAAAATAAGCAAATGTTCAACAAAACTGGTAAGTGCAGCACGTGATGAAAACCAGTGGTAGCTCTTGGGTGTAGTGGAGTCACCTTTTGCCAGTGCAGCTATTCTCCCTGTCATGTGGTTGAATGAGGGTCGGAGAAATCGGAGGTGCCCTTCCCAGTAAAAAATGTGCTGAAGGAGCGTGTTGGCTGATTCATTGCCTTGCTCCACCTCTCAGGTCACACAGGGAATCCACTGGTGGATGCACTTGCAGAAGTTTGCTTCCTGGTGTCTGTCAGGATCAGCGGTTGCTCAAATACCTCCTGCTGCTGCTATTCTTGGTTCCTTCTAAAGCTTCTGTTCTTCCCTGAGCAATCCCTTATTCCACTCTCTATCCTTCCTTACCCACTCCACTGTCACAGATACAATTCAGGGTGCAGGCTCAGCTTGCATTCAAAGTTATCATTTGTTTTCTGCAGCAGCATGTCTCCAGCCTTTTTTCTTTTTCCATGCTGATTTTGAGCTCTCACCATCCTCAGTCCAGCACAGACTGACAGTCTCAGAAAGGCCATGGGGAAAATAGCAGTGTGCTCTTTCTTGTATGCAGAGAAAGGTTTCTTGCCTTTAATGCTTCATGTTGCAGTCAGGCCACAAGTCTGATACTTTTATCTACTTGGTATGCCTTTATTTCATCTCTCCACATTCTCCTCCTCAAAGAGGGAGAAAAGACTGAAGTGAATCAGTCATAACTGCAGCTGTTCCTGCTGGAATAGCCATAATGCTGTATACCTCCAAGTACTTGATCACTTGTCACTATCAAGCTTCTTCAGCTTAAGGCCATAAAATAGGAATTAACTAGTTTGAATTTTTTTAAACCTTCTATTTGCAGTGCAGTAATATGGTGGCTGGTTTGTGGAAGTACAGGGGTGGTCAAAATATTTAACTGAAAGGTAAACTGAGATGTGCATTTGCATCTTATTAGTTACTCTGTGGTAGCTGCTTTGTGTGCATGCTCTCAGCCTTTTGCCCTTAAATTCACTGTGAAGCAAACTGCCTTGTGCTGACAGGGCTGAGACCGTGCAGGTGAGAAGCAGAGATGGGACACTAGGGAATGGAATTACAGTGCAGTAACTGGGTAGCCTAAAAGATGGATGGTGCCCCTCTTGCAGTCCTGAGCTATGGTCTGCCAGGCTGTCCTTCCCTGCCAAGTTGGGATTGAATGTTTCAATATTGCTCTGAGCAATGTTTGTGATAGATTCTCTCCATCGTGATGTGTGCTGATGTTCACACGCTTTCCTTTTCAAGGGAAAAGGCGATTTCTGTCCCTGCTCTGGGAGAGGTGTGTCAGTATTGGCACTGGCATAGCTTAGCCTGTATTGTTTCATTGGGTGGGGTGGGGGAAAGGGGAGAGGAGATATAACTGGGTAATTGGGTTCAGGGATGATTGTGCTGCTGTAGTGAGTTTTACTGGATGAAGCAGCTTGTTGCGATAGGTGTTTGTTTCAGCTTCTGTCTGCAGGTGTGACTTGGCTAGATAAGGATGGTCTATCACGTTGATGATTTCATTGTTTGATTTGGCTGGACTGGGTGGAGAATGTAGCTGCATTGTTTGGGACTAGCTTTGTAGTTTGGTTTTGTGAAGTGGATTACATGGCAGCACATTGCTACATTATTAAGGTGAAGCTGCAGTAGATAATAGTTGGAGAATGTTGGAGGGAAGAGAATATACGCAGGCTTTCTCAATACATAACTGGTTGAGCCTTCAGCTCCTGTGTTTCTGTTGGGAGATCTGGTCAGCAGAATGCATTGGGGTTACACAAAAAAATTTTGGTAGTGATTTCAGTTTGCAGTTGTACTTTAACTGCAAGGCTGTCCATGCTGTGTAAATAGCTAAGAGTGCTCTGAGGTACCACACTGGCCCTAACAGTGTGAGTGTTGTCTGGATTCATACTGTCTTGCATCCTCTACAGTTTTCACAGCGGGTGAGGGAGAAGCTGGCAGGTCACTGCTGGTTTTTTTGCTAACCTCAAATTTAGCAGTAAGCTGCTCTTCAGAGCCTGCGTTTCCTTGCACTGCCGAACGTTCAGGCACTTAAACTTGCTTTGGATTCCCTTCCTCCTGTAGGGTATGCAATGATGTGAAGTAGAAGCTGCCAGAGCAGTAGATAGTGCTTCCTCCTTCTAAAACCTGCCTGGTTATCCCCTAGATGTGATTGCCTGGCTTTACCTGATATTTGATGTTTCTGTTTATACATTGTCTGGCTGTGGAGGAGGTTGCATATATGAAGCACAAGGGTTTGGCAGGAATTGTTGGGCGCATTGTGAGGGGAAGGTGAGCCTTTGAAGAGAGATGGGTGCAGAGAAGGGAAGATGACATGCCCAAGCTTTGTGCCAGCTTCTCTAAGCACAGATGAGCTCATGGGAATCCATCTGGCTAAACTTGGGATTGCTAAAGCAGGTCTGCTCTATTTCCCCTCCATGGGCAGTGTGGATCTTCAGAGTCTTCCAGTCTGATGGTGGCTTCTTGGGTGCTGATAAATCTGTCCAGGCTGAGCAGAGGCTTCTGCTTGGTGGTTCAGAGCAGCTTTTGATTTCTCTGCTCCTGTGGTTGAATGCATGGAAGGGGTGTACAGCTTAGCTGTGAGTTCTTGTTTGTGAAACCTTTTCTCTCCTTTTTCCAGGTGACTGTTTTTTGTGAGACAAGTGGTTTGCAACTCATGGCCTCCACAATGAGTACTGCAGTGTCGTGACACCAGGGGTCTTGGTAAGCTACTCGTTGGAAAAACAAGGATCTACTGTATCTCCATGAATGCAGATCCATCTCTTTTTGTCTATGCAGTTAAAGTTTGAATTAATTTAAAGCCATCGAAATTGTAGGCTGCAAGCAAGTGGGGTGGGGCTACATTTTCACCTGTTCTCACCTCCTCTGAGCTTGTAATGATAGTGATGTGGTTACATGATCAACCAGGTCAGGGTGAAAATCCAGCTGAATAGAAATTTTTGTTGTTCTCCTTGGGTTATTTCCCATTCAGATCTTTCCCTGATATGGTGAGAATGAGTAGCCAGCTGAACCATCCCATTTCTCTGCCTGCCATACCTTAAAGCTATCTTGAAAAAAGAGCCTTGGATTTAGCTTTCCAAAATTTCTTGAAAAGTGGTTTGACCATTCATTGTCACTGATTCTACCTCTAATTTTAAAGCAATGATACAGGCTTTGCTATGGTAGAAAGACTCCAGCTGCAAAAATACATTTCTCTAGAGCTTTTCTATTATTGAACCCTAGATTCCTGGGCATATATGTGTTAGAAGTGCATTGAGAAAAATCATGAGACATTCCATTTCACATTATAAAAGATGGTACACTCCCCGTGTGCAGAAATAAGCTGAGGAAGTTGAGTTGCTGTTGTTCCTCCAATTAATATATTGATGTATCCTTTATAGCTCTCTCTGGTAAGAATAAATTTAAACTGAGATTGGAAAACACAGTTCCCTTACACAGCACATCACTTTTAGTATATGGAAGATGTGTTTATAGAATAATAAAAATGTAAGGTTAAAAAATTAAAGGGTTCTCTTCCCATGCCTGGGTGAAGTTGAAAGTTTGGTGATGTCAGGAATACCATGTAGCCAGTGTGTTTGTGCATCTCATCTTCATGTTTTCTCATTGCACTGTGCAAGACTGGGACCCTTGAGACAATTCTCATCTTGTAATAAAAGGTAACATAATATATAAATATCCAAACAGAAAACCTGAGGATTAAGCAACCAGAATACTTAAGTTCATCATGCAGGCATCTACGTCCTGCTGTAAGCATCGAGCTCTGCTCACTTTCATGCTGTTACTCCTGCTCTCATTTTTTTTTAACCTGTAATTCACTGTATTTTCAGTCACACCTTCACCTTTAGTGAGGGTGCAGTAGTTTCACAGAGTTCCACTGGCTTTTACAGATTTGTCAATCTCTCGGAAAGCAGAGTTGCATGCTGTTCATAATGTTACAGTTTTATTTAACAAAACAGACATAAGAGCCAAATTTGCATGCAAAGATAATACAATTTAGATATGTGTGAAGAGATTCTGTCTCCTCTTTAATGTATCTGTATAGAACTAGCTGTAATTGCAACATGATAGTATGAACAATAGGGATAGGGTAACTCCAGCATTGTTCCCAAAATCAATGGGATAACCAGTAACAGCCCCAGAGAGGCATGCCGGGTCCTCAGGAGCGTGTGGCTCAGACTGGAGTTCATCTGATTATGCCTGATAAGAGGCCTTTAAAATGAGACATTTGCTGCAGAAACATTCCCCACATTAATAGGTTCATGCAGCACAGTGGAGATGAGAACAGACAGTAGGATTACTTCTCTGGCTCATTAAGAAGATGTGTTTTAGAGAGGAGAATTTTTATAGGTGATGCAGAACTTCACATAACTAGTGCAGTGTGAATCATATTGAAGTAGAGCAGCACAAAGTCACTAAGATGTGTAACAGCACATCCTCACAACTGTGCGAATTTGGGGAACTGAAAAACCATGGTGCTCAATACTTCAAATTGCTGTTAACTCTACTTGGCCAGAGGTGATTACAGAGTAGCAATGTCTTTTAATCCTCTGGTGTCATCAGCACATAAGCCAATTTTTTGTTTTGAAATGCAGTTTGAACAGTAGTTTCTTCATAAAATCCAAGACACTTCCATCCTAATAAGATTTATTTTGTTTCATTTGGTATACATCAGAAGAAACCACTTCTTTGGTGCTGGGAAGGAATATTGGGAATATTTACATTTGAATAATATTTAACTAGCAATGCTTAATACATTAACAATAAATCTTGGTTAGATTCTAAATTAAGTGGATTTGCATCTGAGTAGGTGAGATGAACAGAAGAGATTTTGTTGAAACATAAACAAGACAGAAATTTGTTCCAAAATAATTTAGCCCAAAGCACATAAACAGTAATGTTCAATAGTTTCCACCTCCAGAAACAGCTTTATGTGCCTTACTGCCTGCGTCATGCATATTGTTTCTTAGAAAGAAGCTGAAAAAGCAGCTGCTTTTTTTGTGCCTTTTTTTTTTTTTTTTTTAAGCCTCAATAATGTGTGGTGTGTTGCTGAGCAAATTTAGCTGGGTACTACTCCAGTGCTTTTTTGACCTTTCTAATAGATATGATGAGTGACTAACCCCTCATGTTTTCAGAGTAATCACACAGAACAGTAACTTACAGGTGGTCAGGAAGGTATTTTATTTTATTTTTCTCCCTTTGTGTAACCCTTAGCACACATCATTGAACATGTGTCTAGGTATATTGGACAAAAGAGACAAAAGATTTAAGCAGAGTTTATGTTCTTAAGAAATATCAGATTACAGCCATTCACAGGGGAATTTTGGATAGCTAAGTCATGTTGGGGATTTGTACTTTCGGCTTCCTGCTGACTTGCTGTGAGGTGTCTTTAAGTTGAGCACGGATGCAGAATCTAAGTGTTCAGATACAAGGTGCTTCCCTGTTTTGTTGACTCCAGAATGATTTGCTTTGGACAAAGGGAAGATGGCTTCTCTGCCTGTAAACTGAATGGCTAGCCCGGGCTGTCTCTGGTCTGAAGTTCACATCTGTCTGAAAGCTCTTTTTCTTTGTCTTCTTGGGAATGGGGGAAGAATTGCCATGCATTGCTTCACACCCGACACATCTGCTTGGGAAGTTCCTCACTGGTTTTCTGTTCTCTCCTTGTGGGGTGGTTTGCAGTGTGCCCTGGAGATGCGAGACTTCCCCTGGGCAGCAGGAGGCACGCATCTAGAGAATGCTGGAGCTGCAGGAGGGAAGTGCCCAGTGCAAAAGCAGCGAGGAGCAAAGAGAAAAAAGGCAAGCAGGCAGCCAGCACTGAGAGAAGCGGGTGGCAGAAAGTGCTTCGACGCTGCCTCTGGCGGCACGCTCCCCAGAGGAACTTGACAAGAGCCCATCTGCGTGTGTGTGAGACTGTGAGCTCAGGATTTCTGTCAATGCATTCCAGTAACCCCAAAGTGAGGAACTCCCCGTCAGGCAACACACAGAGGTAAGGAGAATAGCCTGCAGTCAGCTGCTGTGGCTTGGTGCACATTGCCATCCCTTCTCTGCTGCTGGATTAGCCCAAGTGGTGTTTCCTGGTCCCTCTGTGTTCCCATCAGCCTGCTGAGTACCTGAGCAGTGGCTGCACAGTACTGGTGGTCTTCATGCTTGCAAGGCTCAGGATGAGCTGAAAGCTGTAAACCCATGAGGCGTGGATTCTCCATTCCTTGTGCTCTCCTCCCTTTCACCAGGTGCCTGGATAGGCTGTAGGAGAGTAAACATGCTGTTTCTATTTTGGGTTTTTTTTCCTTTCCTCATCTTCTAATTATCTATTTCCTAAGAGATAGTTGGGCATCAGAAGGTCTCTCGGTCTGTACTTTCACACAAAATGCTTTCTCCATATTATTGGCTTGAACAACCTGAAGAACTGATCAGCCGAGCACTGAGATCCTCTGTGTCAGTCACCAGTGCAGCTGGGCAGCTTTTCTTCTCCACTAATTTGGAAAGGGAAAAATATGAAAGCAAAGCAGTGTCCAGGGATTTTGGATGGTTCTGATTGACAGAATTCTTGAGTTTTGAGTATTTACTCCTAGAGGTTATCTGGAGCTTAACAGTATTTCAGAGGGAGTGCTTCTGAGTCAGATGTCTGTCCAGAGGACAGCTTGTGTGAGACCCACAGTGATGATGCTAGCAAGCACTGTCTGTTGGAAATGATAGTGACGATGCTAAAACAAAATGCAGAAGATCCAATGGCAATGGAGTAAGTGGAGGGTGAGGAGGGAAGGGGTGCCTAATACCTACAGAACTCAGAGGAGCAAAATATTTTTAGGATGCAATTTGCTGGATGGAAGAGGAATGAAAGACTGAGTCTCCTTTGGCAAATTGAGGAGGATTCATTCTGCCCCATTTTGTAGGAGTGTGCTTGGAGATGGTATCCTTCTCTTTCCTTATTCAGGGGCAGGTTGTAGCTGGTTTAATTGTTTTCACGGTCAGAGGTTTGTGTTTCTCTGGCAGCTCGCCCCAATGGATGACGAATGCTGCAGTAATGCTGGGTTTTCCTTGTGCTCCCTGTAGAACTGGATAGGGAGGTGCAAGGGAGGGGTTGGGGGGGGTCTGCTAATCAGAGCTACAGTGTAGTTGGGGTCCAGGAGAATGGTGAGGGGAACTTTATAGTGCCTTGTTTGTTTACTCTGAGCTGGTCTTGGTGTGAGGTGCTTCTCTGTGCACATAGAAACCGTTGTCTTTATTGACAGAAGCGCCAGAGGTGGGTCCTCATGTGACAGCAGTTTCTGGGATCTGGCAGGTCTGTGGTTTGCCCTGGTGCCTTCTTGAGCAATGAGATTCCATCTTGGATAATAACCCTTTCAGGGCATGTTCAAAAAAGCACCTGCATGACTCTAAGCTTGCAGGCATTTTTTATTTGTCAGCAATTGTCTTAGCTTGTAAAGGTGACAGTGGTTGTTTCTGCTTCACTCTAATCTGTTCCTACAGGGCTGAATGAATTAATGGTGTGATTTGTCACTTTTTCCTTTTCTTTCTTTTTTTTTCTCTCTCCCCAGTAGCCCCAAATCAAAGCAGGAGGTGATGGTCCGTCCCCCTACAGTGATGTCCCCGTCTGGCAACCCTCAGCTGGATTCCAAATTTTCCAACCAAGGCAAACAAGGGGGCTCCACCAGCCAATCCCAGCCCTCTCCCTGTGACCCCAAAAGTGGAGGTCACACCCCCAAAGTGCTCCCGGGCCCGGGTGGGAGTATGGGGCTGAAGAATGGGGCTGGAAATGGTGCCAAGGGGAAGGGGAAGAGAGAGAGGAGCATTTCTGCAGACTCCTTTGAACAAAGGGAAGCTGGGACTCCTAATGATGACCCGGAAATCAAAGGTACGTTTGCTAGGGTTCATGTGCAAATGCAGATAATCAGTCGGAATCCTCTGTGAGATGGAGAATTGCTCTGCAAGAATTAATGAAACATCTGTTTGTCTGGGGTTCTCAAAGTTCCAGCCAATGAAGTCTAAAGGTCTGGAAAGCAGGCAAAGAGGAGAGATTGTCATAGCTGGCATTGGTAAATGTCTTGTTCACGCTCGGTTAGAGCCCAGACCTGACTCTGGTGGGAAAGTTCCTTTGTAACTCGCAAACTCCCCCAGAGGATTTAAAAGTACAAATGCAACCTGTTGGTCTCCTTCTGGCCTTTGGCCTTTCAGGAACTGTTCTGTTGTAACTGGGGTTTTAACAATATGCAGGTCTGTTTTGTCAACACAGATACATAACCCGTAGCACCCAGACTGGTAACACAAGCCAGGGAGTTGGGATTTCTGCGTTCTGTTCATGGCTCCAGCACTACCTCTGTGACGCAATGCAAAATCAGACCACATGTTCAGTTGTCCATCTTTGTTGTCCATTTGCTAGGTCACCTAGCTAAGGTGGCTGAGCAAAAGAAAAAGTAGAGTTTTGCAGGAGTGTTTTCATGAGGCAGACATATTTATCTTTGTTCCTACATAAAAGTTCTAAAGTAGTTTTCCTGCTTTTTTATGGGGCCATTAGGGAATTCAAAGAGATCAATTGTGGGAACTGCCACTTTCCATGGAAAGGGACAACAGAGGAGCTTTCTTCCAGTGTTGCTTGAAGGACACCAAGGCTTTAGAGGAAAGATGTGATGTAATAGAAGAGTTGCCTTTAGTGGTGCTTGAGGAAGAAGCAGGAAATTTCAGAGGAAAAAAAGCTCTGATCACTTTCCAGAATTGATTTGCAAAGAGATCCCATGATAGTGATTCCCTTCTTTTCCCCTTTGTCTCTTTCCAGACTGCAATTCTGCTGATCATGTGAAGTCCCAGGAGTCTCAGCACACACCACACTCCATGACTCCTTCAAATGCTTCAGCCCCAAGGTCTTCCACACCTTCCCATGGTCTGACTGCCACTTTGGAGCCAGCAAGTGGGCAGAAGACTCCATCCAAAGTGGTTTACGTCTTTTCTACTGAGATGGCCAACAAGTAAGTAGGTAGCTGCTTGAATGTCTTCTGGGAGCTGGAATTACATTTGTGCTCATCTTTTAAGAGATTATCAAGGGCACTTTAAGGGCACTTTCTGCATCAAGTAGCAAAAAGTCATTACTTGTTTTGGGGATGCTGAAGAGATTGGAGTGGACCATATCCTTACCTTCTTTGCTCTGAAAAGTTGTTTCATTCTCTGAGGTATGGGTATATATATATATTTTTTTTTTTTTGTAAATGCTGGCGGATTTTGTTTTGCAATCCATGCAATGAATAGCAGCCGGGATGGCTTAAACTGAGACATGAACCCTGAATGCAAATGAGTTTGTAGATGTAAGCATTTTCTTTTGCTGCTCATCTAGAGTGAAATATTTGTGGCTAAATCTTTCTCTCTTTTGCCAACTGAAAGATAGAATGGAGGCCGGTTAAGAAAAATTGATTCTTGGTTTCAACTGGATATGTTCATCTGCTTGTCTGTCTTTGCAGGGCTGCAGAAGCTGTGCTGAAGGGACAGGTGGAAACCATCGTGTCCTTTCATATCCAGAACATCTCAAACAGCAAGGCGGAACGAAACACTGTACCCTTGGTAGGGAATACCTGCATGGGGGTGAGAAGGGGAAATCGTAAATGTGTCTGCATCTGGTTCAGAGAGATGGATAATTATTTACACTCTGAAATAAGTTTTAGGAAGACAGACAGCTGTTGTTCAGACTGACTGCAAATAAATGTCTTGGGTCATCCAAAAAAGAGTTAGAGTCTTGCCATATTTGGGTAGTGTATTTCCGTCCTGTAGGTCATGCAGAGCTAGCACAGATGAAAGGGGTCCCTGCAGTAATGCCTTGAGTAAAGTAGGTTTCTGCATTGCCAAGAGGCTGCTGTGTAATTGCTGCATGAAGGCTACCATTCCCTGCACATTTTGGGCTGGTGGGATTGAGATTGGGTATTTTGTTTGCACTGCTGCTTATGTGACATGGCTGTAAGAAGAGCAAGTGACTGAGTGTGGCTTTCTCTTGCAGAATCCTCAGATCACTGCACTTCGGACTGATCCCAAGCCCCTGCCACAGCCCCAGCCCCCTGCTGCCCAGGAGCAGAACCCTCCCCAGAACGCCAAAATGCAGCCGACTCCACCCGTGTCAGCGCCAGTATCCAAACCCACTGGCCCCCCTTGTCCCATAGATCAGGACAGTCCCAGTGTGGAAAGCAAAGTGATGTCTGTGGGCAGCCCTGCCAACTCTACTCCATTGCAGACAGAAGGATTTGGGCAGAGTTCAACCCCCAATAATCGAGCAGTTAGCCCAGTTTCCCAAGGTAGCAATAGCTCTGCTGCAGACCCCAAAGGTCCGCCCCAGCAGGGGTCTGGTGGGGACCCAGCCAGTTTGGGTGAGAATCCCGATGGACTGTCACAGGAGCAGCTGGAGCACCGAGAGCGCTCATTGCAGACCCTGAGGGACATCCAGCGCATGCTCTTCCCTGATGAGAAGGAGTTTGCGGGAGGGCAAAGTGGGGGGCCACCCCCAAATTCTGGGGTGCTGGATGGTCCCCAAAAGAAACCCGAAGGGCCAATACAGGCCATGATGGCTCAATCCCAAAGTTTAGGCAAAGGGTCGGGTTCTCGGACAGATGGAGGGGCTCCGTTTGGCCCTCAAGGACACAGGGACATGCCTTTTTCCCCAGATGAAATGGGGCCTCCACCAATGAACTCCCAGTCAGGAGCCATAGGCCCAGACCACCTGGACCATATGACTCCTGAGCAGGTGGCCTGGCTCAAGCTGCAGCAGGAGTTTTATGAGGAGAAGAGAAGGAAGCAAGAGCAGGTGGTTGTGCAGCAGTGTTCCCTGCAGGACATGATGGTCCACCAGCATGGGCCTCGTGGGGTGGTCCGAGGTCCTCCCCCTCCCTACCAGATGACCCCTGGTGAGGGCTGGGGACCTGGGGGTCCAGAGCCCTTCCCTGAAGGCATGAACATGTCACACTCTCTGCCCCCCAGGGGCATGGCCCCTCATCCCAATGTGCCCGGGAGCCAGATGCGTCTGCCTGGTTTTGCAGGAATGATGAACCCTGACATGGAAGGCCCCAATGTCCCGAATCCCGCCTCACGGCCTGGGCTTTCAGGAGTTAGTTGGCCAGATGATGTGCCAAAAATCCCAGATGGGCGAAACTTCCCTCCTGGTCAGGGTGTCTTCAGTGGCCCTGGCCGAGGGGAGCGGTTCCCCAATCCGCAGGGCCTGCCTGAAGAGCTCTATCAGCAGCAGTTGGCTGAGAAACAGATGGGCCTCCCTCCTGGTCTGAACATGGAAGGCATCAGGCCTGGCATGGAGATCAACAGAATGATGCCCTCCCAGAGACACATGGAGCCTGGGAACAACCCCATCTTCCCTCGCATGCCGGTAGAAGGACCGATGAGCCCATCTAGGGGGGACTTCCCAAAAGGAATACCCCCACAAATGGCTTCTAGCAGGGAGCTGGAGTTTGGGATGGGCCCTGGCAGCATGAAGGGGGACATGGGCATGAATGTCAGCATGGGCTCCAACCCACCCCTGGTCCCTCAGAAGCTGAGGGAGGCAGGAGTTGGGCCGGAAGAGATGATGAAGCTGCGCCCCGGTGTGTCGGAGATGCTCTCCTCTCAGCAGAAAATGGTGCCGCTGCCATTTGGGGAGCACCCGCAGCAGGAGTATGGCATGGGTCCCAGGCCTTTCCTTCCCATGTCTCAGGGCCCAGGAGTCGGTCTCCGGAATCTCAGAGAACAGATCGGGCCTGACCAAAGGACTAACAACCGGCTCAGCCACATGCCGCCACTACCTCTCAATCCCACCAGTAACCCGAATAGCCTCAACACTGCTCCCCCTGCACAGCGCAGCCTCGGCCGCAAGCCCTTGGATATCTCTGCGGCTGGCCAGGTGCATTCGCCAGGAATCAACCCCCTGAAGTCCCCCACGATGCGCCAGGTCCAGTCTCCCATGATGGGGTCTCCCTCGGGGAACCTCAAGTCCCCTCAGACGCCCTCCCAGCTGGCAGGAATGCTCGCGGGCCCCACTGCCGCAGCTGCTGCTGCCTCCATTAAATCCCCTCCTGTCTTGGGGTCTGCTGCTGCTTCTCCTGTCCACCTCAAGTCTCCGTCTCTCCCCGCACCTTCTCCTGGATGGACTTCATCTCCAAAGCCTCCTTTGCAGAGCCCTGGGATTCCCCCGAACCACAAGGCGTCTCTAACCATGTCTTCTCCAGCCATGCTGGGGAACGTGGAGTCGGGTGAGTGCTGCCTCTGCTAGCCAGATTTGGTGCTTTGGTTCATGTTGGGTCATCCAAGATGGGCAGCAAAGGGAGGGAGGAGGGTTCCTGCAGCAGGACAAGAGCTGGACGGCCCTTTCCCTATTTGAGGGGGGCTGTACCGAGGCTTTGGTGGGTAGCCATGCAAGTGGAGGGTGAGAGCTTCTCCTCCTGTTGTATTTGTGAGTTTGCACCGTGCCTCCCATGTGCCTCCCATGTTTTGAGCTGACGGCTGATCACCCCATCCTTTCACTTTCACTTTCACAGAATGTGAAAGTGAAAGGATGGGGTTAAGAGGTGTGGAAAGATGTGGAGGATTGATGGGAGAAATCTCTCCTTGGAAGGGTCTTGTGCTGTTCTTCCATAGCTCATAGTCATTGTAGCTCAATAGAGAAGATCCCATTAACGTTATTAAAGCTCTTTGGTATAAAAGGTTCCTACAAAGACATGCTGAGCAGTTAACCAGCTGTGTATCTAGAATGGTTAGTCCTTTGTCAGGAATGGTTGGTCCTTTGTCAGTTTACATTGCAGACAGGAAGTTGTGATTCAGTTGTTCAGACTCCAAGCATTTTGGAGTGATCTAACCACCGCTGTACATAACATTTGGCTGCGTGCTGAGCTGTGATGTGCCTGGGACCTTGGGGTCCTGCTGCTGGCACACTTCTGCTCTCACCTTCTCAAAGCTCACCCGCCCTTCAGTCCGGGCTTCCACAGCGGCCTGGACTGGGCAGCCTTCCCGCCCGGGAAATTCTCCTGGCTGGGAAAGTGGAGCCCTTTGCCCATGTTGCCCTCTAGTGCTGCCGCGGGTAACAGCGGGGAGCGGGACCGGGATGTGCCTGTGGGGTCGGCGGCTCGGGAGGGCACCGAAGTGCTTCAGTCTGTGCCTTGCTTAGTGCTTAATGAATGCTTTGGCATGCAGCTCTTCCAAACCATGGATCTTTCGGCATTGCAGTTTTTTTATATTCCCTGTTCTCATTTCCTCTTTTGGTTGGGAGGGGCTGAGGAAGGTGCCGTGAATTATCAGTGAGAGTACAGCTTCATTTTAGTGTCTGGACATTGGTCTGGGTGGCATAAAATTCGTCAGTGAAGAACAAAGGAGATTGGAAGTGCAGTTAAGTTACTTCTAATTTTGTGAGAGCAAAGGATGGCATTAAGCTAATAGGTGCAGAGAATGCTTCTTTCACTGGAATAAGCAGCTAATATCTCTGTATGAAGCAAGAAATGCAACGTAAACAGGGAGTTTTACTTGTAGCTCCTGATGCAGCTTGTCAGAAATGTGCTCAAATGTCTCAGCATAATATCTTCTACAGCTTGCCTTGTGCTGCCTGTCTTTTTTGATTTTAGATTTTGATTTTTATGGCTAGCTCTGGTACCTAAGTCTGTCTTCAGTGTATGGAAATTGAATAGTAAGATTTTCAGACTAAACTGGTAATTCTTCATGTGGTTTTGTGGAGGCTCAAGATAGTTCTAGTTAGAAGTGCTATGCAGTAGGATAACAAATATTAATCAACTTGACCAATAGGCTTATTTTTCTGGTTACCTTTCATACTCATTGACTGCATTAGTCATGTAAAGTCTTGCAATAGGAAAGATTTCTATTTTTTGAGATTTCTAGGGGAAAAAAGTTTGATTTGAGGAAAACAGTAAGAAGGAGAAAAATTTCAATTCATTCTCCCTTTTCTTTTTTTTCCTAAGGTGGTCCACCTCCTTCCACAGTCAGCCAGTCTGCTCCTGCAACTCTCCCTGGAAATCTTCCCTCTAGCAGTCCTTACACAATGCCTCCAGAGCCAACACTGTCCCAGAATCCCCTCTCCATTATGATGTCCAGGATGTCCAAATTTGCCATGCCCAGCTCTACACCGCTCTATCATGATGCCATCAAAACTGTGGCCAGCTCGGATGACGACTCCCCTCCAGCACGCTCCCCAAACTTGCCACCTATGAACAGCGTACCAGGTAAGAAAACCAAAGCAACATAAGCACAAGGCATCAGGGTGATTTTATGGAAACCTCATCAAATGAAGACAGTCAGATGGGAAAAAACTTGAGGAATATGTAGCCATGGTTGTTTCTGAGGAAGCAGTTGCTGCTCTCTGAAATGTAGTGATGGAAATTCTCCTTGTAATTTTTTTCTGTTCAGAAAGTGTGCATTCTTGGGAAGGTGTCTTAACATGGAGGGCACTTGTATATGGGAGAGATTGTCCCTCAGGCAGACTGGAATTATTTGTGTGAATGAAGGCTGCTCATGGGATTAAGGGTCAGATCTACAGTGTGTTATCCAGAGGAAAGTTTACCTCTCCTGTCTTAAGGCAGTGCCATAGAAGCTTCACTGGTTTGAAGGGGGTTTGTTTGGGTTTTTTTTTGACACTGAATCATCAAAACCATAAAAGTAGGCTGTAGCACCTCCACCCTATTGAATTAATACTGAAAAGGGGGATGAGTGGATGTTTCAAGAGTGGCAATTGGTAATGAATTCTTGATGAGTTTACCTGTAGTTTTGCAATATATTTCACATAGTAATGGCTGAATATATCTGGGGAAAGCTGACTAATTGAATAAGTTCATGATGGTAACTCATTAACCTCATTGATCAGTGCCTCTTAGTCTTATGAGGGTTACCTGATTTATCACTGCTGAGTTTTGGAAGGAGTTCCGGTCACTTCCCCGTGGACAAATGTCCATATGCTGATAATCTGTCACAGACATGTTTGCTACTGCCTGTGTCATCCAGACTGTCAGGGAGGTAGTAAAAGTATGGTTTGGATTGAAATCCTAGTTATGGAGTGGGCTTTTGTCACTGATAGGGCAGTGACAAGCTTAGGGAGGTGGCTGTTCGAATGGCAGAAAATTTCTGAATAAAATAACACTTTTCAAAGCCACTGCTGATGGTTTTCTTACTAGCAGTGTTTATTTTTGTGTGTGCGCAGACTTGGTAACATTGCACAAAGCTCTCTGACGGTTTTATTGATTATTACTGGTTGTTGTCTAAATGTGATTCCTTGTTTCTTCCCTAGGAATGGGCATTAATTCTCAGAATCCTCGAATTTCAGGTCCAAACCCAGTGGGTCCAATGCCAACCCTTAGCCCAATGGGAATGACCCAGCCTCTTTCCCATAACAACCAGATGCCCTCTCCAAATGCTATGGGACCCAATATACCTCCTCACGGGGTCCCCGTGGGACCCGGCCTGATGTCACACAACCCAATGATGGGGCATGGTTCCCAGGAGTCTCCAATGGTACCTCAAGGACGCCTGGGCTTCCCGCAGGGGTTCCCTCCCGTACAGTCCCCTCCACAGCAGGTGCCATTTCCTCACAACGGGCCCAGCGGTGGACAAGGCAACTTCCCAGCGGGAATGGGCTTCCACGGAGAAGGACCTCTGGGGCGTCCTACCAACCTGCCCCAAAGTTCGACAGATCCAGCACTTTGCAAGACTGGAGGCCCTGGCGGTCCAGACTCCTTCACTGTTCTCGGAAACAACATGCCTTCGGTTTTCACTGATCCAGAGCTGCAGGAGGTGATCCGTCCCGGAGCCACGGGAATACCTGAGTTTGACCTGTCCAGGATTATCCCATCGGAGAAGCCCAGCCAGACACTACAGTATTTCCCTCGTGGGGAGGTGCCAGGCCGCAAGCAGCCTCAGGGTCCCGGGCCTGGCTTCTCCCACATGCAGGGGATGATAGGAGAGCAGACCCCGAGGATGGGACTAACATTGCCCGGCATGGGGGGCCCCGGGCCGGTGGGGACTCCGGATATCCCTCTCGGCACGGCTCCGTCCATGCCCGGTCACAACCCGATGAGGCCGCCGGCCTTCCTGCAGCAGGGCATGATGGGGCCGCACCACCGCATGATGTCACCAGCACAGCCCGCCATGCCCGGCCAGCCCGCGCTCATGAGCAACCCCGTGGCCGCCGTGGGCATGATCCCGGGCAAGGACCGAGCCCCCGCCGGGCTCTACAGCCACCCGGGCCCCGTGGGGTCACCTGGGATGATGATGTCAATGCAGGGCATGATGGGACCCCAACAAAACATCATGATTCCCCCCCAGATGAGGCCCCGAGGTATGGCTGCTGATGTTGGCATGGGAGGATTTAGCCAAGGTCCTGGAAACCCAGGGAACATGATGTTTTAAGCTGCTACCATAAGACTGGATGTTCTGATCCTTGTCAAGATGAGATTCCAAGTCCTGAGGGCTTTTTTGGGAGCTTCAGGAGTACAGTTTGGCCATGCAATAGGTGAAAAGAGACCAGAGGATGCTTTGGGAAATCTCGAATGTATGGAATTACCTGAAAAAAAAAAATTCATTTTAACAGGTTGTTTTTTTTTTTAAGATTTATTTTTTAAAAATTATTTTTGTGGACTTGGGTATCCCGTGACGGCACCTGCTTTGAGAATCTGTAGCTGTATTTTGAGAATTGCCATTTGTCACAAATTGCACCATTCTCTGTATGTTTACGTCCTTCGGACTGGCTTCTCCCAGGACTCTCGGTTATTTTTGGGGTTTTTTGTGTACTGTACTATATTGTAAAAGGGATTTTAGCAGAGACTTTAGTCTTTGGGGTGAGAGGAGAATGGGATTCTAGGCTGTTTACTTTAGGTGGAGAATCCATCTTCAGAACTTCGGACTATTTTCCTTCAACTCCAATGTATAGAAAAACCAAACTACGACCTCAGAGCAGAGTATTAATGAAAAGCACAAAAAGGAACTTAAGTTCAGTGAGGGGAATCTTTTAAAAGAAATAAATAATAAGTTAAGGACATATTTTTCAAATTATGGCGTGCTGTCCAGCACCTTCTGTCTCTCCCTCCCACTCCTTATTAAATAGGCTTCTCTCTCTCTCCGTCCCCTTCTGTCTCCTCCTATGGCAGCTGCAATACATTGTGTTATTTTGGGGAGTAAATCTAGGAGAGCCTCTCCTCACGTGGGGACTCTTCCCACTTCTAGGAAGGGGCTGGACTTGGACACTGTTACATCCTACAGTAGTCTCTCACTGTTTCCTATTCTCCTTTTCTTAGAAACCCCAAGTGATTTTATTAATGTGGGAGTGGAACAGACACTAAAAGTTATCCAGGATTTTTTTTTGTGGTTATTTTTTTTTCCTCCCCAGCGTAAAACGTTCTGTGTAACCTCCATTAAATTTGGTACAAAACCACTCGCCAGGGCTGTGGTGTCAGAAAAATAAAATATATTGTTTCTTACAAAAATGAACTGTCTCCTTTATCCAGTCCAGTTGTTTCTGTGTAGATCAAACAGCTGGCCAGATGACTGTTTGCTCTTCCTTGTGATCACAGCCAGCCTAGGGGCCAGGTGGGCTAAACTTTGACAGCTCCTAAAAGTCTGGTCAATAGGCAGCGGTGTGCTCCTTTTGAGGCAATTCTGTTAACTTAATCCTGAACTGAGCTTGTTATCCCTTGGAGTGAGGTCTTATTTCAGAACACCCCAGGAACTATACTTACAGACTTCCTCAATTTGTTGAGGGTCAAGGAACAGATGAAACTTGTTTCCGTCACTTCCTCCTGGAGAGTGTTTGCAGCACTGCAAGGTACATGGGTTTGAGCTCCCCCTAAGCAGCAGTGTCAGTCTGCCAAGGCACTGGGATTGTGCCTCTCTGGGGATTCTGGATTGGGTCAGGTCTCTGATTGCCAGCACTGAGAGCCTGAGATGGTGGGGAATGATGAACTTTAATAACAAAGGTGAGAGAGAAATTGTCAGTGAGCAGATTTTTATCAAGACAGCCCCGCTGAGTAAATTGTTGCTTTGCCACAGTTCTCATCGATTGCTTCCTAATCCCCTGTCTTTTCAAGCTTGCCTTTTGAGAGGATTTCAGCAAGGAGGTTTTATGGTTCTGCCTATGAGGAGTGAAAGGATGGATGACAAAACATGGATTGGGAGTTGAGTCCTGCTCCTGGAGAATACTATCATGAACAGATATGGATCTGTAGACCAGGGTGTGGGCTCTGTGGCTGGCTGTTTTCTGGTCCCCCAGCACTGTCTATGCAGTAGGTAATCTGTTCTTCCTTCCACTTACTGCTACTTAAAATGATTTCAATGAGTAGTTTCTTCAGAGGGCTGGCTATTAGTGTGAAAATTCATGTGGAGAATGAGTATTTTTACCATGCTTGTGTGTGAGAATTTTTTACAGTTAACTCATCCTTAACAGGTGGAAAAAGAATTCCTCTTGGTGGCTGATTTACTAAACTTTTGTTGCTGGTGTTACAAAATGAGTGAAGCCATGCACTGTTGGAGGCACACAAGCCTCAGAGCCTTCTGTTGTCTGCTTCCAAATTCACCTTTGTGCTGTCATGCAAATTTACGATGATTTTGGGTGAGAATTACTCTTTTGACAAAGTGTAGGATGTCTGTTGTGGTGCTTCCCTCTGACAAGACAGGCAGCGTGAAGCACAGGCTTGTCAAGATTTTGGAAAGAGATGACAATGACACAGTAAGTGTTATTTCTGTAGAGCGGAATTACCTCTTCTTTAAGTGGTTGCGCAGCTCCCTTTTGAGGACCTTGCATGGCAATTGTTACAATGCAACCTTTTTAAGTGTTGCCACTTCTGCCATCACTCCTGACTGTTTTTACCATGTTGAACAAAGCAAAGTTCTTGATCGACATAGAAATGAGCCGGAGGTTTTGGGATTTTTTTAAACTGTCGTAGGGCCTCCTATGCCTGTTAAGATTTTGAATAGCAAAGGATTTGGGTGGCTGTGACTTATTCCAGGAAAGTTAGCATAGGAAATTCACTGTTTCAAAGCCACTGAACAGTGAGAGGATACATTTTAAACATGCTGTATAATTAAAGTTCCTTCTGTCTCTAATTTATGATGCTGGCATTTAGTATGTTAATGAGATTTTTTCCTACAGAAAGCACAGATGATGTGGATTCTCCTGAGTCCACATAGGTGCACTTAACTTCAGTGTTTGCACCAGCAGATGAGCAAGAGTTGCTAAGGTCTTAGTTGGCTGCAGTTGTGAAAATGACTGTGTAGATGTGCGTAGATGAGCTTCTTTGTTTTGCTCTGATTCTACTTCTTCCCTTTTTGCTTTGCAAATGGAAAAGCTTTCTAGCTGTCAGCCTTGCGGATTCACCTGAGGATCTGTAAGTCAGGCTCTGTTCTCTCCTGCTTATCAATAGTAACTGTGACTCAGCTTTGGTAGTCATGGTACAGTTGAAGATGGAAAGTGGGTTGCCATTTTTAGTTTTCTTCCTCCCCCCCCCCCCCCCCTTTTTTTTTTAAGCTTTCAAATCATCCTCCTCCACCTTTGTTTGAAAGAATGAAATAGACTTTATTCATACATGCTTGGCTGCTCTTCCTCTCTAGTAACATGGGAGGAAACAGTCTGCTGTTCAAATTATCTCATCCCAGATGGCTGCGCAGCCGGAGTGTGGAGAGACTTAAAAGGTAAACCCAGCAGATGGTGAACTTCTGAAACGCGAAGTAATGTGCCTGCTAAATCAAAAGTTTAAAATATTTGAAATCTGTTTGTTTTAAATTAGTAGACTTGCACTCAGGTCATCTGTGAAGTACACTGGCAGTTTTAAGCACTGTCCAAATAAACTCGTGATTTGTACCTGTATCATGGGCTAGCTAATCTGCCAAAGAAGATGACAGCAAGGAGCCAGCCTAAGGAGTTTAGTCCTGACATCCTTGGGGTGTCTAATGGGTCACATTTCGGAAGACAGACCGGTGTGTGGAGATCTGATCTGCATCAGTCTTTGTTGGGATTTGAATGCTGGTAGTGCTTCTGGTACAATACATGTGTCCTGACTCAGAGTAGATGTGGGTGCCCAAATCTTTCTGAGGGTAAGTTGAAATGCCCCATTTTTTGTTCCCCCAGAGTATTGGGACTATTACAAATTTGGTATATGCAGGGCTTAATTTTGAGGTGCTTTGTGTACTCTCTGCTATGCTGGTTTTCACTCAGGTGGAAGGACGGGCTACATTTTATTAGTGGTGTGTGGTGGTGTTTGCAGGGGTCCCAGGATGAAGGAAGAGATTAGAATCTTGACTCCATGTTTCAGAATGCCTCAGCTTATCCATGCTGTGTTTGCAATACAGTAGCTCCCATTTACTTGTGTCTTTTGCTATTAAAACTCTTCCACTGTCCAACCAATCCTCTTCTGAAATGATCATTTACACTAGTTGTGGTCAGAAATAACTCCTTCATCCTGTGAGCCACAACTACCATGGAAGTGCTCAGTGGGATGGACCATTGCATGGCCCAACCACTTCGACACTGAGGGGAAGGGTAAGGCTAGAACAGGGCAGAGGGGGCACTGCAGAAACCCTGCAAGAGACGGTGAAGTAACCTGTTCCCAGTGGCGCCTTCCTCCAGGCCACTGCCAAGAAGCTGTCCTGCTTTTCTAAGGTCTTCTGCTGTTACTGAAATCTGTGTTACTCTACTACCTAGAGTGATAGGAGGATCTTAATTGTGCAAAAGCAGTGCCCTTTAACAATCTTACCTGCTCTGGAACAACTTGCACTGCTGAGTGCTCTGTCTTGTGGGTGTGTTACAATTTTTTACCTGGCTGCTGGTCAGTTTTGTTGGGGATGCTCCTAGTTATTTTTTTAAGAATAGGTATGTGAATTCCCCTTTTGTATCGCCAAAGTTCCCGATGCCTTTTTCCAAGCAGTCCATGCCTCACAAATGACTTGTAATCGTAGACCTAATATTTTCATCACTGTTCCCCAAATAGTTGAAACTGTGTATAAGAGAGAGCTTGATTAGAGCAGAACACACTGTTCTTAAGGAGGGGTAGGCATTGATTTTTATGTAGTGGCATTATGGTTTCAGGCTGTACAAAAACTTGATGGAAAATAACAATGCTTTGTTTGCTTTTTGACAGCTTCTAATAGCAGTTCAGTGAGACCTCCAGCAATGTATTTAGCATTCAAATTATTCTGTTCACTGTGCGTGGTGTCAACATGCAATTGTGTTGGGGGCAGGCTAATGAAAGAGTAGGGGTGAATCCAGCCCATTCTTAGGGAAAAGATGCTGTAGTGCCTCCATCACATATCTGTCAATGGCTTACATTAAGTGATTTTTTTTCTCTAAGTGAGAAGAGGTAACACAGAACCTAAATTGCAAGGCCATTTTAATAAATGGTCCCCCTATTTTAACCTCTGCCTATCCCAAAGGATGTAGGGACCACGTTTTACTTATGTATTGACAAGTGGAGATATTTTTCAATGAAATAGTCAGTGAGATCGAGTGCACCCTGAGCAAGTTTGCAGAGGACACGAAGTCAAGTGGTGCCATTCACACAAGAGAATGACCTGGACAAACTTGAGAAGTGAGACTGTGAGAGCCTAGTAAGGTTCAACAAGTCCCAGTACATGGTGCTGCACCTGGGTCAGGACAATCCCAGACATGAGCCCAGCCTAGGAGAAGAAGTCATTGAGAGCAGCCCTATGGAGAAGCACTTGGGAATTGTGGTGGATGAAAAGCTGGACATGAGCCAGCACCATGTACTCGCAGCTCAAAAAGCCAACCATGTTCTGAAGCCCTGTGGGCAGCAGGTCAAGGATGGGATTCTGCTCTGCTCTCATGAGACCCCACTGCAGTGCTGCATCCAGCTCTGGGGCACCCCAGCACAAGAAAGATGTGGACCTGTACAAATCAGTTCAGAGGCCACAAAGATTATCAGAGGACTGGAAAATTTCTGTTATAAAACAGGCTGAGAGAGTTGGGGCTGCTAAACCTGGAAAAGAGAAGGCTCCAGAAAGACTTTAGTGCAGGCTTCCACTGCCTAATGGGGGGCTTATAAGAAAGAGGGAGAGTGACTTACATGAGCAGGCAGTGATAGGAGAAGGGAGAACAGTTTTAAACTAAAGAGGAGATATTTAGGTTGAATTCTTTACTGTGAGAGTGGTGAGGCACTGGCACAGATTGCTCAGAGAAGCTATGGATGCCTCATCCCTGAAAGTGTTAAGGACCCGGTAGGATGGAGCTTTGAGCTGCTCAAGTGGATGGCATCCCTGCCTATGGCAGGGGGTTGGAATGGTATATGACCTTTAAGGTTCCTTCCAACCCAAACCTTTCTGATTCTGACTTTGGCAAGATTGTGATTCCCAGTGCTGTCTTAGTGGAAAAGCTGTCATCTCAGCCAGAAGTACTGCTGTTGGTTAGTGCTGTATTCCTCTTTCAGCAAGAGAAAAATAGATCACTGCTGCCCAAAGGTAAAGTCGATAGCAGCTCCCCAGACTTCCTTTTTTAAAGCACATTAAGCAGAGTTCACCAAGATTGTGTGTTCTTGTACTTGGTCCACTGTGGTTGTTCTGCATGTTCATGGCAGAATTTCCATAATTAGAGGAGTGCAGGGAAGAGGTTTGGAGGCTTGCTGTCCCTTCGGAGATGTTTTCTGTGCATGAAAATGCCCTCAAGAAGATAGGGTAGCTAAATGCTGTGCAATTAGGGAGGCTCATCTGTCTGCAGAGAGCAACCCTCCAACATGCCAAAAGAAAGGGAAAGGCATAATGGCTTCTGCAGTTTACCAAACATAAAATCAGTGTTATGTCAAAGCTTTCAAGTCTGGTAGCACAGAGCAAGCTGAACTTCATCCCATAATTCCAGCATATGAGGAAGAGGAATGTTTTGTCACATATTCCTGATACAGATGGGCAATTTTAAATGTTATGTTCTCGCCCTTGCTGTTTTCAGCCTCTCCCTGCTTTTGTGTGGTCACCTCAGAAGTAAACTTGAGCCATTCTGTCACGTGGCTTCTTTCAGCTTGCTGCTAACAGTGTAAAGTGACACTGTGCCACCCTGTGTCTGGTAGGAAAATGTCCCCTCATCTAAAATACATTTGGAATAGAGAAGGCTAGCAAGGACATAAAGAAAAATAGTCGAAGATTGTGACAATAAACTAACTTTAATTTATGACAGCTTAATTATGAGTTAGTTTTCCAATTCCTGTCCACTTTGGAGCACAGGCTACAGTACTTCTCTGGAGTGAGTGAGTACTGTGAAAGAACTTCCAGAAATTCTTCGAGTGGGCAGAGACTTGCTTTACAGCCTTTCACCACTTGCTCCTGCAAGGCAAAGAGACAGAAACACAAATATTGTGCACTGCCAAAGCCCTTTTTTGCTGCATGGTGGAACCACAAGCCCAAGATTTGTAGGAGGGACTTGCCACAGGATCTCACCTCTCCACGGTAAGCCACGCGCACAAACCACTCCTTGGAGCGCCGGTGCTGATACAGTTCCAGGGTCACATCAGCAGCGTAAGGTGGCCACTTGTGATCAAAGGTGCCCAGTGCCAGAAGGATAGGAATTAGAGTGGAGTCATGAGCAGCATAGAGGAAGAGCTTTCTGGAAAAAAATTATAAAGGAAAAACAGACCTGGAATGGCAGCTGTGTTCCTCCGTAGATAGGCAGCAGCACTCATGCTTTTTTTAGCAGGTGAGTGCTCCTTTTAATCCCACACATTCAATGTCTTTCTGAACCAGTTTTTCACAGTGCCATCAAGTTAGAATTTATAACTATTAGAGAAGGAGTTCTGTGCTGTACCTGGCCTTTTCAGCTGGATTTGAGGGATTTACTGCTGCTTTAATGTTCTTCTCTAAGGTATTTAACAGGAGGCCAACACTCATCTGAAGCATTTCTCTAGAAAAGAAGCAGAAATAAATTTACTAGTTTTAAAACTTTCACACAATTATACGTGAAAACTTGAGAACCTGCTTTTCTCTTATGATTTGATCACCTGTATTGAGTGTAGGTAAGAACTATTAAATGCAATTAATATGGCCAGTTTTTAGTTCACCTGTTGTGTAGTCACCACTCGAATGTGAGGACAGAATGGGAGAAGAGAGGTGTTAACAAGCAGTCTCATGAAGTGTGGCCATGTAAATGACAATCTAGAAACTCTTTAATTGTTCTCTAGACTGTTTTGTTTCCCTAGTATGGTTTCTGAGTGCATGGGTTTCAGCTAGGCAAGATTACTGCTGCAAAACAGCAGCTGAAGTGGTTGGGGTCTTTGGTGAGGAGAGGCAGGATTCAAGAAAGTGGCTGTTGTATTTAAAAAGTAGTTTTTTTCCTCTTGTTAAAGAAAGAGATGATCTTTATACAATATCTGGTGGGAAGAAACTCCCTCTACCTAATGAATACATCAGTGGAAATGGAAGATGTGTGTGACTAACTCTCCTGGGTGTTGTGGGAATGTGGTAAATCAGTCTTTCATTACCTGAGATCTCTAATACATGGTAAAAAAAAGACAGTCCTATACTACCACCTGAGAAGAGCTGGTGAATGTGGCAGCTGCAAATGATTCTGAAAGGAAAATGACTGCTAGGCTAGCAACTCAGCCAGCCTTCACAAACAACTGTGGAGGAGGTAATTAGTTGCACGTAGCAGCAGATTCTCTCTGCAAGTAGTTACATGTGTGCAGGGCCTGGCATCACTTTTTCCGCTAGCGCCAGCGCTTCTCAGCTGAGCTGTGCAGGTGCCATCCCTGGGATAAGCTTCCCAGGCTGGAATTTGGACTGTACTTGTGCAACCTCAAGGGCAGCCTCAGGGCATGGGCTGGAAGCATCTTCTCTTTTCTTTTGCTTTTGCCACTGGTTCACTTCAACCCCTGTGGCAATTGAGGCCTTCACTGCCTACCTCATGGCATCTTAGTCTCCTCAGTGTGCACTCCTTTTTGCTAGGACTCAAGGTGCTGAACTTTACATTGAGACAGCTGAGGCACAAAACTCATGAGTGAGTTCTGGTTGGGGAGTGCAGCAGATGGGAAAGCATTTCTGTCTACTGAGTAAGCAGGTTATCACATCCACCCTAGGTAAGACAGCCGCTGAGGCCAGAGGCATGGACAGAGGCAATCACCTGGAACAACTGTCTTCCAGAAGGAAAAGCATGGAGTCAACACATCGGCGCTCCACTGTCTGCTGGAAGCTCTTCAGCACAGGGCAGCTTGGCATATTGTGCACCTGGAAGGAGGAGATGCAGCAGAGTGGTAGGGTTTGACCCTCTCTGAACCGAGCCTGAAAACACATGGTGACTGCCCACAGAAAACAGCTGCTTGTATCACACCATTTGTACTACAGTATTGTACTACGATACGCATGTGAGGATTTTTAGGATGGTTTTAAACACACAGACTTGCTCTGTGTACCAAAAGGATGGATGTTTGTTCTTAAGGATCCCATTCCATGGGGAGTGTAACACATTGAGCCATTCAGCTGGCAGACCAGTTATCATTAGCGCCAGCAAAAAAGAGGCACTAAGGAGGGGTAGAAATGTGCCCAACTTCCTTCCAGTAGCAGCAGTCTGGCTCACAAGTAGTGTGCTGGAACGGGGATTAAGATGACTTTTAGGTGCTGAGTGCCAAAAAGCACTTTATAATGGGGAAGCAAGGCCCAATGCCTCTATTAGCTCTACATTACACTTGAAAGAAATACTGGATTTCAAGGTAAGAACAAAAATACTGGAGACAAGTCTTCATCGAACCTACAGCAAGGCTGACCCCACAACTTGCATTTTCAAAAGGTCATGCTATTTCTATAAGCATTCTGGGTTGCATAGAAAGCTACTGGAGTGCACATTAGTATCCGTGGGTGCTGGCACTGTGATTTCCTCCATGTGCATGGTAAGGGGATGTTTCTTTCTGTGACAGTGAAACAGAAGGGCTCAGCTCACCTGCTCAGCAAAAATGTTATCAAGGAGGACAAAAAAATCCACAGACTCATCATCATTAATGCCCATACTCTTCTTAATTTTTTTCAAGTCATCACAGACACCTGGCTGGTGCATAGCATTCTCTGACCTATCCCTGTAAAGGAATTAAGAAAACAAAAAAAATTTCACACATTAGGCTTTCTATCTTTTATTTTTCTCATCACCCAGCCCAGTGGAGTTCTCCCACATCAGTGAGGAGTAGAAGAGAAGCACTACAGCATACTGAGTGATTCCTGATGTTGGGATTCTGAGCTGCAGAAAGGACAGATGCTGTATCCAGATTTCAAGGATCAGAGCTGGCTCTCTGCTCTCCCAAAGGCAGGAGGAAAAATTAAGATGAGATGTGAACACCCCAGAAGTGCCTCCCATAAGCAAGGGCTGTATATCAGCTAACAGATCTGGTCATACTGGAACAGTACAGGTCTGTGTCTTCAGGGAGTAGCCTTTAACTGCCTCATGAAAGAAACAGCTTTGAACTGATTGCTGTATGGTGTGGGAAATAGGAAACACCTAGATTCCTGCTTGTAGTTTTAAATCCAACTTTTGCTTTGTTGGAAGCCATTTGCATCTTTAAGCTGCTTTAAATTTTATTTTAAAATATAAGGCTGAGACTATCTGTGCTGGCCATTGTACTCCCTAGGTAGTCTGCCAGCTGAGGCTGTGCTTAATGCAGCTCAAAAAGTCTACCTTGATATGGTCACAAAAAGTGCAGTTGGTGGGCAGAGGGGAGCAGGGAGCAGCAGACACTGCAGATTACTTCTTTTCTGGACAGGTGATGTTATTCAAGGAGGCTGAATATGCTGCTTCTAGGGACTGTCACCTCACCACTGTCTAGACCAATCCTTTGGCTGCAGAGTCAAGCACTGCACAGTGAGCTCTTGCAAGTGAATTCTGACGGCTCTTGAATTTTGGGCAAAAATATGCTAATGTACAATCTAGCCAAACTGTAATATATCTGCCTCTCTTTTTCATTTTCCACCCTGTGCCCAAACATGGCACAGGCATTTCAAAGTACTTGATTCCACAAACATGAGTGTTCTACGTAAGATCTTCCTTATTTCACTTCATTAGCCTTCATTAAATGTGTCAAGGCTGAGTATATTTCAGTTTCTTCAAGGTATGAATGCAACGAGAGCGTTGAAATAATCCCCAACCCAGAAGCTGAATATAAAAAGGAGGCCCAATATGTTCACACTTAAGAGGCTTATTAAGGGATGTAGATGACATTAATTCTGCCCTGCAGCAATGCTACAGACTAGCTGTACATTAGTTAGTAATGAATGTTTGCTAGACACAGACTAAATTGAACTGGTCTTTCAAGGAAAAGTCTCTATTTTATTTTCTTCTGCTGCCACTGCCTGGTGTATAATTCCGGTTACCAAGTATTTTATACAACTAGCTAACCACTCCCAAGAAAGTGGTACGGAAAGAAATTGGGAAATGGGAAGAAAATGTGCTGTTGTAAATTACTACTGCTGAAACGAAACAGCAGTGAAATCATACGGGGAGATATTGCTGGCAATTACCTGGTCAAGTATTTCAGGCGCGGGCAGTTCTGGTAATTAGGGTAGAGTATTTCAGATCTTGCTTCATCAGTGACAATGACAACAGGTCCTGTGGAACAAGAAGGAAGTTTCTGTGATCAGTAGTGCATCTACGTTTCTTTAGACTGCTTTATAATCACTCCCAATCTTTGTGCTCAAGTCCAGTGTTATCAACTAGCAATTTCCCCTGAGCTATCACCTGCAACACAAGCCACTGTACTTGTTTCTGTGCATTTATTTCCACAGGGATGCCTGCTGTGCACCTTGTAAAGCTTCGCAGTTCTGTGTTCATTTTTCTTAGCGCCAAAAATTAGTCTCTGTGTCATGAAGTGTAAGGAGCTCTGGCAAGTCACTTCTACTTGTTAGTGGAACTGAATGTGGAAGGAGCAGATGTGAGATCTTTAAAATGCAGAGCTTATTTTTAGAACAAGTAGTTACCAACTGCAGGATACAGGTGAAAGTTACTCCAGATACTGAACTTGTATCCAAGACACTTGGGTTTCCCTGAGAAACCTTTTTCTGATGTGTGAACTTTTTGCCTTCTTTATGTGGAAGAGGGTTAACACAAAGTCCCTCAGCAGGTCTGAAAGAGCAGTGGAAAGATACGCAAAGAGAGGGAACAAGTGACAAGCTGGTAAAGACTCTACAGGACCAAGAAAACTGGGGAAGGGAGCCAAGTGCAAACAGAGGAAGAAGTAACAACTAGGAGCCAGAGAGAGTTAGGATGCAGAAGGTGTGTGCATCTAGGGAAGACTAAGCAAGGAAAGGCACTGTTCAGAAGTCTCCCCAACCTTCTTTCTGCTGTTGGTACAGCCCAGCTAACACGCAGCGTGTGGACTCCAGATTCCGGAAAATATTAGTGGAACGGATGCTGAAAGAGAGAAAGCAGTTTGTGAGGCAGCACTTCCACCTTCATGTAAACATGGCTGCAGCTGGGGAGGGCTTGCTGGAACTGAGGATTCTGCTTCCACCATGGCTTTGGAAATCTGTGGTGAGACTCTTCTTTTGTCACTACAGATATCTTAGGTAGACACCTATAATCTGAACTGCCCTATCAGAGATAGTGGAGCTAACAAACTAGCACTTCTCTGGTGTGATTTTTTTTAATCATATGCTCTCAGCATTACTGATGTGAGCAGCAGGGGTTGCTTCATCTCACTGAACTTCATCTGTCTGCAGTGAGTTAAACTCTGCTCCAGAAATGCCTGTTTCTCTTTGCTCACCACAAAAGTGCATAACAGCACTGGCAGTGGCTCAGCCTAGGTGAGATGAATCTGTCCCTGGCATCACTCTCAGGACTGCTGGGCAATTGGATGCTTAGTGTCATGAGAGATTTCTAGTGCAGGCTCTGCAGGTTGAGCAAAGATGAAGGCCCAGGGGGGCCAGACTGTTTGCTGTGGGGTGAAGAAGGATATGCTATCCAGTTTTCCCTAGCACAAGGCTACTGGTTAAGAGGCAGGAAGAAAGGAAGGTCCAGGAGAGAACTGAGAGACTCACAAGACCTCAGCAGGCTTAAATGTTGGTGAAAGAAACTGGACTTCTTCCATATAGTTTTTCCTCAGCCGTTCCCCCAGGGCGAATGTCTGCTGCATCCCCACTTTTGTCAGCTGTCCTGCGACTGTGCCACCCTAAGAGCAAAGAGAAGGAGAGGTCTCCAGTGGACTGTGGAAACAAAGTCTACAGAGGAAAGAGGAATCCACCAGCAAATATACCCTCACCTTAAAAACAATCTTATGGTATTCCTCATCCAAGAATGAGGGAGGTTGAGGTCCTCCATTTAGATCTGTCACCGTGTAATCAAACTTAGTCTTAGCAGGTACATCTAAAAGAGCGAGATGCCATTCCACCTGTTTCAAAACAAACAAACAAACAGCTTCAGTGGAAAACTTTCAGGGACATTAAACCAAGGACTTTTAAGTTAAAAAGTCGGTTTATTAAACTGAAGTTGGAGTATCACAGTGTGCAGCCTTGCCAACAACACAACATGGAGACAAAGGGATCTCTTTACACAGCTCATACAGAAATGAGAGTAGTGCCACTCCCTGGATTTGCAGATCTGATGTGCAGGAAATGCAGTACTTGCTTTACTCCCCTTACAGGAGAAGAATCTGAAGGAAATCACAATTGCTGCTCTTTGTTACACACTGAAAAGCTGTTGTAGGAAACTACCTGAGCTATCCCGGCTGGCTCCCCAGGCCACCTCAGTGGAAGCTGGGGGTGCCAGATTCCTTGTGGTAACACCGAGGCAGGAGCCACACCTTTGCTGAGCACCCGTTGTGAGGTGCACAACTTGCCCTTGGAGTAAAGCCTCAGGCTGCCCATCCCTGTATCCTGCCCCTGAGGGCTCCCTGAAGTTGCAGCAATTGTCCCCTCTGCCATCATCTGTCCCACTAATGTGCTACTGCTGTTCCAGTTTAAAGAATCACAGAATTAGGTTGGAAAAGACCTCTGAAATCATCAAGCCCAACCTGTGACTGAGCACCACTGTGTCAACCAGGCCACCATGCCATGTCCAGTCCTTCCTTAAACACCTCCAGGGATGCAGACTCCCACACCTCCCTGGCCAGCCCATTCCAATGTCTAATCCCTGTCTTTGTGAAGAAATTCCTCCTAATGTTCAACCTGAACCTCCTGGGGCACAGATTAAAGACTGTCTCCTCTCCTTCTGCTACTTATTCCCTGGCAGAAAAGCCTGACCCATAACTGGCTACAACCTTTTTTCAAGAAGTTGAGAAGAGTGATAAGGTCACCTCTAAGCTTCCTCTTTTCCAGACCAAATACCCCCAGCTCCTTCGGTGACTTCTCCTAACACTTGTGCTCCCTACCCTTCCCCAGGTCCGTGGCCTTTCTTTGCACTCACTCCAGCACCTCAATGTCCTTCCTGAATTGAGGGACCCAGAACTGGACAGGGATGATCACTGCCCTGCTCCTGCTGGCCACACTACTCCTGATGCAGTCCAGGATGCCATTGACCTCCTCAGTCACCCGGGCACATCGGGCTCACTTCAGTCGCTGTCAAGCAGCACCCCCAGGCCTTTTTCCACTGGGCAGCCTTCCAGCCACTCTTACCCAAGCCTGTAGCAATGCATGGGGTGCAAGCTCCCAAATTCCCATGCTTTCCCCTCAGAAATTACTCTCGGTATCGCTTCGGGAAGGAGAATAAACGCCAAACCACCAGGCTGCCGGGAGCGAGGCAGGAGCTCAGCGGCAGGCACGCCGCCGGCTCGGGTCGGGGCACCTCCGCACCACCCCTGCCCCGTCCATTCCCGTCCCGAGCTCACCGGCTCTGCCCCCGGGATCGGCCGCAGCGGGGTGCGCGCCCCGTGCCGGAACACGACCTGCACCAGCCTCAGCTCCAGATACTGGCGCCGCCCGCTCTCGCTGTCATCCCACTGAGCGGCCGCCGCCGCCGCCCGCCGCCGCTGCGTCCAGGCGGCCAGGCCGCCCAGCACCCACAGCCGGACCCCCCAGCCCATGGCGCCCCCGCCGGCCCGGCCGCACCGCGGGGAACAGTGGGAAGCGCAGTCCCCGGCTGAGCTCCGCCTGGAAGCGGGCACAGAGGAAGACCAGGCGGGGACTGCGGCTCCCGGCGGGCGCCGCGCAGGGGAACGATGCGGCTCTGGGCGGGACGGGCCGCGCCCCCGCCCCGATGGGGGCACGGCCGTCAGCCGAGGCTGCCGGTGTTCACGTGCCTCCGCTCACCGTCTTGGTTTCGTTGTCTTCCCTGGGGGACGCCCCGGGCGCCAGTGTGCACAGTGACCCCGTGTAGCGTTCCAGGCTTGGGGAAGAGTCCACTGTAAAACGACCTGGGGCGCCGGTCACAGCGATTGAACTGAACCAGGTGTGCCCAGGTGGCCAAGGAAGCCAATGGCACCCTGGCCTAGAGCAGGAGTAGCGTGGCCTGCAGGAGCAGTGCAGGGATTGTCCCTCTGTACCCGGCCACACCTCGAATGCCGTGTCCAGTTCTGGGCCTCACTTCGGAAAAGGCCCTGAGGGGCTGGAGCGAGTCAGGGGAAGGGTCTGGAGCACGAGTGTCGTGAGAAGGCGCTGAGGGAGCTGGGGGTGTGAGTCTTTAGAGAAGGAGCCTCAGGGGGACCTTACTGCTCTACAAGCACCCGAAAGGACGGTGTGGCCAGGTGGGGTTTGGCCTCTGCTCCCAGGGAACGAGGGACAGGATGGGAGGACACGGCCTCAAGCTGTGCTGGGGAGGTTCAGGCTGGACACCAGGAAGAAATTCTTCACAATAAGTGTGATTAGAGACTGAAATAGATATTGGAATGAGCTCCCCGGGGAGGTGTTCAGGGAGCAGGGCAAGGGTGAAGGACAAAGAGGAGGGAGGGGATGTTGCCTTGCACAAAGGCCAGAGGGAGGAGCCGCTGCAGGTGGTGTGAGGCTGGCACAGACACCAGGATGTGCAGAGGGGGGATTTTGGTCACCTCGCGTCTCTCAAAGCCCTGCAGTTCTGAAAGGGTTGCCTCAGTTTTCTGAGCTTAAGAGTACGTGAAACACAGAGGCTCAACAAAAGCAGAGAGAAGGGGAAAAATATTTAAGAAGCCAAGAAAATAACAAATGAAGGAATCGAGCCTAAATCAAGAGAGTGAGAGGTCAAGAATGCTGAGGGGAGAGGGAACAGGAAAAAGTAGTTAAGAGGGAGAGGGAGGGAGAGAGGGTGGAAGAGACATAGAGGTGATGTGATAGAAGTGAGCAGGGAGAGAGGCTCACACTGAATTTATTTGTATTTCCAGTCAAATGTTATCCTGGAAGAAAACCCCAGTTCCTGTGAAGTTGTGAAGCCTGGGACTGCAGGGTCCCTCCTGGGTGGCCCTGGCTGCTGCTAAGCAGCATTAGTGGTGAGATATATTTTAGAATACACCACACCACAGCAGGTGCCTGGAATTAGAGGAGAGATGTCCAAAATAGCAGGCGGCTGTCAATTTTTTAGCAAATGGTGTTGCCCTGTTTTTTTTCCTTTGTCCAACTGTGTAGAAATTTATTCTAAGATGCACCATCTTTACAGAAACATTTTCAAAGGACCTGTTATTTTTACCCTTCTGTTGCTTTTTGTGACCAGACGAGGAGCAGAAGGCTAATCCAATGGCCACCAGGGGTGAAATTTTTTCACTGAAGGAAAGTAATGAGCTCTAATGAACAAGCAAGTTTTAGGAAACTTTCCACTCTGAAAGCAGAGCACAAATTTCCTTCTGGTTGGAATTTAACCAGAATTGCAGTGATTGCTATCTTTGCGAGATATTAGATTGCTATCATTTGCCTTTTACAGTGCTGCAAAAATGTATCACACCTCAGAACACTCTGCTTTTATAAGTTTACGTTTACATCTTCCTTTTTTTGAAGAGGAAACTGAGTCATAGTGAGCTTTGTAGTTTGACCAAGTCACACAGTCATTGCATGGCTGATAAATTGATAAGCTGTGAGGCCTCAGTTTTGTAATTTGACCAAGTCATGCAGTCATTGTGTGGCTGATACATCGATAAGGTGTGAGGCCAACTAGCACAATTAGATTTTTTTGTTCTACTACATGGATTGAAATTAAATAATGCTTAAAAAAATACCCACAAAAGAAGCAATTTAACCTGATGAGTTGGTGTGGTTTATTGTTTTTTGGACTAAGTGAACACCTTGTCCCTGAGCAAAGGTAAAGGATGGCCAGGTTGGATGGGGCTCTGAGCAACCTGGTCTAGTTGGTGTCCCTGCCCATGGGAGGGTTTAAAACTTGATGATCTTCAAGGTCTGCTTCCAACCCAAACCATTCTATCATTCTGTGAAAAATCTTTATCTCCTTATGGTGTAAATCAGAGATTTACCATACAATGTTTGTATGGTAGAGGCACAAATAGCATTTGGATGCCCCTTAGGGAGGTGGGTTTATTTCCCCCAAATTGGTAGGGGTCAGAAAATAGAAAATGTTGCATTGACTTCTTTGGTTTCTTTCCCAAGCGCGTTTTGCCCAGTGAGGAGAGTGAACTGGAAACAGAGTGAGCTGTTCTCCCACAGCTCTTCACCACACAAGCTGCAGCTGGGCTGGGAGCCTGGCTGCTGGAGAAGGGTGGCTTAACCAACCTGGTGTGACTGCCCAAAGTGGGCCACAAGCAGCTCCTGCCAAGCGTGGTATCTCTGTGTGCCAGCCTTGTTTTGGGGCAGCTCCATCTCTGGGTGGAGTACGGGCTGCTCTGCTGTAGCACAAAGTGTTTTCCTGCCCTTCGAAAAAATTCTTCCACTCCAAAATGTTCCCATGGCTGTCTTTCTGAGTGCAGTGAAGGTGCTTTCACTCTAGTACCTTGAAAAGATCACAGGTACTGAAATTTCAAATGCAACATGGGCAGGAGTTTGTGCAGGATTCATGATTGGGATCATAGGCTCCTGCATCCTGCAGCCAAAAGAGGTTTCTCCATTCCCATCTCTTGAGCTAATGGTGGTGTCTCTGTGTCCTGCAAGGACTGCTGACCACAGTGGCTATTATAAACCAGTTAGTCTGGGCATGGAAGCTGTATTGCCTTCACAAAAGGCTGAACTTTATAAATAAATTGTTTGAGTGTGCTGTGCAGCTTCCTGTGGAGCTGTATCACTCTTGTCTCCTCCAGTCTGTCTGTTGTGGTGAACCTTGTAGCCAGCTGCTTTGTGAGCAAGGCGCCTGGGGAAATGGAAGGAATGTTTCCACTCCTAAAGTCTGTGATCCTTTGGGGTGGATTTGGCAAAAATAAACCCCTAAATGCCACCACAGAATGAGCCCTCCCTGCAAGGCACCATTCATGGTACACTGTAGAGATCTGACGCATCTTGTCTCATTTTCTGCATGCTTTCACATCAGTGCTTTACCTTCCAGCAGTGAAATGATGTGTGTCAATACACAGAGGTCATAATTTAATTTCTGAATTCCTGCAGGTTTTGTTGGAGAGTCCTGGAAGTCAGACTTGTCATATTTAGGGCTGCCATTGTGAGGGGATTTTTGGAGATTTTCTTTTATGTACTTTCAAAACAGGTCAACAGACAGTTGGTATGTTCCTGCCTCTTTTACCTGGGAAGATGTATCTTTTCCTCACTTTTCTTTGTCTTGGGCACTTGGTCATTGTCTGTGTGGCAGTGGGAGAGCTGGAAGCTGGCTGTGTGCTGGCAACGGCCTGACTGTGCCAAGGTTCAGCCCCTGCCCAGTAACCCAGAGCAGAAGATGCATTCCCTGCCTTCTGCTTTTCTTTTGTTCCAACTTTGTCATCCTAAACTGGATGATGCCTGCAGCCATCTGCTGCATTTGGTAGTCTGCGGCATCATGCCGACTCAATTATGCGCCGCTCTGGGAGAACAGCAGGCTGGTTTTCTCTTCAGCTTTGAAAGAGTGTTTTTCCCTTGCACAGGAAGGCTGAGGGAAGTAGGAGCCTCCAGAAGCAAGCTGGATAAGCTGTTCCCAGCCATGTCAGGTGGACTCTTCGTGCCTGTGCAGTCCAGATGTGGTGGGAGTGCTGCCAGTCTGTCACTGTGCCCGAGATGCTGCATCCTGTTACTCAGTGCTCCAGTGCTGTGGCAGATGTGCTCCCCTGTGGCAGCACTTAACCATTTGGCACTTGTAAGCTTTATCACCTCATTTACTTTTTGTGGATATATATGAAACTAATAGTATTTCTATTAGACCAAATGTTTTGGGATGAGGTGAAATTAAAAAGGAGATGGTGCAAGTATAAATTACATTTGCTTTTTTTCAAAACAGGCAGGAGAGAAGGGCTGCAAAGAGATGATGTTGAGCCTTACGGACTCCTAGCAAAGTTGTTTTGTCATGCTTTCATACTCAGAGAGAAGTGACCATGCAGGAGGATTTATGTGTGTGATTCAGCCTGTGACATCAGTCCTCTTCCTGTGGTGGGCAGAGGAGACATAACCGAAATCTGGGTTGAAATGTTGGTGGTTTTGGGTCGGTTTTTTTTGTTTTTGTTTTTTTTGTTTTGTTTTGTTTTGTTTTTTCCCTGCAGGTTTAGGATATATTTTGAGATTGCGGGACTGCCTCATGTTTTCTTCGCTTTCCCTGCAGGCAGTGGACTTGATGGGTTTCAACATGCAGCCACTCACGTTTGCTGTTTGAATCCTTCTGTGCTGTCCATAGTGCCCTGATCCTTTTTCCCCTTCAGGGAATTCTCCTCTTCATTAAATGAGGATGGGGTCAGATCAAGTGGTGGGGAGCTAGAAAACAGGGACTTGTGCTATTTACATTTAAGACATTTCTGGCCCCACCAGCTGTTCCATGCGTGTTATTTTCAGAAGGGCAATAATCCACAGGAGGTCAGGAGGGTGGGATTGTGTGAATATATTGGGTGGAGGAAATCAAGACGCTTGGGAGTACCCAGGCCTTGTCATGATGAGAGTCTGGATCCCAGATGATTCTGGCTGGGAGAACTTGGAAAGTTCTCAAAGTGTTGCTTGCATGGCTAGGAAAGGCTGCTCAGCTGGGTTTGTTAGCTGTTTTCAAGAGTCATCTGTGTTTACACTGCTGGCAGCACCACCTGTTCTTTTTTTTGAACAATAGTATGTGTGTGTGTAAATATATATTGCTGCATTTCTGCATTTATTTTTAGCCCTTTTTAAAAACCCCCAACAGGTTTGAAAGATGCTGTGGATTGTGAATGGTGCCTGGCGTCATTGCTCACATTGATGGTTGTCAGAATTCCCATGCCAAATCTCTGCATCTATTCTTGGTCCTGCAGCTCTCGTACCCTGGAAAAAATAAAATAAAATTCCAAAAATCAAGGAACTTTTTAAAAACTACATTTTTCCCTACAGGTTTGTGGAAATCAGACTTGTTGATTTAAACAAGAGCTTTGAGTCTTATCACTTTATTTTTCAGCACCTAATTGCAAATGTGTGGCAGGTCTCTTTAACGTGTTTCATATGGCCAAATGGAGAAGCTGTTTTGCATATCAGGCTGATACAGGCACTGGATGGTAAAATGTCAGGGAGCCAACAGCAGTTAGCTCCCCACCACCAGCTCGGAGGAAGCGTAAAACCAACTGAATTATGGCAGAGCTTGGGCCATCTCCACATCTTGGGTGACACCAGTTGCAGAATCACAGGGTGAATGCTCCTCTTATCAAGAATTAGCAGAGACATGAGACATACTATGGTTTTTTTTACATTCATAAACAAAGGACATGCATTTTGCTATTTTGTGCAATCAGCAAGAGAAATCCAGTACAAAGCAACAGTTGATAATTTAAAGAAATACATAGTTATCCCTTGTTAATTTTATGGTCTGTAGTTTGGAAGTGTCTCCCATCCATGCAGTGCAAAGCAGGTTGCAGTTGTTAATCTGCACCATTCCCTGGTGAAGTCCTACACACATCCTGATGATTCCTGGTGCCCACCCAGAAGAGATGGTATTGGGAGAAGATTTAATGGAGTGCCCTGGTGCTGCTGAGAATCCATGGCAGAACAGGCAACAGCACACAGGAATCTGACTCATGCAACAGTGCTAGAAGGAGTGAACTGCATCTCTTCTGAGGGTTTTCCCAGGTTTGGAAAGCTGTTGGAATGTTGGCTGCAAACAGTACATTTGTATGCAGGCAGTAGGCAGTAATTCAAAGCACGAAGGTAATGAACTTGAAACTGGGTCCTGGCACACAGTGAGGAGCGTGGAGGGAGCACTGGGAACTTGAGCTAAATCAAAGTCAGGGTAATTTCTCATGCAGCATTCAACAGGGCGTTCAAACTCAGATTATCTTTTGGCAGATGGGAATAACACTTATTCCCTGTCTCCACAGGAAGGCTGTGAGGTAGCAAAAGTACATGCAGAAGGCTTTGTATATGCAAGACTTCAGCTGTTTTTTCACACTATATTAGTAGTTGAGTGACAGATACAACCTTTCCTTCAGGTCTTTTCTGAGAGCTCCAGACCCTTATGGTTATGAAAACACTGCTATTACAAAATGGAAATAGTTGGGTTGCTTTTGTGCATGTTGCATGAGTACATACACAGTGTTGCTGAAGACACAGAGTTTAAACTCTTATCCTGATTTGTCTTCCCCAGCATCTGATTTTTCTGAAGACACTAAGGTTTTTATTCTGGTTCCCCTGTACATTTACTCCCTATCTCAGGTCATGGCATTCCTGTAGGCTCTCACCACCTCCTTAGTGGGAGGCAGGGTCCACTATATTTCTTCAGATGGGAATTTCAGGCAGGCAAAGCCAAAGATGACTGGCCTGTTGTCAGACATAAAACTTCTTGGAGTAGGACCTGAGGGCACTCTCCAAATTTCCAGGCTGGTGCCTAAGCTGCTTGTCCAGGCTCAGTGTTATCTTTTGCTGCTGTTCTGATCCCATCTGTCTGTCAGCTGTACCAGCCAGTGCTCTGTGGGTATTTATGCTGCTGCCACTTCTCACGTCTCAGTTTGGAGTCATTTAATGTGGGTGACTGAGATTCCTGGAGAGGAAGAATTTGAAGTATCCCAGACAATGGTATGGCTGACATAGTTTTTGCCGTAAGACTATGTTTTACTATTAATTTTAAGGATTGTTGACACACATGAGTTTTTCTTTGGCTTCAGGGTCTGTGGTTTCAGCCATAAAATAGGGTCAGAGGCACAATGGTCTTGGTCTTGGAGTTTAATATCCTTCTTTTGTAAAATAATATAATAAATGGGAGGAGAAACAAATGTTTTAAAATCTCCAGTGATGGTGAGATTTTAAGAAAGAGGCAGCACAACATTTTTCATGATACATTTGGCATTTTTGAAGAAAGATTCCTGGTAAAACCTGACTGCAAGTCAACAGAGTCAACACCTGAGTCAGAGAAGGGAAAGGGGAATGTCTCCCTCAGTAAAAAACTTGATTGCATGTTCTCTTACTCTCAATTACCCTAATTTGAAGTGGGGAGCTAATGAATATTGCTAAATGGTTTGAAACAAACAGCAGCACTGTGGACAAAAAATAGTCATTACGAGCTGCAGTGTTATCAACCACAGTGAATTTTTCACAGATTTGTAGGTTTTAATGCTGGGGTGAGTGCTCTGGCTGTTTGCTTAGTGTAGGGGAGAGGACCTTACCCAATAATTTACAGCAGGGTCAGTAACTTCTTGGTACCACTGCACACTTTTTTAAATCCCATCACCATAATTAGAAATTACCTCATCCCTAGACTGTGCTTTCCAATTGTTAATTAAAATATTACTTCTCATTGTAAGAGTGCTTCTGTTAGAAGAGCAGTCAGCTGTCAGAAATGTTGTTCCTTTTTGCAAGATATCAGGATTGAAATTCTTCTCACCTTCATCTTGGAAAGTGAAACAGGGCAAGCTATAGACTCCCACTCTAGGCCAGTCTGTGGTGCAGAGACCCTAGGGGTGACATGGGAGGTGACACTGCATGGCAGTACAGAGCGGCCAGGCCTGTCTGTGTCTGTGTGTCTGAGGTGCTGTGGATGTGGGGTGCTGTGAGGTGGATGTGCTCTGCAGCCTCGCTGCTTGCTTAGAAATGCACCTAGTGTGATGGCAGCCCTGATTTGGGGGAGGAGTGCTTTGGAGGGTGCCACGTGTGCACTAGGGCTGGAAAAGGGATAAAGTATCTCATGTTTTTTCCTTTGATGATCTGGAGCTCTCAGGTACCTCACTGTGATGTGCTTGAGTGGTCAGAGATATTCATCAGGAATCAGTGAGGATATTCCAAGTTCTCTTTCATTTAATGAATGTCTTTGTTGTTGATTTAGGACTGAGTACTTTAATGAACTTTTCAGAAAGTCCTCAGATTTGGCATTTCTCTGGAAATGTCAGAGATTAATCTTGTGAAGCTAGAAATAGGGAGAGCAAAGTGTAGTTATATCCTAAGAAAATACAAGGCCACAGAGGGAAAAAATAATCCAAAAACAGGTGAGAAAAGAGTTCTTATCATCTGCAAGGGTTGAAAAAAAAATTTACTGAGTGTGAAAAACTAATGTGAATTGGAAAAAAGTGCATTTTTCTGTGAATATGGAGCAAAGACGGTAGTAATTTCTGCTATGTATGTGTACCTAAGTGCTTTCTTGAATCTGGGCTGAAGTGGAAGAAAAGCAAGGTGGGAAAGAAAACATGGTTTCACTGGACTGCATGATTTTGCAATGTCTAATTTTGGACACTTGTTTCTGAAAAGCCTTGCCTGTAGCCTGGCACATAATCAAACTGGTTTTGTCAGAAGCACTTTTCAACTTCAAACCTTGTTCCCAGGCCGAAGAGCTGGCACGGCATTTACTCCAAAACCCAAAAAATAGCAGCAAATTTCTGACCTCAGGCTTGTCTCTTGCTGCTAATCTGATTCCTTTTAAGGGTAGGAGCTGGTGGTTAACATGATTTCCAGTGAAACCCTGCTTGCAGCTGGATATGAGAGTGTTGGGTTTTGCTGGGGCTGTTGATAAAAATGTTATGGCCACACACCCATATCCAGTTTCTAGGAAAATCTTACAACGTGTCTTTTGCATTCTTTATATTGTCATATGGCTGACCATCACTGACATGCCTTCCTAAGATTATGTTCATGTCCAATAAGAGCATGAAATTTAACTCTCTCATGGGTCCCTCCCAGTTCATTTTGACCCCTAGCTTGGCCCCATCTGCTTTACCCCTTCCTGTCTAAAACAACTTTAGCATAAAGAGGAGCTCTTGCATATGAATAGTGAGTCACAAACCACAATTCTGAATAATCCCTGAGCAGCTCCCTGCTGTGATCCAGCCCCAAGAGGTGGAGATGTCCTCTCAAAAAATAGCAGGGGTCTGCAGTAGACTTGGTCTTGCTCCTGCAAATGCTGCAGCGGGGTTTTTCTGGTCTGTCATGTGGCAGCCAAACGGAGTTTGTAATACAGAAATGAAAAGAGAAAAAACTGCCTAATCTTCTAATAAAATGTAGCCACCTCGAGGGAGGAGAGTGGCTTAATGTAGCAGTCCTACAGGCCTCAGTCAGAGAATAATTTAAAAGGAGTATGTAAATATTGCAGCTTTTCTGCATTTTGCTCTCTGACTTGCTCTGGGGGAATACTTACTTCCAATGTATGTGGAATGATTGCTTTTATTCCCCGAGAGACCAGTGGGTTTGTGTTAATGGGTTGGCTGTGAAGCCTGGCGTGTTAGAGGACAGGGGAGGAGGTTTTATGCTGGTGCTGCAGTGTGTTCACAGAATCACAGAATCATAGAATATATTGGGTTGGAGGGAACCTATCAGGCTCATCAAATCCAATTCCTGGCCCTGCACAGGAGAAGAATCACATAATTGTCCAAACACCCCAAGAATCACATTGTCCAAACATATTTTGAACCCTTGGCTTGGTATTGTAAGCACCATTTCCACCAGGCAATGCATTATGGTTGGTTCTCTTATGTGTTTGCTATTACTAATCTAAATGCATTTAATTGTCCTTAAAATGTCTTTTGGTGAGTATTGCATAAAGTCTTTAGTGGAAGTGTGTTGTTTGGTTTGTGATTGGCTACACAGCACTAGATTGGTTACACAATATTGTTGGTGCTTCCTGAGGGCTGGAGGATCACAGAGCTGCCTCTGGGGTGGACATTGGCCCATATGAGTTTAAAATTTGGTTTCCTTGACTGACATTTACTTTCTGAGAACTCTGTTGCCCGTCAAACTCAATTGCTCAAAGGTCTGTGGGAAACCAGTGTTGGTATGTGAATGTGGCCTCAGCAAATTCATTTTTAAAAATGTGAACCAATGTTCACTGGAGGAAAAATGAAGCATTTCTGCATTATTTGGCTGCACTGAGTCTTACAAGCTCATTTGATCCTCCTTCTTTTTCTGTCATCAGATTTTCATGACAAAGTTATATATGTATGGTATTAGAATTCCCGAGCTCCCCAGAAAGATCTTTAATCATCTAGACCATATAAGCAATGAACACTTCAGGCAAAAGCAAAGCTATTAATTTTGCACTTCAAAGTCACAGTTTTTCCCCCCTGCAAAGTGTATCTTATAGAGCTGCCACTCTCCATCCTCATTCTCAGTCTATCCATACCTCTGGTGCCCCGCTAACCTGAATCACTGAAATGTTCTTTATTCACAAATGTGTGCAGAACCTGCCATCAGCCCTCTACAGGATCCCCTCCTGTCACCCCTGCTGGGAGGAGGTGCTGGATTCCCTCAGGGGCACTCAGAGCCTTCTGGCATGGTGGCTGAGAGCATCCCGAGGGAGCTCCCCTGGGAGCAGCAGTTCTCCTTATGCCTGTGTTAGTCCTGGGCTTCCCAGGAGGCAGCAATGCCAGCAGGGAAGCTGCTCTGGAGTACCTGCCATTGCTGTGTGTCAGGCTCTCTGCTATGCTTTGCTGCCTTTTTTAGTTCTGAATTTCTGCCTTCTCTGTACTTCGGCCATTTGCAGTCCAGTCAAGTATGGGCTCATTCCTGTGAACACACAGTGCTTTTGTTCTTTGGGGTTTGGGTCTTCCTAATTCCTTGGCCTCAGTGATGTGTCATGGAAAAGTGTTTGAAGGGGGATTGTGCAGGCTGTCAACTTCTTACCTATTCCCTTCTAACAGTCTGAAACTTTATCAGCACTGAATTTGCTTGAATATTGTCTTGCCCACATATTCTGGGAGAGGAAACAACTTGCTTGACCCATGTCCTCTAGATCAGCCATTACTTTTAAACCTCTCCTTCAATTTCTCCCTCAAATTTCTCTTAGCCTGCTCTGCTGTCCCACTGTGCTGTTCGTGGAGAAGAACTCAGAGGCATGACCTTGTCTCAGTTCAATACTTTATTAGTTTTGGCATTCTATGTATTTTTAAATATAGGTTTTCCTTTTATAGGATTAAGTATTTCTGCTTTAAAGGCTAGTTGAAACACGTTTCTCTGTCTTCCTATCTCAGGCTCAGCAGCTGATCAGCACAAGACTGTAGATCAGAACTGACTTCTGGCTCCTTCAGAAATCAGTTAGAGGAGGAAGTGGTTTGAGGTGTGCTGACCAAGGAGATAACTGGGGTTGGCGTTTCTGTCAAATGTTGGTTCCAGCTGTTGCTGGAGAATTCACAGTTCTGAGAGTCTGAGCAGTCCCAGCAGGTAGAATTGGAGAAAAGAGGGGCAAGAACAGAATGAAAAGCTCTCATGTTTCCTCTTTTCTCCCTCTCAGAGCATTGTCTTTGTAATGCTGCCATTTAAAGATTGACTACCTATCCAAGGACTGAATTTAATATGTAATGTTGATTCAATTTGCTACTATAGGATTGTCAATCCATCCATCTGGTACAAAGCAATATATACTAAGTCTGTCTGAAGGGACAGGTCAGCCTGTAGTAAATGTGCTCCTATCATGGTGTGACAGCCTGGCCAGCCTTGACAGCGGGTTCCAAGAATCACAACTTTATGGTCTGTCAGCTAGTGCAAACATCCATCCATCAAATATCCCCTACTTGTTATACCTAGAAGACAGAACCATGGAGGCATTAAGAAATGTGTGGCAGAGGGAAATTATTTGCTTTGATACATTCAATCTCTAGGATGAGAGAGAACTGGGATGGTTGTACTCCCCTAGTCTCAAAGATCACCAAAACCCCACCCGTGAACATAGCTGGATTACAGAGGTCTGAGACAGCACAGAGGAGATCCTTGTCCTCTTTTGTTCAGCTCTGCCTTGCCCTCCAGCAGAGACTGTAGCTCAGAGCTTTTAAAGTTTGGGCTATTTCTTGTTTTAAACCACTAACAGTTTATTAAACAAGGTCTGTGTTCATGCTTGAGTGGCTTTACTAAACATTAATGTCACTCAGTAGCCAAGTGTTCCACGGGGAGTGCTCCTGACTTCCCCATTGCCTGTCTCTCGCAGCAAGGTGGCACCCTAAGGGACAGGCATGCTCAGGGCTGTACATGTGCCAGTTAAAAAACAGGGTCTGCAGGACCAATCCTGCCTTCTTGCTGCACTGTGGAACTGTGGCTGCTCAGATGGCATCGTCACCCCTGAGCTGAAAGCCCCCAAACCACAGCTCCTTAATTTTAAAGGGTGCCTGTAGTTTCTAATGCAGTTAAAGGCCCTTGTAGCAGTGTCCTTATTGAATTCTGGATTCATTCTTTATGTCCCCTCTCAGTCTCCTTGCTGGGACCCAGTACTTTACTGGTCTCCAGCTTCCCAGCCTGCAGAGTCCCATGGGATGGGAGATTGTGTGGAGAAAGTGAAGAAGGGCACTTCCTTTGAGTGAACAGGGGGAGCCAAGGCCAGAAGGAGGGAGCCTGTGAAAGTAGAAAAGTGGGAGAGCAAAGGATAAATTTCAGAGGAAGGATATAACTGAGGGAAGAAAAGGAATTTCTTTGGGCTGGGTAAATACATCTTGAGAGATTTGAGTACCCAAAGGATCGCTGCAGAGATGGTTAGCAGTGTATTCTCTCAAGGCCTTGTCTCTTACAAAGACTTCAGGGCTCAGTTACTGCATGGACAAGCAAGCAGATGCATGGGGGACAGGTTTTGCTTCCCTCTTCCTGCTGAGTTGGCTTCACATCACAGGTGTCCTCTGGGAACAGAGTAGTGCTGGGATATGCAAGGAGATGCAGGGAGTAAGCCTTTGCAGGAGGGTGGAAGCTCTGCTCCCTGACCAGCTCCTCCTTCCTTGGTAATGCAGAGGCAGGCAGGGGAGCTGGGGGGGTTCCTGTTAGCCAGTCAATCAATCATTTCCTGATGTTTATTATTTATCCCCCTGGCCAAACCCTCCCCTCATTCCTGCCACTGGGCAATGGGAATTTTTGTGATCTCTGAGCAGCAGAGGCTGGCGGGCAGCCTGAGCCCAGCTAGCAGCTCATTCTCAGCCATGTGAGAGGAGAAACATCCACAAGGAGAGATTGGAGTTAGAACTTTATTAGGAGAAACCTAGACACGACTGACTAAAATCTCATGTTAAGGAAAACACACACTGTCTTTTCAGGATTAAAAAATACAAATATATAAAAACTTACAAACAAAAACATGGTTTCCCCCATCTGAGTGTGAATGTGTATTTAAATGTACAGGAAGCTGTACCAAAGCTGTGTATCAGGAGCAGGGATTCACTTTCAGTGGCCCTGAGAGAGGGAATGGCTCAGTCCCCTCATCAGCTGGTCCCAGGCCATTTGCTTGTGCAGTCCAGTGTTGGGAAGCTGTGGCCTGTGTCTGAAAGGGCAGTGCAGGGTAAACAACAGGGAGCAGCTTGGCTCTGTTTAGCAGATCTTTAACAGGGGGATGTCAGCTCTGCACTGAGGAAACATCTCTGGAGTGGGAGCTGCCTGCAGACCTCACCCACCAGACTCACAGTGCAGCCTCGGGCCCCAGGGGCTGCTCTGAGAGGCTACAATGGAGGAAAGACCTGGTCCAGGGGTGATTTCTAGCACCATGTGTGCTAGGGATGGAGTGGGGAGGGTGGCCTGGGGACAGAGCAGATGCTTGCAGTGGGGACAAAAAACTTGACCTGTGCTGGCTGGCAAGCTTGAGAGAGCAGGCAGGAGCTGAATGATGTGCAGGACCTGAGCAGGACTCTTTCTGCTTGCAGAGGATGCTGAAGTGTTTTGGTTGGTTGGTGAGAAGACACAGGCCGTACCTCTTCTGCAGATAAACAGAAGATGCTTTTCTCTCAAGTGGGCAGCTGGCAGCCTCCTTTCAGCAGAATTCAGATTGCTTGAAAGATGAGTTTCAAAAAGGGGAAAACCACTTTGTTTCTACATGATACTTGTGAGATATCTGTTCTCACAGGAGAGTCTCTATTTCTGGTGATGGATGTCTTGCTTAGGATTGATGACATAAGTATCTTGGGAAAATTACCCAGTCTTCATCAACTGGTCATCTAAGTGATTTCCCTGGGGCCAGTCTGCTCTGCTGACTTAGGAATGAGGAAGGGATTCCAATGTTAGACATGAGGCAGCTGTGCACTGGGGACCACAGAAGTCCTTATTTATGGGGAAGAGTTGTTATATACACAGTGTCAAAAAATTCAAGTAGGATTTATTGTGTAGGTAAACTGGTATAAAATATCTGGGCTCAGGTAGAGAAAGGGAGGGTTAGAAAGAGCCAAAATGAAGCAGATGAGAAAATCTCTCTTTCAGAAAGCTGACTGGTGTGTTTCTGCTCCCTGCAGGTGAGAGAAGCTTCAGCTCAGTGTAACTGCCAAGCTGATGTTGCAAGTGTTGAATAGAGACACAGAAGATCCAGAGGTCCAGTCAGTCTGTTAAATACAGTGTCACAGTGGATACCCACTGGGCAGGAGTCTGCTGGCCCGTGCTCTACCAGGCTAAGGGTGGGTAGTCTCTAATCCCTGTGGGTCCCATGGTGAAAATACAGCTGAGGGCTTCATATCCCAAGGCTGGTGTCTCTCTTTAGTGCCTGTGGCTGCCCCTGTCTTGAACTGTGAGAGGTGCTGTCTGGACAGGATAGAGAGAGGATATTAAAACAGGGAGGTTAGGGGCAAGAGTTTGGAGTCCACTTTGCAGAAGTTTTACTGAGTGCTGGGACAGCTCCTTCTCCTCATCCCTGCTGGAGACAGGTCACACAGACAAATCATCCGACCTTGCCTTGCTGCTGGCACGGCTGGCCTTGCTGAGCCGGCGTTTCTCGTTGAAGTAGTTCTCGGGGAAGGCAGGTGCTGCACATTCACTGGCCACCTCTGGACTCTCCACGTAGCTGGACTTAATGAAGGGCCCTTCCCCAGCAGCATCCTCCTGGCCGTGGACCCTCTCGGTGGCGAAGTTGGCGGTGTTCTGCTGGGAGGCCATCTTGTTGCTGAAGGGGCTGATGAACTTCCCGTTGGGACTTGACAAGCACTGGTTAAAATCTGGGGGCGGGGTGTACATCTGTGCCCTCTCCGCCTGCGGGGCAGACTCCAGCCTGCCAGGGGCTGTGCTGGGGCTGGCTTTGTAAGACCTGGAGCACCTCTCTTTGGCTTTCTTCCAGCCCAGGTGGTAGAGCTCGGCCAGGCTGAGGAAGAGGGAGAGCACTGCCACAGCCAGCATGAAGACGATGAAGACGTTCTTCTCCGTGGGGCGGGACACGTAGCAGTTGACAGGGTGGGGGCACGGTGCCCGCTGGCAGATGTACAAGGTCTCCAGGAAGATCCCGTACAGGACGTACTGCCCCACAATGAAGGCCACTTCCATGGCGGTTCGAATCAAAATGCTGTACACGTAGGTGTTCAGCAGGCTGCCCCTGAGAATGATTTGGCCTCCTGCTTCATCCCAGCCAGACAGCTTAGTCTCCTTCTCTGCCATGGAGCACTTCTGCTGGTAGTAAGTGTCACCACCATTTTTGTTCTCTCGGGCCTCTATTTCTGCCTCCTTCATCTTCCTCTTCTCCTCCATGCGCACCGTGTGCATGGCATGGCCCATGTACACCAGGGACGGGGTGGAGACGAAGATGATCTGCAGGACCCAGAAGCGCACGTGGGAGATGGGGAAGGCCTTGTCGTAGCAGACGTTCTCGCAGCCGGGCTGCTGGGTGTCACACATGAAGTCAGACTGCTCGTCCCCCCAGGAGGATTCCGCCGCTGTTCCCAGCACCAGCATCCGGAAGATGAAGAGCACAGTCAGCCAGACTTTCCCCACCACTGTGGAATGTTTGTGGACCTTCTCGAGGAAGTCTCCCAGGAAACTCCACTCCCCCATTGCTGCTCACCAGGAGGGGTGAGAAGTCTCGAGAGCTGAGCGCTAGCCTCTGTTGGGAGAAAACAGAGAGTGGTTCTAAGGAGGTTTAGGAAATGCCCAGCTGGTAATGGATGGAGTGAAATGGATTTTTTTGTTTTGTGTCAGAGGAAATGTTTTCATTTGCCCTGAAATGAATGAGGTCTGGTTTGCTGAAAACTGTATTTCACATCCCCTGGAAGCCTTGTGTTGTTCTTGGGATTTCTTTTTCTTTTTTCATTCAGCTACCAAAAAAAAAAAAGTGATCTTTTTTTTACGTAACTCATCTACAGCCTGCTAAATGAGTTCCCAAAACCTTGAGCCAGATTTATTTTTGATTCAGAAAGTCCTTTCACTGTGATCTGCATATTGCTTCCTCTGTGGACTGGGAAGTTAAAGCAGCATTCATCTGTCTGTAGACTGCACTCTGGGAAATCCTTAGTGGGCTGATCCCCTGGGAGATAAGAGTGGAATATACAGCCTGGCCTGAGCAGTGGCACTGTCAGATATTACCTTTGTGTAATACCTGCACCAACACCTGGAATGTGAAATGTGTGCAGCTCTGGGTTTCCTTTATGAGCTCAGTGCCACCACTGAAGCACAGAGGAAACTTCTCTGTTGCCCACCTGCTCCCTGTCTGTAGGTTTTGCTCTGGTTTTGCAGTGTTTTCAGCTGTAAGTGTTTCATTTACAAGCTGCAAATGTTTAGGGGAGTGTAAAGACTTTGGTGGGCTGTGCCAGTTCTGGAAACCTAATCTGCTGCCACCTTGTCATGCCTCTCTGAGAGGGAACTGCTGCAAAATCTAAACGGTGGGTCTTGCTCCTTCTGCTTTTCTTAAATGATGAGGAAAATTTCACAGTTCAAATGAAAGAGACAAAGAAAAAAGCCTCCTTTGAAGTGCCTCCCAAGGACCAGCACTCCTGGGAAGTGCTGTTGGTAGGTGGTCTGATGACAGGAAAGGTTTTCTGGACAGGGAGTAAGACTGCAAAGTGGAAATGAAGGAGGGCCTGTTTCAGTTTTGTTTCTGACTCTGACAGACTGTTTCTGGCCAAGTCACTTAACCTGATGGATAAAAAGAAAGCTGTGGGTTTAGTCCATCTTTTGTGGGGCTCTGTGGGAGTGCTTGAGCAATCATTAGATCCAGTTATGCTCACCATACCTACCTTGCCAGGGCACAGCAAAGCTCTCCCTGGTGAGAGTTAAGGGCTGGGTGCTATAAAGTGTGCACTATTACCTTGGAGCTAATGTCCTCCCACAGTCATTCTTTTGGAAAATAGCATTTTAATAAGTTAATGTAAAAATAATCATTGTAATGAAATATTAAAAACACTAGTCAAGGTAAATCCCAAAGCCACAGGGACCAAATTGTTAACTCTCCTTTATTGTTCCTCATCCTGTCTTTAGGAGCCAATTATTTTTATAGTGCAAAGAACATTTGTGGAGAGCAGACACTGTTAAAAGCTGAAAATTTACTGTAGCAATATTGTGTAGATTTCCTGTGAGCAAAGGCTGGAGAACAGATACACTTGTTGAGGGAAAAATATCCCCTCCTCTAGTTATGTGAGTGATATAATTTAATGTAGCAGCACACGCCATAATTCATCCCATCCTTTGTTCCTGTGCTGTGTCCAGCTGCAAGGATGGATGGGACAAAGATCAAAAGTTGAATCTTTTAATTCCTGGTGCTGCTGAGGGCTGCCCTGGGAAAGGTGAGGATTGCTCAGGAAAGGAGACAGGGCAGTGGCCGCTTGCTACCCCACCACCTGTAAGAAGCCATGTGAGCAGGGAGAAAGGACATACAGGAAAGCAAAGGATGGGGTTTGGCTCTTTCCTGCCCAGACAGGCATGCTGCAATCATGCTGCTGGAGATCCTGGTGGCTGCTTGGCATATGCAGAAGCTTTGGTCTGCTGCCAGCCCAGAGCTGGAGGAGCAGTAACACAGAAAATCAGCTGGTCTTTCTGACTCCTCTCGTCTGCACTGGTGGAAACTGGTGAATGTGAGGGTCTGTCTTACCTTCTGAATGGCTTTGGTGCAGTTACTGCATTCTGGAGAAATTAGCATATGGCTTCATTCCAGGAGCACCAGGGGATTAAACACAGGCAGATAAATCAGTGATGGGAAATATTTACAGACTGTGGCACTGGGATCAGCGTGTTTGCTTTTTTTCCCCCAGAGTGCAGAGAAGGCAACCAGCTGCCTACAGCTCAGTTATGTGTGTCCAACATCGCTGTGCTGTAGCACAGCTGTATGTGTGGAATATTCCTTACAAGGCAGCACTTTTCCAGGTGAGTTTGTGTTGTTTACTCATCCCTTTTCTTGTTTCACCTTGCTTGGCAGTGTAAATATGAACACAGTTCTCCCTGGCTGTGCAAAGGCTGTTTTTACTTACTGCCACAGGGAAGTACAATCACAAACTGAGCCCCTCTTCCCATCCATTCTACTGTGTGCAGGTTGTTTGGGGTTTTACAACAACTTGCTTTCCCCAGGGATGGCTACTAAGCCTAGACACTTGGAAATTGTGAAAATCAGGATGTGCAGGACACAAAGTAAAGCAAATATAAGTGCAAGAGGAATCCAGAAATAAAAAATGGTAATGGGTGCAAGAAGAACAGTAATTTACCTGTCTCACACATGCACAGAATATTTCAAGAAGCTGTAAATCAGAAGGATCTGAGGCTGGTAGTCATGAGGCTTTAGGCTAGATAATAGGGACATTTCCTCTGCCCTCCCCTGCACAGACTGTCTAAAGAAAGGACTGCCCGGAGGTGCCTCTTGATCATCCTGCTACAGCCCCTGCTGCAAGGGCGTAGGTGGCCACAGGGGAACAGATTTTGGAAACCAAGAGAAGGAGTTTCCCTCCTAGAGCAGCATTTTTGGCTTAGACATTTGATACTTACTAGCGAGCTATTTTTGCAGCGCCAGACCAAGGGTCTTTGAGAGCATCTAGTTCTCTGCTGCCAGCAAGAAAAGAAGGATTGTCACCTCCTGACAGCTTTTCCTGGCTATGCAGAGCTGCCCCTGACCTAGCCTTTCTCCTCATAGCTTTACTATTCTTGGGAATTTTCCATATAGCTTTTGCCTCAGTCCCAGACTACTGTTGCCCTCACATGCTTTGACCTCTCAGCGTCTGAGCATCTGCAGCCTTTTATATTCCTAGTTTGGGCTCAGATGGACAAATCTCATCTCACTCTGGTGTGACTGGGCAAAAAGCATCTCTGGGTATTTTTGTGGGGTCTCAGCACCTGGTGGAAGACAGTCTTGGCAGCAGGGTCATGCATATTCAGGAGCAGTCGTGCACTGTGCCACTGCCCTTCCATGCTTTTGGCTGGCAGCTTTCTGATGGATCCCCACGGGAGCTGGGCACCGTCACGGGACCCTGGCAGCGGGAGAAGCGTGTGTGACACAGACCAGGGCAGCTTGGCACTAACCCAGCACCGTGGCCAGCCTGGCTCAGTCATCACCTGGAGCGCCACTGAAGCTGAGGAAAACTGAGCATCACCCCACAGGCCGAGCATGGAGTCTGCTCAGCTCTGGGCTGCCTTGTGACTGCCAAATTCCATGATAAAAATACCCCAGCGGGGACAGCACCTGCTAGTACGCCAGGCTGGCTCGCCAGCCATGGGCTGCTCTCTGCCATTCCTTTTTTGCACTACCTTTATCTGCGGGAGGGGAAGTGTCTGTTGCCCTCTGAGCAGTTTTGCCCATCCTCTTGGCAATGCCACGTGCTCTGAAGGACAGGCGAGCGTTTCACATCACTGCTGCTCACTCATTCCGGTTGGAGCTAGCCAGGGCTCTGATGAACAGCTAGCAAATCCACACCAGAGAGCCAGGAGGGCTGTTCCTGTGCAATCAACTTTATATGAGTTTATTTCCCTGGGGGTCACTAGAAAGAAAGTTTTCCCCTCTTTAGAAGACAGGCAAGACTATCAGCAGTGATATAAATAGCTGAGCTCAACACTTCAAGCTAGCTTTTCCCACAAGGAAGGTGACAGGAGGTCGCCATCTCTGCAGGATGTTTCTAAAATAAAGTGGAGAGTCTGATTATAACACTGTTTTTGCTCTCCCTTGCTGGGCTCACCTCTTCCCCGTGGCAGATCCCAGGGGCACATGGAGAAGCTCTCCAAGGAAGGCTCCTTTGTGTGAGGCAAGCACAGCTCCCAGGGAGGGGGAAAGTATCGGATTCAAAGCCATTGCATTTTTACTCAGTCTCTGTGATTTGCTCAATCAGGTACAAATATGTGTCTCTGAGAATTAAAGAGATTTCACAGTGAAGTGGATGGCCCAGGATGTTTTAGGAAGCTCACATTCCAGACACATGGCTGTTTGTTGATGCCATGCAAGAAGTCCATCCCCTCCAAGCTACTGTGAAGAGGCAGCTGTCCCCTCTGGGTACTGGGCATGTGAGCAGTGACATTGCAGTGGGGCATCCAGGCTGGCTGGAGCATGGTCAGTGCCTATGAATTGCTCATGGCTTTCCTCCCTCCAGTTGTGTTATCTCATACAGGTCCAGGCCGGCACATGGCACAACAGATCATGGTGGGTGAGTGGGCAGAGATCTTTGTCCTGTGCTGAACCCAGACAGGAGAGGAGCCCACAGTGCCAAATTGTACACTCACAGCTGTAGGCACTTGGGAAGGACACCTCAAGCTCTTCACTGGAGGTTGGTTAATGCTGCTTTACTTTAGGATATCCAGCCCCTTGTTAGTAGCCTCAGCATCCCATGCAGTGCAGATGTTGTCACCTCTGTTTTGCAGATAGTGATCACTGGGGTACAGAAGGGACAACCTGCTTGTTTGAGGTCACTGTGTTAGAGACAGTTTGGGGACAGAGCTCAGAGGTTGTGACTTGCAAGATTCTGTCCTTTTTTCTACACAGCACTGCCTTTTAAACCTCATGACAGCAATACAACACTGCTTCTACTGCACATCTGCTTCTACAGACCTTCTACAGCGCTTCTCTCCTGTGCCCTCAGACAACAACGACTTGGTTACCTGAAAGAAAACCCAGTCCTACTGCCCTTCTATAGCAGGTAAACCTGACAGAACCAGAGACATTTTGTTTTGTTTTATTTTGTTTTGCATTGTGGGAACACGTGGCTTACAGCATTAAATGATGAACTGAGTTAGAAATGCACTGTGCAGAGTGGGTGCAGTGCTTTGGATTAGAGAAGATTTGTGATGTTAAAGCCCACCTCAGCAGGTATCTTTTTGTTCAGAGCTTACTGGCATTGGCTCCTTCCTATGGATATACAATGGACAAGCAACAACCTATTAGGCATTTTTGTCCAAACACCATCTCTCTGGCTTCAAATATGCACACAAATGCCTATGATAAGTTTCTGCCTGAACCTGGCCAGTTCTTCAGCCAAATTTGTAATTCTGATCTGCACATGAACTTGGAATAAATAGCTTTGTACTTATGCTTTTAAAGAAAAATAATTGACATGTTTGCATAGGTTCCATTCTCGTTCCTTGGGTTCAAAGTCCTGTGTTGAGCCAGTATCAGAGTGACATTGACTCTAGAGCTGAAATCTCATGGGAGAAGAAGAGCTCTGTGTTGACAGCTCTTGTCCTAGAAGACAGACATCCAATGTTTCTTATCTTTCTGCTCCTCCCAAGTTCGCTGTAAATTCTGGGAGGGTCATACTGGTATCCAGACCACTGGCCCTACTTGTAGTTGCAGACAGGTTGTTATTCTTGACGAGGTGTGCTTTCCCCCTCCTCTCCAAATGTGGAAAGTCTCGGAGTTCACGAAAAAGAGAGTGGGTGAGAAGATAAGGGAGTTGAATGACCCGTCACCTCCTGCACACACAGGCACACAACCCTGGCGCACACAGGGACACAGACAGAGGGGAATCACTCAACACCTTCAAGTGTGTACATCAGGGATGTGTTACACACACAGATGATAATAATATGTAGAATATTTTCATCTGAAGTGATAATGGAAGGTGCAGACTCCCAGTCAGTTGAATTTTTATTAGTTGTCTGTCCAGAACATCTAATGCTATTCCTCCCCATGTGCTTTCATAGATCCAAATATTAGGGACAAGCTCTGCCTGGTGTAATCTCAGGAGACCAAGAACAGAAGAGACCTTAAACTCAGATAATTCAAGCTGAGGGATGAATTTATCCCACTATTTTTGAAAAGTTGGCATCAAATAGTTACATGATAGTGGTATCCAGGCTTACATTTAAAAAGCAGGGAGCATCTTCTAATTCTCTTGGGATTCTGAATTTGCAGATGATACTAAACTGGGCAAAACAGAGGTGAGGAGATAGGAAAAGTGGGCACAGGGAGCTCTGGAAAACAAAAACAAGCGGAGAAATTTGGGGGCTGCTGTAGTAAAAGCTGTCCCTGTGCTTTGCTGAGAGAAGCTGATCTCAAGCACTGCTCAGTCTGTGGGGAAGGCTGGTGTAAGGAGATGTGCAGGGATGGCAGGCCTCTCACTGGGCTCAATATAGCAGCAATTAAACCTGCCCATGTGATTTTAGGCTCGTTCACAGACTGCATGAGATGCAACTCATTTATAGTGTGGAAATAAAACAGACTGAAGAGGTAATGGGAGAAGGACAGAGCTCTCATTCAGACTTTTCTCATCCTTTCTTCCTTCCTCTCACCCCAGTATCTCCCTTCTCCCTGTCTGTCAGTTCCCTGTGGTTTCCCTACAGTCAAGCTCCCCCAGAGAGCGTTGCCTCAGTTTTTGGGCAGTTTTGACCAGCTAACTCTAACAGCACCCAAATTGCTAATTCTTTCAGCCTTAGAAAGGGGACATTTTCAGCGACTATCTATTTCCCACTTATTACTACCTTGTCAAATCTCATTTCTTCTCCCTTTCCAAAAATCTGTAGGATTCTTTTCACACTCCAGCCTCATTGCTATATCCTTGCCTCAGTCTGGCTATGTGAGTGGATTTTTTTTGTACTCAGTGTATGCACCATATACATATGCACAAAAACACACCCCCCCTTTGAAACCAACTAATACTAAATTGGCAAAGCCCAGCAGTAGGGAGTTAGGAAATGCTGGGGTTACTGTTCTCAGTAATCTTAATTCAATCTCTTTGTGCCTGTGCCTCTTAGAGTCCTTAACCACATCCTCACATTGTCACCTCGTTCTTTGCACAGGATGCCTGCCTTGTTCTGTGCCAGCCTGGCGGGGGGCTTTCTTGAACAGCAGCTATTCAATGTTTTGTTTTCTTCTCATTGTTCAGTGGGTGGCTTGTGCCTCATTTACTGTACATTATTCAAGTCCAGTTCTAAAGACAGAATTATTAGTTTCCTCATGGGTTTTCCTATGGCTTTCATCACAACAGTATCTGATCGCTTCACAATTATAAATCTACTTACTTTCATTACCACCCAGAGGTGAGGAGATGGTGTTAGATCAGCCGTGCAGCTGAGGGAGTCAGGCAGTGAGAGATTAAGATAAAAACTGTTCATTAATTTTGGAAGCTCTTTGGTGCTGTGGTTAATCTGTTGATGCTTTTTTTCCCAGTGTACTTAGCAGTGTATAATGTGTATTCAGAGCAGAGCTCTGTCTGGTTTGTGCTGGAGTGGTAGAGTTTATCACTTCCACCAGTTGCACTGCATGTAGAAGTCAGATACCCAAAAGACAAGAAATGGGCATTTATGGGTAAATGTAGCTTAAGTGATTTGTCTCATCATGACAGAGGAAATTGGACTAAGAAGCAAGAATTAACCCCAGTCCTCTTGGATAGCTTTATCAGACTGCAAACTGGAGACAGTTTTTCTCCCATCCCACTATTCCTTCCTTTCTGCACCAGACATCTGAAGTGCAGCAGAAGACCCTGGAGCTCTGCAGGCATCACCCTTGCCAGACTGCTTCACTTTCCAAGCCACCCTGTGCCCTGACCAAGGCATCTGTCAGCTTTTCTGCTTCTAAGGGAGAGCAGTTTCATATGGAAATTCTTAGCCATTCTCAGAGCATGTCCATAATGACATAAAAAATGGAGAAGGGCAGAAATAGAAGTGTAAATCCCGTGGTTCTTGCATAAAACCCCCCTGACCCCTCTTCAAAGATACACTCGAGAGACTTAAAAGCGTGCATCTCTCTGCTCATTGAATGCTGTGTGGCATGAATATTTCTTTGTTTCAGAGAAGAGCTACCATGCTGAGTATTGCTCACAGAGATCTCTCTGTTGCTAATCAATAGCAATAAAATTGATCTCCCCCCAAATATTGAAATCTTTCCATTGTCTTCTGGGAATTATTTCTAATTTTAAGCCTCTATCCTCGTGCCTCATGCAACAGCACCCAAAGCGTGGAGCAGTCTCTAAACTGTGCTCCCCTAATGGCATAGGGCAGTGCTGAATTACTCATTTCTCCTTGACTATTTTCAATGCTGCAAGATAAGTCAGAAAGTGGGCAAATGTGTGCAGAATGTGTGAAATCTGTCTGAAGGTCAAAAAGAGAAGAGAGGCTAAGGTATGAAGTTCTGTATTTTCTGTCAGAGCTTAAATTTTTAAATGCATATCTAATACTAAAAATGTTGTGATAATATATAGTGTTGAGTGGAAAAAAAAAAAAACCAAACAAAACAACAACCATCACCAAATACTTATAGTAACAGGAATACTTAACATAGTTCCCAAGCGACAAGAGCCTGATGAGTATTTTAAACCCTGAAGCCTCAGGAATTCTCCTAAAGTATTGCACTGCTCCCAAGGAAAAGGGGAACAAAGTTAGAAATGTGTGCTTTTCTCAGAGTAGATTTTGAAAATAGCAGCAAATGAAGAACTTTTTGTCTCCTGTTACAAATGCTGAATACTGTGAGGCTTCTGAATAACTGTTTAAGCTGCTCTTAGCTGCACCCACAAATTGTAACAACATGTAACACACATGTTACACGCATGAAGTACTTTAAAGAGAGGAACACTTAGGCAGCAGTAGGGGAAAACTTTCATCCACACTGCTTCACCAAAGAATTTTGATAGTTTACTGTAATGGAGGGAGACGTCAATGCTTAAGGCTCATTCAGCGCAGGACTTTTTTAGCTGAGGTTTGTTCAGAAAAACCACTTATATGATCATCTAAAGGTTGTTACTTGTTGGTACTTGAGGGACAGGGGCTCTGCCTCAGTTTACCCAAGTTGTTAAAACTAAAATGCCACAAAGCTCCCTAGACATGACGAATGGGCGACCAAACAACCCTTCAGGAAGTCAAAGGAGCCACCACAGATCTGAGGTGGCAATTAGTCAGCAACCTTTACACTCAACTGAGATTGCCTCTTTCCAGGTGGGTGTATTCCAGGGGTACCATATTCTCAAGGTGGGCTCTTCTTTGAAAAAGCAGTGTTAAATTATGGAAATGAAATTGCATAACTATTCCAAGTATAAAAAGCGGGGGGGGGGGGAAGTTAGGAAGGCAAATAAAAAGAAGCAGCAGCAGCTGGTATGGGAGAGGACATTTGTCCCTTCAGGTCTGCATGCCTCCTTGCTGAGGCTGCCACAGGCAGCGCGGGGATGGAGGAGAAAGGCATTCATTCCCTGGCGGCACGCACAGAACGTGTGACTGCGAGATACCAGCAAGGCACTTCTCTGCTCTGGAGTTACATTCCCAGGCTCCATGTCACACACCAGCCAGGACACAGTACCCTCAAGGCAAAGAAACTGCAATATTTTGAAAGCATCCTGCGCAGTTCAGAATGTAGGCGGTTAATGCAGACACTTGATAAAGAGTTTATACCCCGAGAGCCTCTCCTAGGTAAGAGTTCCCTTCACCACAGTCCTCCGAGCAGCTTGACAGCATGTTGAAATGGGATCTGACAGAAATGACAATTTGCACGTTATACTGTCTGAGGGAGGATGTTTGGGGTTCTTATAGTGCTTTCCTATACATTGGAATCTATTGGTATCTATGTTCATCACAAGGAAGTTACTTCTTAATTCTCTAGCTGCCTGTGGTAAAACAATTTAATTTTTAAAATGTCCTGAGCCCACCATGTTACTAGTGGGAATGTTTTACAGAGAAAATGAAAGAAAAAGTACATTTCTTAAGTTATTTTTTGGCCATCCTTCTTTTCCTGCCTTCCCAAACCCCTTTTTTCCCTCATGCTCTTTTCCCCTTGAGTGATATAACTTGATCTACCATCAGCACTTCTGCAGTTCTATTATTTCCCCCTCTTGGTTGCTTACCTGATTTTCAGTGTCTTGTCTTCAGTCTCCTTTCCTTGCTTTAGCACTTTCCCTTTTTGTAGTGAAGTTGAACTCCTTGTTCTCCTCAGCTGCTTCGTTTTATTCCTTTAATATGGTTCTCTCTCTCCCTCTTCCTCTCTTTTTCTCCACCCCCTTTCTGTGTCACTTTCTGTCTTCCCCACTGCCTCTCCGCCTTTCCCCCTCTTCTTTCTTCACCTACTTTTCTTGTCTCTCCCACCCCCTCCAGACTAATCTTTCTATTTTCAAACCTGGTTTCCTGTTGTTTTTCCTTTCCATGGATCTCATTCCTCCCTCTCATTCTCAGCCTCTCCCTGTGCCACCCTCCTCATGCCGACAGGATGCATTCGCTGCTGGCTTCGCGCAGTCCCTTCCAGCCACTGCTCCTACTGCTCCTTTGCACATCTTCCCACAGATAACACTCTAAGCCTTCCCCAAATGACAAGAGACAGCCTTGCCCCACAGTTACACCAGCCAGACCCTGGAAAGGCTTTTCCATGCAAGACAAAAGACAATTCAACTGACAAAGGACATATTTTGGACTCATTCAAGCTTAATCTGGCAAAGCAGAGTTCATGTGCAGCAGGGTCTTCCACCTCTTCAAATCACACAGAACTTGCTTTGCTGGCTCGGACCAGGGGCCCAGCACAGCTGCAGCCTTGTCCTAAAGGGCACCAAATGTATCCCAGAGACTTTTTACATGCCCCCTTACTGATAAGTAGAGAATAATCTGCCTGTCAAGAGAGGTGTTTTTTGTCACACCACCCTACCACCACCTCCCCGCACACACAGTCAGACTCATGAGCGTTTGGGCCTCTCTTAAAAATGTTTTTGACGTGTCAAATGTCTGAAGGTCTTGTATTTCATGTGTGTGTCAAGCTGAGCCTCTGATTCCTGCACATCAGGAATGGCCCAGTGAGGAGGCAGAATCAGAGATGACTTCTGGCTTTGATAAAGGTCTCAAAGAATCTGTGGCAGGAGAGTGAGATTTGCACAGAAGACTCTGTGACCTGAGAACCAACTTGATGCACTCAAGCTTTGGTGGTTATCTTTCCAGCAATCCTCTCCCATCCAGAGCATTGCCTAGGGGTCTCTATGCATCAGTGAGTGCAAATCATGAAACAAAAGCAGTTCAGGGACTAAGACTCAACGTTGGCAACTCTTCTGATAATCTTTGTCCCACTAATTTACCACCTCCTTTAGTCACCAGATTGAAAGCCAGTCTACAAAGGGACAGTTTTGTGCAGAGGCTATCTCTGGAAGTATGTCCTGTAAGGACACTCTCACTCTGAATTTAGGAGTGCAACTCTTTTCCAGGAGGGCTGTATCCTCAGTGATGGTTAGTGCAGGATGCAGGACAAAGAGTGCAAAGTAAATTCCCACAGCAGCTCAGTAACCTCCTGGTATGGAGACATGTTTAGTCACCTGCTGCTTCATTTCTAACTTTATTGAAAGCCCTTCTGTGGCTTTTAAGAAAACAGAAGTGTTTCTGGAGTTGTTTCTCCCTCTCCTGTGTGGCAGTTGTGTATCTGCAATGGAAATTCATGGGAAGGAGAATATCATTCCAGCTTTTTGTCTTTGTAGAGTAATTTCCACGAAGCGTTATTATGTAAACTCATGTTGATTTTATGCCAGTGAGATTGTCAAGGAATTCATCATAGAAGTGTCCAAAAAAAAGGTGTTAATAATACAGGTCCAGCTCACAGATGGCTTTGGGATAGGCTAGGGATAAGGCTTGTCAAGTGTTTTTCACATGCTGTAGAGAGACAGGTCCTGTGAGAGAGCTGTCTGAAATGCACTCACCTCCCTGTGTGGCTGACACTGACACTTTGCTGTACACTCAGGGTGATCAGGTCTGATTCTCCCTGCTCATTCCTTTGTGTTTCCTGCTCAAAGCTTATTCCTGAGTGGCACACACAGGTAATCCTGAACCCAGCAGATACAGTCTGGTTCTGCTGAATGTATGAGGGAGGGGAGAAGGTTTCTGTCCAACACATGCATGATGCACAGGAGGTACCTGTTGAGAGCTCTTTCTGTTTTGGTGCTAGAGGTAGCTGTTTGGGTTTTGATGCACGAAAAGGAAATGGTAGAAGTCAGACAGGGAGGCAAAAGACAGAACGGGGAGTAGAGATGTTGTATGCATACTTCAGCCAGTCCCTCAATGTGTCATCCCTTCTCTACTGCATCCTCTTCAAGGGAAAACAGGGGAGTCCTGGCAGCTTCTCCAGCCCGTCAGCTAGAAAAATTGCTGGTTTACTCAGTCTTTAGCAAGGAAGAATTTTGACTCCCCTCCCCAAGAGCTGCAGTTTTCTGTTATGCAAAACTTGTCTGACCTAAGTGAGGAGAGCAAGTGGAAGAGAATGCTGCCCCAGACAGTGGGAATGAGGAGAACAGCTGACAGCTTGCCGTATGCAGCTTGCAGATCACAGCAGTTTGTGATGCTGTGCAATGCGTTTTGAAGGAAAGCAGAAATAAAACAGGGAGGGAAAGGGAAAATAAAACAACATGTACTATCTTTTGATCAAAACTTAAGAGCTTTCTTGGATTAGGATTCCTGACCCCCTAGGTAAAAGAAACAGAGCAGCCCTTATCTACCTGGAGTTCAGTAAACCATATGATATGGTGTCCCAGAAGAAGGAAATTAGTGTAGAAGATTCAGCTGAAGAAGACAGGGATTATTAAATAAATCCTCTAGTGAGTAAGAGACTGACAGAATTGATACACCAGTTCCTTAATAGGTTGAAGGGAAATTATCTGTGAGGCTGCTTAAAGATTGCTCTTAGGACTGATCTTTTTTTTATATTTTTGTTAATTACCTTGGCACAGAATGTAGAAACATTAATGAAATCTGCTGGTGAAACCAAGCTGGGAGGTATCATGAGGGCAGAGGTGGATTCCAGCACTGCCAGAGCTGAAGGCTCTTTGTGACTTGAGTGATCAAGGTGAGGTTAAGTGGGAGAGTGCAAAGTCACACACTAGGAACTTGTTTGAGAGTAAAAGGAATCTCCATCTCCCAGGGGAAAGAGATGGAGAAAGATGGGGGAAGTTCATGATTCAAAGGAGGAGGAACCAGCAATGCTACATGGGGGTGAAAAAGGCAAGCAAACTTTGATGATGTAGCAGCATTTCCAGTTGCAGTGAGTGGAAGTAATGTCATCCAAGAGGATGAGACTTCTCCAAAATAGTTCTGCAGTGCTGCTTCCCCACATGCAGGGAGGATATCCAGCCTGGAGCAGGTGTAGAGGAAGGCAGTGGGGTGGTCAGAGGGATGGAAGGTGTCTCAGCCAACAGTGTGTTTACTTATCAGTCACAGCAGTGACTGCACAGAGATATTTGAACTGATTTGAAAATAGACGTGCTACCAGTTTGAGCTTTTCAGCATTAATTATTTTGCACTGAATTTCATGCTAGTGCAGCTACACAAAGTAATTAAACCACGGTGTGATGTGCCTGCAGGGTGAATACTATAAGGGAGCTTAGTTACTTAGTCTGGCAGAACAAAGGTTAAGAGAGGAGAGATTTGCTGCCTATAAATACTTTTAGGGATTGGGGGTTGGGAAAGTAAGTGCTCAGGAGAGAGCAGAGCTACATAAGCTAAAGGACAATGTGGCACAAGAATAAATAGATATAAATTGGCCATGAATGAATTTAGGTTGGAAATCAGAAGGTTTCTAAGCAACAGAGCAGGCAAGGAGGTGCTGGAACAGCATTTTAGCAGCACAAGTTAGGGTGGAAACCTAATGAGATTTAGGACAGAGTTTAGTAAGTTTAGAAAAGGCCATTTGGTTTGTACTTGCCCGTTATTCAAAGGGATTGAACCTGATAAGCCAAGAGGTCCCTTTTACATTCTATTTCCTTAGTGCCTTAGTGCCTCAGCAGATCTGCACCCTTGCATACAAAATCCAGGTAAATCTGGAGCAGAGTTTATGTGATGAGTTTTTCAGCATTGATCCCATGGATATTTAATGGAGGGATTCACTCTGTGCCTGAGATTTAAACAAACAAAAGAGCAAGCCAAGATGATGCATGGAGAAGGTCTGCAGATATGCAGTAGTACAGATGAGAGCTCACATATTAAAGAGTTTCTTCACAAAAAACAGGTGCTCCCAGAGCATCTAGCTTTGCTAGAAGGCTATTTCAAATGCAGCTCTTGAGATGTGAAAACTGAAAGAGATTGTCTGAAGGGAAAATGTCTTGTCCATTCCTGCTATTACTGAGGTTTACTGCATTGGGAAATTTCAGAGAAAAACACCACCCAACAGTGGTTGAGTTCATCTCTGCTGCCTGGCCACAGCACTGCACTTATTCTGGTTCTTCATGATGTTCCATGCTGGACAGGCACCTCTCTAAAGCACCTTAGTACCTTCTCCAAAGCACCAAAGGATGGTGCCTTCCTGATGAAACATTTTATCTCAAATCCTCATGCATGGATATGATTGAAAGAGAAGGCCAGAGAGGGGAGTTCTCTGCTTTACATTAGACCTCTAGAGACAGTTTGAAGGCATCCTCCAGCAGGAGGCAAATTCCCAAGGACAGGCTGGGCCCAAGGGAAGAGGAGTAGCAAAGGCCCCTGAATAAGAACAGTTTTATAGTTACAGTTCCTCATTTAGTAAAAATCCCAAATTATTCCATATGGATGGATGTTTTCATCTTCCCAACCCAGAGTACCATACCAGCACAGAGTGAGAAAAGAGGAAACAAGAAACAAACAGTTGTGAAACATCACTCTGTGTCAGACTCATTTTCCAGTAAACTTTTCAGCAAGGAAAACTGGAAGAGGTTTTCATCTCACTGAGGAGAAATTGCCATCTATCCCAAAGTAAATGCTCAGCTGTCAGCTTTATGTTGCTGGAAACAAAGTACTGCCCTCTCACCCCTCTGCCTCCACTTCTCAACTCTGCAGCATCTCTGAGTAGTTGAGAAGTGCTTTGCAGATGATAATGAAATTGCAGCTCCTATAAACACCCTCCTTGTTTTACAGGTGGAGGAACCAGACCGTGGAGAGCATAAAGGATTTGTCCAAAGGATCAGCAAGTCATTTTAAAGCAAGGAGTCCTCATCTACCTAGCCACCAGACATTCATCTTGTCCTGCAAACCTCCAGCTGGATGAATTTCTGCCTGACATAAATATGTGTGTATACATATATTCAGAGATACGTTTCCAAAAGAAGAAAAGAAAGAACAGACCTTTACCTCTTTTTTGCTGAGCCTGCACAGGTAGAGAAGGAGCAGGTAAAGTTGACTGAAGGGTGGGTGAGCTTTAGCACAGCCCAGCTCTGTGCCAGCGTTGGGCTCCCAGAAGAGATCCTGAAGGGTCTGAGGGAGGACACTGAGGGCAGGCAGGAGCTCAGCCTGACACTGTCTCACTGGCTGGAGATCCCTTCCAGCCTGGAGGACCAATGCTGGGGGAGACTCACTCCTGAACTGTTCCTGACATGCACTGGCAGCTGTCTGCCTGCTATTCTTTTAAAGGGTCTTCATGGATCAGGATAAAATGTGATCTTACGCAGGCGGCATTGTGAGCACAGCTTGGCTCAGGTTCAGCTCTTCCTCTGGCTCCCAGCTACTCTATTTTTATTGAAGGAATTCGAGGCTATCAGAAAGGAAGTCAAATTGTTTTAGGAAAACAATAGAAAAGCAACTTGAAGTTTATTAGCTTCCTGCCCAGGGCCTGGGACCAACTTGTCAAACTTATTAGAGTGATGGCAGAACTATTTATTTAAAAGGGCTAGCTACAGGACCCACAATTTCATTCCTGTTTGGGCCTTAGTGAAAACAAAGGAAAGCCATAAAATAATATCTGAAGGGAGCAGATGGCTAACTGGTAAATGGTGTGAGTAAGGTTGGCCTGTGAGCCATTCATGGTGTTCATCAGTGCAATGGTTTTTGTGGGATTTCTTATCAAATGCATGGATCAAATTCACAGGCCAGTCCCATCATCCCAAAGCCCTTGCTGTGGCTCAAATTTACAAGTGGAAGCCTCACACCAAAGAAAACAAATTTGGCAGGAAAAGGTCTTCATTTAGAGCCACTGAAAGGAGCGAAACAATGCAGCAGGTCTGCAGGAGAGCCAGGAATAGAGCCCAGGTGTCCCTGACCCTGTTGGACTGCTGGAGCCCCTCGAGTGCAAAAAATATTTATATCCCTCCGAAGCAGCTGCAGTCTGCTTCCCCATCCAGCTCCCCCAAAGCAGCCACACCATGAAGTCATGCTGGCATGTGGCTGGTGAGAAGAACAGGCAGCCAAACCATCAGAGTCACAGAGTGTCTGTGAGCCTGAGCCTTCCTGAGGAGCCTCATGGTTTGCAATGGAACAAGAGGAGAATGAAACAGGTAACTGAGAAGCATTTGCAAACTCTATGCAGTGCAAAGTCACATCCCTTGTTCAGAGGGCCTTCTGCTAATTGAGTGCTTAACCAGCTTCCAGGGAGGATATAGGAAGAACTCACCTCTCCTTTCAGCAGTGCAGTCTCTGGGAGCTCAGGCGCTGCAGTACTGAGCTCGCAGAGCTGTGCACAGCTCAGTAACCACTTCTCAGATGAAAGGAAGAAGAGCCCACCTCAAGAATTCTCTTCCTTCTTCTCCTCATTAGCTTAGCTAAAAGCGGGAATGCAAAGCTGCAGTTCTCTCTGAGGCCTGGGGCAAAAATGCATCTTGTATTGCCAAGACAGAAGATCTTGGTTTATATGTTCCTTTTCATTTATCCAGGTTAGGTGTTTATAAAAGAGTCACATTGAGTGCATTATCTTTGTAAGAGCCTAAGAAACTGGGTCTTAAAAACTTGGTAATTTTAATCTAAATGCAACAGTCTTCCCTTTATTTAAGGTATTAGAAGCTTTTAGAAGGTTTCTGTGATTTCTGTCCCTCTGAGGTACTGCCTTGGTGAACAAATCAGCCAAAGAAGTGCACTGAGCAATGCAGCATCCTAGTTCATCACAGTCTGTAGGTGTTTACTTAAAATTAAGTACAATTCTTGAGTTGCACTGATTGCAGTGTAATTTAATAGTCTGGAAGTTAGGCACCCTACACTGCCAGCGAGGCCAGCTTTCCTGGGGGAATTCCAAGGCAGATAGTGGATACACTTTTCCATAGCCTCTGATGGAAGAGATGCCACGTGCAAATCCCATGATGGTTCTGGCAGCAGAAAAATATTTTATTTGCCCTTATTTGGGGTCTGTCTCATCTGGGCTGGTATCACTTAATCTGTGCTTTGTTCTAGTAAGTGGTGTTTTGATCCTGAATGTGAGGTGTGAGAGCCTTTTTGTCAGTCTCTCAGGCCTGCTGGACTCTTGGTAGCCCCTGAGGCTGAGATCCTGCAAATTCTTGGTCTTGTGAGTGGCTTGATAATAGTTACAGCTTGGGGCCAGCTGTGTGGGTAAGGTCCTCCTTGTACAGATGTCATAGACTGGAAAGTGCTGTAGATTATAGAAACTCCTGGGTTTCTTTTTTTCTTCTAGGACCCAACATGGTTTCTCAGAAACTTCTGGAACTACAGCAGTTGCTAGCCTGCTGGACACATGGCTGCTGGGGGACTTCTCACCCCAGAAAGCTGTGACATGCAGCCATGTGGTGCCATTGCTGGCACCAGGTTCCTGAGATGTGCTCTCCCATCCTGGAGTTGTGCTGCTGCAAGATCCCAGCTCCAAATCTGGGGGCTTTAGGAAAAGTCTGCAGAGGTGGAAAGAATCACAGGCACATGTCTCTTCCTAAAGCAAGCTGTGGGGTAGAAGGACCTCAGCCTGCTCTATTCTTTGTCCACAGAGGGAAGAGAAATCAGGATGTGAATCTGCTCTGAAGGCAAAGATCTCCAGAGCTTTCCCTGGAAGTCAGCTTCAGAGGAAGAAACAGCTGAACGGATTTGAGGGAAAAGAGACATGTGCTTGGATGATGGTGACTGAAACTGAAAAGTAAACAGCCTGAGCTATGGGAGGATTCTCAGATGGTGCTTATTGCTCCCAGCCAGCTTGTTCTCTTTTGTGATGGTCTGAAGGAATCTCAAGGCATGACCTCCTGGGTAAAATTAAGAACTTGATTAATTGAAAAAATTCACGAATTATGATTTTTCCCACCAATTTTGTGATGTGTGTTGGCTGGATTCTGAAGCCTTCTGTAAAGTAAATCACAGCAAATGGGGGAAAGGGGGAAGGGGCAGGAGGACACTGCTGGCCTGAGCAGATTAGAAGGGTGCATTTTGTACTAGAAGACCAAATATCTATGTGTGTTCAAGAGCTCACCAGCCCAGCAGTGATGTGGGGCAGGGAAAATGCCTGTTAAGGGGCTTTCCTTTCCCAAGTGTGCCATGAGCCCTGTGAGGAAAGCAGGCAGCCCTGCTCCTTCATGCTGCACTTCTGTGTGGCTGTGTGCATAAAGGCAAATCCTCTCACAGGCACACATCAGGCATGTGGTGTCCTGAGGATTTATCACAGCAAAGCTTGGAAAAGGTTGTGCCCAGTTTTGCTTTCTGGAAGGTAAAGTATTTGGTCAATTCAAATCTTCTGAATTGTTTTTCTGGACACCTGGGTTTCCTGGTAAAACCCTGTCTGTCTGCCACCCCCCTGCCCAGAGAGGTGAGAGGCTGCAGAGGAAACAGGTGTGTGCATGAGTCACCTGCAGCACAAAGCCAAGGAAGTGGTGCCCTGCCTTCCCCCCACAGCCACACAGGGAGCCCTGCTGGCTCTCCAGGTGGCCACAAGCTCATGTTTAAAGCTACAAGGAGTGGGGAGGAGGCTAGGGAGTTCTCTGAGAACTGAAGTCCTGCCAGTGGCCTAACACAGGGCTCTCCCCACTTAGCTTCCCATTTAATTTAATTTGAGTTCTCTCTTGGTGCTCATACATAGTGTGAGCATATATGGAGCCCTGCTCCATATAAATCCAGGCACTGCATTTTTACTGGGCCCTTTGCATGATGGAGCTTCTTATTTTTAATGCTAAGTGGAGGAAAAGATGAAGTATTACCACAGGACACCTAAGAGAAAACTATCCCCAAAATTGCTACCTGAACAGAAATGTTTCATTTGTGGGTTAATGTCTTTTATCTCTCTGATTTAGTGATTGACAGATGTTGTTAAAATGGGCTTGCACTGTGGAAAAACCCCGGTATGACCTCATGCAGAAACCTGGGGATAAAATCTGACCAGTAAGTGATGTCAGACAGGATTGTGTTTGCTTGCTGATGTTTATTGCTTTCCTTCAAATGGTGGAAAAGGAAGAAATATTTAAACTTTTGAAACAAGCTGAAAGTATCTATAAATTCATTGGTTCTGTTCTGAATCTTGCAGTTCAGTTTTGCTTCTTGGTGAGAAATGTGAAATTTATTTTCCTTAAAAACTCCCCCTCAGGTTCAATTGGGATATGAAACAATATCTATCAAAATAATAAGTAATTTTTTTCCTGGTTGGGGGTGTTGAGTTTCATTTTTCTGTGTGTGAGAAACAGAGGTGCCTAAGCAGTGCACATTAGTAGGATATATGGGTTTTGCATGTGATACCCATGTGATGTGGCATAGGCACTTCCTATAATTATCCTATGCCTGTTGAAGGAGAGCAGTAAATTGGTTCTTTCAGCCCAAGAGGAACCCAAGACTGATTTTTCAGACAGTGCTCTCAGTATTTAGGAGTGCTGTCACCAAAGCAGAGGCAGCACAGGATGTGGCCACTGAAAGAGGAGTGGCAGTGGTTAAAAGCAAGACTGCTCACAAGAAGAAAAGAACAGGGAAATGGGAATCCTTGATGTTGTCTGCTATTCCCACACTCTTCCCCCCCTTTCCTCTCAGGCCAGATTTGTGAAGAGCCATGTTTCTCCCTCAGGGAAAGTAACAATTTAACACAGCAGGGAAGAAAGAGGTTTTGTGATGTGCTGCATGAAATGATGCAGTATCGCTCAACCAGCATCTGGTAAAACGTTCCTAAATAGCCTCATCTTCCTGTATCAGCATTTCCAACATCAATAACTTTATTGGCAATAATCAGTAGGGTCTGGGATTTCATGGAGGAGGATGGATGGCTGCATTTGGGGAGAGAATCTAAAGGGCTTTGAAGAATCTTGATAGAAAAATGCTGAGGCAACACCACAATTACTGAGCTGAGAAATCTGCACTGATTTGCAGTTCCCAAACTGTTTGGGAAACATGAGAAATGCTGCCTTGAGAGTAGAGGCTGATGCCTTAATGCCATCAGATTCCTAAGAGCTGGAGAACTCTCAGAGTACCACAATCTAGGGCGAATCTAAACCTGACTTTGGGGTTTGTCCTGAAGCTCCTGTGGCTGTCCATGCTGGCCCCATGAGCTCCAGAACTCCCTACAACCCTCTCCCAAATACTTCTGAGAGAAGCACTTCTCCCATTTCTATCTGGTAGGTCTGGACAAATCCAAACCACTCTTCCAGTCAAATTCCTTCCAACCCAGGTCACACAACTTTTCCTTCCATCTGAGCAATCCTTTCAATTTCTCTTCCTCCTCTCAGAATCCTGATCATTCTTACGTTAGAAAAGATACTTTGATAAACTTCTTCATATACTTAAAAATAATCATTCTCCACCCTGAAAAGTGGAAACTCCAGCACAGGAACGATGCAAAATTATCTTTCAGCTACCAAAGTGATGTGAACTAGGAGCCTGCAGCTGTGTAAGCAAATAGACCAGTCTTAGAGGAATCCATGCAGAGCTCAGTGGTGATCTGTGCACTGGTGTCTGGCCTGCTTTGTGCAGGCAATCTCCTCTGTGCTGGCCTGCATGGGAACTCACATTTGGTTTCCAAGCACAACAAAGCTGTGAGATGGTTCAGCGAAAAAAAAAAAAGATGATGGAGATGAAGAAACTTAATGTGATGCCAACATTAATATTATCTGGCCTTGGTAATGGTCAGAGTTCTCCAAAGATGGAAATTTCTGGGCCTTCTGCTTCCTTTAGTCTTCTGCTGTTACCTCCTGTCCAAGTGGCTGAACCCAGCTGGTGATGGTCAGAAATGTCCTGCAGCATGTCCAGGTGTTGGAGCAGAACTGTGGTGACTGTGGTGACATGGTCAGTGTGGATAAAGTGGAGAAATTCATTCTGGACTGGGTGGTGAGGTGCAGTGAAGGAGAAAGGAGACACAGCAGAGAAGACCCATCACTTTTGTACCTTAAGCCATCTTAAAGGCCTCAGAGTTCTGGACCTGTTTGAGGCTTCTTGTATTACCCAGAGCAGCCTCCAAGCAGCTCCATCTGATAACAGGCTCCTCTGAGCTATACCCCTCCTGAGCTTTGCTACCATCCAGGCTAGACTCCTAGTCTGTCTAGAAATAAAGATGGGCTGCTGCAAGAACTGGTGTCAAAAAGGGAAGCTGGTCTCAGCTGATAAAATTAAAGAACAAGAAGTTCAAGTCCCTTGATGTGCCTTCCCACCTGAATGATGCTATGCTTGTAAATTGTTGAGAGCAGATGGTCTGCAGCAGGTCAAGGTCACTGCAGCATCTTCTATACTGGTAAATCATATCAATGTACAGAATTTCTTCAGCATTTCAAGAAAAGTAGTAAAAGGAGAAATTATTTGTGTTATTAAAAAAAAAATCCTCAGATTAGGCTGTTGAGTGGCCTTGGTTTGAGAATGAAGCTTTGTTACAAATCATGAATAAGTAAAAAGAAAGAAATTAATGAAGTAGTTTGCCAGTGTGACACAGAAAAAAAAAGAATAAAGGGACATATCCCAAAGGACAGTTTAAAATATTTGGTAGCGTCCTGGAAAGGAACAAGACCATGACCAAAACTGTAACTAGCACAAATGTATCTATTACCATGTATGTATCTGGTAGGTAGTGTTATACATGGACACACATGTCCCACGGCATCAATAACATTTTTTATTTGGGGGGTTAAATTGCTCATTGAGGAGGTCTCTTCAACGTTTTAACACATATTTTATTTACTTTTCTAGGTGCATATCTGTCAGAGTGCCCTTTTTTGTTTTGCTTGCTCGAGTTTTCCTGGTTAGAAATAAATATATCAACTTTTGTTCATGGCTGGCTTTTCTCAGTAAGAAGGAGTCCTGAAAAACGGATACAGACATTCTGGAATTGTTTGCTTTCCCTGGAGCATTGTTCTGTGGCTGAGACTCCTTTGGCAGAGGATGCTTTGTCCCCAGGTTCCACAGGGACTATTCCTGCCTCCAAGTTCCCATTCCATTTAGGGAACAATTGCTGAAGTGCCTCGTAGATTGACATCTCTCTTTTCATGTGCCAGGGGGTTTCTGAGGCTTCCCAAAGAGCCGTCTCTCCTGCTCTGAGACACCATGGCACAAGTTCTGTGGGGCTGTAGCCTGGACTCCTGTGGTGGAGTAACCTAAAATGGCCAGGAGACAAAGCAGTGAGGTAGCAGTAGAAACCCCTGGCAGGAAAATGAGCTGCTGCACTGGCAGAGGAAGTGTAGTGATCTTTAAGTACTCCAGGCTACAGGGTAACTTTAACTCCTCACAGAAAAGGTTGTAGGAAGCATTCTTGTGAGCAGCTCCATGACAAGAGAGGCATGATTGCCCAAGCACAGGGCTTACTGCTGGAGATGAAAAGACAATGTCTTAATACTGATGAGAGACTGCTCTGCTCATCTTGAGAACAACTGATGTGGCACAGCTCATGTCCATTTGGCTTTCCTCTGCCTCCCCTCCTCCCTCAGACCCCATGCTGGGTGTTTCTGTCCATCCTGTCTTGTGGGGGCTGTTATTCATCAAGCCAAGCTCCTGAATCATCCTGGGAGAGCATCACTGGCCTGTGAATAAATGGTCAGGGAACACACTGACTGTTCAACAGTCCTGGTGACAGTGGGATCAGACTGGAACCTGTGCCTTGGTCCCTTTAGTTTGTGAGTTTTAGCTGGACCTTCACTGTCTGAGAGCACACTGGGTTTGGAAGAGATGGAAGGTCACAAAGTAAACAATGAAGTGTGACTGTGCCACTGAGCTCAGGGAGAGAAGAAAAATTAAATCCCTTAAATTCCATCCTGCTGCATTTATTTGAACTGCTTTTTGGTAGTGGATAAGGTGATGGATTCCTTAACTCCTGGCTGCCCAAATAAGTGGGTAAGGACATAATGAACACCTTTGCTAAACTGATGAGCTGATGCAGTGGCTACTTTGTGTAGCTCTGGACTGATGTGCAGGTCAGTGCTGGAGAAGGGTTGGCTTTTGCAGAGCCAAGTGGCTCCAGCCTTTTGTGTCTGTGGTATCTCCATGAGCAGAGTGAGCCAAGCTCTGGGCCCCAGAATTCCCAGCTGTGCATGGCTTGCTCTGTGCTGGGCACTGAGTACAAGCTGGCAGGGAGGCAGTCAGTCCTGAGACAACACATCCACCAGCTTAGAAAAACAGTATTTGTGCACTAACTCTGCTGCTTGTAGAAGGGAAGCCATCAGCTATTAAACATCTAAGTTTAGCTTGGTTGTCCACTTGTCACAGATTGGAGGAAGAGAATATTGGCTGATTCCTGACTGCTTTTCAACTTTGGGAAGGTGAAAAATTTGTGGAAAGAATGAAACTGGAGCATGGAAGCATGCAGAAAAAGTTGGTGCAGTCACACTATTACCAAAGTGTGCATTCTTACACAGACAATGTTGCAGAGCATTTCTAGATGCTGGAATAAATATCTTGTGTCTGCAGAGAGCATGTTCTGTGTCTGGAGATCCACTCCCTAGTGCACTGTGCTCTTTCAGTTGGGGTGTCTTTGAAGTGAATTTGTATACTGATGTTTGTCCAGGCAGCACCTGAAGGACTTCCATTTTTTAATTTTAGCTGAAGGGTGAAAATAAGGACCACCATGTGTATACATAAGGTGGTTACAGATGAGATTTTTTGCAAATGAAGAAAAAACCTACAAAGAATATGAAATCAGGAGCCAACTGTAGGGCTCTATAGACAGCCAGAAATATTTTGGCTGGCTGAAAACCTGGCTCTTGGTCACTGCTTGTCCTGTACTCAGCCAAATCAGAAGTGTTCAGGTACTGAACTGTGTTGCTTTTTAATGCACTGAGAATTACCAAGAAACCAAAGATTTTCTTTATTCCTGCCTGAAGCTCCCAGGAAGCTGTGTAAGTGTCTGTCAGTTCACTTGGTCAGGACTTGTGTTGGCTTGTTGGCTGGCTGCAGGCAGCTGGGTAATTGAAGGGGCAGTGATGTGTAACACCCCACAGTTGTTTGGTCTGTTGAACAAGGAGGAGATGCCCTCACCTACTGACATCATTGTGGTAGCTAGTGCAGGCTGGAGCCCATCCTGAAAAGAAATCCCTGCAAAAAACTGGCAAGAAACCTGCTCAGGAGGAGAGATAAGGGCATTGGTGGTGAGCCTGTTGTCTGTGCTGTGCCACACAAGTTACAGAACTCAACCTGGCTTCTTTTAAAACAAGGTCTGGTAGGAGCAGCCATCACAGCAGCTACTGCATCTGAGGGAGAAATCCAAGAATTTTTAGCAGGCACAGGTGCTTTCTTCCTTCAGCTCTCTGAACTCACCAGAACCTGAACACAGCTCAGTAGAAGTGGTGGATGGGTGATGTGCTGCACAGTGTTGGTGTGCCCCAGGACCTCAGAGATCCCAGAATAAGGTTCTCGGTGTGAATGCATTCCCTTGACTATCAGACAGAACCATCTCTGGTTCCCAGAGACCCCTGTCCTCAGCTCAGTGATAAAAGCACTTTTTAACACCAAAGCTGCTGTGTTCCCACGCCTGTGGCTGTCATGGGGGAGGCCGGTCTCGAACAATAGCAGAGGAATAAAGAATGGCCCTGCTAATCAATATCCTGCCCAGACGCTGAGTCAGGTGGCAGCTCGGGCCTCTTTAAAATTCCTACATTGTTCCTGATTTCTCATTTGACTGGGGTAAAGTTTTATCTTTAAGGAAAGAAAACACACAGGACCGAGTGTCTCTGCCTGCTCCACCATTCCCTTCCCACACCACCCCCACTCAGTTTTGCTGCCTTTGTCCTGTGGACCCTCCAACAGTGAGGGATATGGATAGGATTTGCCAGTTTGGACTTGGAGCTGAGTGTGATGTGCTGTGGTCAGGACAAGGTGACTGTGGTCTGAGCAGGACACCCTGAGTCACACACACCTGCAAGGCTTTAGATAATGCACTCTTTCACAGCCACATTTCCATGCCAGCTCATATTTATGTGTTTGGTTTTTAAATGGTCGGAAGGGAAGACAGGGATGCAGGCACAGGTTTCCAGAAAATTTCTCCACAGATGAATGTTTAGAGCCCTGGCAGGATGCTAAGACAGTCTGTGTGTGAACAGACACTTGGAAAATTGACAGAAGTTATATTTGCTTAAACAAACTGCAAGATCCAGTAGCTCAAGCTTTTGAATCCACCTCAGATGCACTAAAAACATTTTCCAGAAGGAGAAGGGGGCCAGCGAGGCTTTTTGAAATCTCTGGATCTCACAGGACCTTGTGGGATCCTCTTTGGGGGTTTCACCCTGTCATCCCTGAGCATCGCCCCAGAGCTCCTCTCACCAGCTTGGAGTGGGACAGAGGAAAGTGTGGCTCTGCTCCTTCACCTGCACCAAAGGCTACAGAGGAGGAAGCTCAGAGACCTTCAGGATTTTCCTCATGGCTGGGGGGGTCCCTAGGACATCTTTGTGGCTCCATGGCCCTGCTTGCCTCCCACTGAAAGGCCTCAGCAGAGGGGAAGAGCGTGGTCCTGGCTGTGCTGCTGGGCAGGAACTGCTGGAGCTGCAAAGGGAACCGGTAAGGGTTCCATTTGTGCGTGTAGATAGGAGATAAGAGCTGACCTACCCTTCACCCCAAACTGAACTCTCTGAACCTCAAACAGGGTAAGCAAGTGCTTGTGAAAATGCTGGGGGGAAGCCTGCCAGACTGGCAAACTTGCTGCTCCTTTCTGGGGCTGGGAGCAGACCTTTACCCACTATCCATGGAGTCCATGAGGAGCTCTCGACTAGAACACCTGAGGACTGATAGCACAGAGGAGTCAGGAGCTGAGGATGCCTGTCAGAGAGAGGAGTAGAAGTGGAGAGAGAAACAGAAACTACAGACAATGGTGAAATTATTTCAAATTAAGCTGAAATAGCATCTCCAAGATGTTTGAGCAGGGCCCTTCCTGCACGTGGTCTCTGTTGCTCAAAGATATCCCTACAGCAATACACATTACAGACACCGTCACAGCCTCTTCCCCCTGTGCAAATGTAAACAGGTCAGCATCCCCATCTCAGTGTGTAACAGAGTTCCCACATAGGAAATCTGTTTCTTCTGGGAAAGAAACATCTCCCTTTACTGATATCCCTGCATGTTTAAGTCTCCTGGGAGCCTCGGATGTGTTTTTCACAGCACAGGAAGTGGAGCATGCCAACACAAGCATGGTATGGCACGGGGAGGGCTGGCCTGGCCCAACAGCAAGCTCTCACCCCTAACCCCATGTGCCTGCTGTCCCAGGAGCAACAGCAGGATCTGCCTGTCCTGCTACTGCCTGTGAGGTGCATTGGTGAGATATGTTTTGTTTTGGATCTCAGGGAGTTGGGAGAGACTCTTTTGCCCATGGTGTCTTTATGAAAACTAGGAAGCAGAAGGCATGGATATCTCAGGAGGTGTTTTCCAAAAAAGACACACCAAGAAAAAGTGACTCTCTCTTCTCTCTATGAATGTAAATTCAGGTGTCAGAGGACCTCACAGCTGGGCTGGTTAAACATTCAGTGCAGCTCAGCATTGCACAGGTGGGCACTCCTTGGAGGTGAGTTTCTTTCTCCATTTCTTTCAGACCTGGCTGTCTGTGCTGAGGCTGCTCATAAGGGCTTCATTGGCACCAGCTGGGAAAGGGAGCAGCTGAGCCAACCACACTCACACCCTGGGAATAAAAGGGAGTCCCTTAGCTTCTTGAAGAGCTTGTGGGTGTTTGCTGTGTGTCTCTGCCTGGTAGCAGTGCCATGGTGAGTTGGTTGCTCTCCAAAATAGTGTTGCTTGAGCCACTGGGCCCTAGCTGTGGTAGCTCAGGTAGAGGACATGTCCTTGGTACACCTTTGAGTCCAGATTCCTGAGTTTTGGGCTGTTTTGAAACACTCCAATCAGTCTGTGGCTAGTTGGGCTGTCTCTGTTCTTGCCATGTGGAGTTAATGGTCACTGTGGCAAGAATGGATCCAGGTTGCCCTGTGAGCTGGTTAAACCTCCTGTTCTTTTGTGGGACTCGGCTCAGGAACCGTGGGTGCACAACAGAAATAAATTTCTCATGAGCTTGTTCACCTTCCCCTGAAAATCTGATGGAAAGAGACTTAAGTCCTAATCAAGCTGCTAGTCACAGCAGGTTTCCCAGGCCCTGGGGCTTGCCTGGGCAGGGGACTAATGCTGCTAGGGGCTCTGCTCCAGGCATATGGGAATGCTTGCCTGGGAAAGAAGTCACTTCAGGCAGCAAATCTTTCCTCCCTGGGAGGGAATGGTGAGCAGGCATGAAGCAACCAGGAGACACGTCCATCAGCGTGTTTGAGCAAGGAAAAATCTCTTAAATGCTCACCAAGGAACCCTCGGGCATTTCATAGGAAAAAATTTGGTCACAGCTGGGCTGGAGTTGTGACAGCTTCCCATGGGGATGGAATGGATGGATGGACAGAAGGCTGCACACCGAGAGGAGAGGGTGAAAGGTGCCTCCTTCCAAGGCAGCAGCTGGTGAGAAGGAGCCTGGGCTGCTCAGTGTCAGCACACACGTGGCCCTGGGGAAGTATGAGCCCAGCTCCAGGCCTTGTCAGCGGCACCTCGTTGACTTTTAGCGCTTCCTTATCGTGTCCGTGCTCACCTCGCGCGGCGCCGATAAAATGCCACAGCTGGGGGATCTGTGAGCAGCCCTGCAGAAAACCCTGCAGAGCATGGGAGTCTGAGCTGCCAGAGACCAGCCCGGGGCTCCAGGGCACAGCAAGGTAATGAAGGAACGCTCCCAACCTGGGGCAGGGCAAGGGTGGGATGATCCCCATGGTCAACACTATGGGACGGGCACGGCAGCAAGTGAATTTTGGGGCAAATAGGGGTTTGAAAAAGTTGGGCTTGCAGGGACTTTCCCAAACCTGGCAGAGTTGGAAGTGTGAGCCATGTGAAATGATTGCAGGGTGTTAGTTCTTAGAGCTATAAACAATAGAGTTGGGAAGGAATGCCCAGGTTTTTTTGGTGGGGTTGGTTTTTTTTTTTTTTTTTTTTTTTTCTTTCTTCTCCAGTAATAACATTTCTTTCTCTTGGGGTATTAAGCACCTAAGTAGTTCTGGTACTTTTTTAGTTATCACTAAAAAAAGGTGTTATTTTCCCACATGTTACTGCTCCCTTACCTCTAGGCCTACCTGTGGGCCCACAGCAATTTAATTAATTTTTTTTTTTTTTAACAGGTGAGCAACTTGCAGTGATACCCTTGGGAGAGTCCTCTTGATGGTTTGACCTGAGGCTCCCTGAATATAAAACCCTGAGCATCTACTGAGCTGGTATGTAATTTTTGAAACCTGTAACTGCTGCCAAACTGGTGAACAGTATCTTGCCACTACAGGAAAACAACCAAATCTGACTGGCTGGAAAGAAGAATTTTCCTTCTGAGTGTGAAATTTAGATGTTATTTCCCTTTATTTTAATTTTAGTTTTATTTTGTTAAAAAAAAATTAAAGGGTTTTAAACTTAGTGTTCTTCTTCCTGAACTAGAGAGAAAAATCTATGATGCCAGAGTTCCTTACTGAGAAAAACCTCTAAAGTTTTTACCACAGAACATGGAGTCAAAGTCCTTTTCTTTTTTTCATGGTTGAAGTTTTGACTTCACCTTTACTGGTCCAAATATTCTAAGTGACTAAAGGTGAAACAAGGGACTACTTTAGAGGAAGGAATTATAGTTAACAACAGAAACTTGCAGTGAAATCAATGAAAGGTTTCAAGTTGACTTGCTGTTCTTCTTTTATGTCTTATTCAGAAAATAGGCTTATGCAGCTCTTGGCATATTTTTTTTTTCTTCTTTGGCTACAGCTCTACTCTGTACTATGTTTTTCATTGAATGTTATTAACCCAGATCTCTTATATAGCATTGCTCTTGGAATCATCCCTGTAATCACTTCCACATGCTGCAAACTTGCAGAATGGAGCAAACTCCTTCCATATCCCCTGTATTGACATGAGCTTTGCCAAATTCTTATTCTCCAATACTTGCTGGGATATCTCAAAGTTTATTTTCAAAATCATAGTCCCAGAGCTCTTCTCACAGGAATATCTAGTGTTGCCCCAGTCACCTTTAGGAGTCTCTCACTTTTTTTTTCACCAACTTTGATAATTTCTGTACTTTTGAAGTGTTCTCATCTTATGCTTTCTTTTGTTTCTGCCCAACATCTTGTGCTAGCATCTCTTTATTTCGGAGCCTCACCATTTCTCCAGTCTTCTGTCATCCCCCACCAGCATCTGGAACTCTCTGTGGGAAACCTGGGCCTTTCCCCAAGAGCACCACTCTCCATCAGCCCCAGCCCTTCTGCTCTTCTCCCTGACAGTGACACTCAGATCCCCACACCTGTTACTGTATCCAAGCCCTGCCTTCCATATGAACCTGTGAAATTTCATCATTTTTTTCCTCTGAAACCTGACTCTCTCTCTATATTGTCTGATTGAAAAGCTCCTCTATGCCTCTCTTCCAAGCCTTCAAAATTTATTATACTGCATATCAATATTGTTGATATTTTTTTTTTTTTACTCTTTTCTTACTGGCAGGATTGAGACCATAACACCTTGCAAAGAGTGAATAACCAATTCCCTTTGACATGGATACTGATGGTCTGCCCAGCTAGGAGTTTGGCAAGGGATTATTGTAAGGTGTTTATAAGGTGTTTGTTGCCAGTGTGCTACCCTGGCACCCACTGTTAGCCCTTTGAGAGCAGTACTTGGGTTCCCAGTGCTGCTGATGCCACTTAGTCTCTGGTCTCTGTCAGTAATGCCCTCAAAGTCTGAATTTTGTGACAGCCTGAGGATGGTATCTAGTTCTTGCTTCTCTCCACTGGCATCCCTCTGCCAGGGCTAGATCTCATACAGGTTTTTCTTTGACATTTTAAGGAGCTTCTACTTCAGATTTGAGTCAATTTCATTCTAGAATTCAGTGCTCCATTCAGTGCTCCAGCCTGAAGGGCTTTTTGTCCAAGGCACTTGAGGTCAAATGGAGACAGTGTTGATCTTGACTTTTTTCTTCTTTTTTCCCACATTCTAGTGAAATGTCCTAATTAGTGACCTACTGGGCCACATCACCACCAGCCTGACTTACTATAATTTTATCATTTTTTTTTCTTGAGTGCTTTATGATACCACTCCCCTGTATCTTGTACATAGACCAGGAAAGACACCAAGGTGGTGAGTCCCATTTTCAGGATACACGTACCACAGGTGGGTGTGTGATATCCATGTCCTTATGAAACCATACCCTCAGCAGCTGTTTTTCCATGGATATCTGATGTGGCATCCCCTAAGGGTTCTGGTATTTGCTGGTGCTCCTCTGAGGCACCCAGTGCCAGCCACCTCCACTCTTTGTGCAGCAGTGAGGGGGTGTGAGCTACCAGCTGAGCTGTTCCTGTTTGCTGCTGACCTGGTGAAAAAGTTCACAGTGCCAGCAAAAAAGGGAGGAGGAGGAGAAGAAAAAGGGACTAGAGAAAATAAAAAGCAGAGCATGAAGTTAATGAAAGTGGGGGAGTATTTCTGGTATTATAATTTTGCCAGAATTAGGTTTCTTTAGCTCCTGCTGTGCTTTGCTAAAAACGAGTCTAGTTAGCAGCAGCAGATGTAACAGCTGTACAACTGTCAGGGGAACAAGAGAAGCTATGAGAGCTCCATGAATTAAGTAGATTCTCTTACTTTCTTTGTGTGGAGGTCTTAGAAGTGGAAGTTTTCAAAGTGTGTCCTGCTGGCTGCTCATGTGAAGGGATTGGGATGTTGTAGAAGGTGAGAGAAGGGCACAGCAAGCAAGAAGCATGGTATGTTTTCAGTCAGGAAAGGGAGAGCATTTGGGGAATGGGTTACTGGGGATGATGGGGTAGCGGGGAGGAAAGATGTGCCTCGGGAGTGGGCACTACTGTTGCAGAAGTGGGGATGGGAATTCATGAAGCTAAGAATAAATGTGTTTGTGGAAAGGATACTGGTGGTTATTTGGCAACCAGAAACTTAAGTGATCAAAGAGTTTAGTAAGACCTTCTGACTTTGCCTTGCCCTTCCCAAAAATATATCATGGCTGTGTGGAAGGTCACCTCCCATCCCTTCTTAGATGTTAATCACCCCCTTCAGGATAGGTGGCCTATCAGATTGCATAGGCTGGGTAAACACAGGGATATGTGATAGCATATTTGCTGGGCTGCAGGATCTAAAGGTAAGGCTGATCCCTGCAATGCCAAGATATTTGTGAGGGGAGGCAGGATTCCTGCTCTCTTCAGCTGCTTGCTCTCCAAATGGAAGGAGGAGACATTTCAAATTCCTGGCAAGCTCCAGGCTATAAACAGGCTTTTCCTGTGTGAAACAATGAGGACCTAACAGTACTCAGGAGCTGTCTGCTTTTCTGCACAGGTCTAGTACTACTGAGAGATGCTTTTGTGGGGAGGATGAAGCCCATCACTTGTGGAGACAGAAGTGCCCAGTGCTACTGGAGTAGATCATACAAGAAGATGGTATTGAAAACAGAGGAAATCGAAGTCCCATCGAGCTGAAGCAGACAGAGACAGAAAGGGGGAGGAGTCAAAAGAAAAAGCAGCAAAGAGGAAGAAAATAATTAGGCAAAGGTGGGAGAAACTATTGTTTTGCACAATGGAGAAGTGGCTCAGCCATTAAATACACTCCATAAACACTGTATATTTTCAGCTAGCTAGCCTAAGGGCCTCTGTGGGGGCAAGTACACAAATGATGGGTCCCCAAGCCCTGCTGCTCTCTCAATGAGAGTGGAATTTATCACCTATATATGATCCTGAATTCATCTGGGGGGATGTGGCTCTAGCATGGTCTGGCTCCTCTGTATCAGGTTTCTGAGTAGGCCTGTATTCCCCAAAGTAATGTGAAGGTTGATATGAGCAAGGGAATGCATTTGGTATTTTACTTTGTGGATCACAGGGCAAGTGCCACATCAGTAGTCATGGATGCTGTGTTTATCCTTACCCCTTGTGCTAGCTTGAAGACAGTGGTGCTGCAGCTTGAGTGTCTGAAGCTGTTCTTGACATGTAGGCTTTTGGCATAAAAAGAAATCTCCATGGGTCTGTCACCACAGGCCACAGCCATTCCTTGGGGTGCAGAGTATGCTGGGTGTTGGTGCTTTGGAATTACTTGTAAGGCATTGCTCTGTTTTGCCTGGTCCTAGTCAGGGGACTGAAGTGAAGGTTACTGAAATGCAAACCACTTGGATGTTGCAGGAACAGAAGTGTCCCTTACAGCTAAACTGAAATCTTCTAGGAGGTAGGTTGTTCTCACACTCATCAGCTATGACAGTGGGGGGAAAAGTGCCTGTCCAGGTAGGACCTGCTTCACCTGGACCCTTTGTTTACACAGGGCAATAGCATGGGATTTCATACCTTCTTGTACTGAGATCCTACAGTAAAATGTGAAACTTCAGATATTCCTTTTTCCCAGATGGGAAATCTGTGCAGTAAGACTGCCAGATCCATGAGCCCTTTTCCTCCATGGGATGAAATTCCATTTTTTCCATTGTGAATCTTACCAGCCAAGGGTGTTGCCTCACCTTATTCATTAGCCAGCTAGTGTTGGTGTAATTAGGGATAAAGTAGATAATTTCAAAAAATCCCTTGGAAGTCATGGAATCCATGTATTTGCTTATTTGTAATTTGTATACTGCCCCTGAGGCAACCAGGCATGGAAATGTAATCCCATATTTGTGTATTTAACAACTGAAAAGATGATGTGAGAAGAGGTTTGGGATTACAACATTATAAAGAAAACTGTGACTGTCTAACCTCCTGATTCACCTCCCCTGTGGTAGGTCATGCATCTCCTGGTGCCCAGTCCTGTGGAAATCCTGTATTTCAGTGTGCATTGAGGCTGGTTTTTCTGACACAGGATGGAGCTGAGAGTGTGCTTAAGCTTGTTTTTGTCCCAGCCAGAGAGGGGAAAACTTTCTTCATTAGGGTCCTGTTTGTGGTAGGCACTACAGAAACACTCATCAAATGTTGACTTTGCTCAAAGCTCTGAGACTCAAATTACACGAGGTGGGCTGAGGCAGGATAGGTGGTGCTGCTACAGTGCTTCTAGAGAGCTTTGTTGTTACTGGTTTCTTGCAGTGCAGGTGTTAGGGAAACCCATCAGTGCTCCAAATGGGTGGAGATGTGTAGTTGGAAGGAGGAGTGAACATGGGAAAGTTGGTCATTTGTGGCTCAATGCTATTGAGCAAGACAGCAAGATAGTAACTGATCAGTAGGAATGACTCAAAAATCAGTGATCTGCAAAAAAAAAAAAAAAAAAAAAAATCCCGACCACAAACCAAAAAAACATTACTGCAATAGTCTGGATGACTCAGAAGGATGGGGCCAAGCATAACATTAGCTGCTGTAAGTCACATGTCAAAGAATAAGGAATACAGGCTACATTTATCAGTTGGCAAGTTTGTCTTGGGAAGGAGTCGGGGCTGGTGCAGCTCTCTGGCTGAGTACAGAATTCCAGGAGGATGCTGTAGCTGGGGGAACTCACGCAGATTTCAGTAAATAACCTCAAACTGAACGCTTCTAGGAAGGGCTGAGTGTGTGTGTGTGTGTGATTTAGCACTAACATGTCACTTCCCATGTACTCTGTTTAGTGCTTTTGTTGGTAATTCCTGGATGGAAGAGGTTTCAGGGACAATGCCTGAGGGTGTTAAAGAATTGGAAGTGTGCCTTCCAGTAAAAGAGGCTGAAGAGGTGGGGTGGAAAGGAAAAGCTGAAGGCTAACTTTTCTCAGTGTCTAGACATACCTACAAGGAGAAAAAACTTCCTGTGGTCTAGCAGACTGAGGGGCACTAAGACCCAAAAATATGAATGTGAAACTGGATTTTAAAAACCCCGGTAAAATGATGTGAGAAAACCCACTGTTTTTAAACATCATCTGTAATTAACCACTAGAAAAGCTCAGTGAGGCTTTTGGAGGATCCTTCCCATGAGGCTTTAAAGTTGATGCTGGATTCTTGTCAGAAAGGGGACCCTTGTAGAGATGGGAAGGATTTCTGCAAAGTTTCCTGACCCAAGTTTGTGAAGATGTGGGTCTGGATGATCATGCCACTTCTTTCTGGCATTACTGTCGGATGTTGGCTCAGAGCTGTTGGCAGCTCTGGGATCTCAGGGGGCAAGAGGCAAAGGCATTCCCCCTTTCAGCCCAGGCTCCTTTTCACCCTGCCCCAAGCAAAGCAAACACTCACCAGTGTTTACTTCACCTTTTTATTGGATAGTGTTGCACTGATATCCCAAAGTAAATGAAGCTTCATTAGTGTCCAGTGAGGTGGTCAGTGATGACTAATTGTCGTCTATCACTGGTGCTTTAATTCTCTCCAAGCCTAATCAAGGCATTCCTTTTACATCCCATCATCTATGCCTCTGTCATCCATTTCAGACTTTAAACCTTGTTACTCTCTTGTATTTCTTAGCCAAACTAGAATTAGTTTTTCCTTCTGCTACCTCAATGAACACCTTAACTTTTTTTTTGTGGAAAACCTATATTCTCATGAAGCCTGATTTTGCTTTATTTCTTACCTTATTCCCCTCAGACTTAGACTTTGTCAGAGGCCAAGTCTGTGCGCGTGGAACAATGAGAGGTGCAATGTGCCATTAGAAATGAGGTCTGAGACCAGGAGAAGGATGGGTGTTGATGCAGGTGGAGGCTGGGACAGCATCAAGAGGTGCCAGCAGAGGCTCTGAGCCTTTGCACACAGCATGCTGTAACAGTGACAGAACTTCCTGGGAAACACAATGGCCACTTGAGAGCCAGCCCTAGCCCAGGGCAGTGGAGGGGAGCCAGGCAGGGCAGCAGGGCTAGCTGGGTGGGGCGTGTGAGGATCTGTGGATGTGACTGCCGAGGCTGTGCCGGGTGGGAAGCTTTTTCCTCCTGTGACTTCACCTGGACTGCGTGCCAACCTCGGCACACAATGTTATCACTGCACGCCAGCACGCGGTCGGGACGGCTGTGCTCGCACACAGGGCCCCAGGAGACTTTCTCCAGGCCTTGCAGCTTCTGGCCTTGATGGCTCTTGCCAGAAATATGCCACAGCTCCATTCCCTGGTTTTGTTCCCAGTGGTACCGGAGCTGGCTGTGCTCCTGGTGCCACCGAGGTGGGGATCTGGTGGTGAGGAGTAAAGGTGAAAGGTTTTGTCAGGACCTGAAGCAGGAACCTCTGCTCTACCCCACCCCTCTCTGGCAATCAGGGCTGCTCTTGGCTCTTTCCTTATCCAGGGCTTATTGCTGTGCTGAACAGCTGAGTTAATGAGTCATTAAGAACACTCTGTCCCTGTTGCATGGGGACTTTGCTGCCTGGATGGAAATCCTTCCCAAGAAGCCCATTCCCCTCTCTGTAGCAAACACAGCTGTTGAAACCTCTTGGATAAGTAAATGCAGTCCTTCAGGGCTCAGGCCCAGCCTATGGCAGTGGTTTCCATGGGCCAGGGATGAGTGGTCTGCCTCCAACCATCTTTACTTTTGTCACTGTTAAATACCTTGCCTAAAAGGGAGAGTTGGGCCTGGATCATCAGAATCTCTTGGCAGTTTCACAGATCTCCTTTCATGGCAGTCTACAGAAGCTCTAGCTTCTGTCAAAGAACATGCTGTAGATCAAATGCTGCCTCTAGAAGTCACAGCCTCAGCCAGCCTCAGCCAGCCCTCTTCCCTGCACTAGGAGAAACCCTTTATTGTTTATTTTGTTCTGTTGTTTCATGAATGAGACCTTTCTACCCAGACAAGCTTAGGCATCCTTTCCTTAAACAAAGAACCTTTCCTTAAATTCTTTGGCAGACTTTGGTTTTCCCAGGACTGATGTTTTGAAGACATCCATGTTTTACATGCTTTGACATTCAAAGAATGCAGCAGCACTGCAGTACTTGGCAGAAAAACGTGGTGGTTCCAGCCTTTGACATCTGAGATTCATCACTGGCTGGTCTTTGGCATTAAGGAGATGCAAGACACTTGTTCATGCAGGTGTCTGTCTCCAAGTTGTCCAGAGGTCTTTGCAGGTTCATCAACAGCTCTCCAGGATTGGTGTTTCTGCTCCAATGGAGTTGAAATGGTGCAGTAACAAACAGGAGGCTGCTGGCACCCTCATGCTGTGTAAGAATCCTCAGGATGATGCAGCACTTCACCTCTTGTGACTCTGCTTTCTGGGCTGCCTCACAGATCATAAATTATTTTTGGGAGGTTGACTGGAGATGAGCAGGTTTGAGCCCTTAAAATTACATACCAGCAGCCCATGTGTAGATCTGCAATCTCATGTGATCAGTATGAGGTAAGAGGACACTTCTTGACACCTTCTTCATTCAAGCTGGCAGGTAGTCCTTAAAATAAGCTGGCTTTTGAACCAGAAAATAAGCACTATTTTTCTAATTTGATGAATTAGGGGTCATGGAGAACACGTAACAGGAGCTTTAGACAGTAGAAGGCTTTCAAATTGGAGGATAAACTAGGCAGGACTGAGCTGTGTCCACCTGTCTCTAAGATGTGCAGTGAGAATTCATGCAGCTCCTCAGCTGCCTGGAGCTCAGAGCCTTCCAGAAAGTCACTGCTTCCTGGGACAAAGTTCTCCACAGCAGAGCTACAGCTGGTCTCCCTGCAGAAGGGCAGGAACTGCCCTTCCCTTCCCTGTGCTAAAGCAAACCCAGTCTGTGTTTGTCCAGCCCTCTGAGCCATCAGGTGTGCTCTAGATCTGCAGTCCCCTTTTTCATGGTCCATCCCTCTCCAGGACTTGGTGACTGTTGCAAAATGTTTGATGTTTTCTTCCAGATTATTGATTGCTAAAAATATCCTGATGCCAAACACCCTCCAGGATCTTGGTACAAACATACTACAAAAAAACCCCCAATCACTTCTAGTTCTCAATTGTGTTTTGGAACCAGTCTGATAGGTCATTTATAGTGTGTTTAATGACTGCTGTCTTATTTTTATGCCAAGCAAGTTCTTTAATCATAGTGCCACATGACAGAAGGGAAACTGCCTTCCAGGATCTCAAGTATTTTGTACCAGCTTTGTTATATTTAACAACTGTACATGCAATTTCCTCAGAGAAAAGTAGGAACACAGTTCAGTGGGAGTGAATTTTCTATAAACTTGTGTTGGTTGCCCCTAGTTATGTTTCCCTCTTTTTATTCCCTGTGTTCTTTGTTAGCTGCTTCATTATTTAGTTCAGGTCTAAGATCCTATCACAGGTCTGTAGTTACCTGTGAGTAATTATGAGAAATTATAAAATATTTATGCCCTTCTACATAGTCTTTACAAAATGCCAGGCTATGGGATTTCTTCTCCTCCTCCAGGACTTACCCATTTCACCAAGAAGTACAGAAGATCAACATAATAATGGAATTATGTATGCAGCTTCTGAAAAAAACCCCAAAACTAAAGAAAGTTAGAAATTTTCAGTGCCAGGTACCTAGTCCTGGTGATTTAAAATGCCTGATTTAGTAGGTGGTATTTAACTCCTCTGAGGTATTACAGGAATAGACATGTCATTACCAAGGTCTTCATCAACTACTTTCCTCTCAGCAGTAGGATAGGAGTATTTATTGATTTCTTTTGTTGTTCTCTGCATTGCTATTGAATAATCTAAGATTTCCATCTGATAACAGATCAATACTATGAGTCAGACTCATTCTGGTCTTAATTTACTTTTTTTTAAAAAGACCTTTGTCAGTCTTTTTCCCCCCTTTCACCTCCATCATATTTTTTATAATTCTTATTTTCTAATTTATATTCAGCTTCTCTCATACTGCTTGTTACATGTGTTATACCTTACTTTAAGCTGCCTCATTTCAATTTTACATGAGGTTGTGTTTTTTCAGTTGCATTATTCTTTCTTTACTGGGGAGTTATGTATTTTTGGTGCCTTGTAAATGATTTTTAAGCAGTTGCTAGTGATTATTTATATTTTTGTATTTAAATACTTTCTTTGTGTTTATTTAGCCCATAATTCTCTCCAGGGCTGGGAAACAGGACTTTTAAAAGCAATATATCTTTTAAAGCATTGCATTACCAGTTTGGACCTCCTTCTGCTTTTTCATAAAAGTGCAGCAAGTTGGGGATCAGTGAACTTGCTACCAGCCTCTCATTTCTGCCATCACTTTGCCCATCCTGATAAGGGAAATACGAGTTTTGTTCAATTTGGTTTTAAAGTTTGCCAAATGAAGATGTTAAGAACATTTAAAAATCCCCAAGGCTGTTTATTGAGTCAGCAATATCATAATGTGTTAAGCTAAACAAAACTTAAGTTTTTTCTTTGGTGAGTGCTTGAGTAACCTGTGCCATATTCCAGTATTTCTTGGTTATCCATCCAAATCATCAATCTTGTTACTGAAGCACCAACTCACAAATATTGAATACTCATAACTAGGAAATTGGGATACAAAATCACAAACAAACCAGCAAGTACTTTTATTTTTGCCCCACTCAGTCTGTCTTAGGGCTATGCCTATTGATTTTAATATTGTCTTACAAACCATGCCAGCATTTATTGCAATGTCTTACAGCTGTAGTCCCATGGGCAGGCAAAGCCTTGATGAATACAAACTGGAAAGGAATGCCACAATTGTATGCAGCTAAAGAGGATGTACTGGAATGGACTCGACTTCTATATTGTGTTCCTGTAAAGGAAGGCACACTTTTGTAAGGCAGAGCCAGGGCTGCAGCTGCATAAACTCAGCACTGCTCAGGGGGAGTAGAAACACACCAAACCTGCAGCACCCTGGGCCAGAGCAGGGGGGAAAACAGAAATATCAGAGCTCCTGTCCTTGCTTCAGAGCTTTGTGGACTGGAGAGACACTGCCCATTGGAAAACATGCCTAGATTTTGCTGAGGAGCTACCTGTTACAGCTGGATTCACTGGGATGGTGTTTATCAATCAGACAAGAATGGGGCTTCATGATTCAGGGCACATGGAAGAGCATTCTACAGTTGCTGTGCCAAGGTGGGATTTAGAAGTTTGGAATGGAATGGAATGAGCTCCTTAAAATTCTGCCAGGTTTCACACAGGACAGGGGACCCCCAGAGAGTCTTCATGCTTCTTTTAGAAGGATCCTAACATGCTTTAAACCATATTCCTCCTAAGAATATGATGTCCACTGAGCAGTAACAGGGCTGCAAGGGATTGGAGCTTGCTGGAAATAATGAAGAAAAACATCTCCAGGCCTCTCCAAACTGGAGAAGCCCTTTGGCTCTCCCACCCATGTTTTCTGGCTGCTCTGTACGTAGATAATCCTTGACTCCCTCCATCTGGCTGTTTATTAGTTTGAAGCCAAGCTGTCTCAGTGATTGCTGAACATCTCTGGATGAAGGATGTGTCTATGGGCAGGTTGTCTTGTTGATCAGGAAATGAGAATGAGTGGCTCAACAGCTTCCAAGTTCAATAACCTCCTTTACTTCTTAATGAATTGCTGAGGCATGAGAGGCTTCCGTTCCTTGCTGGCATCTTTTACACTGTGCCCAAAGAAACAATCATATCAGGCTCAGGAAGACTTGAAAGGGCAGGGAAACAGGAACCATCCCCACGGATGTCCTCCCTAGAGAGGCTAGGAACATGCTCTGCTGTGGGAAATGGGAAGCTGAGGTCAGCCAGAGTTCACAGCAGGTATGCACATCTCTTGGGATGGGAAGAAGAGATAATGGCCTGCTTTGCCATCCCCATCCCTGCCTTGGTCTGCGGGTGAGCTCTCCTGGGCCACCTTCACACCCTGTGTGCAGAGCACACCTCCACTGTGTGGTTCTGTGGTGTGGAAATGAAGGCAGGGAGATAAAGGTGGAGAGAGGGTGGTGACAACACTCCTGAGAGCCCTGAGCCTACCACTCAGCAAGGCAGGCCTTGGTCATGTGAGAAGAGCCCAGAAGAAGTGAGAAAGGAGTAGAGAATGGGTCCCCATCAAAAACTGGAAGGCAAAAAACCCCATGGACAGTGAGGTAATGGGGGATGCTTCCAGACATACAGACTTGTTCCCATCTTTCAGAAGCTTCGTCCCTTCTAGCTCCTTCTGCCTGGGAATGTTAAGAGATTGCACAAAAAGTCTTGATAAAACAAACATATGGAGATCCCCTCAAGAGGCTGGGAGATATTATTAGCTCCTCTTTTACTGCCAGGCGTGGAGCAATTAATTACCAGAAGTATTATCAGGTACTTGTCACTGCTTTCCCTGGATCCACTTCACATAGCCCAGATTGGCTGTAAGCAACATGTTCCCTGGCTGGCCTGATAGCTCACAGCTCCTGATAGCAGCTCCTCTGCTCCTCTCCTGAGGATCTCAGCACTGGTGGAAGGGCCATAACCTCGAATATATGCTGAGAGAAATCTGAGTCCATGGACCACTTAAGCATGCAGCATGCCTGTGTTTTTAAATCTTCTCAGTGATGTGCTCCACCTCTGTGACCAGGGGGACAGTTTTGGGCAGGAGGCAGACAAAGGGACAGGTAAGAGGAGGTTATATGGGACATAGGGAAAGGCATTTTGTGTATGATGACTGCATAATGCATGTTTAACAATTTACCTATGAGTTCTGGGCCCTGTCCCAGTGCTGCTCTTCAAAAATGCCACTGCAGATGTGCTAAGAACTTAGAATTTCTAACCAACGCACTCTTGCAAGGTCTGGGCTTCCAGAAATAGTCTGGTCAGGTTTTAAGTGAAATTATGCTGATCCATGAAATGTGTCTGAAGGAGTACTCTTCTCTTCCTGGTGCTGCTGCAGTAGCACAGCACCTACCTTTGACACATAAGAATTAATCTTTTTTTTCTTACTTGTTCTTTGTACTTGTAATGAATTTTTACTAGTGAGATACTTTTAGTGAAGTTTCTATTGTTAACTGTTTTATTGTTAAAGGGAAAATCATGCAGGTCAGTTGGTATACCTACGAAGTATTTTCTAGAGAAGGGATGCAGGTTCAGGTGAAAATATACATTTTACTAGTAAAAAAGGTGCTTTGACAACAAAGTTTACACTGAGTCTTCAGGTAAAACTGGAGGCATCAAAATGATCTTCATGTCAGTTTAACTCCATCTGTTTAACCGTTGTAAAAGTAAAAAAAAAAAAAAATCGTATTCGGTATAGTCATTACAGCATCACCTCTCATACAACATACACCTCTCCTGCGTTTGCCGTGCTTAGTTTTGTACTGCAGAGGAAGTTTAGGAAGCGAGTGAAGGGGAAGGTGGGGTGCAGCCAGGAGAAGGCTCAGCGTGCCCGTGGCGCTGTGGGTCCCGCAGAGCATCCCTCGGAGCGGGCGCACGGATGAGAAGACACCGCCCGCTAGCGGCCCGGGATGCGGGAGCCGCCGCTGCTCTGCTCCCGGTGCTGCACCGCGACGAGGTGCGGGGCCCTCGGGTCAAACCAGCACCTCTGGGCTACAAAACAGCGAATTGGTGGAAATGGGGTTATGGGCAGCAAACACCTCTAAATCGGCAGCACGTTCAGAGCCGTCACTGGAGGAAAAGAACAGGTTTGTGACTGCCCTGGGGCCAGCCCTCCTCGCAGGGATAGCAGGGCTGAACAGCGGGCAGCAGGACAGCACCACCGTGCTTCTCACTACCCCAGCTAATTAGCCCCACTCCAGAGGAGATAATTAACTCGAGTGCAATTCCTTGCTGGAACAGCCAGCTTGCTCCCAGGTCTGTGCTGGGGTACCCCCAGGCTGGGTTTTCACAACTGATGGCAAATTTTTTTTTTTTTTTAATGTGTTTTTCAACTGAAAATACTTCTCTGAGGTTTCTTCAGGTCTTTGGTCCTTCCCAAAACCATAGAGCCTTAGAAAGCCTCCCTCTCCCCCTGCTTGTTTTTCTGCTTATGAGGTAAGATCATCCTTAACAGATGTTTGTTTACCTCTTCATAAAAACCTCCTGTGATTCTACAGCCTCCCCAAGCAGCGTGCTGCTGTGCTTTGCTATTCTTGCCATTGCAAAGTGTTTTTCTAATGTTTAGCTATATCATCTTTATTGCAAATTAAGCTGATTATTTCCTCTTCTACTTTTGGTGAATGTAAGGGACAACTGTTTAGTCTCTCCACCCATTATAACAAATGTTTATGTGCTGGAAGACTGTTATCATGCCTCCCCTCCCGTTGTTCTATTCCTAGAGAAAACAAACTCAATTATTTTATCCATTCCTTATAAGTCATGGGTTTTTTTCCACCTCTCTTATCATTTTGCTGTTCTATTTTGGACTTTCTCCAACTTGTCTGCATCTCCTGTAAAATGTAGTGCCTGGGAGTGGACACACTGTTCCTGCTGGGAGCTCAGCAGCATCAAATGCACAAAATAATTGCTTCCATTGCCTTATACACAAAATCTGCATTAAAGGACTTTAGAATGAGATCTGTCCTCTTCTGTGGGGATCTCAACAGACACACATTGAGTCCCCCCCTTAGTTCTCTCTGCTGGATTGGTCACAACTGAGTTTGGAGCAGCACACCTGGTGTCTGTGCAACCTTTCCTGAGCTGGATCTTGGTGCAGTCACCTCTGTAGAGGCAGCCCAGCTCCCCAGTGTTTCACATTCCTCTCAAATTCCAATCACTTCAGCCTCCTGCCTTCAGGAGGGACTGCTGACCCCCAGCCCAGCTGTCATCCTCTTCCTTTTGTCCTCTAGTCTGTTGTCCAAGACACTCAAGGAAATACTGAACAGCCCTGGAGGCAGAACTTCAGGGACACAATTCTGCCAGCTGGAAAAGTGAAGCCCTGATAATTACCCTTGATTATGGTACTTCAACCTGTTTACCTTCTGCATGGTGACTCTGCTTGCTGCCCTGGGAGCCTGTAATCTAGATATTTTCTAAGTGTTCACTGAAATCAAAGTATTTTACACCTACCTTTCCTCCTCATCTACCAGTCCTGTTAGTCAAAGAAGGAAATTACCTTGGTTTGACATGATTTGTTCTTCAAAATTCCCTGCTGGTTGTTTCTTATCAGCTTATTGTTCTTTAGCTGCTTATAAATTGATTGTTTCATAATTGCTTCCATATCTCTCTAGGTATCACAGTTAGGCTGACTGGCCTGTAATTCCCCAGGTCCTCCTGGAACAGTAATTTTCAGTGAAGAACTGCATTTAACAGATATTGAAAGGCATTCCACATTTTGCCCCGCTTATCTTTATTAATTGTCTAGTTTGGTTCCATCCCTTAAATTAAAAACGTTTCCCATAAGTATTCATCCTCCACTAGAGGCTCAGCACAACCCAGCCCTATCTTCACCTCTCCTGTGTTCCTGCCCTCCTGTTACATACTTCCCCAATTTTCTTCCTCCTTGATGCTTTATATCTTCCTCCCTCTCTTTTCTTTATTGTTTGCTTGCACCTCCCTAGCAAAATAGATTCCCCAGCAATTCATACCCACCTGGTGCCTGGAGAAAGTCCTGGGAGCCTGGCCCTAAAAATGCAGGCAGTGACATTTGCCAGGCTTGCAGGGACAGGGTAAGGTCTGCCTAAAGATTTGTCCAGGGCTGGCTACACTTTACATGATTTCTGAGACCAGTAGGTGGCAGAGAGATGATAAAATCTGGGAGACTGATCCTGGTGGTGAGAGGATAGATCACTTTGGCTCTGGGATGGACAAGGACACGTGCTACTAGAGAGCTGTGTCTGGCAGAGGAGAGCTCTAGGTGGAGGTCCCAGCTTCTTGTAGGGAGGCTGAATGTGCCCAGTGCTCAGCCTCAGCCACGAGTGAGAGGTTTGTGTGCTCAGCAGAAGAACAGGAAGCGTGTGCCACTTCCTAGCTAAGCAGATCCCCAGAAGATAACTTTGTTTGAGGGAAGGGTATCGTTATCCAGGGTTGTGCTCTATATAATTGCACAATCTGCTATCATGCATGAACAGAGCTGTTCAATAGCATGGCCCTGCCTTGTCCTGACATCATGTCTGTGTTGGAAATCCATTTGGAATGAAAAATCCCACATTCCCCAAGTGACCTCGTAGTTTCTGAGCAAAAGGCTGAGTTGCAGCGGAGACTTGACAGACTCAGTGGTGCCAGGGACAGAAGCTCAGTCACCAGCCTCAAAGTGGATAAAGGTTGAGAAGTCAGCAATGAAGCAAACTTCTTTCCAAAAGAAAATAGTATTTGAAAAGTGTAGGAGATGCCCATGATTCTTTGAAGGCAAGAAAAGTCCCAAAGGCAAAGAAAAGTCACTGTGAGTTAACAGTGTTGCTTTCACTAGCTGATACTATTTTTAGCACTGGTTTTTGGGGATGAAAGTACTCAACGCATCTGCAGGTTGCATAATGAGAACATAAATACCAAGGTACACAGGTTGAAAGTGTTTGCCCTTCTCAGTCTGGCACTGTCAGTGCTGCAATTCTTTTGTAGACTCAGTGATTGTCACGTGCTGCATGTGAGGTCCAGTCTTCTCAACCTTTGCTTTTATGGTCTCTACTCCTTTCTTTCACAGCCACTGCTTTCATGTTACAAAGGTAGCCCTGACTTCCAGCATTACCCTGGTGCCTAAGAGAATCAAGTCTCTTTCTTGTTCTTCTCACGCTCTGCCTTCTCCTCTTCATGTTCATCTCAAACAACCACTTCTCTGCATAGCCCCAGTACAACAGTAATTCCTCACTGCCCAGCTTCATTTTAATTTAGACCATTTCTTTGGGGGGAAGAGGCCCTAGTGAGCTGGAGAACTTGACCCAGAGCTCAGTGGTGTATTCATAAAAGGCCTCCAGATGAAGAGACTCTGTGGTTTTCCACAAACCAGAAATGTCCTGCGAAACTGCATGTGCCCCATGCTAAAGGCTCTGCACTCTGTGATACCAAAGAAAGTCAGCCCTGATCATTTGGATGAAGGTAACACAGACCCAATAATCACAGACTTGAATGTAATTTCTGTATCAGTTGCATATTGCAAGCTGTTCTGCAACTTGTCAGACAATATTTGATATTAGGATAGCATTAGCAAAAGGCAGATAGAAGGTTAATGGGAAAGGTCTCTGACAGTAGCTGGATGTAATTTAGAGATGGACTACAGCCATGTAGTTACATACCAGATTTGGGGTTTGGCTCATTATATTAGAGAAAAAAGTCCTAGAAAGGGATGTGCACATTCAGTTAGAGCTGAGTTTTCCAAAAAGACAGTTTTGGTTTGAAAAGGAATGGGCACTTTACCATCTGAACCACCTGCCCTCTGTGATTCACCAGCCTGCAGACACTCTAAAAGTGCTGGGTGCTGGTGCTACTGTTTAGTCCTCCCTCTCTACTGCTTCCCAGAGAGGGGTTGAGGGTGGCAGTGATGACCACTCACTCATGCATTGATACTAGTTTATCTCAGTTAGTATATAGCAAAACCGAACAAAACAGCAAAGGTTTTGTTCTTTCCTTCTCCGCTGTCGTTACTTCTCTCATTTATCCAACTGTGCCTTTTCTGATTCATGTCGTGTTCTTGTGAATTCTCCACTCTGTGTCCTCCCTCCAGGAAGGCTGTTCCCATGCTTTATGTAGCATTTGGCTAAAAAATATTCTGCTACTGCTTCTCTGTTCAGGAGAGTAATTTTTTAAGGCGTTCAGAATATGACTTTCAGTCCAACTATGTGCATTGAGGGTGATTTTTCTTTTGTCTCCAAACTGGTTCCTCTTGCAGAATATGATTATTTTCCATCTCTCATGCTTTAGCTCTTTTGAAATCCAGTTTGAAAAACATCATCTCTGCCTCCAGTTGTGCTTTGGACCTTGGGGCTTTGCAAATCATCTTAAAAGCTGTTTGGGAAGACAACTCCTGAGATGAAGCTCTGAACTTTCATGGACACAAATGCCCAGAAACACAGAAGAGTGGCCTGAAACTGCTGGTTTGAAGGTACGAAATTTTGTGTCCCTCGTGTTTTAATATCTCATTCAAATGACAGTATTTTTGGAGACAGAGTGTCTCCCAATGCCATTCTGGGAAATTAAATTCAGTGTTGAGTTTGCATAAAAAGAGAGGAGAGGTACTTGCTGCTTCATCAGTTTATGAGCCTGGCATCTGTATCACTGCTTAGCAAATCTTGCTTCTAGTAATCCTCTTTTTTCTTCAGAGCTGAGCACCAAGAGCATATTCTGAGCAATACCTCCAGAAAGACTACAAAAACCACATCTCAGAGTAAGGTTATAGCCTTTGACTTGTAATTAAAACTCTCAGAGCATTTAGTTGTACTTGTGGATGCATTACTGAGCCTGTGGTCCCTCTCTTCTCCAGCCTCTCCAGCATTTTTGCAGGTGGCTGGTGTCAGGCAAGTGTGCCTGGGGTAACATTCCTGTGTGCTGGGCTGCTGAAATTCAACTATGGTCCTTAACAAAACAGTTTGGTTTAGACATTCTTGAAGCGTGTGCACATGCAAGATGCATTTGGAGGAAAAACTAAGCAGAGCTGAGACACTGAGAGATGGGGCTGTAAAATTAGTCCTTCTCAGCTTTGATAAATATTCACTGATAATCTTATTTTCCCATTCTGCTGCTTTTTCTGGGTAAAAGATGTTAAAGAGCAGACCAAAGTATCTGACAATGCCAAATATAAACCCACTACTTCAGTATCTGCCTGAAAATCAGTAATGCAACTTGTCTGTTAGAGCTGGGCATAAGGTAACAAATTAATTCAATTCATGCTGCCACTATCAGAGATGTTGGCGTTCCCTTTTCACCTGCCACATCACAACACCTAAAGACCAGCGAGTGTGGGCACACACAGAGCTGTGCTGAACCACAGTGGAACTGCAGAGATGCTTTGGTCCCTGCTTAACTGAGCAAACTCCCATTTATGCATGTATTAGGTTTTAGCTGCCTGTTCCTCTCCCCCCTCTGCTTTTTCATGTTCAGTGGACTCTCCTCTCTGTGTCTCTGCCTCTCTCTCTCTTTTTTTTTTCCCTATTGTTCCCCACGTCACTGACTGTCACTCACTTCATAAAGCCGTCTGGCTCGGAGCTTAAATATTGCAGGGCAACTAAAACCCACCATCAGAGCCAATTCAGTCATATCTGCTCAGTCGTGCGACAAGATTGGGGCTTTTAGGGTAGGGAAGAAGAGAGACAAAAGTTCACTCTTCCCTGCAGAGTGCCAAGAGAGGAGGGGGACACATTTCTTCGGTGGAGCCTCTGACAGCGGCAAGTTGCTTGCTCAACATCCTTAACCTGTTCAGCCTCTTTGGCCGGTAGCATGCACAGGTGGCGACGTCTGGGAGCAGGGTGGGGGTCTGCAGCCAGCCTGGCAGAGCCCAGAACACCAATCTGTTGGCTCTGAGTGGGCTTAGGCAGAGTCCTGCTCTTTCCTCGTGACAGGCAATTTCAGGGGAAAGGTGGCTACCTAAATGCCTCGCTTACCCCTTTTTTTTTTTTGAGGCTGGAGGGGCTGAGTGCTTGCAGGTGGAACCCCAGACATTCAGACTGGTTGTGCTGCTCCTCATCCCTCCACCCAATATCGTTGCTTGTAGTTGAACTGACTGAGCCACCTTGAACTTGCAGAAACCAGAGGGGATGGGCATGGCAGAGTTGTGAAGAATGTTGCCAGTTGGAAGGGATCTCAGGGAGGGCTTAGCCAAACAAGCTGCGAGCAAGACGTGTGATGGAGTTAGACAGGAAACATTTTCCCTTCTCTTGTACAGTGAGTTTTCTGTGTGATGAGCTTTATCACACCTAGAATGTTGCTCTTGAGGGCTGCTGTGGAAATGTTCAAATGGTAGTGTAGATATCAGTGTGACTCACAGGGGATGGAGGTAACCGAGGTGCCTGGGGGACAATGAAGCTTGTACTGCGTGTAGTCATGTTTTATACAGAGTTGCACGTGATTGGTAACTGTGGGGTGTACTTTGCTCCGTGAATTTGCAGAAAGAGGATGTTTAAATCAGTTTAGATAATGTATGTAAACAGCATAATCTTCTGCTAGACTTGTTAATGTAAGCGCTGACATTAACACACTTCTTTACACTACTTTAATGACTGAGAAAGTAGCAATTTTCCTTGGTGATTAAATTATATGTTTGCCACTTATGTATGTGAGGTGTTTGTGCAAGCTGAAGGAACTGTGTTCTGTTCTTGATTTTCTAACATGGATGTCCAGGGTAAAAATATTGTGAAGTTTGAAGGCAAGTAATACGAGTCCGTTCTTGCTTTAGAAAAATGCCATCATAAGTTTGAGGGTTTTTTTTGTTGGTTTTTCTTTGATTGAAAATTTGTGAAATTCCCCCAAGCCACAGAATTCTCAATATTTTGCGTGTTTGTCTATGTGTGACTATGTACACAGAGTAGTTGAAACAGACTGGTATGCGTTGGTGTGTCGTAACATATGGCATTACAAATATATCCCCAAATACGTCTGAAGGAGGAGGGAAGTTTAGATACTCAGATTTTCTTGCTGTTGACTGTACCTTCCTTTTCCTAGTGCTTGTGTATGTGTCTGCATTTAGGGAACTATAGATGGAGGTAGTATCGAAGAGATGAAATTCTAGATCCCTGTGAACAGCTATTTTATGAATAATGTTCCCTGTTTCACTTGCCATCCTCTATGAGTTGGTCTTTCTGGGCCACTGTAATATTCCACATTCCTCAGAGACTTCAGACTGCTGTGATGTGTTAAATCAACCCATACAAAACAACTTTCATCTCTATTTTCCTCATTCACAAATCTTCCCTTGCCTGAAATTATATAGTGGGAAGTTCAGGATATGCAGAATGAAGCCCTGACCTAGGAATAATTTCTTATCATGCAGAAGTAATGACAGATGTATTATTTGACTTGCATTACCTGAAAATGGACGACCGCCTTAGCTTTGCAATAGTGTATCTGCAGCTGGCTTCCAGCTCTGTGTTAGCCTGAAATAGTGGCACTGACATTCTAGAGACAGAAAATAGCATTTTAGATCCCAGTTAGAGACCTTGGTGTTTTCCCCAGGTTGGTTCCACTGAGAGTGTGGTAACCGACTTCAGAAGTAGATGCAAAGAATAGCCCCAATACCACCAAACAATTATATTGCATATAACATATTCTGTCTAGCAAAACTAATCTATATAGTAGTTGTTAAGCTTATACAGTGTTACTACCACAGTAATGGTGCTGTAATTGCTGTTCTTACCTTACTTCTACAGTGATTGCTAAAGTAGAATTGACATTTGCAACCTAGAGAGAATTCAGGTTTATTTGGGTGCAAGATGGGTGTAGATTTGAGATCTGTTTGACCTGAGAGGGGCTCTGGTGCAGAAGTATTTGTGTGCTTGAAAGCTTCACCCTCTCTTCTAACCACTGCAGCTGCCTGCTGATAAATCTGTTCCACTGTATTGCTGGTGAGTGTTTGTACGTGTACAAAATCTAAGCAGACTCACAGAACTGAGCCTACAAGGCGCCACAGAAGACTCTCACCTGCAAAAGGAGATAAATATACTCCCTGGCTGAAAAGTAATTGCCCATTTAGAGCCATGGAAGGAAGAATTTAGCAGGCAGCTTGCTCTGGCTTTCCAGCCTTTCTTCTGCTAATAAATCATTGTGAACAGGCAAATCAGCAAGCAAGCAACCGCCTGCCCTTCTGTTCTCAAAGCAACAAAAGACATCAGGGAGAAAACCTGAAATCTTTAAAATTTAGCATAATTTGTGGTCTTTCTCTTTTGTTTTTTTCTTCCCTTAGACCATAAGAAATGGGTGACTGGAGTTTCTTGGGGAACATTTTAGAGCAGGTGAACGAGCAATCCACTGTCATCGGGAGAGTTTGGCTCACAGTGCTCTTCATTTTCCGTATCCTGATCCTGGGCACGGCTGCCGAGCTCGTGTGGGGAGATGAGCAGTCAGACTTTGTGTGCAACACCCAGCAACCTGGTTGTGAGAACGTCTGCTACGATGAGGCCTTCCCCATCTCCCACATCCGGCTCTGGGTCCTGCAGATCATTTTTGTATCCACCCCTTCGCTAATGTACTTCGGGCATGCTGTGCACCACGTCCGCATGGAGGAGAAGAGGAAAGAGAGGGAGGAAGCTGAGAGGCGCCAGCAAGCTGAGGTGGATGAAGAGAAGCTGCCCCTGGCTCCAAACCAAAACAAAGGCAACAACCCTGATGGAACCAAGAAGTTTCGCCTGGAAGGTACTCTCCTGAGAACGTACATCTTCCACATCATTTTCAAAACCCTCTTTGAGGTGGGATTCATAGTAGGTCAGTACTTCCTGTATGGCTTCCGAATTCTCCCCCTTTACCGCTGCGGGCGGTGGCCCTGTCCCAATCTTGTGGACTGTTTTGTCTCCAGGCCCACGGAGAAGACCATCTTCATTATGTTCATGCTGGTGGTGGCTTCCGTGTCCCTCTTCCTCAACCTGGTGGAAATCAGTCATTTGATCTTGAAAAGAATCCGGAGGGCTCTGAGGAGGCCGGCAGAGGAGCAGCTTGGAGAGGTCCCCGAGAAGCCCCTCCATGCCATCGCAGTCCCCTCCATCCCAAAGGCCAAAGGCTACAAGCTGCTGGAAGAAGAGAAGCCGGTGTCCCACTATTTCCCTCTCACAGAAGTAGGGGTTGAGCCCAGCCCCCTTCCATCAGCCTACAATGAGTTTGAGGAGAAGATTGGGATGGGACCACTGGAAGATATCTCCAGGGCATTCGATGAGAGGTTACCATCGTATGCGCAAGCAAAGGAACCAGAAGAGGAGAAGGTACGAGCAGAGGAGGAGGAACGAGAGGAGGAGCAGCCAGGGCCTCAGGAAGAGCCAGGGGTGAAGAAAGTAGAAGAGGAGGTGCTGAGAGATGAAGTGGAAGGGCCTTCAGCACCTGCTGAACTTGCCACTGATATGAGACCCCTGAGCAGGTTAAGTAAAGCCAGCAGCCGGGCCAGGTCAGATGATTTGACTGTATGAAGGTGCAGGATGCGGGGAGCAAATGAAAAGGAAAAGATTGAAGAGAAAAGGAGAGATAGAATCAAAAGATATTTTTAAGCAAAGTGCTAAAATGGCCACTTGAATATTATTTCCTTTTATGAATCTCAACTGGAAAGGTACTACCATGGTAACAGTGCCTTATTTGCCCCATACGTCCCTGTATCTCCCTGTTTCCACATGCCAGCTCACTCCTTACGGTACTATCTACACTGTACACATAACTGATGTATTTTAAAGCCTAATATGGCAGTGATACCCAAATGTCGCCACTGTGATCATATTTACTGAAAGCCTTGTGTTCCACATTTCTCTAGGAATGTGGGGCAGATCTGTCTTTCAGCCAGTGAGGGGAAAGACTGATCAACAACTGTATCTAGTCTTTCTCTTTCTGTTTCCTCCTATGGCTCACTGAGCAGATCTCCCCTTTGCTGTTGGCATGGAATTGCAGTTATTTTATTCACAAAGTGAATTCTATGCTTAGCATCAACACACTAAAATACTAAGCCAAACTTCCGTTCTTTATTCAGAAAATAAAGGCAAAATGTTCCAAATTTTTCTGTGAATGCATATCTGAGTTAGGTAAATATATTTTCCCTGGTCAAAAATATTTCTACTCTTCAAGCAATATTGACAGTGGGCAAGGTTAACAGTAGGTCTTTACTAGGACTTAGCAGATACCCAGAGATGGATTATTTGTTCCCAAGAGGGTCATCCAGCCCTGAGACTAGTTCAGAATACTGGAAAGAATAAATTCAAGTGATATTTTTTACTTGTAGCCTTGTGACTTAAAAATTTGAAACTAGATTTAGCCAAGCAAGAGGGAAAAAACCTTCTGAGAAAGGAAGGGACAGCTATAGCCCCCAGAGCATGAAGCCAAACACAAGCCTTCACGGTATGGTCCTGACAAGTGTTCAGTTCCTGGAGCTTCCAGGCACTCAGCAAATCTCAGGTACAGAGTCCTGAAGGCACCTGTGAACCTAAACCAGAGGTCTAAGTAACTATGTGACTTTTTAAACTTCTAAATACAAAAGTGGTTGGTCAAGTTTGAAAAGACTGATATGGTAAAAGTCTTGATGGCCTTTGTTTTTAATTTGACAGACAGGAGCCATTCAGTGGGCTACTTCTCCATTAAATGCCAAAGTCTTGGTCAAGTAAGACAATGCCTTTCAAAAGATGACTTAGACCATTTGTGCCAACAGGTCTGTACAGAATTCTCAGAGACTCAAAAATCTTTTTTTACAGAAGGCAGAAAAGTATGTGCTTGCAAATGTTTAGATGTCTAATATAGATTGCTAATTTTAGGACTACAGCAGCAACTCTTGGCTGGGACAGTGCAGCAATGAGTTCAAAAGCTTCAGGTTAACAGCTATGTCCCCCCAAAATGGAGCCCCATGCCAAAAAAGTGCAGGTATGCACTCTGCTCTGTTCTGCTCTGCAAACCTCAGACCCTGCCATCTCAGCAAATTCCTTCTGCTGGGCTGCAGCCCATCCCATTGTTCCCAGGGCAGGCTCTAATCCAGGTCAGGGAAAAAAAGATCTTTGGCACAATGCATCAAACTCATCCCGCCATTAGCTAGAAAAGACCCCCTGCGGCCTCCCATTGTGGCAGGTCTGACTCAAAGCCCTGGAAAGGCAAATGGGAGTCAGTGAGAGCCCTGGGCAGGCTTGGGCCCTGTCCCAGCCCCAGAACAGTCAGTCCTGCCGCTCCTGATCCCACCCCTTCGGTGGAGTTCCCTGCCTGGCCAGACTTCACTGCAGAGTGACAATAAGCTGTACATATGTAGAAAGTTTGTAGGGTGCATTGGGATTCTTCAGCCGCCACAGAGGTGCCACGTATTGTTTTTGGTTTTTCCTTTTTTTTTTTTTTTTAACACTATTCATCCTTTTGCTCCTTTTGGGCCTGTGTATTTTCCCAAGGTTTGCAGCCTGAGGTCAAAACCTTTTTTTCCTTAGACAAAGGCTGTTGGGTGTCCTTCCTTGTGAAGGAAAACTGGAAGGTCCCTCTTCAGTTTTGGGAAGGAATATGACAAAGCAACACATGCAGAGAGAGAGCCTGGAGGCTACCATTTATCAACTCTCTTAATACAGAAATAGGAGAGCAGTTATCACAACTGAGGGAAGAGAATGTTTTTCAGCAGGAAGAGTCCACTGTGCCCAGTTCAATATACTAGAACTAAAGAAAGGGCTAAGATTTAGATGAACAACACAATCACCACACTTACACTAGATGGGATCTATTTTATTTTCCCCATAGAAAGAGACAAGAGTTTGAATGATTCTAAGCATCAACCAGCCCACTTGTTGAAGGGGGTTGGAAACATACTTTCCTGCAGGTAAAAACCACAACCTTGTTACAGTGTATATGAGGTATCTGCATCAGAGCATCTCACCCTTCCAGATACCAAGGTACTGGACTGGTTGAATCACACCCACCCCTGCTGACTTCTAGTTACTTGACAATTCCACTCCTGATCTCTGACATTCATACATTCATTAGACTACAGGACTACTTAAAGATGAGTGCTTGTTCATCAGGAGTACATGGTTCATAACATGGCTGTCAGGCAGGGCAGTCTTTAATAACCACATGTTAATTATGTCCTTTTCCACTGGAGAGCCTCAGTAAAATGCACCATGTGCAGTGTGCTCCATGGACACTGCAGTTCTCTCACAGCTGCCACAGGAATGCTCCTTTCTTCCTCTGGGTCCCAACAGCACAAGAAGAAGCTGGCATTTTCCTCCTGCATCCACTCAACTGCTTCTTGATTTTTTTATTTTTTAAAGTCAGTTTTCAAATACTCTGCCTGGCCAGCAGTGAATCTGTAGCCACCAAGCTTGGCCACAGCATCAGGATAGTGCTGCTTGGCAAAGGGGGCAGGGAACAGTCTGGTCTGGCACTCACCCTCATCTCTGCAAGGAAATCTCTGTGGGACTGTCAGCAAGTCGTTCGTCCTTCTTGTGCAATTGGGAATCATTTCCTACCTTACAATCATGATGTGAGGCCTGACATGTTGTGCTAGTTATGGAAAGGGAGGTCCTTGAATGGAAAGCTCTACATATGAGCAAAGGATTATTGCTATTTTTGGATGTGATAGCACATAAATGTGCTTTATTCCCTCTCAATGAGACAAACTTAATCGTTTCTTCAAGAAATTCCTAGTGAAGTTGCATAACAGCCTCAGAGGTGTGGATTCTACTCAAAAAATAACTTAGCAAAACATAAAGTTATATATGATGAATGAGGAATATTATTTCCTTGAGAAGGGGGAAATCACTGGACAATTAGAGCCATGCCTGGATAATTTAAAGGTGTGTTTATCCCCTTGGCTCCCTGTGCAAATAAATTCCCAACTGATCACATGGCTCTCTACAAGGAGCATAAGATGCAAGTGTCAAAATCACCAAAGGAAGTGAAAGTAGAAGAGCAAGGTAGTCTCTTAGCTTACAATAGCATGTGGGGGTTGGTGTTCTCTAGTGTCTAGAGCAGTGGACCTAGGATAATAATCTTAGATTTATTTCCAGCTCTGCTTCTGACTTGCTGTGATAATCACTTTACCTCTCGGTGCCTTTTTCACCACCTGTAAAATGGGTGTAAGAATTTCCACCTACCTCACAGGGATGTTGTGAGGCTTCCTTAATTCTGTTTGTAAAGTAAGTAGGAATGATCTGATGAAAAGCACTGCTGAAATGCATGGTATCCTTGTTGTTTCTTGGCAGAACTGCTAACTTGGGTAATATATGACTCCTCGACCAGAAGGGCATTAGTTTGGAAATGTGAACACTGCACTGCACTGACAACATTAACATGGATGTGGATTTGCCATGGGTAAAAAAGACTTCATTGATTCCCTCACCCATATGTCCCACCTTAGCCAAGGCCATGTATGAAGCTGTGGTGACAGTATGGTGATGTGGACCCCTCTTCTCCATCCCCAGCATCCACTCTGGGGCAGCATTTGTGCTTAAATAAGGCAGTTCCTGGAGTGCTTGGTTCAGGTTGGAGGAGCTCTGACAGTTTTGAGGTGCTTGCAAGGCATGTGGGAGAGGGTTGTATCATACAAAATATTGCTGGGCTTCTTATTTTTAACCACTCAGAGCAACAGAGATTGACACCCACAGCCTGAAGCACACTGAGGTGTAGATTCCTCCTCTGGCAGGAGGGGAAAGATTTGGGGAATCTCTGCTCTCTAGGCCTGTGTGGGCATCAAATCTACTTAATGGTGGGGAAAGCCCTATCTCTCCTGCTGCTCAGTAACTCACTGACTGTGCAGTTTTACACTTAAAGAGCAGCTGTGTCACACAGTGCTGAAAAAAAAAGTGGCAGTTTGCTGTTTTGTATAGAAAATGGCTTTTCAGGCTGACAACTGAAAGTAATCCTAGCCTAGGCTTAGTTTTGTTTAGTAAAGACAGGAACATCCATGAGTACTACACTAAAGCCTTCCTGTAAGCCCAAGGCAGCTGTGATAAAACAGTATGTGGTGCCAGACTTCCTGAGGGCCAGGGCTGGATAAATATACCAAAATCAGGGGACTTGTCAAAGTATTGGAATAATTTTTTGCTCCAACAGAATCACATTGCCATTCCTTGGGCTCTGTGTGTGCTGTACCTTTTAACATGGCTCAGGAAAGGCTTTTTGCCAACACCAAATGTGCTCACACAGCTGAGCAGTAACCATGGCAAGTGAATATGTGTCAGCTTTGCCAAGACATAGCCTGGCGCACAATCCTTTCCTTGCCACTAGCTTGGCACCAGCCTATTTCAGTGGAAGAGGCAAGACTTATGTATCTGTCAACAATTCAAGTTTTCCTCTCAACAGCCTGCTGTACAAAGAGACACAGGAGGTTTGTTCAGCCTGGAGAGGAAGGGGGGTGAGGGCATTGGAAGCCCTAAGTGCTTTCTTCGGGTTCCTAAGGAGGAATTCCAGGGAAGATGGAGGCAGACTCTTGACAGAGGTGCTCAGCAAAAGATCAGAGGCAACTATCACAATGAGCAGCAATGGAAAATTTTGCCTAAAAAAAACTCTGACAAGACAAAAAATTGTTCGGATGGAGAGTGGTTCAGCTCTAAAGCAGGTGTTCAGAGACATGTGGGATCTTCATCCCCGGGGGATGAAGTTTGGCTGGGGAAAGCACTGTGCATCCAAATCTGTCTGTATTTAGCAGAAGGTTGGGCCAGATGATGCCTTCCAGCCTGAACTATCTATCCCATGGGATATCCCACACTGAAAGCTCAGTGCAGCCACTGCAGGGTGGAATGACATATGTAGGGCACTTCCTGCCTCTCAGGGTGCTCTGCTAGAGCTGATTTAGGCTGTCCCAAAGGCCACACCACCTCCACAGGCACCAGCAGAGGCTGATGCACACAGAGTCAGCTGGTGAAGTGTTCAAGGCCGGGCTGGATGGAGCTCTGAGCAGCCCGGTCTGATGGAAAGTGTCTCTGCCCATGGGAGGGGTTTGGAACTGGATGATCTTCAAGGTCCCTTCCAACCCAAACTATTCTATGATTCTGTGATTCTATGAAATGATGTTTGGTAGCTGCAAAAGCTGCTTGAGGCAGAATCGTGTTGTGTAACTGGTTTGGAAAAAGCATTATAAATAAAAAAAAAAAAAAAAGAAAGAAAAAGGGAGTATGCTTTTCAACAGATAAAATCATGGAAACATAGCAGCTTAGGTCTTTCCATATTTTAACTTCAGCATCAAGTGTGCCTTTAAATCCATCTGAAAGTGCAGAGGACTGCATTTTAACATTCTGTCAACAAAAACCTGCGTGTTTTAAAGCTTGCTGATCTGGGATGAAGCAGCACTGAATAGAAATGGTGATTACAGAGCTATTGACAGAACATTTTGAAAAAAACAAAGAGCATTGGCCTTTGCCTTGCTAGATCTAGCTTGGTACAGTGAAAGCAAACCAGGCATTTATTGGCTTCCAAGGTGGAAAAGCTATATACAAAAATGCTCAGGTAAGTTTTTCAATACATACATGTTAGTTCACAAAAGAGTCATAGACAACCCCGTAAAGGAATCTATGAATTGCCAGTAAGCATCATCACCTGAACTCATTAAAAATAAACTCAAAGGAAATGCAGAAATCAGAATGATGTGGGAATGCTTCCAGCTTCAGAGTTCTTGTTTATGGAAACCTCTGGAGAGAAGAGAAAATGGGTGGCTGGCTGCCAGCTAAGGCTATTTGTCATAAATATGCCCTGTAGCACCTTCTGGAAACCTGTATGATTTCTAAATATACTCTTGGCCATACCCCATGATTTAATTCATTATTCTGCACCTTCCTGCATTATTTAACAGGCTTGATTTTGGTTCTCTCTACAAGCTGAACATAAAATAGCCTCATTCACTATAATATGTGGAAGAATAACTACAACTGAGAAGCTGCCTTTGTACCTGTGGAGGGCCATGGACCCTTTTCCCCACACATGCACATCAGTGACTGTGTGAGGAGGAACAGCACAAAGTAAATTTCCCATTTTATTTTCACTTTTTTTGTCTTCCCTGAAGGAGAAGCCCTGAGGCTGAGAGATGGGTGTAGGGCTGGGTTTTTCCTGTAGGAATTATCTTGTTCCCTGTGTGTTTCTCCCAAGGCCCAGGGATCAGTAATTTACAGCTAAGCACAGGCATGTTTCAAGCCTATTTCCAAACACATGCAAAGAAGAAAGTTTAAGACCTATGACCAAACTCTGCCCTGTTTTTTACCCTTGTGTGGAAGCTGAGTTGCCAAGGCATAAACAAGATCAGAATTTGGCTCTCTATAACTTATTTTTAAAGGATTTCCTCTTAACCTTGGTCTCTAAAAGGTAATAAACAGCTAACCTTGCCCCATAACCTACCAACATAGAACAAAACAACCACAAATCCCTCCAAACTCAGAAATCTCACAACTTTAGGAAACAACATTTTTTAAAATAGCAGATACAGAAAGAAAGAACAGGCAAGGCCTGATCTCAGCTCTGCATTAACTGGCAGAGATACCAGAAGGGGTAAAACAAAAGGTCTCAGATCAGAAACAATAACCTGCTCCCTCAGTTCATTTCTCCATGAAAACTGCATGTTTTCTTCTCTTTGCAATACTGCAGACAAGGAGACAAATTTCAAACCAAGAAGTCTGAGAGCATGACAGAAGGCCAAACAATCAGACACTGTGGGACTAATCTCGTGTCTCGGCACAACCAAACATAGATTTGTTTTCCTAGTGAAATGAGTTGTAATGAATAAAGTTTCCTGATTTTCAGTCAGCAGGGGCTCTGTGCTTTGTTAAACTCACAACTTGATTCTTCTCTTCCTGTTTATTCTGAATACAGAGAGTTTTGAGTGGCAATGTTTGGAATCATAGAATCAGAATCATTAGGATTAGAAAAGGCTTCCAAGATCAAGACCAATTGCCAATCCAGCACCACCATCAAACCATGTCCTCAAGCACTATATCCATGTTTTTCAAATATTTCCAGGGATGGTGACTCCACCACTTCCCTGTGCAGTCTGTTCCAATGATTTACAATCTTTTCTGTGATTTTTTCCCCCCCTAATTTCTATTCTAAATGTCCCTGGTGCCACTTGAGGCCATTTCCTCAAGGTGTGTATTTAAGAGGAAAAAAGAAAAATATTCAGACGCCATGAAGGTCAAATGGGAACATGACTGTGACATGAAGGATTGGATCTCACACCGATAGCCATCAGGAAATTCCCTGTCTGCACTTTTGCTTCCCTTCTGGCCCCATTCCTTGAAATATTGTAATTGAAGTCCTGAAAGGCATCCGCAGCCCAGTTCTTAGCGTGGAGGGAGGATGGAGACGGCTCCAAATCAATCTCCCCTCAGAGGGATTGATCCATCCCCTCACGCCGTCACCCCATCTTCCCCGCCCAACGGTCCCTCCCCCAGGGGGCGGAGCCCTTCCGCCGTGGCCACGCCCCCAATGCACCGCCGCCGAGCCCGGGGCACGGGCCCGCGCGCCTGCGCACCGCTGCCTCCGGAGCCGGAAGCGCGGAGGACGGGGCGGAGCGAGGAGCGTGGGGCGCCGCCATGAGCTTCCTCATCGATTCCAGCATCATGTTCACCTCGCAGGTAGCCACCCCTTCCCCGCCGCTGCGGCGCGGCGCCTCCGGCCGGAAGAAGGGCGAGGGAGCGGGGAGGTCCCGCCGTCACCGGGCTTCCCTCTCCCTGCGCCCTGTCCGTGCGGGAGAAGCGCGAGGGCGGCGCCTGGGGGCGCGCGTGCGCAGCGCTCCGCGCGAGGGGCGCGCGGCCCCTCAGGGGTGGCCGGGCCGGACCGAGCCCCGCTTACGTTTAAATTTATATTTCTCCAGTTGGGACAGACAGGGAAGTTCACCTTGCTGGTCTCTACCAAGTGCTTGGTTTATTTCTGGTGTTTCTCAACAAGGCTGATCCTGGGCAGTTGGACCAGATGAAAATGCTTTTAAGTGGATCGCAGAGGGATCTGATTTAAGCTGCTGAGTTGGTGTGAAAGTTTTGTTCTGTAGTGATGAGGGATCAGCTGAGGAAAAGAACCTTTCCCCTCTCAGCAGCAGGTAGCTGTCTTCAATGCACAACTCTAATTCCAGACAATTTTCAGGACAGCTTCTGGCTGTTTCTGAGAAGAACAGTGCCCTCCTATTTAATAATGTTTTGATTTTTGCTTACAACGTGCTTTTTCACTCTTGGTGGCTTGAAGGTTAGGGCTTGGGTTAGGGTTAGAGCATAGCTTTGGTATTGTTAACAGTTCACCCAGAACAAAGACTCCCTTTTTTTTTTGCTTTGAGTTCTGAGCTCTAACTTATTTAATAGCTCTTCCTTAATTTCTGATAGCAGCTTTGAAGCCCCTCATTACCTTCAACACCACCAAGTTAGATGTTCAAGTCGCTACATGTAATTGTCAAATGCTCAAGATTTTGCTGAGTTTACTTGTCACATTCACCTGCAGTGTCTTAGAGTGTGAACTTTTACCAAAATGTCTTTCTTTGCTTTTGTACAGTCCCTAACACAAGGAGAATCTAATCTTGTTGTTTAGTTTTTGGTTATTATTGTACTTACTTATCTCTTCATCTTTTACTTCTTTTTGAAGAGTTTGTCTCTACTTTTTTCCTCCTTCCCACTGTTAAATGTGGAATTACTTGATGCAGATCTCATTTGCTTATCATACTTATTTAGCTTATGACCCCTAGATAGGAGGCATATGGAATATTTTCCCTTTTTGCTTCAAAGTCTGAAGTCCTCCTCAAACAAGTTTTGCCAGCTGTTACAAATCACTCATTCAACCTCATTCCTATTTCAGTTGTTCTTTCAAGGCAGCTGTGTTTCATCTTCTTGCCCAGCAATCCAGGTATTCCTTGTCTGTAAATCATGTTAGTGTGTTACCTTTGCCACTGTGGTTACTCCTGAAGTGCAGGGAAGTAATCCACAATAATTCCTTTGGTTTTGTCTTTGAATGTTTCTCATCTCCATTGTTCAGGATGGGCAGAAAGCTCTGGCCTTTTCACTGTGCTCTGGGGAGATACACTGACTTTATTCCATGATGTCTGACATATACTGAATTTTGTCTTGGCCTGGGACAAAGCTACTTCTGTAAGAAACACTGAGTATTTCCTGAATTCTCTTTTTCTTGAGTTCTTTTAAATCATTACACTCCCTTTCAGTCTGATGAGGAATAGATGTGACTACCCATGGGAGGCCTGAGAACACAGTCCCCTTTTACTCTCAGAAGACAGGTAATTGCAATTTTGGCCACCTTGTTCAATTTGTATTTACTTCATTTAAGTCATCTGCAAAATAGCTGTGATATTAAGTTGATACCCTCTGGAGTGTGAAGAAACTTTAACAAATTTTGTAATGTGCTTTCATGACCACTGAAATGCAAAGTGTTATTGGCTTTTTCTGCTTCACCTGCCTTGTCCTTGTGGCTTCCTGCAGCTCCAGGTTGTGGTTTGAGGCATTCAGCACTGCCTTTTCCCCATCTTGAAGATCCTTGTAGCATCTTTCACCCCTGTTAGACACTGACAATGTGTCAGTGTCTAACCAGATGTGCTGTAAAGACCTCTACAAAATTTAACGTGCACTTCTACTCTACAAGAAACAGCAGATCTTTTTATAAAATTTACTCATCCCTAGAAGATGTGTATTCAAGTGTTTGCTTTGCTTCCATATCTGTATTTCCTGTTAAAAAATCCATAGGCTTTAGTTCTGTAGATTACAAGAGTGAAACAAGAATCAAGAATGCAAGGGATTTTGGCAGGCCAGGAACTGAGGAATTTTGAGAATTTAGGAACACCAAAATCTGTTGTCTTGACTAAATCTTCTTTAAGGCCATAGCATTTTGTATCTGCTATGCTTAGATATTTAAAACATTATTTTTTCCATGGCACCCTGGCAAGTTTTAATCTTTTGTGGATCTTGGGTGCTTTGGGTTAGTTCTTTTCCTTCCATTTGTTTAATTTGCAGTCAGCAGTGCAGTAGGTTTGAGTTTGGCAAGTTGCAGGATGCAGATGTTGAGTGCTTCATCTCTTCTGCAGGTGCTGTTCTTTGGATTTGGGTGGCTCTTCTTCATGCGAAAACTCTTCAAGGATTATGAGGTGAGAAGGAACCTTTCATTACAAGTCTGTATCTTAAAAAAAAGTATCTTAAATACTCCTAATTATAGAAATGTTGTTAAAACTTCATTTAACCTTTTTCCTCTCTCTTTAATCCCTTTATCTTCTCTGCAGTTGCTTTCTTTTTAATTTCCTCTTGTGCTTCTGTTTGAAAGACTCCTTGATATCTGAGGAAATGGGTTCTTCTGTGGCCACTGAAAGTTTCCATACTGGCTACTGTTAAATAAAAAGAAATATGCAGGAGATGCAGGGGTAAAAGGAAACTGACGGAACTGTTTTGCCTTTTATAGGTGGGTAAGCCCACCTTATATAAGGTGAACTTTTTAAGACAAAATGAAATCCAGCTTAACTTTAAACTCAGTAAGATGTATCAGTTGCTGCTGAATTGATTGTGAGGATTGGATGGGATAAAAACTCCATTCTCTTGTCTGTAGTAGAGTATGAGGTTGTAGTCTAGGTCAGACATGGCTTAAGTGCAAGTCAAATTCAGACCCCGACAGTTTTTTTGATGTGGATTTTATTTTTAAATCTGAGGTTAATATCAAAGAGCTCTCTTAGTGTATGTGTTTGCCCTCTGTTTTCCAAGAGGCTTTTGGCTTCCTCCTAAGCAGATAAAGGGCTTGGTGCCTTTAAGCAAGAGACCCAGTTGTGGGCCATCATACCTTGTGATTTGTTTTGTTATCTGAGGATATCAGGATGCCATTCCAGAAATATAAGTGCCTGATGTCTCTGGATTGTTCTCTGCATTGCAGGTGCGACAGTATGTGGTACAGGTAATCTTCTCTGTGACTTTTGCCTTCTCTTGTACCATGTTTGAGCTCATCATCTTTGAGATTTTGGGAGTGTTGAACAGCAGGTGAGTCCGGGAGCCCACTGGGGACTGGCCTGCCTTGTGCTCTGAAGCATCTTCAGTCTAACTTCTAAATTAATGGATTAGTCTTGGATTGGGGAAATCACAGGAGAAAACTGTCAGCAGCTCAATGAAGATGTTTGTGCAGCAACATTTATTTGTTTGACAGAGCATGGGACTAGTAGCCATAAGCTTCCACTTTTCCATGCTGTTAACAATTGGTCTTGGTCCTTAGGGCAGGGCTTTCGCCTTTGATGTTCTCCATTTGTGAAGTTAAATGATTTCTTTTATGGAAGTATTGTAACTCTTCAGATTGTGCTAAGAGCACTTTTCAGATGCTAAAGACTACAGAATGTTTAAGCACTGGTTTTTCTTTGGTGGTCAGAGAAGTGAATAAGATGTGAAGCTAATTGTAGAGTGAAAGCTACTCTGTAACAATACAGGATTTGTGAATCAAAGGTGAATCCCCCCTTTACAATAGGATGAGGACTTTTACATAAAGGGAATGTTAAAAACTGTCATCTTTGCAAGTCAGTAGGAAAGAGAAGATAGAACAATAAAATGTAGAGGCTAAGTTGGGTTTCTTCTTACTGTATCTCATCATACAAGTATAAGAGAGCAGTCAAAGGGGTTGAAAGGCAAGAAGTACAGAACTGATGAAAGGTAATGTTAGTTCTATATGTTATTAATACATGGGGCTGGTAGCCAGAGAGATCACTGAGGAGAATGCTTTTATGAGCTTCAATAAAGGGCTAGACTTCAGTATAGATGAAAACGTTTGCTTCTGAATTAGTTAGGAAAAAGTGACAAGGATCCTTGTAATTTCTTCTTCCCTGAGGATAAGAGTTAATGTTGGGAATGGGGACATGTATTTTTCTGTTCAAGTAAAGTGAAAGGTCAGTTTAGCCAAGATGAATCTCACCTGCATTTTACTACTCTAATTTGGTCAGAGGAGTATTCATCATGTTAATCCGTATATGTATTTATAAAACCTTGCTTTGCAAAGTCTTGCAGATGAGACAATTCACTCTGAAGTGAAACATGCTGACTTACCAACATTAAGTATTTTTAGTCTTTTCAATATGAATTAGCTCTTTTTTTGACTCAGCTGTTCATTAGAAAATTAATTACTGCTTATACTTAGTTTTGATTTACTGTTCAACTAGATGAGTAGTCAGTCACATGAATCATGCTGCAACTGGTATTAGTCACCATAGAAAATACAGTACTTGATAAAAGATCTAGTGTGGTTTTCTGGATAGTTATTTAGTTTTAAATAGACATTCTTGACTTCTGTATTTAAAAATACTATACAAAAACCCAAACCAAACAACTCCCTCTCTTCTACCCTAATTTAAAAAAAAAAATTCCAGATTATTCTATATGCTAAGCCAATATTGTTCATTGCTTGATGTAATTGGAAAGATTTCACTGACATGCAGTTTTCTTTGAGAAATTTGTTGTATTATGATTTTGTGCTAATCAGTATTTTGGCTTTATTTCAGCTCTCGATATTTTCATTGGAAGCTGAACCTGTGTGTTATTTTGCTCATCCTAATCTTCATGGTGCCCTTCTACATCGGTTACTTTGTTGTGAGCAATATCAGATTATGTGAGTACTTGGTTTGTGGCAGGGGAGCTGCCAATTTGAGACTAGGAATACAAATGAGAAATAATTTTGGTTACTGTCCTTGTACCTCCCTTCTTGCCCTGATTTTGTTCTGGCTAAATACCTTCTTTTTGGAACTTTATGCTTTATCATGAACCATTCATTGAACAGTCACGAAATGCTTCACATGACCCCAGCAAATGCTGCTTTTCTTCATAGGTTTCAGCAGAAAGTTGAGCACTTTGGAGTAATATTACTGGGATTTGTTCCTTTGCAGTTTTAAGCTTGCAGCCAAACTCTGCAACCCTTGGCAGGTCTGTGTTTTTCTGCTAGGGGGCAAAAGAAATGAGGCAGAGAAGCTCAATAAATCACTTCTGAAGCAGAAAAGCTCAGTAAATTACTTTTGCTGGTTTTGTTTCTGCTGTCTGGATGAGGCCTCTTCCATGGGCTAATGGACACTTAACCCTTGAGCTGTTGATACACAGCACTCTTTTGTGTGAAGCTTAGACACGTAGGTTGGGAATATTAAATATGTGGCTTTGCCATGAAGATGAAATATTTAAGATTCATGTTCAAGATTGCACAAGGAAGAAGCAGTGAAGTGGTCCCATGTGGACAGCAGAGCCTTGTGTGAGGTGAAGGGGTGCACACTCCAAGCTGTAGCTCTGTCAGGTGACACCTGCTTTGGCCACCTGTTCTCAAAGTAGTATTTAGATCAATGTAGAAATGTTGCAAGCTATAAAAAGCCCTAAAGGAAGAGCCTATTTTAAACACTCCATTTCTCCTCTCCATTAGTGCACAGACAGAAACTTCTTTTTGCCTGTGTTGTGTGGTTGACATTCATGTATTTCTTCTGGAAGTTGGGGGATCCGTTTCCTATCCTCAGCCCAAAACATGGTGAGTTTAATTTTCTTGCTGATTTCTTCCTTCCTGCAAATAGGCTTTGTTATTTCACTTTTATTTTTGAGTTATTATTATCTCAGCTCTGCAGCTGGGACTGTAGAAAGCAGTTCCTGCAACTGAGGGTCTGCTCTGCTTTGAAATCTGCAGTGTGAAGGTTGTCAGACTGACAGAAATGGGTGGATACATTTGGATTATTTTTATTAGTTTTGTTTGAGTGCCACAGGAAAACTTGAAGGAAGTAAGTAAGTTCTAACTGAACCTAGACTATATAAAGACATGGTGTTCTTTTAAAGACACAGAAACTTTATCTCCACAAAAAGTTGATCACAATTTTTATTCACCTACTTCTTTCCATTGTGGAGACTAAACCTAGTGTATTTAAGGAGCTGATCAACAACCAATCCTTATTCTGATGTTTTTTCAGTCAGGTTTTTCTTTCTTGTGACTGAAATCAGATGAGTTTAGCATGAGTGGCTGTCCAGTTGTGTCCAAAACACAGCAGTGTGCCTAAACTCTAGAGCTGCACAGACTCTAGCTAGCAAGGGCCCTGGCAGTTGTGCTGGCTTTGGTACAGATTCCTGCTGTGCAGTTGCACGGGACTGGAGTGTGGGTTGGTAAGTCCTGCTGGATGCCAGAGCTGTTTGTGTACAGAATTAGCTTGGGTGTCTCTGTTGTGGTCATGAGTATTTTCAGTGTGAAGATCCTGTGTGCACTTGGGCTAGTTTGGGTCCAGCAGAGTTGGCTTGTGCCTGGCTGTGCTGAACCCTCGAGGCACTTGACTGTGCTGAAGGATTGTAACACTGGTAGAACCAGACTATTTGTCACCTCTGTTACCTCTGCAACTTACATTGCCCTTCTATTTCCCCTGCACTGGAAAATTGTTTGGATATTGTTCCCAGCAGGTAGAATTCAGTCACTTTCATGGAAATTGGTGAATGTGTCTGTCTGCATACAAAATGCTCAGTTTAGTCCTTCTGTTCTGTGAGAAGCTGCTTGACTCTGTACTCATATGAGAAGTTGTGGGATACCAACTGGTGTAGGGTCTGTTCACCCCTTCATCTGTGATCCTAAAAGTTTCCTAAGAGAAAATGTGTGTCTATCTTTTGTAATTATGTCATTTGCCTCCGAAATTCAGCAGCTGATGTATAGTGCAGATCCCTCTGCCCAGTGTTCCATTGCCAAGAAAAACTTGTGTCCATTGTGAGCTGCATAACGTGCTTGAGTTGGCAGAATGTAACAGTCCAGTGGAAACTTAGCCATGGGGTTTGGGTAATCCTCTTTAGATCACCAAAAGGTTCTGAGAGGCTGTGTAACACCTGCAGATTTCCAGAATGGGTAATAGGGTGTTTTCTGTTTTTAATTGTACTTTACAGGGTGTGATACCTCCACTTAAGAGTTCTGCAGTGCCTTATCCTACCATGTGTAGACATGAGCTTAGAGCAAAAGATTCTACATGTTTATTCCCTGCTGTATTGTTGGGGTGCTGCTGTCCTGCATGTACAGACAAGGCTGCTGTGGGTTTCTTCAGGGAGTGGTGACCCAATTCAGGCAGGTGGGGATGGGGATGGCAGTGTCCTGCAGCTGAGAAGTGCACCATTGAGCATGAGCTCCCTTGGACTGCAGCTTATCTAACAAACTTGAGTTTGGGAGCTTGTAGAAGGAAGGTTATGCCTAATGACACACCAGTATTCTAATAAAGCTCCTACCTCTATCTGAGTTGATGGAACATTCATTCACTTTATGTGTGAGCTTCATGGGGAAGCATTGCTCCAACCAGTGGAATGTCATTTTGAAGGCACCTCTGTTTTAAGTGCTGCTGTCTGACAGTATGTGGGGTAAAAGGCCAGTGTATTGTAGCACATTCTGTAGCTCCTGTAAATCTCTGTGCAGCTGCACATGACTGGGTGTCTCAGTTTCCCTTTGTGAAGTCTTTTTGCCTTGTTTTCATCATTCATTCCACTTCTCTGAAGCATGAAATGTGGTTTGGCGCTCAGCCATCTCAGCTTTGCAATCGTGTAAGCTCTAAATGTGCTGTGTGTGGCAGCTGCTCTATAACCAGCTCCCTAAAAAGTGAGAGGTGTTTACTACACATGGCACTGTGTCCTGGAAAGGCAGGTTGAGGTCTGTGGTTAAGAATAAATGCAGCTTCAGTGCTTGGTGATGGTTAGAGCACAGGCTTGATGTTCATGTTGAATTACATATTTTAGAGTCCACTTGGTGCTCAGGTAGAAGACCTTGTTGGTGGTCACCTCAACAAAGTGTTTGTGTCAACCAGATGAACATTGAACAGCCAGGAGTGGTTCCCAAACCCCACTGTCCTACAAGCACAGCTTGGATCTGATCTGGAGGGGTCACTTCTAATGGGATGGGGGTTCAGACGTTTTTAGGCCAGTTTGCCAGGACCAACTAGTTTGGTGATAATTGCAGAAGTGCCTTTCTGGAAGACCTTTATAAGTGCCTGGTGGAAGATCTGGGTTCAGCAAATGACAAACATACTTTATTAGTTTGGAACCAAAATATTGATGTTTAGTCCTCTCCACAGATCCGTATATCTGTCTTAAGTTTCTTCATAGCTGGAGTTCCCCATCCCTGTTTCTAAGCAGGGTAATGTGATTTCTGAGGGAGACTTCCTTTCTACTCCTTCCTACTCCTTTCTTCTCCTAGTCCCTGTCTGTCCTTCCTGTTACGTGGGGTCATTGCAGTGGGAAGGCAGTCAGATTAATTAAGCAGCTCTGTGTTATGTTAGGAAGGCACCAAGTATGGAGCAGAGTGAAAAGAGCAAGGTTGCTGATGCCATGTTTTTCCCTCCCTCAGGAATCCTGTCTATAGAACAGCTCATCAGCCGTGTTGGTGTGATTGGGGTGACACTCATGGCTTTGCTGTCAGGATTTGGGGCTGTCAACTGTCCATACACTTACATGTCCTACTTTCTCAGGTAACTTCAGCCTTGTGAAATACTTGTCCAGCTTTTGGAGATTTTTTTTTTTCCTGTGACATTGTTTCAAGTTTTTTTGTTACTTTATTTCTGAATCTAGCTGTTGTCATGTCTGCATGATAGAACCATTTTCACTGCTGCTGCATATTCCCCTTACACAGGCTCTTCTTTGCCTCATGGGCATGTGCGCATCTCCTCTGCAATGGGGTAGCAGGCCTAATTGGGGTCTTTATTTTGCAGGAATGTGACAGATGCAGATATTCTGGCTCTGGAGCGACGACTCCTTCAGACTATGGACATGATTGTTAGCAAGAAAAAAAGGTGAGAGGACAACAGTAGCACAAAATCTCAAGGATTTGCAGTCAGTATGGTATAAGATGGTTCTTGAAGTGGTATAAGATGGTTCTTGGAACCTGAATTGGGTTGAGCTGTGTGGTGTTTTGTTCTGGCCTGATACATGACTTTTTAACACTAAGTAGTGCCCTTTGTGGCACAGATTAGGCTTCCAAGACCATTTGTAACTCTATGTGGGCAGCGTAACTGATCTGTAGGATGGGCACCTTTCTCTCCTGCTGAGTCAGGGACCCTTAGGCCACTACAGTTACTCTTGTGGTTTCAGACCAGAAAGTGGTTTGTACATATGGTGGATCCTGGCCAAGGCTGAAGCAGGGTAGTGAGCTGGTGTGGACACTGCTATATTCTTGCAGAAAGCAAGGTTTGTGTTGGTTAAGTTTTGCAGAATTGCAAAACATTGCTAATGTTGATATACTGTAGTACACCAGTGTGCCATCAGAACTCTGCTGGCATTGGTTTAGTTTATTCCATGTCCCCTAAGCTAAAACCCCTACTTTCAGAAACAATGTAATTTCATTTACACTGGAAAGATTTTTGTCTGAGTATTTCATATCAGTGTTGCATATTTCATGTCTCGCGAGTAGTGCAGAATAAATCCAGTTACTGGAGTTACTTCAAAGGTGTGACTGTCTGACACAACAGTCTCCCAGACTTTACTTTTGGTGCCTTAGTGTTTCAATGGAACCTTTTAACATGTGCAGGGGAGCTTTTAGATAGCCTAACCTTGCCAAATTTATCACCATGTATATATCTGCTGAGTATTAGCTCATGGAAGTGTAGTTAAAGCATAACCTCCTTCCCCTTTGAAAATGTTAAGTGGTGAACAACTGTTAACTCTGTATTTGTGGTCATGTATGAGATGGTAAGTAGTGAAAGAATTTAATTACTGAGGTTTAATTGATTTAATTGACTGGAAGAATTCTTTCTTCTAAAAGAATGCCACAGTTAAAAGATACTGTGTAGTGCTGTTTCTGACTCTGCTCTTTTGTTTTGTGCAGTGTTTTTGCATCTCTGGTTGAGGGAGAGTGATAGGGTAAAAGTCAGGATGCCAGAGGCTTGTAACTAACTAGCACATCCATGCCTTACTATGGCCAGGAAATCTTCTGAATATGGCAACTTCCCAACCATTACGAAGAGCCATGTATTAATCACTTGGGAATTATAATGAAACTCATGTGTATGTTTAAAAAAACCCAAGAAAAAACCCAAAACAATGTGCAAAACTAAGTGGTCTCAGAACTGTGCAAGAAGTAGGAGAAGCTTGAGTTCAGTAGATTCTTGTTCTCTTTCTTTCTTTGGCAGGAAGCAGTGGGCTTGCATGATTGGACTATTTGCTCATGTAAAGCCAAATTTAAAAGGTTAGATATGTATCAGTCCCAATGCAACCAAGTAACTGGCAGAACAAGTGGGAATAGCAGTATTTTCCAGCTCAGGGTAAATGCTGCAGTTCCATAAATTGTCAATGATGTGCTGACCACCTTCTCAGTAGTACTGATAGTTCAGAACATACCAGTGAGCGCAAGAGTTGTAAAGCAATAGAACATTAAGCTTTTTGTTTTCTTGGCTGATCCTGATATTTCTTCTCTTTATTCATGCTGGCTTTCTAGTCAGTAGGAGATAGCTGGTGAAAGTTGTTTGCCCTGATGGTTTTTGCGCAGGAATCACTTTTCTCTCCTTCCTTAGCACAATCAAGTAAAGCCTTACAGAAACTCGCCTCTAAGGCTGTCAGTTTCTTTATACTCGCTCTTGCAGGTGTGACATAACTAATCCTTAGGTTTGAAATGCCAGCATTCTGATGGCATTGCTTCATTTGTGTCATGTTAGAGTCAGATCAGCTGATGTGACACACAAATACCACCTAACATCATTACCAATCTGCACACACAGAGTGTGTGGGGTTTGCCTGTGCATCCTTTCTGTGAAGTCTCCAGAACCCCTGGCTGCTGTGTGGATACAGAGATCCCTGCCACTTCTAAAAAGATTTGTCTTTGTGTATCTATAGCCTTGTGTTTTACCTGGACATTTCTGCATTTTTGCTGCAATGCTGTGGATCATTTGGGATGGACCATATGAACTGTGTACTGTGAAGAAAGCAAGGATTAAAAATGCATTTCTTACATTTGGCAGCTATCAGGATTCTAAGATCTCTGTTATTTGTAGTCTGTGGCCATATGTGCTTTTATCTGCATGTTAGGTGCCCCAAGGGTGTTTCTTTTGCTGATGTCAAAGGAATGATGGAATGATTTTTAATTTTTTTTTTTATTACACTGCTTATCAACATCCTTGTAGAGGGCTCAGTGCCAAATGTAGCAATGCTGGCTGCAGCTACAAGAAAGGAACTAAACACCACAGAATCATGGATCATCCTGAGAATCCTGTGAATAGTTTTCACCTTAGGAATGGATAACTTGCTCACAAATTTCAGTGGGGAGAAATGTGAGGGAATGAGACCAGAAGCCAACAGTGCTTGTCGGGATTATGCTGTGGTGCACATGGAAGTGTGAGGGACGATACGCAGCTGCTGCTGGAGTGTTGGAATTAACTTCAGGAGTCACTTCAAATCACGCTTCAAATCGCCTGAAGCATCCAGTGGTTTGGTCCAAGAATGGATTTGTGTGTTTCTGCTTCACAGCAGCTTGTCATGCAGCCCAGCAGTGAGTGACAGCATACCAGAGAGTGCTCTGCACACCATCCAGAGCTCATAGCTCCATGGAAAAGGCGGATGTGCCCTGATAAAGAAGAGGTGTCCAAGGGAAGGGAGGAGCATGAGAAGTCTTCTAATTCCTGAGCTTGAGATAACACAGTCATTTGTTTGAGGAAAGGAAAGCAACTAATCATATGACTGAGAAATCCATTTGAATTCTGAATGTTTAACTGGGTTTAAATCTCTTTAGGTTTGAAACAGGATCCTGAATGGAAGACTTGGGAAGTGTCTCATTGAATCTCACTTGATTAGATCTGGGCTCTACTCCAGACCTAATCAGGATAATTTTATGTAGCGGGATTGGTGTTTAGGGGAAGAAATAAGGGTCATCTATTTTTGGTGAATTTAGTTTAACAGCATCTTCTAAGAAACTGGTGGATTTTTTTTTTGTTGTTTTTTTTTCTTGTTTTGATTTTTCATGAAAATATTGTATTCCTAAGGACTTGTGTTTTCTGTTCTTTCAGGATAGCAGTGGCTCACAGGACAATGTTCCAGAGAGGAGAAGTGCATAACAGACCCACTGGCTTCTGGGGAATGATAAAAAGTGTTACAACATCTGTTCCTGGCAGTGAAAGTATCCTTCATCTGCATGCTGGCACCTGCCTTGGGAGGTGGATCCAGCTTTCTTTGTTTTTAGAGGTAGAGTGTTAGCTGGGATAGTCACAGAGCATTTGTGTTT